>NC_135235.1:483291742-483891742 GCF_051348905.1 Ranitomeya variabilis
AAGTGACATGCAGGCACTATCAGTGGATCCTCCCTTTCTGTCCATATTTCCAGATAGAATCGTCCTGAAAACAGACCCTTCCTACCTACCTAAGAGATGTACTAAGTTTCATAGATCTCAAGAAATTCTTCTTCCTACTTTTTATGATAATCCTACAAATCAGGAAGAGGAGAAATACCATACCTTAGATGTGAAAAGGGCTGTAATGACTTACTTAGACAGGACTAGCGCCTGGAGGAAGAGCAGGGCTCTCTTTGTTTCCTTCCAGGGTCAAAGGAAAGGAGCTGGTGTCACAAAAGGCACATTATCTCGATGGATTCGGGAGACGATATACCTGGCCTATTCATCTAAAGGGGAAGATCCACCCGAGACTGTAAAGGCACACTCAACCCGGGCAATAGCATCATCCTGGGCAGAGCGAGCAGAGGTTCCAATAGAACTCATATGTAAGGCCGCAACCTGGTCTTCGCCTATTACCTTCTATAGTCACTATAGATTAGATCTATCTGCTTCCACTGATTTGTGTTTCGGTAGATTAGTTCTTAACACGATAATCCCCCCCAAATAGCTATCTCTGAAAGTCTCTCAGTGGGTGCTGTCGTGGCGAAGAGAAAACACCGGATTACGTACCGGTAATGCTCTTTTATAGAGCCACGACAGCACCCCTTCACTTCCCTCCCTTATATATTAGTTTACATATGAGCACTGATAAGGGTGATTGGTTCTTGTAAATATACGTGATTAAGTCAAAGATGAAATGTTAATATAGAATGACCTACTAAAACTTGTGGGCGGTTCCTCGCAATCTCTGTAACCCAAACTGTGGGAGCGAGGGGGACCGCCCCTTTTATCTCTCCGTAGGGTTTCCTGTTCCTAGGGGCGGATCCCCTCTCTCAGTGGGTGCTGTCGTGGCTCTATAAAAGAGCATTACCGGTACGTAATCCGGTGTTTTTGTTTTTTAAATTGGTCAATGGGGCATTAATTTCCCCAGACTAGATGACCATCTATCCATGTTATCATGTTCCTGTGGGCCTAATAACATAATTTGCACAAGCCGGCATCATTGCCAGCTCCTGCACATCTTGCGTATACATGCATCTAATTTAAGCAGCCTTTCTGCTCCTCTGTAACTGGGTGTGCGCTTCTTAGCTTGAAAGTCGCACTGCGCATGACATGGAGTTGAGAAGACTGTCTCCGGTCATGTCGGTGTGCCTCTGAAACTGGTAAAGTACACCCAGCTACTGAGGCGAAATGAGCCGCGTGAGATTTGCATGAGCTGGTGATGAAGTCGGGTCTCGTAAATTATGTTATCACACCCACAAGTGTGGAAAGCGGGTCGACTAGTCTGGCGAAACTAACACCCTATCCACTAGTTAAAGCCATAATTGTCATAGGAAAAGCAGACCTTTATACATGTTTTTGTTTAAAACATTGATTCAACTGAATAACTTTAATAAAGTATACTAAATTTATTTCTATACCACCAACATATTCCGCAGCACTTTACATTCTAGAGGGGACTTGTACAGACAATAAGACATTATAGTATAACAATAAACACATACCGTAAATCAACAGATGCCAAGAGGAATGGGGGACCTATTCACAAGCTTACAATCTATGAGGTAATGGGGATAACACGAAAGGTGGATGGTAACAATTACTTTCATTGTTCTGACCAGCCATAATGTAAGAAATCGGGTGATCTTGTAATGGTACATGAGCCGGTTATCAGCCAGAATATGTAAAAGTACAGACACAGGGCTATTAAATGCATTAAGCGTGTTAGAATATGATACGAGGAACCTAGTTATGGTGAAAATTTTGGATGGGCAACATAGGGATAGTGTAATAGATTTGTTGAGGCAGTAGGCCAGTCCTGAAGAAATGCCTTTTTAGGGCACGCTTAAAACTGTGCGTATTGGGGATTAATCAAATTATCCTGGGTAGTGTATTCCAAAGAATTGGGGCAGCACGTGAGAAGTCTTGGAGACGGGAGTGGGAGGTTATGATTATTGAGGATGTTAATTCAGGTCATTATCAGAATGGAGGGCAAGGGTAGGGTGGTAGACTGAGACCAGGGAGGAGATGTAGGGTGGTGCTGATCCGTGGAGTTCTTTGTGGGTGAGGGTAATAAGTTTATACTGAATTCTGGAGTGTATGGGTAACCAGTGTAATGACTGGCACAAGGTAGAGGCATCTGTGTAATGGTTGGTGAGGAATATGATCCTGGCTGCAGCATTCAAGACAGATTGGAGAGGGGAGAGTTTGATAAGAGGGAGGCCGATTAATAGAGAGTTACAATAGTCCAGACGAGAATGAATAACAGCAACAGTAAGAGTTTTGCATAGTCGAAAGTAAGAAAAGATCAAATTTTATAAATGTTTTAAGGTGCAGAATAGTGATGAGTGAATATACTCATTGCTCGGGTTTTCCTGAGCACGCTGGGGTGGTCTCCGAGTATTTGTGACTGCTCGGAGATTGTTTTCCTTGCCACAGTTGCATGATTTGCGGCTATTAGACAGCTTATTACATGTTGGGATTCCCAAGCAACCAGGCAAACCCCACATGTACTCAGGCTGGCTAGTCGCTGTAAATCATGCAGTTGTGTCAACAAAAACTAAATCTCTGAACACTAACAAATACTCGGGAAAACCCGAGCAACGAGTATATTCGCTCATCACTAGTGCAGATAATATGAGGGAGCCAGTGATCGGATATGGGGGGTGTATGAAAACTCTGAACAAGTATGACCCCAAGAGAGCCGGCATGTTGCTGGGGAGTAATGGTAGAACCACACATGGGAATGGCAATGTCAGGCATAGATAGGTTATTAGAGGGAGGAAACACAAGGAGTAGGGTTGAGCGAAACGGATCGGACATTTTCAAAAAAATGAAACCCGACCCGATCCCACTGTGGGATTAGCCATGCGGTCGGCGATCTTCGCGCCAAAGTCGCATTTCATATGACGCTTTTCCCGCCATTTTTCAGCCAATGAAGGAGTGTGGGCAGCGTGATGACATAGGTTCCGGCTTGTTTTCTGCGGCGTCACAGGGGGTAAAACCGCCATCTTACCGTTTGGGATGTAGCGATTTCTACAGTCCAACACAACCTTTGCTTTGCAGGGAAGAGAGAGAGAGAGACTGTTTGCTCCCCCATTGACTTACATTGGGTTTCGTGTTCCGGTCGATCCCTGACTTTGCGCGATAATTGGATGATTTGACTCGACTTTTGACAAAGTCGGGTTTCGCAAAACCCGACTCGATCCTACAAAAGTTAAAGTCGCTCAACCCTAACAAGGAGTTCAGTTTTTGACAGGTTCAGTTTCAGATAGAGGGAAGATATGATTTTGGAGACAGCGGTAACTTTATACAGGGATAATTAGACAGGGAATTTAGTCACATATGTGAATGCTGCTGGGGTGGAGCGCATGGGGGACCTGACAGCTTCCCTTAAATAGGACAGTTTAAAAACTAAATTAGAAGTGGAAAGAATATGCCTCAACCAGTGGCACAAAGAAGAGAGCCAGTGTGCAAGAACAATATAAAGGCCCTCTGCAATTCGATAGCTCATCATGATGCACAATTCCATCTGCTTTGGAGGTGTAAGTGGCCCCTTACCTTCTGGACCCTTTGAGCCGCTGCACAGGTTGCACAAATGGTAAATCCACCTCTGCCTCAAGGTAAAAGGAGGAAATAGAAATTTGTAATTATGGAGGCTGAAATGGCATCCAATGATGTCTGCAGTTAACCCATTTGACCTTTATAAGCTAGAGTACAATTATTTGTAACCGAATAGTTGTGTTATTGAGAGAGCGGGGGTGATCTGCCAGCCGAGCAGTTGTCTCGGGTAATGTTAAATTGCTGTGTCCAGTTATGTTACCATAATATGATCTGATGTTCCCTCTCTCTGGAATCCGTCAGTGTAAGGCCTCTTTCACACTTCCATCTTTCAGCTCCCGTCACAATCCGTCGATTTTTGAGAATGCAGGATCCTGTAAAAAAATTTGCAGAATCCTGCATTTTCTCATAGACTTGTATTAGCGACGGATTGTGACAGGTAGCCATCCGTTTCATCCGTCTTTCACTGGATCCTGCATAAAAAACGACCCGTCAGGCAGAGAAAACGTTCAGAGGAACGTTTTTTCTGCACGTCGGAAAATCGGTCAGCGACGCATCCTGCGCTGCCCGTCACTGGCTATAATAGTAGCCTATGGGCGCAGGATGCGTCGCTGCCTGTGAAAAGTAGGAATCCAGCGACAGGTCCTGTCTTTTCAAAGAGAGCATGCGTGGAAGAATTTCCTGTCTGGGAAATTCTCTCTCGCTCTCTTTCTCTTTTTACTATTGATGCTGCCTATGCACACGTTTTCCACAATCTGCACAGGATCTATCATTTCAACGTCTTGACGGATCCTGTGCAGATTTGGAAGACAGAAGTGTGACAGAGGCCTAACTCTTTTATCATTTGAAGTTTCTAGCCACCTTGGAGCTCTTTGATCCGTGTTACCTAATTGGGTCCAATAGTTTGTCTGCCCGAATGGCGTTTAGGGTTCACCAGTAGAAGTGACTGTGGGGGGTACCACCCTATTGTTAGGTGCAATTGTTGTTCATCTTAGGACTTGGCATTCCCACCACCATATCCTTTCCCACGGCAATAGTTATTAGAAGGTTTGTATATAAATGCCATCATTTGGGGCACATATCATTGTTTGATTAACCTTCATTAAAAGGGCCAGCTACTTTATCTTTTAAGTTGAAGAAAATGACCCAACATGGTGTTAAAATAATATCCTTTGATCCTTACGGTTTCTCTCCAAGAGATGCCTAGGTCTCTGTAGCCTTTTTCTCTAAAAGGGATGGCAAGTGACCTCTGTAGTCAGTAATTGTTCTCTCACCAGAAGAGGAAGCAAAGAGACTGGCAGGGGACTAGAAGAGAATTGGCAGCCACTCTTGCTACTTCCAATAGGTGGCACTGGAGTTCCTATTCTCCACCTCTCTGAAGAGGCTATTTGCATAGTTACCGGTACTTTTCAATATGGAAAAAATGGTGGAAAACCCATTTATTTATTTTGTGAACTGGAATCTGACCAAAGGGAAGTAGAAAATCCATTGTTTTATTTTTTTTTTCTTTTGTTGTGTGGCTCAAGGAAAAGGGAAAAGCTGCAACAAGGCTTCATTGTTTCCTGCAGAAGCTCCATTATTGTTCCCTTCTCCAGCACTTCTGCAAACAAACTGCCATCTGTTACAGCAGCTGCTGATATTTTTGTGCACCATAGTTCCTATGTTTTGTGACTAGTTGAGACACTCTGGCAAAACTCTGTCAAGGAAAGAAGTCGCATTTCTTCCATGAAGACCACTTCTAGTCAGACTCCTCCGAACAGTAGATGTATGTAGCTGGGTCCCACTGGTTGCTTCCAGCTCTGTGCTGGTGGCACTGCTGGACATCTTCCAATTTCAAAGGGAAGTAAGAATGATGTGTCTAGAGTCCTCAATGTTTAATTTTATTTTTTTTTTGGGGGGGGCGCTTCTTGAGAAAAGCTTGAACAAAGTTTGAAAGCCCAGCTTACTTTAAGATCTTTACCTGAGAGACACCGTGCTGGTGCAGTATAACTACCCTGATCCTTGTTGCTGTGCTTTGTCTTGCCAAAGTGTATGATCTGAAACTGTCTTCTATAACTTCACGTTTGAATCAGAGTTTGGCTGTTCATGGTTCCAGTTTTAAGCCTCCTGCACAGCTATTCCAGTTATGGACTATCCTTCAACCTAAATATGAAAATGATGATCACGCGCACTTGTTTAGGATAATTGGTAACTCATTCTCCTGCCTATAATCTTACAAGATTCCTTACTTTATGCAAGAGACCTAGAAGAATTGATGCTGTTTTGAAGGCAAAGTAGGGGTCACTCCAAATTTTGATTTCTCTTGTTCTTTCAATCACTTTATTTTTATTACCATAATTCAAAATACAAACTATTAACAGCTTGTTTTTTTTATTTTTTTAAAGCATTTTTACTTTTGCAGCATTTTTCCATATATGACAAAAAAACAATACCTCATAACCAAATGTTATGTCTACTGCCTCAACAAACGTGTACGCAAACCTATGGAAAGTTCTAGGAAAACGCAGACAATATACTACATATGAAAATGTGATTAATTAAATGTTACCAATAAAGTACATTTTATGCGGTTTTCTTGTAATATGTTCATTAAATATGTTCATTTGAAATAAAATTTTTCCACACCTGCCTGAAACTTTTTTGCACTTGTATATAAAATACTTACCTACCGTATTTCATATGCGGACTCCAATAGGGTGTATTATGGCTTCAAATAGATGGAAAAAATTTGTCAGGTGCCTCTAGTTGCTGGCCTTCTCCACTTATTAGCAGGTATTCAAAGTAAATGTGTCCTCCAATGTGTCAGCCATCCTTTCAGTAATGACTGCGTACAGAAGTTGCTTGGGGCTGCAGGATCAGTAGCTGCATGATGCAGACATCCTTCCTCTAATAGTGGCTAGGGCTGTGCAATATAGGAAGGGAGACTGGATGTCATTGCTACAGTTGTGCGTTGCTCGAAGGCGAGCTTTATGACAAACTATATGGAGAGAATTAAAAGAGATACTCGCTTGTTGGTTCAAAGCCCCAAAAAGGATTCACTGGCTTCTTGGTGGGCCAATCAAAGCCTGTGCAGATCTACTGTAAAAAAAATAAATGAATAATAGCCTCGTTAACTCTACATATTGGAGTTGCCAGCATGGGTATTCATGTGATTGCATTTTTTTTTTTTTTTTGTGTCCATGTGGTTGTAAATATAAATGATGTAGCCAGTCCTTTAATTTACTAGTTTAAAATAGAAGCGAGTACAAGGCTGCTCTACTTTCAATGGCACAGCGAGGAAAGACCTAACTTCGCACTTTTTGGGTGATCGAGAGCCTACTTTTTTAATGCATGACTATACACATTAAGTTTTTCATTCCCTGTGGTATCTAATATTGTCATTGTTATAGGATAACGTAATTTAATATTGAAAGAGGGCTGTGTAAATAGAGATTTGCATCAAAAGCCGGAACTGTCGCATCAAAATGGGGGGGGAAAAACGGACCATGGGCCCTACGTTCTAAAGTGTGTAGATTACAGCATAGATGTATGTGGCTGTAAAATGGGGAAAAAAAAAAGTGATACTTAAAATTCTTATAACTTATTAAGAATTTATACTGTGTATTTTCAGGGACACAGGACTCAAGAAGAGGAATTTTTCAATCTTTCCTTGCTTCCAGTTATTTAATGAGCATGTGTTTCAACTTGATAGAAATGAAGGGTGAAGTTCTTAGTATTGATACATGAGGCTGTGCAAGGAAAGAGCCATTATGACTCTAGGGCAGACCTGGGCCAAGTGTGGCCTGCGGGCCACATCCTGCCCTCTGGCTGTCTCAGTCCTGTCTATGGTCTGAGACAGCCGAGGGCTGAAAACAATGGCACGCAGTCTGCACTGTACCTGCTCGCTGTCTACCGTGGTGGGTAAGAGGGGGGGGGGGCGGCATCGGCGAAGCAGCATGTCACAGGAGGCTGAAACTCGATGCTGCAGCTAACTCCTGTGCCCGCTGCTAAAGAGAAATGAATATTCATGGCATTCCATGCCCATGGGCGTGTAGGCCAGTGAATATTCATTTATCTTTAATAGAGTTTTAGTATAATTGGCCCCCAACCCCAGTCCCGGTTTGCATGGCCCCATCCTTATGATTGACCCCCACCCCCATCCTGGTATGCATGGCCCCATCAGAAAACATTTTTTAAAAAAAATTAACACTTACCTTCCCGGAGTTCCCTTGCAGCATCCTTCTCCTTTGTCAATAGCTGCTATATGCAGAATACTCACTGCTCTGCACGCTGGGACTGTGTGCAGAGAGCCATGAGTATTCATTGTTCTTAAGTAGCGGCATACATGACCGCCGGCAGTAACAGAAAGTCTCCGTCTGACACTGCGCACTACTGAAGAGCAATGAATACTCACTGCTCTCTGTGCACAAAGTCCCGGCGTGCAGAGCAGTGAGTATTCCCGGCAGCTGTCCTCTGCTTGTGAGCAGCGCATGACGTCCCTGCCTTGGGCTGCTTACAAGCATAAAGCAGCTGCTGGCAATGGAGCAGGATGCTGCAGGGAGCGCAAGGAAAGTGACATTTTTTTTTTTTTTTTTAATGTTTTCTGATGGGGCCATGCATACCAGGATGGGGACCAATTATAAGAACGGGGGTATACATGCTAGGACCGGGGTGGGGCTAATCATACTAGAATAGGGATGGGCCATGCATACTAGAAGGTGATGGAGGGGCCCTGCATACCATGATAAGGATGGGGGCCATGCATACCAGAATAAGTATGGGGGCCATGCATACTTGGATGAGATAGGGGCCCTGCATACCAGGTTAGGGATTGGGTCATGCATACTAGTACGAGATGGGGGCCCTGCATACCAGGATAGGGATGGAGCCATGCATGCTAGGACAAGATGGGGGGGGGGGACCCTGCATACCAGGATAGGGATCGTGCCATGCATACTAGGGTAGGGATGAGAGCGATCATTCCTGCCAGGTTAGGGATGAGAGGGACCATTTCTACCAGGATAGCGATGAGGGGGTCATGCATACCAGTATAGAGATGAGGGGGCCATACATACCAGGATAGGGATGAGGGATTCATTCACACTAATATAGGGGTGATGGGGCCATACATACCAGGGTAGGGATGGATAGGCCATGTGTATCAGGATGGCGATGAGATGACCATATATACCAGTATAGGGGATATTGAGTACAGAATTGACCACATTTTTTAGCTTCAATATTTTTTTTCCTAATTTCCTCCTCTAAAACCTAGGTTCTTCTTATAGTCCAAAAAATACGATATATCCATGTGGACTGCATTGGTGGAGAAAGAGCCTCAGGCCACTTCATCCACCAATCAGCGTGTGAAACAGCTGATGTGATTGTTATTTCATCGCGTCAGCTGTGTACTGCAGAGAGTCAGCGCACCAGAGACATCAAGACAGGAGCAGAAGCAGAGTGCCGGGAATGGGAGCAAGGTGAGTGGTTTGTGTTTTGTTTGTTTTTTTTTTTATGTATTTTTTTTTAGTTATGTATATGGGATGTTTGGCTGCACATGAGGAGGCTAAGAGGGTCTTACTGTGGACATGGGGAGGCTATGGGGGTCTTACTCTGGACATGGGGAGGATATGGGGGTCTTACTCTGGAAATGGGGAGGCTGTGTGGGCCTCATATGATATATACAGTTAGGTCCATATACAGTAGAGACCAAAAGTTTGGACACACCTTATCTTTTAAAGATTTTTCAGTATTTTCATGACTATGAAAATTGTAAATTCACACTGAAGGCATCAAAACTATGAATTGACACATGTGGAATTATATACTTAACAAAAAAGTGTGAAATAACTGAAAATATGTCTTATATTCTAGGTTCTTCAAAGTAGCCACCTTTTACTTTGACTGCTTTGCACACTCTTGGCATTCTCTTGATGAGTTCAAGAGGTAGTCACCTAAAATGGTTTTCACTTCACAAGTGTGCCCTGTCAGGTTTAATAAGGGGGATTTATTGCCTTATAAATGGGGTTGGGACCATCAATTGTGTTGAGCAGAAGTCTGGTTGATACACAGCTGATAGTCCTACTGAATAGACTGTTAGCCGCTTTTTTCATGCCATAATACAAATTCTAAGTAAAGAAAAACGAGTAGCCATCTTTACTTAAAGAAATCAAGGTCAGTCAGTCCGTAAAATTGGGAAAACTTTGAAACTGTCCTCAAGTGCAGTGGCAAAAACCATCAAGCACTACAAAGAAACTGGCTCACATGAGGACCGCCCCAGCAAAGGAAGACCAAGAGTCACCTCTGCTTCTGAGGATAAGTTTATCTGAGTCACAAGCCTCAGAAAAAGCAGGTTAACAGCAGCTCAGATTAGAGACCAGGTCAATGCCACACAGAGTTCTAGCAGCAGACACATCTCTACAACAACTGTTAAGAGGAGACTGTGCAGCAGGCCTTCATGGTAATGTGGCTGCTAGGAAACCACTGCTAAGGACAGGCAACAAGCAGAAGAGAAAAAAGACTAGTAGATAAAGTGAGATAATCGCCGCGCTAGCTGAACTGAGAGGTAGCAGGGTGAATAGTCCCAAAAAATATATATGATATGTAATGATCCAGTACTCACTTGTTTGCTGCAAAAAGATCTGACATGCGTAGCTTGATCTGGAAATCCTGCTAGTTGATGCCACTGTTGGGAGAGCTGAAATAGTGGTTCAAGTAATTTGGGAGTAGCTAAATAAATATATGGTGCAATTAGGGTGTAGGGATGTACTTACAGGTGCTACTGCGTGCAATGCACTGTAAGAATGAATAGCAGAAGAGACTTGTTTGGGCTAAAGAACACAAGGAATGGACATTAGACCAGTGGAAATCTGTGCTTTGGTCTGATGAGTCCAAATATGAGATCTTTGGTTCCAACCACCGTGTCTTTGCGCAACGCAGAAAAGGTGAACGGAGGGTCTCTACATGCCTGGTTCCCACCGTGAAGCATGGAGGAGGTGTGATGGTGTGAGGGTGCTTTACTGGTGACACTGTGGGGATTTATTCAAAATTGAAAGCATACTGAACCAGCATGGCTACCACAGCATCTTGCAGCGGCATGCTATTCCATCCAGTTTGCGTTTAGTTGGACCATCATTTATTTTTCAACAGAACAATGACCCCAAACACACCTCCAGGCTGTGTAAGGGCTATTTGACCAAGAAGGAGAGTGATGGGGTGCTATGCCGGATGACCTGGCCTCCACAGTCACCAGACGTGAACCCAATCGAGATTAGTTTGGGGTGAGCTGGACCGCAGAGTGAAGTCAAAAGGACCAACAAGTGCTAAGCATCTCAGGGAACTCCTTCAAGATTGATGGAAGACCATTCCGGTGACTACCTCTTGAAGCTCATCAAGAGAATGCCAAGAGTGTGCAAAGCAGTCATCAAAGCAAAAGGTGGCTACTTTGAAGGACCTAGAATATAAGATATATTTTCAGTTGTTTCACACTTTTTTGTTAAGTATATAATTCCACATGTGTTAATTTATAGTTTTGATGCCTTCAGTGTGAATTTACAATTTTCATAGTCATGGAAATACAGAAAAATATTTAAATGAGAAGGTGTGTCCAAACATTTGGTCTGTACTGTATATTTGGACAGACAACATTTTTCTAATTTTGGTTATAGATATTACCACAATGAATTTTAAACAAAACAATTCAGATGCAGTTGAAGTTCAGACTTTCAGCTTTCATTTGAGGGTATCAACATTAAAATTGGATGAAGGGTTTAGAAGTATCAGCTCCTGAACATGTGCCACCCTGTTTTTAAAGGGACCAAAAGTAATTGGACAATTGACTCCAAGGCTATTTCATGGACAGGTGTGGGCAATTCCTTCGTTATGTCATTCTCAATTAAGCAGATAAAAGGCCTGGAGTTGATTTGAGGTGTGGTGCTTGCATTTGGAAGGTTTTGCTGTGAAGTAAACATGCGGTCAAAGGAGCTCTCCATGAAGGTAAAACAAGCCACCCTTAAGCTGTAAAAACAGAAAAAAACCGTCCGAGAAATTGCTACAATATTAGGAGTGGCAAAATCTACAGTTTGGTACATCCTGAGAAAGATGGAAAGCACTGGTGAACTCATCAATGCAAAAAGACCTGGGCGCCCATGGAAGACAACAGTGGTGGATGATCGCAGAATAATCTCCGCGGTGAAGAGAAACCCCTTCACAACAGCCAACCAAGTGAAGAACACTCTCCAGGAGGTAGGCGTATCAATATCCAAATCTACCATAAAGAGAAAACTGCATAAAAGTAAATACAGAGGGTTCACTGCACGGTGCAAGCCACTCTGTCATGATCTCAATGGCAAGAGAACATAGCATAAGCATATATAGGAACTAGCTCTTGGAAGATGGGAACTGAGCTGACCATGAACTAAACCTAACGCACAACTAGCAGTGGCCGGGTAGCATGCCTACGTTGATTCTAGATGCCCAGCACCAGCCGGAGGACTAAATAAAGCTAGCAGAGGAAAATATTAGTCCTAGCTCACCTCTAGAGAAATACCCCGAAAGGAGACAGAGGCCCCCCACATGTATTGGCGGTGAGTTGAGATGAAATAACAAACGTAGTATGAAAATAGGTTTAGCAAATTTGAGGTCCACTTACTACATAGCAGAAGACAGAAAGGACACTTTCATGGTCAGCTGAAAACCCTATCAAAAACACCATCCAGAAATTACTTTAAAACTCTGGCATTAACTCATAACACCAGAGTGGCAATTCCTGTTCACAAGAGCTTTCCAGACACAGTAACGAAACTACAGCTGTGAACTGGAACAAAAATGCAAAAACAAACATGGACAAGAGTCCAACTTATCTAGTAGTTGTCTAGGAGCAGGAACAAGCACAGAGAGGCTTCTGATAACATTGTTGACCGGCAAGAAACTAACAGAGCAGCAAGGTTATATAGCGACTCCCACATCTTGATGGGAACAGGTGAACAGAGAAGATGAAGACACCAGTTCAATTCCACCAGTAGCCACCGGGGGAGCCCAGAATCCAAATTCACAACACCACTCATAAGCATCAAGAATAAAAAGGCTAGACTGGACTTTGCTAAAAAAAAAACATCTAAAAAAGCCAGCACAGTTCTGGAATAACATTCTTTGGACAGATGAAATAAAGATCAACCTCTACCAGAATGATGGAAAGAGAAAAGTATGGCGAAGGCGTTGTACAGCTCATGATCCAAAGCATACCACATCATCTGTAAAACACGGTGGAGGCAGTGTGATGGCTTGGGCATGCATGGCTGCCTGTGGCACTGGGTCACTAGTGTTTATTGATGATGTGACACAGGACAGAAGCAGCCGAATGAATTCTGAGGTATTCAGAGCCATACTGTGTGCTCAGATCCAGCCAAATGCAGCCAAACTGATTGGTTGTCACTTCATACTACAGATGGACAATGACCCAAAACATAAAGCCAAAGCAACCCAGGAGTTTATTAAAGCAAAGAAGTGGAATATTCTTGAATGGCCAAGTCAGTCACCTGATCTCAGCCCAATTGAGCATGCATTTCACTTGTTAAAGACTAAACTTCTGACAGAAAGGCCCACAAACAAACAGCAACTGAAAATCACCGCAGTGAAGGCCTGGCAGAGCATCACAAAGGAGGAAACACAGCGTCTGGTGATGTCCATGAGTTCAAGACTTCAGGCAGTCATTGCCAACAAAGGGTTTTCAACCAAGTACTAAAAATGAATATTTTATTTAAAATTATTTAATCTGTTCAATTACTTTTGGTCCCTTTACAAATAGGGTGGCACATGTTAAGGAGCTGAAACTCCTAAACCCTTCATCCAATTTTAATGTTGATACCCTCAAATGAAAGCTGAAAGTCTGAACTTCAACTGCATCTGAATTGTTTTGTTTAAAATTCATTGTGGTAATGTCTATAACCAAAATCAGAAAAATGTTGTCTCTGTCCAAATATATATGGACCTAACTGTATATAGAAGAGGCTGCATTCAGGTTCAAACGCTATATAGGGTAATGTCGGCATACTTAATTCTACTCAATATTGAGTGATAATATTAATTATAAATATTATATTCATAATTATATGTTGGTATTAATATTGACCTTTAATTTTAGCCTATTGGTTCGGCCCTTCACAACAGTCACGGTTTCTCATGTGGTCCCTCAGGAAAATTAATTGCCTACCCCAGGGCCGGACTGGCCATCGGGCAGCTGCATTATATTCTATGGGGCTGGCTGCATTCCATTCCATGGGCCTGTGCTGCATTATATTCTATGGGGCTGGCTGCATTCCATTCCATGGGCCTGTGCTGCATTATATTCTATGGGGCTGGCTGCATTCCATTCCATGGGCCTGTGCTGCATTATATTCTATGGGGCTGGCTGCATTCCATTCCATGGGCCTGTGCTGCATTATATTCTATGGGGCTGGCTGCATTCCATTCCATGGGCCTGTGCTGCATTATATTCTATGGGGCTGGCTGCATTCCATTCCATGGGCCTGTGCTGCATTATATTCTATGGGGCTGGCTGCATTCCATTCCATGGGCCTGTGCTGCATTATATTCTATGGGGCTGGCTGCATTCCATTCCATGGGCCTGTGCTGCATTATATTCTATGGGGCTGGCTGCATTCCATTCTATGGGCCTGTGCTGCATTATATTCTGTGGGGCTGGCTGCATTCCATTCCATGGGCCTGTGCTGCATTATATTCTGTGGGGCTGGCTGCATTCCATTCCATGGGCCTGTGCTGCATTATATTCTATGGGGCTGGCTGCATTCCATTCTATGGGGCTGTGCTGCATTATATTCTATGGAGCTGGCTGCATTCCATTCTATGGGCCTGTGCTGCATTATATTCTATGGGGCTGGCTGCATTCCATTCCATGGGCCTGTGCTGCATTACATTCTATGGGGGCTGGCTGTATTACATTCTATGGGGGCTGTGCTGTATTACATTCTATGGGGGCTGTGCTGCATTACATTCTATGGGGGCTGTGCTGCATTACATTCTATGGGGGTTGTGCAGCATTACATTCTATGGGGGCTGGCTGTATTAGATTCTATGGGGGCTGTGCTGCATTACATTCTATGGGGCTGTGCTGCATTACATTCTATGGGGCTGTGCTGCATTACATTCTATGGGAGCTGTGCTGCATTAAATTCTATGGGGCTGGCTGCATTACATTCTATGGGGGCTGTGCTGTATTACATTCTATGGGGCTGTGCTGTATTACATTCTATAGGGGCTGTGCTGTATTACATTCTATGGGGGCTGTGCTGCATTACATTCTATGGGGGCTGTGCTGCATTACATTCTATGGGGGCTGTGTTGTATTACATTCTATGGGGGCTGTGTTGTATTACATTCTATGGGGGCTGTGCTGTATTATAGTCTATGGGGGCTGTGCTGTATTACTTTCTATGGGGACTAAGCTGTAATGCTGGATACAGCTGTAATTATGTTATATAGTCGTGTTACACTCCCCTTACTTTTTGTAGCCTACAAGTGTACAAAGATATTATACAGTCACCATGTGACAAGTGGGCCTGTGTGACTTCAAATGCCAGGGCTGAATTTTAGTCCCAGTCCGGCCCTGGCCTACCCCTTGTCTAGGGTCATGTCACTGATTTCCATTGTGAATCCCCTCTTTATTATCACCGTTAACCTTGTACTCATAGATATTTGCCATAATCCTGTCCAGTTGGTTTTCTTTCTCTTCTCATCAACCAAATATAAAAGCGGAGTTAGGCTTAGTTTGTGAACATGAGTCATGGTAGGGGAATGTGCTGGGAGAAGATAACTGACTGAGCTTGCTGTCATGTGGTTTGTATCTCATCATCACATATTTTAGGACGAGCAGGGCAGTTACAGTGGGCTAGTAATGCTTCTCTTACCATCAAAACCTGTCCTTCCATTTGTATCTATGATGTACTACATTCCTAGGTTTCCATGGGGTGAACAGTACTGACCTTTTTGAGCATGACATTTTGACCTATGATTACAAACAAGCCTAGACTAGACAAATAAAATCATTTAAAATTGTGCATATTTTGTTAGTAGCTGTTTCTTAGGCCAAAAATTGGCACTGGAATACAACTTATAACAGGCATGATAACTAATAGAGCCATTTAATGTGGTGGATATCACACCAGAGGAAGCCGCCTCCTGTGGCGATACGCGTGTGGTTCTCAATCCCATATCATGCTTTTTCTATTAGCCAATTTACCTGATGACTATGCACATGGCACTTTACTGCACAAATCTCTTGCTGATATTTTTTTATATAGTATTCCATAGTGTCCATTCATACTTGTGTCTGATACCCACCACATTTACATGGCTCTATTTGTTATCATGCCTGCTATGTGGATTGTAACGCAGTGCCAATTTATGGCTTAGGAAAGAGGTTCTTCCTCAATTTTTTTGTTTCTAAATACATTTTTACATTTTTTAAGTTAGGAAGTGCACCCAATAATTTGTTCGCGTCTTTCGTATATGAATAAAAATTTTCCACTCGAGGTCATAACTAGGCTTTCTTTAAACGCGGGAAAAGATTGTTCCCTGTTCTATACCTTTAATCAAGGCAAATTAGATTTTTAGCACGAAGCACTTGGATTTTTATAACCCTTGTGCACCCCTATTACTATACTACTTTTTATGAAATTGAACATATTCAGGAAAAATTTAGAAGGGTTTGGTTTCACACGTCCATCATTAAGGGTCAGAGACTGGACCAATAGGATCAAGTTGACCATGGGTCTTCTGATCAAAATTGAAAAACCTCCATGTATGCTTATGAAGCTGTTGAGTTTAGGTCAGGAAATCCCACGCATGGTAAATACGATACTCAGGCCATGAATGTCAGACATGTGAAACTCTCCTTAATCAATTACCAATGTACTGTCAGATACAGTAACTACAGACTGCAATTAAACTAGAATTGGTTAGGCTTTGTAGTGCAAGGAGGCTAAAGTTATATGCGCAAAAACTGAAACCTAAATTTTTTTATTTTTTTTTTAGGTTAGTGAGATTCAAATTATTTTCAGATCCCAAAAACATAAATTTTAAATATCTTACAATGTTGAGCTCCATCAATGCAGGTACAGGAGTGGTGTCCTGCTCCACACCTTCTGTGAAAATCACTTTTTTATGGTTTCTGGTAATATCTAGTAGAAAGATGCTGATATTGGATGTGGTGGGCTATGTCCTGAACCAAAACTAGGAGATTGACCTGTGCAAAATAAAAAAACACCTGAACTTTTTCATTTTGATCATGCATATGAATTGATAGCAGATTATATATTTCTCTGTTTGATGAATAATCAGGTTTTTATATGCAAGTACTTGGGGACACGTAGTCTATTATATTACACACTAAACCTATTGTTATGCAGCTTCTGCCAGCTTGTTTTACGGAAACTGGTACTTCTGCAATTATTCATATAAAACTGTCCCATTCTCAGTACGGTAGATGGCACATTTGACTTTATAGGGTAAGAGAGCTTCTTTGTGACCGGTCTTGTCTTTGAATCAGTATTACTGCAGTTTGAAAGCGAGTGTTCATTTTCTTTGTATTGAATTGGTCTGCCAATTTGGCTTTCTATTACAGTTTTTGATATTCGACTGGCGTAAGTGAACTTGGCACATCAGTCTTTTACATGTCTTTCTTGCCTGCTGTTGGCCATTTTAGTCTAGGAAACGGCTGGCTTTGTCATTCTTTTGAAGGGATATCCTTACCACGTAATGTTATGGCATCAGGTCTAAAGGGTAAAGTTTTCTCCTTGCGGAGAGATGAAAGTTGGTGTTGGGAGGATTGCACGCATCAATCTAACCAAACCATGGATTTGGTTAATGTGCAGCAGCTCACCAGCCATCATAATAGATGGGGCTCTCTTCTAGTTCACTGCAGTCATGTATATATTTTACTGCTTTTATCAGCTTAGTATTTTATGTGTAGTCCTCATTTACAACAATGCTGTTCCTTTTACAGATGGCTCAGTGTGTCACCAAGATCCAGCTGTCCATTTCTTGCTCAGACCTTTTGGATAAGGATATTGGATCCAAATCTGATCCCTTATGTGTAGTTCTGCAAAGCATTGGTGATGGAAAATGGTCAGAGGTACAGTAAATTTTACATTTTTCATAAAACGAACCTGTTCGCTTGGACATGCTGTCCAATCTATGAGCACCAAGTAATAGAACTGAACATATTGAATATTTCCCTCAAGTTTATATACCAATGTACCGTAACTTGTATATTATTAATTTAAGTCCCTGCTTATTCTGGATTTGGTAATAAATGGGATAATCCATGTTGGTGACTGACAGTTCTCGATGTGCACACATTCACCAAGTAGGACCATGTTTAGTGGAAACTTATTGAAAATGTCTTTAGCAAAAGAATATATGCAATTGTGTGTGTTTTTTTTTGGGGGGGGTCACTATAATTTTCTTCAATTTATTAATTTCATTTTATTCATTTGTTTTCCCACTGCGAGAATCTAGCAACAAGTTCTACATTTTAAGCCAGCCAAGAGGATTGGCTCAGATTTTTAATTGTCACATTCTATTCTTTTCACTCTAGTTGGCTCGAACAGAGAAGGTGAAGAACTGTCAGAGTCCAGAGTTCTCCACAAAGCCGGTCATTGATTACTACTTTGAGAAAGTGCAGAGCATCAAGTTCGGCGTGTATGACATTGACAACAAGTCGGTGGACCTGAATGATGATGATTATCTTGGAGGCTTTGAGTGTACTCTTGGTCAAGTATGTAGTAGTGTATAAATGTATAATTAAATATCATGGTGTGTAGCTTGCACAATTTATGGACTTTTTTATTTTGTGCTGTGTTTCTAATGGATTTCAAATGGTTCTTTCACCAGATTTCACAAAACAAATTGTGCACATTATTAAATAGATCTCTCAGATCTATAGAAGATGCTGTTTTTACTTTGAAAATCCAAGTCAGAATGACTCTATAATCATATATAAAAGTTTAACTCTGTCTCCACCCACCTAGCCTGGTTGACAGCTCCTCAGTGTACTTCCTACCTGTTGAGATCTCTCACAGCTCATTCTATAGGTGGATTCCTAAAATGCTCATCTTAAAAATCGAGATTAAACAACCATTTTGACATGGATTGTAAAAGTAACTACACCATTCTCATCAGTTAATAGAGCTAGCCAATAAAGTATGCAGTCTGTATTATCACATTGACATGTTAAAAAAAAAAAAAAAATATATATATATATTTTATTCCCCCTCCCCGGGTCCAGCAAGCAGTCCTTATCGCTGCTCCTGGTATCTGTGATTGTCTGTTGCGCGGATGTCACGTCGACAGTGCTGCAGCCAATCAGAGAGCTCAGTGGCCCTATCAAACTAGGAGGCATGAAACACTCAGAGCCATTTTGGCTTGTTGATTGGCTGCAGAGAAGTATGCTGTATGCAATAATTGACACTGGGAGCAGCCATTGGTGGAGACTCTGCCTTAGCTCTGGACCCAGGGTGAATGAGTAAATTACTTTCAATTTCTTTAGTGTTTTCCAGTACACGATACG
Source organism: Ranitomeya variabilis (assembly GCF_051348905.1). Taxonomy (NCBI): domain Eukaryota; kingdom Metazoa; phylum Chordata; class Amphibia; order Anura; family Dendrobatidae; genus Ranitomeya; species Ranitomeya variabilis. The sequence continues at coordinate 483,310,929 of NC_135235.1, forward strand.
TTAAAACCAATGATGTAGTTCAAAAGTACAGCTCGTCCCGCAATAAACAAGCCCTCACATGGCCAAAAATTTAAAAAGTTATGGCTCTGGGAAGTAGGGGAGCAAAAAATGCAAAAGCAAAAATACCTCTGGTCGTTAAGGGGTTAATGGTACAGTTTTCCACTATACTTTGAGTGTTAATTGCTCACTATTTTCAAGATCTCTTTTAAGACTGTTATTCAGTGGATCAAAATGCCCTGGTCAATTGAACATCTCACAGATGCTTGATTCGTTACAGGTTGGCTAATGGTACGGTTTGCATTGAGCGGTGCGTTTGTGTCTGACATGAAGACACTATTTTTATTCACTGGAAGAAAGTGAGGAAATTTCATATAGAATAACTACAAGCAGAAATCTTGAAAAAACATGTAGATTTGACATAGGCATAAGCTCAAATTTATGAAAGCAATTTTGCCAAAACTCTGATGTAAATTTCTTTGGAAAGCATCAAAATATTTAACTTTTCATGACCATTTTCTCCCAACTCAATCAAAATGGGCAGGATGGGGGGCGATGGCAATGTTCCTTACTTCAGACCCTGCCTGGATAAGATTTCTGGCGTAAGACTTCTGGCGTGCCACACGGAGGCGCACGCTACTCATCGGATGGTCCTGATTAATGAAGAGACCATCACTTCTACCTGACTCAGAAGTGTCTGACCCCACACCACCCCCTCGTCAAGACCAGCCCAAAAATTATCAGTCTTGATGAATCAGGGCCATAGTATACTGGAAAATTGCTAAACTATTCGGATCTTAAGGATAACCTTTGTCAAAATTATAACACTTCTTTAAAAGGAACCTGTCAGTATATTCATTCTGCCTCAATCATGGGGCGCAATTACAGCCAGGTTTGTGTGTCTGAAATGATCTTCCATTTCCATGATCTTCTGTTTCCGAGAAAACCTAGTTTTTAAAGCCGGCTGGGGAACACCGTGTGCAACCTGATTAGTCCGGCAGAACTCCTCCTTTGCCTGTTTCTCTCTGCCCCGCTCTAGGTCTCTGACCAGTCTCTCCTACATGTGCACACTCGCACAGCCTGGTTATCTCATGTTGCTAGTGATTCAGGGAGCAAGAATCTAGTGACAGATTCTCTTTAATTGCTTGTGTTTTTATATGCCCCAATATCGGGGTTGAGAAACGTCCCAGAAAGTCCTGGATGTCCATAAAAATAAAGCACTTTTTTTTTTTTTTTTTCCTCCACTATATAAAAAAAAAAATATTGATGTCTTTTATTAGTGATGAGCGAATATACTCGTTATTCGAGATTTCTCGAGCACGCTCGGGGGTCCTCCGAGTATTTTTTAGTGCTCGAAGTTTTAGTTTTTCTTGCTGCAGCTGAATGATTTACATCTGATAGCCAGCATAAGTACATGTGGGGGTTGCCTGGTTGCTGGCGAATCCCCACATGTACTGATGCTGGCTAACAGATGTAAATCATTCAGCTGCGGCACGAAAAACTAAAACTCTGAGCACTAAAAAAATACTCGGAGGACCCCCGAGCGTGCTCGAGAAATCTCGAGTAACGAGTATATTCGCTCATCACTAGTCTTTATATTTGTGAAGGTGAAGTTTGTACAGATTGATTGTAATTATTTTACAGTGACTGCTTAAAATCTTAGTTAATTCTAGCTTTCCAAGTTCTGAATGAAAAAAAAAATGTTGGCTGCCTGTAAATTTTTTTTTTTTTAAGATGTCAAGAATAAAATAAAATTCAAGCTGGCAACCCTGTCCAAGATGATGTACAAACATAAGACTTTAATCTGTGGACAAGATGTACACAAGAAATGGATTTGCTACAGTACTCTGCAAAGAATTTAGGCAGGTGTAGAAAAAATGCTGCAACGTAAGAATGCCTTTAGAGATATTGCAGTGTTAATAGTTTATTTTTATCAATTAACAAAGCATAAAAGTGAGCAAAAGAGAAATTGATATAAAATCTATATTTGGCTTGACCACCTCTTTTGAAGGAAAAAAAACAAACAAACTATCAATTCCCTAAGGTACAGTTGTATAGGATTACAGTCAGGTGTAGGAGTAACCAATTAGGCCGGGATCACACATACGCGAGATACGTCCGAGTCTCGCAGGTGAAAACCCAGCTCTGGCGCCGGCACTCCGGAGCGTGCAGCCGCACAGCAATACATGGAGCTGCACGCTCCGCCCCGGAGTGCCGGCACCAGAGCTGGGTTTTCACCTGCGAGACTCGGACGTATCTCGCGTATGTGTGATCCCGGCCTTATACTAAGTAGATGATAGTGATCATCAGTTTCATATGTACGTTGAACTGGTTGAAGAACAGATACAAATTTAAGGTTGTGATGAGACCTTTTCATGTTATAAGTCATTCACAATGCTGAATCATATTGGTCTCTCCTGGGCTAAGATTTCCAAACAGACTGAGGTTTCAAGATGTGATGTTCAAGCTCTTTTCAAGAAACGCCAAGAAATGGTCAACGTTATGGACCATAGATGCAGTAGTCAGCAAGGGAAACTTGATGCAACTAATGAAAGACACTTCGTGCTTGCTTCCATTCAAAATTAAAAATGTCCAGCAGTGCCGTTAGCTTAGTACTGGCAGAAACTAGTGGGACCCAGCCATACCCTGCTATTGTTCTGAGAAGTCTGCCCAGGTGTGGTCTTCATGGAGGAAAAAAAGCCATGGTACAACAGAAGGCAATTTGCTCACCAAAGGGCCAGAGAGTGGTACAATAATGAATGCCTACAGGCATCATTGAAGGATTGTGAAGGTTCTTTGTAAGTTTGGTGCTGTATTTTAGTAAATGGAATTGGGTATTTGGTCAAAAATAATTGTATCTTCAATGCTGAGAAATAGAGGCAGATACTTATTCTCCATCAGGAAGGTTTTCTGATTGTCTTCAGGTTTATTCAGCAGCTAGGCAACGGCTCAAAACTATCTTCAGCAAAACAAAACAAGGAGTCCTGGAAATGATATGTCACATAGAACGCTGATCTCAAGATCACCGATCTGCCTAGGATTACATTGAGACAGTGGCCCAAGCTGACATCCACAGAAGATCCCAAGATGTTTGGAACAATCTGCATGCCGATTTTAATTAAACTGCCTACAAGCGAAATTGATGCCGTTTCTCTGTCCCCCATGACGGCACCACGGAGAGAGGGGATCCGCCCACCAAGGACAGGAACCTACAGATAAAAAGGCGGTACCTCTCTCCCGCATCAGTTTTGGTTTCCTGTCCTTGACGGGACCTGCAGCAGATCTTACCTCAGATCGTCGTTGGATTCCGGGGCCAGTCAGACCGGTTCAGGCAGCGGGGGTTCCCTGCCTCGGCTAGGCTGGGCCACCCGAAGCGCCACCGCTGGGATCAGTAGGTCTCTAGGGTGAGCGGGGGACTGCAGCAGCAGCGCTGCGGCTCCTAGAGGAATCCTCACCACGTGGGGATTCCAGATGGCACACACCCGCACGCCACTGTGAGGGGTCCCTCCATAGGTGGAGCACGGCGCGGCAATGCGCGCTGGAACGGCGCACCCGGAAGCATCAGGCATGGTGTCGGACTTCCGGATTTGCAACGCGCATGCGCGGGTGCCGCAATGCCTGCTGGGCGAAGCAGGGCATTCTGGGCGGCGCAGGGCTTGCTGGGACAACGCGGTGCATGCCGGGATTCGCGCATGCGCACTGTAAGCGTCGGGAAGCGCGTGGAAATCGGCGCGCAGGATATTTAAATGGGGCCTGTCTCCCTGGCTAGTTGCTCTAATGGAGTACGGCCAGCGTTCCCCTGCAACTATGAGTGACCCCGAATTGCAGGGCTCACCAGCGCAGCAACCGCAGGCACCGCAGCAGCAGCAGCAGCAGAAACGCCGGCAGCAGGGGCAAGGGACCTCTCATGTCCAACGGCGTGGAGCGGGAGCACGTTCTGGATCTCAGCGCAGCAAAAATTCGAGTGCTGCATCCGGATCAAAGGAGCACCATACTGTTGATACGGACCATCCACAGCCGGTACTGAGGGTACACCAGGTGGTGAGTGATCTCCGTGAATGCTCCGGCTAATAGAGCCTACCTTTCTCTTGTTGTTTTAGGGAAGGAAGAGCGCAGGGAAAACCAAACATAGGATCTGCGCACTTTGTAAAGAAGATTTACCTGCCTCCTGGGAAAAGAGATTATGTAAATCCTGTATGGAAGAGACTCTCTGTGAAGGGCTTCCAGGGTTCGCCACAGAACTCAAAACACTAATTAAAACTCAGGTGGAAGATACATTTAAGTCTCTCCAGGAGGGTAAAAAACGTAAAAAAATTAAACAAAAAGCCCCTATATCTGACCCTAGTGACTCGGATAGTGGGGAGATTAGTTCAAATTCCTCTGATTCTTCATCATCCTCTTCATCATCCTCTTCTCAGGGAGGTCGTAGTTGTTTCCCATTAGAAGAAACGGACTCCCTAATTAAAGCGGTCAGAAGTACCATGGGGCTTGCCGATTCCCACACTAAAAAATCAGTCCAAGATATCATGTTCGGTGGACTGGAGCAGAAAAAAAGAAGGGTGTTTCCCCTTAAGGATAAAATACAAGCCTTAATAAATAAAGAATGGAAAAAACCTTTAAGAAAGGCCCTGCTTACACCCAAAAGGAAATACCCTTTTGAAAACCCTGCATGCTCCTTTTGGGAGAAAGCACCCAAATTAGACGTTGCAATCGCTAAAGCGTCAAAAAAGTTTGCCCTACCTTTTGAAGACATGGGGGTCTTAAAGGATCCCATGGATAAAAAAGCGGATGCTTTCCTGAAAAGTTCCTGGGAAGCAGCAGGGGGAGTCTAAAACCAGCGGTGGCCGCAGCTTGCACTTCCCGCTCCCTTATGGTGTGGCTTGACCAGCTGGAATCCCAGCTCAAGGATAAGACATCCAGAGACAGTATACTAAATACTCTACCAGTAATGAAAGGGGCAGCCGCTTTTCTGGCCGATGCGTCGGCAGACTCCATCAGGCTTTCGGCCAGGTCAGCGGTGTTCTCCAATGCAGCCAGAAGAGCCCTCTGGCTCAAATGTTGGCCCGGAGACCTCCAGACAAAGGCAAAACTTTGTAATATTCCTTGTGAGGGAGAATTTCTTTTCGGCTCTACTCTGGATGATATTTTGGAAAAGGCAGGGGACAAAAAGAAGTCCTTTCCCGTCCTACAATACCCATCTTACAAACGTCCTTTTCGGAGTAACAAATTCTTCCGTAGGAAGCCCCCTAGGCCACAGGACAGATGGGAAGATAAAAAGAATAAGGGTACCGTCACACAGTACCATTTTAATCGCTACGACGGCACGATCCGTGACGTCGCAGCGATCGTATGATTATCGCTCCAGCGTCGTAGACTGCGGTCACACGTTGCAATCACGGCGCTGGAGCGATGCCGAAGTCCCCGGTAACCAGGGTAAACATCGGGTAACTAAGCGCAGGGCCGCGCTTAGTAACCCGATGTTTACCGTGGTTACCAGCGTAAACGTAAAAAAAACAAACAGTACATACTTACATTCCGGTGTCTGTCCCCGGCGTTCTGCTTCTCTCCACTGTGTAAGCGCCATAGCCGGAAAGCACAGCGGTGACGTTAGACGTCACCGCTGTGCTCGCTTTCCGGCTGGCAGATGCTCACACAGTGGAGAGAAGCTGAGACGCCGGGGACAGACACCGGAATGTAAGTATGTACTGTTTGTTTTTTTTACGTTTACGCTGGTAACCACGGTAAACATCGGGTTACTAAGCGCGGCCCTGCGCTTAGTTACCCGATGTTTACCCTGGTTACAAGCGAACACATCGCTGGATCGCTGTCACACACAACGATCCAGCGATGTCAGCGGGTGATCAAGCGACGAAAGAAAGTTCCATACGATCTGCTACGACGTACGATTCTCAGCAGGATCCCTGATCGCTGCTGCGTGTCAGACACTGCGATATCGTAACGATATCGCTAGAACGTCACGAATCGTACCGTCGTAGCGATCAAAATGGTACTGTGTGACGGTACCCTAAGAGTAAAGGGTTTATTTTCAACAAAAGCCCCACCGATCCCAAAAAACCCTCACAATGAACTTTTGCCCCAGGTGGGAGGAAGATTGTCCCTATTCCTCTCAGCCTGGGAAAAGATAACCAGCAGTGCCTGGATTCTGGACTTGGTACAATCGGGACTGAAATTCAAATTTCTTACGTTCCCTCAGCCGTCCTTCCTGGTGACATCTCAGAGAGCTTCTCCGCAGGAACGGATAGCTCTGGAACAGGAAGTCTCAACATTATTGAACAAAGGGGTTCTTCGGGAGGTTCCCCTCCAGGAAAAAGGGAGAGGGTTCTACTCTCCGATTTTTCTCAGGAGAAAACCAGACGGGTCTTTCAGGACAATTATCAATTTAAAAAACTTAAACACCTGATTGTGGAACCTTTCAAAATGGAAACAATAAAGACAGCAGTCAAAATGTTGTTTCCGCATTGTTTCATGGTAGTGCTCGACTTAAAGGACGCATACTACCACGTCCCCATTCACAAAGACTTACAAAAATTCCTCAGGGTGGCAATCGAAATAGGAGGGATGGTAAAGCATTATCAGTTTACAGCCCTACCATTCGGTCTCGCAATAGCCCCAAGGGTATTTACCAAATTGATAGCGGAAGTCATGGCAGACCTGAGGAAACAAAACACCCTAATCGTCCCATACCTGGACGATTTCCTGATAATAGGCAACTCTCCCCAACATTGCAAAAACCAGCTACAGTTAGTTATGGACTCTTTGGAAAGCTTGGGGTGGCTCCTGAATCTGAAGAAGTCCAGACTAATACCGAGTCAAATTCAGGAGTACCTGGCGATCACGTTGGATTCCATCTCCCAGGAATGTCGCCTACCCCAAGAAAAGATCCAAAAGATGGTGGGGTTAGTGTCCAGGGCAAGAGATCTCCCCTCTATATCACTTCGAGAGGCAATGTCTCTCCTCGGGTCCATGACAGCCTGCATTTCTGCCGTCCAATGGGCCCAGTCACATACAAGGGAACTGCAATGGCAGACATTAGCGGAAGAAATTTCCCTGAAGGGAAATTTAGAAAGTCTGTTCACCTTCTCATCAAACACAATTCTCTCGCTAGATTGGTGGACAAAAGACAGCAACTTGGGCCGCGGTCTACCATGGATGATCCCAGTGTCAAAGGTGGTAACCACAGACGCAAGTCCCTTCGGCTGGGGGGCTCACCTACACGATCTAGTGGTTCAGGGGACATGGTCAGACGACGTAAAAGAAACATCCTCCAACATGAGGGAGTTACTGGCAGTAAAATTCGCTCTTACAGAATTCCAAAAACCCCTTCACTCACATCATGTAAGACTGTTTTCAGACAACAGAGTGGTAGTGGCCTACATAAACCATCAGGGGGGAACACACTCTCAACCGCTGATGGAAGTCACACATTCAATCTTACAGATGGCCGAGGAAAATTTAGCATCCTTGACGGCACTTCACATAAAAGGGGTGGACAATTTCAAGGCAGACTACCTAAGTCGGGTCTGCCTAAAACAGGGGGAATGGGAACTGAACCAGACCATATTCAATCGGATAACGGAGATGTGGGGGGTTCCGACAATAGATCTCTTCGCGAACAATCTAAATCGGAAGGTGACCACCTTTTGTTCCATAAACCCAGCAGGGAACCCGGTGGCACTGGATGCTTTCATGATTCCTTGGAAGCACAAACTGGCTTATGCATTTCCCCCTATCACACTGATACCAGCGGTTCTGAGGAAAATAAGGGAGGACAGCGCCCGGGTGATATTGATTGCCCCTTACTGGCCGAAGAGAACTTGGTTTTCCTGGGCCAGAAGGATGTCCATAACAGACCCTTGGATACTCCCAGACCTGCCCAATCTCCTATTCCAGGGTCCAGTATCACACCCGCAGGTAGCGAGGTTACACATGACAGCTTGGAATTTGAGAGGGGGTTACTGATAGAGAAAGGCTTTTCTCAAGGTCTAGTGTCAACCCTCTTAAAAAGTAGAAAATTAACAACTACTAGGCAGTATGGTAAAATCTGGAAGAAATTTCTCTCTTCCTCAGGGGCTAAAGTCTCCGAAGGAATCCCTCTCAAATTGGTGTTAGAATTTCTGCAAAATGGGCTGGAAAAAGGCCTAGCCACTAATACACTGAAGGTTCATATTGCCGCACTGGGGGCACTGTTTAATTACAATCTAGCAAAGAATCGTTGGGTTTCCAGATTCATTAAGGCGGCAGAAAGATCTAGGCCTCTACCCTCACGTAGAGCCCCACAGTGGGACTTAAATCTAGTTCTCACGGCCCTTACCAAAGCACCCTTTGAGCCCTTAAAAGAACTTCCCTTAAAGATTCTATCCTTTAAGACCTCCCTTTTGGTAGCCCTCACTTCAGCCCGAAGAATTAGCGACATACAAGCCTTGTCAGCCGGGCCACCCTTCACGCAAATATTGGAGGACAGGGTGGTGTTAAAAACTGATCCGGCATACTTGCCAAAAGTGGCCTCCCGGTTCCATAGGTCCCAAGAGTCTCTCTTCCCTCCTTTTGTCCTAACCCTAAAAACGAGGGGGAAAAATCACTACACACATTGGATGTTAGAAGGTGTCTCATCCATTACCTGGAGGCTACTAGGGAGTGTAGAGAGGAAGGTTCTCTCTTTGTGTGTTTTCAGGGCCCTCGGAAAGGCAAGAAGGCCTCCAAGGGTACATTGGCAAGGTGGATCAGGGATGCCATCAACCTCGCCTATACTTCAAGTGGGATGCCAGCTCCAGGGGAAGTTAAAGCTCATTCAACTAGAGCGATGGCGGCTTCCTGGGCAGAGAGAGCCGGAGCGACAATAGACCAGATATGTAGAGCTGCTACTTGGTCTTCACCCTCAACTTTCTTTAGGCACTATCGGTTGGACTTAAATTCTTCTTCAGACCTTACCTTTGGTAGAAGGGTTCTGGAAGCGGTAGTCCCTCCCTAATGTAGACAGTCTCTGCAATTCTCTCCGTGGTGCCGTCATGGGGGACAGAGAAAATAGTAGTTACTCACCGATAACGGTGTTTCTCTGAGCCCATGACGGCACCCGTACATTCCCTCCCTCACGCGTGGGTGTGCACATTCTTACAATGTTTAGTTATGTATATAATCATTAAGCACGCGGTATCTTTTATTAAGGTTTAGTCATGTTGAAACATTTGTGATCGTTAACCTGATGTTCCCTTTATGCTCTGTAAACAAACTGATGCGGGAGAGAGGTACCGCCTTTTTATCTGTAGGTTCCTGTCCTTGGTGGGCGGATCCCTCTCTCTCCGTGGTGCCGTCATGGGCTCAGAGAAACACCGTTATCGGTGAGTAACTACTATTTTTGAAGACAAAGGGTAGTCACACCAATTATTTTAACTTGGGTGTTTTTATTTATTTAACATTTTGTTAATTTATAAAAATAAACTATTAGCAGGTCTATTTTTTTAAAGCATTCTTATTTTGCAGCATTTTTTACACACCTGTCTAAAACTTTTGCACAGTACTGTAGGTTACCATATATGTACATATTTAATCACTCTTTTCAATCTAGATAATTCATAATAATATAATCACCCTTTATAAAGAAGAAATATAATTTTGGTGAAAATTATTGATTATTAGGCATACCTGAAGCCTGTTTTTGTAATGTACTTTTAGATTGTGTCCAATCGTAAGTTTAAGGGGCCACTGGAGCTGAAGAAGGGAAAGCCTGCCGGGAAGGGAACAATAACTGTAAGTTTAGACATTTGTACTTGCAAGCCTGTTAATCTAAGTAGCCACAGATAATGGCTGAGTCTTTTATGTGCTTTTATTGCAGCCCTTATTTTTGGCCGATGTCCCAGTATTTTCCTCATGTTATCTCACTGGAGTGCATCTTAATAATTTAAGGAACTTTGAGGTTAAAAACTAAATGGGAATAAAATACTTTCCTCAAAGGCCTATTTTAAATGAAAATTGCAAGTTGGCTTACATCACCTGTGATTTTTCATATATTCCTTGTTTGTGTAAGAGAAACCGCGTTCAGCAAATGTGCCGAGGGACTAATGCATAAGAGCAAAATGGGGGAAAAGCATAAAATGTGTAAATCCTCCAGTAATATACACTGCTCAAAAAAAAAAAAAGGGAACACTATAAAATCCCACATCCTAGATATCACTGAATTAAATAGTCCAGTTGCAAATCTTTATTCATTACATAGTGGAATGCGTTGAGAAGAATAATACACTAAAAATGATCAATGCAAATCAAAATTAATATCCCATGGAGGTCTGAATTTGGAATGATTCTTAAAATCAAAGTGGAAAATCAAATTGCAGGCTGATCAACTTCAGCGTAAATGCCTCAAGACAAGGAAATGATGTTCAGGAGTGTGTGTGTCCACCAAGTGCCTGTATGACCTCCCGCCTGGGCATGCTCCTGATGAGGCGGCGGATGGTCTCCTGAGCGATCTCCCAGACCTGGCCTAAAGCATCCGTCAACTCCTGGACAGTCTGTGGCGCAATGTGACTTTGGTGGATGGTGCGAGACATGATGTCCCAGATGTGTTCAATCGGATTCATGTCTGGGGCACGGGCGGGCCAGTCCATAGCTTCAATGCCTTCTTCTTGCAGGAACTGCAGACTCACTCCAGCCACATGAGGTCTGTCATTGTCCTGCAGTAGGAGGAATCCAGGGCCAACCGCGCTAGCATATGGTCTCACAAGGGATCTTAGGATCTCCTCTCGGTACCTAATGGCAGTCAGGCTACCTTTGGCGAGCACATGGAGGGCTGTGCGGCTCTCCAAAGAAATGCCACCCCACACCATTACTGACCCACTGCCAAATCAGTCATGCTGAAGGAAGTTGCAGGCAGCAGATCACTCTCAACGGCGTCTCCAGACTGTCACGTGCTCAGTGTGAACCTGCTTTCATCTGTGAAGAGCCCAGGGCACCAGTGGTGAATTGGCCATTCCTGGGGTTCTGTGGCAAATGCCAAGTGTCCTGCACGGTGTTGGGCTGTGAGCACAACCCCAATCTGTGGACGTCGGGCACTCAGACCATCCTCATGGAGTCTGTTTCTAACAGTTTGTGCAGACACATGCACATTTGCGGCCTGCTGGAGGTCATTTTGCAGGGCTCTGGCAGTTAACCTCCTGTTCCTCCTTGCACAAAGGCTGAGGTAGCGGTCCTGCTGCTGAGTTGTTGCCCTCCTGCGGCCCCCTCCACGTCTCCTGGTGTACTAGCCTGTCTCCTGGTAGCGCCTCCAGCCTCTGGACACTACGCTGACACACAGCAAACCTCACCACAGCTCGCATTGATGTGCCATCCTGGATGAGCTGCACTACCTGAGCCACTTGTGTGGGTTGTAGAGTCCGTCTCATGCTACCACGAGTGTGAAAGCACAACCAGCATTCAAAAGTGACCAAAACATCAGCCAGAAAGCATTGGTACTGAGATGTGGTCTGTGGTCCCCACCTGCAGAACCACTGTGGTCCACATCTGCAGAACCGTGTCTTGATAATTGCCAATAATTTCCATCTGTTGTCTATTCCATTTGCACAACAGCATGTGAAATTGATTGGCAAACAGTGTTGCTTCCTAAGTGGACAGTTTGATTTCACAGAAGTTTCATGTACTTGGAGTTATATTCTGTTTGTGTTCCCTTTATTTTTTTTGAGCAGTGTATTTTAGTTGTGTGTATGCACTCTCTTGTCTTTATTTTTTTTTTCTTCATATGGGCTAAAAATCTAGCTTTTCCCTTTTATTTCTACTAGATCAGTGCTGAAGAAATTAAGGACACTCGAGTTGTAAATCTTGAAGTGGAAGCTAGAAATCTAGATAAAAAGGTGAGATGAAGAATAATAAGCTAGGAAGTTGTAAAGTCATTGTTATTAATTGACTGTCAGCCCTGAATGACTGAAACCAAGTACGGGTCCCCGATGCTTCACGGAGGGGCCAATCATTTATATACATACCTTCCTACTTGCTTGTTTTCCCTCAGTCTCCATCCCCATTCTTCCATACTAATCTGTTAAAGGTCTATCCATAGAATAAGTCATCCATATTAGATCACTGGCACTGCCATTGCTCAACTGATATTTGTGCTGGGGCAATCTGGTCTATTTATGTACAGAGTGGAACATTGTAAACTGCAGTACTTGGTAGCGGCTCCTAAATATTTTACGGAGCTGTGATATTCCATTCTTCTACATTGCTTATATCCGGCCTTCTGCCGGAGCAAATATTAGCTGATTGGTTGGGGTGTCAGGTGTAAGACCCAGCAATCTCGTATTGATGACCTATGCTATCTGCTATTGGTACGTTAGTCCTGGACAGCTTCTTTCCTTCTATTTCATCACATTACAATAACGTTGCCACCACGGTGGTATCCTGGTGTATTTTATACATTCATAGTTTGGAAATTAGTATGCTACCAGTTTTTTAAATTATTTATTTGAATTATTTTATTTATTTTTTTTTTTTTTTACCTTGACCCGCTTTAGGATTTTCTTGGCAAATCTGATCCATTTCTGGAATTATTTAGGCAAGGAGATGATGGCTCCTGGCAGTTGGCTTACCGATCTGAGGTACAGTAACATGTCTGCCTACTTACTTCCAATGTTATTACTGCTTGCAGATATCAATAGATATTTATTACCTGGTTGGTATGGCCTTATTAAGATAACATATGGGTGTCATAGAGGGTAAGATCTCCTATCTGGTACCCCCTTCTTTAAGCCATAGTTTCAAGTGTTTGACCTTCTCATGTAATTTTAGGCAGTCTGTTAGACGGATCAACTATCCCAATTTATCTATATGGACAGGCAGGTCATAAAAACGTGACCCAAATTATACCTTGATATTTGCGATCTGATGTCTTATTCCTGAGAAATCCACATTTTTTGTAATATGCAAATGAGCTGTTAAGATCTATGGGCTGGACACAGATTTCCCAGAGAGTCTGACCTACATGCCCATATAGACAACTTAGGAGGGTTTATCCTACTGACTTACTCACTTTAAATCATCTGAATGGCCACCATACAATAGGAAGAGTCATGGGCGAGTATGCTCGTTACTCGAGTTTCTCCGATCATGCTCAGGTGATCTGAGTATTTCGGCATGCTCGGAGATTTAGTTTATGAATAGCAACCAGGCAACCCCCACATGTATTCAAGCTGCCTAGCAGCTGCAAATAATGCAGCTTTGGGGACACAAACTAAATCTCCGAGCACTAACAAATACTCGGAGACCACCCGAGCGTGCTCGGAGAAACTCAAGTAACGAGTATACTCGCTCATCACTAAATAGGAAACCTCATCTGGGGAAAAAGCCTGTCTGACCATGATCTTCCATTTTTAAATTCTTCTGTTTTCTGGGGATGCCAGGTGTCCTTCCTGCAGTGATAATCTCTTCCCCATGGCAGCTAGAGATGCCAATGATCAGAAAATAAATCCTCACACGTTGCCTTTCGTGTAGGGAAACTTACTAATCTTATCCTTGCTGATATGCAATTCTTATTGCAATTTTCTCTGCCAAATTTGTGTATTGCTAAAATGTGCTCCATGTATAATTTATCTCCGATTTGCAACAGGTTATCAAGAACAACCTCAATCCCTGCTGGAAGAAGTTCAGCGTCCCCCTGCAGAGCTTATGTGGCGGGGACTTGAACAAGCCCATCAAAGTAAGAACTCTGAATACTCGGTAGTGTTTGGGCATTTCACCAAAGTTAATTAATTCTCAGAACTGAACATTCTGATAGGAGGGGGTGTCACATAAGCATTTCAGAATGACAATTCATCCAAAAATGTGACCCATAGCTCCCAAGCAATGAGGATTAATTGGGAAAGCATGTTCGACCTCAAAACTCTCGGATGAGCCTGATTTTCTGTAATAATCGGAATTCAAATTTTATTCATTTAAATGTACTAAAAACATAGGCCGTGATTCATTAAGACTTATACATGCCAGTTTTAATAATGGGCGTGTAGGAAAAGGTTGGGCTGAATTTATTAAGTGACATGCGATTCTTAATGAATTTGGTGCATCTTATCAGCGGTGTGCCCTACGCCTTGCCATGAAATGCCTCTCTTGTCAGGGACTGGAGTAATACTTCTGGTGTAAGAAGCATCACTACTTTTGAAAAACTTGATGCATAGGAATAGCCACTCCCCATGCCAGCTCCATCCATTCTGATGGGGCTTCCCAAAACTAGAGAGAAAATGCAATGTGTTTTAAAATTGCTGCTCAAAAATTTTGCGACTTTTCAAAGTGTTTTATGCCAGGCTGGGGTAAACCTTTTGATGATCTGAATCATAGATTTTTATTTTTTTTTGTTCTTTCTCAAGTTTTGTCTTTTATTTAGTACTGAAATACTGTTATCAAATGCTGATCAAATTTATTAGTTCCAATGTTTTGTTTCAATTTTCATTGAGGAATAATTTTCTTTGCTAGTACAAACTGTATTGTTTAAGGGGGGTGGGGGGGGTGTAAGGAAAATGTACAGCTCTGCTCAAAGAAGAAACTTGCATATGTTATTCAGTGTTCATTTCTAGTTGGGGCTTATGCACCTTTAGTATGGAGCCACTCTCCGTGCATTGCCATACAGGCTTTGTGTGACAGATTTGAGGTGAGCGAATTTGTTCGGAAATGATCACCGAGTCTGAATTTGCCATATTCGTGCCGAATTTGTTTGAAGATCGGGTCTGAACATATTGGGTCATTTCAACTCCCACTGACTCCAATGACATTCAGCTGTGTTCGGTGAATATCGCAAATTCAATATTTGCTGCTGATCGTAATCCAAACCGAATTTTCAAAAATTTGCTCAACTCTAATAGAGAGATTCTTCCCCTAAAGTAAACGCTTTTAGGGGACCATACCTATGTATATTCGGGGTCTAATGATTTTTGTCAGATTCATATGGGATCCAACAGATAAGATATCCATATGCTTCTGTTAGAAAGCTTAGCGCTATAATATATTAAAAGCATTTTTGGAAGCCTTACTTTATCTTCATACAAAGCAAAGCATTAAAATGGCCTTCTGCATGAGCCCTAAAAAAAAAAAAGTTAGCATTTTCATAGACTGAATACTATGCTATAGAAGTAAAACATTCTGAAGGTAAAACAAAATGACAATGAAATGTGTAGCTTGGCTCACTGCTGTGTTTTAATGTCAGGTCTCAGTTAGCGATCATGATGACAGCTCCAGCTCTGATCTCATAGGAGAATTCGAGTGCGTGACATCCAAGCTGCTGGGAGCTCAGGAGCAAGCGGTGAGCCCGATAACCTTTCTCACTGCCTACCTCTCTTCCTCTAGGTGCACTGTACTGATTATGATAGCGATGGCTCTCATGACTTAATAGGGATATTTGAGACTAACATGTCTCAGCTGCAGAAAGCAGGAGGAGGTTCTCCGGTGAGCTCTCTTCAATGTTTTTACTCATAACTTCCTGATAATAACTTCACTTTATTTTTTTTTTTTTTGCTATGGGGCCAGTGAACAAACTATTTCTCTTAATCGAAGACTTTGACTTAATCATGCAGATATGAGTGCTCTATAGGTGTATGGTGCTGCTCTTCTGTTTTTGCATGTTGTAATTTACCTTTACGGAGCTTCTTCTAGTTGTCAGTGACTTTTTAATCATTAACATCCTTTTTATGTGTAGGTGGAATTTGAATGTATTAATCCCCAGAAGAAGCAGAAGAAGAAGGGTTATAAAAACTCTGGGATTGTTCGGGTCAAGACTTGCAAAGTAAGTTACTTTAGATGCCTGATAAACTAAGGAGATATTTGGGGCTTAAAGATGGCAGAGTAACATCCGATACTCCACACTGAAGTTGATTTTAACACATTTGACAAGTTCCCCTCACTTTTAATGTATATTCAATAGACCGAAAAACACCCAGATAGCTGTCGGCGCTTCAGTCACAAGATTCTCGTGGATGTCAAATATAATCATTTATTTAGGAGTTACAGGATAAAACAACGCGTTTCGACTCAAACATCCTGGAGTCTTCTTCAAGTGATTAAAAAATATATATCAATTCTTGATAAACATCAATTTTTCAAGTGGAAAATGCTTCAAGAATCGCTTTTTTTCAGTTATTGCAAACCTGAAGCATGTTTTGGCCACTTTGAGTACATGTTTTTCACAGCCGGTGTGTTTGCTCTTTTCTGCTCTTTACGCTCCATAGAACAATGCAGACACTGCTAGCCTTTTTTTGCACCACAAATGCTGAAGTCCTTCCCGCTGACTTGCATAGTACAGCATCGAGTGTCATCAGAGCAGAAAATGCCTGTAGAAGGGTTCGCTCCCTTCATTTATCCACGTGTCGGAAACCTGAAGCAGCGAAAACGCTCAAATGATCTGAGCATATGAACAATAGAAGTATAAGTCAAGTAGTGGTTACATAAAAATGAATCTGTTCATTCTTTTGAGTGTCTTGTTAGATTTTTTTCAGGTGGATTTCAGAAGCACTTATTGATCACTCCATTCTGCAGAAACTGCAGTTCTTTAACCCCTTAAGGACCAGGGCTGTTTCCGTTTTTGCGTTTCCATGTTTTTCGCTCCATTCTTCCCACAGCCATAACTTTTTTTTATTTTTCCGTCAATATGGCCATGTGAGGGCTTGTTTTCTGCAGGATGAGTTGTACTTTTGAGTGGCACCATTGATTTTACCATATCGTGTACTGGAAAATGTGAAAAAAATTCCAATTGCAGTGAAATTTAAAAAAAAGTGCAATTCCATAATTGTTTTTTGGATTTTTTTTTTTTTTTACTATGTTCACTAAATGCTAAAACTGACCTGCCACCTGCATTTTATTGCAATGTTGCAGTGACGATAAAAATGTCATTGGCGTTTTGATTTTTTTCTCAGTACCCTGTTTACCGATCGGATTAATTCTTTTCATAGATTGGGCGATTCTGATCTCTGCAATACCAAATATGTGTATATTTGATTTTTTTAATTGTTTTATTTGAATGGTGCGAAAGGGGGGTGATTTGAACATTTTATATTTTTTAAATATTTTTAAACTTTTTTTTTTTTTTTACTTGCTTCAATAGTCTCCGTGGGAGACTGGAAGCTGCGATCATCTTGCTTGTGCTACATACAGCAGGGCTACAGCCTTGCTCTATGCAGCTGAAATGCTCAGTTGCTATGAGCGCCAACTGCTGGGCGGCGCTTATAGCTATCCGGCTATGACAACCACAGGGGTCTCCTGCAGACCCCGGGTTATCATGCCAACCCATCTGCGACCTGTGGTCATGTGACACGGTTGCTGATGGGCGTGGTTAATGACGTGCTTCCTGTGCGTGCATGTTAAATGCCGCTGTCAGTTTGACAGCGGCATTTAACATGTTAACAGCAACGGGTGGATTGCGATTCCACCCACGGCAGTTAGGGGCACATGTCAGCTGATCAGATCAGCTGTCATGTGCCGGAAAAGGTGTTTGCTCATCACCGGAGCCCGCACCAAAAGGGAGGCATCCAATGACGGACACTACACATCATCGGATGTTAAGGGGTTAATCACATATGCAAATTAGAGTGCTGGATGCACCCTGGGTCTGGCCAAGAGACTCTGCGCCCTGTTCAGCCCACTGATCTTTGCTTGCCACTGCTTCTCCTACTGGTAATTGGCATAGTTGGCTTACATGAAGCGAGTACTGTGTGCAGAGAAGAGTTCATTGAGCATCCTTATAGGCATATTTTTATTTAACTTCTGTCTCTACAAGATGAATGCAGCAATCAGACCACTTAAGGTGCGTTTTCTCTTTTTTTGATGGGGTTGGGGGTCTATATATCCCCCACAAGGATATGTGCTTGGGTTACACGGCCAGGGCTGACTGATTTCCTTTTAAAAAATATTGCGTGATTAGCCAGCAATAATTCATCTGCTATAATGTTACGTGTTGTACAGATGTAGTGTAATGCCTTGTACAAAGTTTTATTGTGTCATTCTGTTTTCGCCTCTTTTTTTATTTTGTCTTCTAGATTGATGTAGAGTATTCCTTCCTGGATTATGTGATGGGTGGCTGCCAGATCAACTTTACAGTAAGTGACTTCACACATTATAATTGGCATGAAAGCTCAGCTGCAGCGACCACTTCCATTAAACTGATGCCGGAGGCTGCCTCGAAGGCTACGGTCATATCCGTATCAGAAGTAACAAACCACATACTGCTGGATGAAGCCCAAAGGAACTGACACTGCATCATAGATGCCATTATAAACAGACTTGTCAGATAACTGGAGAAATCTATCACAAAGAAATACATTTAGAATTGATTGCCCCCTCGCCCTGATATTGACAAAGGTCATTTTTAAGTCTTTGTACAGCATGGGCCGTATTTTGGGGGAAAAAAACAGCAGCAAAACATCTATATGTAGCTGACGTTACAGTATATTTACTACAGACTTTAACTTGTGGTGGCAACATTTTTGAGTGCCAAAGGAAAAAAAATGCCAAAACTAGGAATGAAACGTACTGATAGCACGTTGAGTGGAAAGATATCCCTGTTGTGTGGTTTATTTTTGTATCATCCACCCCTGGTTTTACCTATTAAGTACGGATGCTGCACAAAACACTGGTGTGCGTATGAGGCCTAGAAACGAGTTGGACAAGGTTAAAGAGGGTCTGAATTTTTATTTGTCCCAGAATCATCCCTACTCTTGTCCTTAGGAATAATCATACCAACCTGGTATATAGTTTTCTTTGTATAACTTTAAGATATTTAAACATTTTCTCAGCATTTACATGTGTTTTTTTTTTTTTTAATGCTTTCAGGTAGGAATTGATTTCACTGGCTCCAATGGAGATCCCAAATCACCCGACTCCTTACACTACATCAGCCCAAATGGTGTCAATGAATATCTTACCGCAATATGGTGCGTGGGTAACGTGGTCCAGGACTATGACACGTAAGAGTCTCTCCTATTCCCAATGATTCGTCTATGTCCACGCAAGAAAGCAATTTTCACTAAAAATGTATCTCTTGTATGTCGAAGAAAATGAAAATATTAACCCTTTCACGACACATGGCGTATATTTACGTCATGTCGTGTCCCTGCCTTTAATGTGGGCTCACACGTCGAACCACCATTTTTTTCCCGCACACGTGACAGCTGATTTAATCAGATGTCATGTGCTTTTAACAGCTGTGGGTGTATCGGCGTGCCACCCGCAGCTGTGAACAAGTTAAATCCCTTTGTCAATCTCTGACAGCCTGATTTTAACACGGCACAAAGTGCTTCATCAACCCCACCCATCGGCACTCCTGTCATGTTACCGTGGGACACCGATGGGTTGTCATGACAGCTGGGGGTTTGCAGAAGAGCCCTGTGCCTGTCGTTATGATACTCCTGTGAATGCCGGTGTAACAGGCCAAAGTAACCCCGTCCCAGATTAACCCCGGGTATAATTTGGCCTAGGCCAGAGTATACCCCGGGGTATAAACTGGCCTAGGCCAAACTATACCCAGGCATAAAATGGCCTAGGCCAAACTATACCCCGGGGTGTAAAATAGCCTAGGCCAAACTATACCCCTCCAGGCCACATTATACCCCCCAGGGTTAAAGTGGCCTAGGCTACATTTAACCCTGGGTATATTTTGGCCTAGGCCAAACTATACCTAAGGATGTAAAACAGCCTAGGCCAAACTATAACAGGCCACACTATACCCTCAGGCCAGACTATAGCCTTTTACTGGTTGCTATGGGATTTTACATGGCCACTTTATCCTAGCAACGCCCTGGATACGGTTGGAAAAGGGGTTTATCTACCTTGGGGGGCACCCTCACAGCACTGCGGGGAAGCCGGGGAACCCTTTTACTGGTTGCTATGGGATTTTACATGACCAATTTATCCTAGCAACGCCTTGTATACGCTTGGAAAAGGGGTTAATCTACCTTGGGGGCACCCTCACAGCACTGCGGGGTGGGTGGGGATCCCTTTTACTGGTTGCTATGGGATTTTACATGGCCACTTTATCCTAGCAACGCCCTGGATACGGTTGGAAAAGGGGTTTATCTACCTTGGGGGCACCCTCACAGCACTGCGGGGAAGCCGGGGAACCCTTTTACTGGTTGCTATGGGATTTTACATGACCAATTTATCCTAGCAACGCCTTGTATACGCTTGGAAAAGGGGTTAATCTACCTTGGAGGACACCCTCACAGCACTGCGGGGTGGGTGGGGATCCCTTTTACTGGTTGCTATGGGATTTTACATGGCCACTTTATCCTAGCAACGCCCTGGATACGGTTGGAAAAGGGGTTTATCTACCTTGGGGGCACCCTCACAGCACTGCGGGGAAGCCGGGGAACCCTTTTACTGGTTGCTATGGGATTTTACATGACCAATTTATCCTAGCAACGCCTTGTATACGCTTGGAAAAGGGGTTAATCTACCTTGGAGGACACCCTCACAGCACTGCGGGGTGGGTGGGGATCCCTTTTACTGGTTGCTATGGGATTTTACATGGCCACTTTATCCTAGCAACGCCCTGGATACGGTTGGAAAAGGGGTTTATCTACCTTGGGGGCACCCTCACAGCACTGCGGGGAAGCCGGGGAACCCTTTTACTGGTTGCTATGGGATTTTACATGGCCACTTTATCCTAGCAACGCCTTGGATACGCTTGGAAAAGGGGCTTATCTACCTTGGGGGCACTGTCGCAGCATTGCATGGAGGCTGGGGAACTCTTTTCCTGGTTGCTAAGCGATTTCAAATGATCAATCTAAGGTACTTACACCATGTAAAACCCTATAGCAAGCAGGGTGCCCCCAAGGTAGATAAACCCCTTTTCCAAGCATATACAAGGCATTGCTAGGATAAAGTGGTCATGTAAAATCCCATAGCAACCAGTAAAAGGGTTCCTCGGTGTAACAGGCCAAAGTAACCCTGTCCCAGATTAACCCCGGGTATAATTTGGTCTATGCCAGAGTATACCCGGGCATAAACTGGCCTAGGCCAAACTATACCCCGGGGTGTAAAATAGCCTAGGCCAAACTATACCCCTCCAGGCCAGATTATGTAACTAATCTGGGGTTAAAGTTGCCTAGCCCAATTTATACCTCTCAGCTCATATTATACCCCAATGAAATCATTTGCATTGAGTGATATACACAAGAATTACTTAATGCTTCAACATTTTATTGAGAAACCAAACTGACAATTCTTAAAGAGTACCTCCCACTATACAAAACTTTTGCCCATGGCAAAAGTAGTTGTAAAGGGGGGTATTTGTAATGCATATGCATTACAAATACCCCCCCATTTTATAGTTACCTTAGGGGGGCTGCCCGATTACCCCCCCTCGCTAACCGCCGCTGCCCGTCTCCTGGTAGACGGGGTCCCCCTCCTGCCGCTAGGTGGCGCTGCCTCTCCATGCGCCGACGTCACAGCCAGGCGCCATAGAGGAGAGCGGCACCTGGCTAGTGCCGTTGGAGCTTGTAGAAGCAGAGCCAGCACCACCTAGCGGTGGGAGGGGGGGCAATAATTTCTCATTAGCTATAAGTCACTTATCATGCAATGCAATTATCTGGGGCAATCCCCATAGCAACCAGTAAAAGGTTTCCCCACCCACCCGCAGTGCTGCAATGGTGCCCCCAAGATAGATAAACCCCTTTTCCAAGCGTATCCAAGGTGTTGCTAGGATAGAGTGATCATGCTATATCCCATAGCAACCAGTAAAGGGGTTCCCCACCCACCCCTCAGTGCTCGTCAGTGCCCCCTAGGTATACAAAGCCCTTTTCCAAGCATATCCAAGGCGCCAAGACAACGAGCTGGCACGAGCAGGGCTGAAGATTTCATGTCACATGTGACTATAGGGAGGGGGTGGGGCTTAGAAAGGGAGATCCCTGGCGTCACCAGAGGTGGAGGAGCTTGAAAAGGAGCAGTGCCCGATGGGAGGGGGAGCTGTGACCTAGAAGAATGAGCAGCTTTCCCTCAGCTTACCCTGGGGGGTATAATCTGGCCTGGAGGGGTATACTTTGGCCTAGGCTATTTTATACCCCGGGGTATAGTTTGGCCTAGGCCAAAGTATACCCGGGGTATAATCTAGCCTAGGCCACTTTAACCCCGGGTATAGTCTGGCCTGGGGGTATAATCTGGCCTGTTACACCGGTTTGTAGGCAACGTTCATAGGAGATTGTGATTTCTGCTAAACATAGCTGGACTGAAGCACTGCTATGTATAGTGCAAGTGATTGGATGATCTCAGCTCCTAAAGGGGCTATTAAATAAAGTTAAGTATTGCTACATTCAGAAATGTCTGATCTATCAAAATATAAAATAAATTGATGCCATCTGTAAACGGCGTAACAAAATTTTTTTTTAAACACTACATTTTTTTTTGGGGGGGGGGGCAATCTAAACATTGTATCTACCTCAAAGTAGCATCAATAAAAATGTCCTCTCAAGCCGCAAAAAGTCCGAAGAACGTAAACTCTACGAGTTTCGGAAAATGGCTATAAACAAACTTTTTTTCATACAAATTTTGGATTTTTTTCTTCCACCACTTAAATAAAAAATGAACTATGTATGGTATCTGAGTACTCGTACTGACTTGGGGAAAAAATATAGCCACCTCAATTTTACCAAATGGTAAACCTGGTAAATAAAATAAATAAGATTGTGAAATTGCACATTTTTTGCAACTTCAGTGTACTTGGAATTTTTTCCCCTTTTCCAATACACTATGTGGTAGAATAAATTGTCATTCAAAAGTACAAGTTGTCCCGCAACAGGCAAGCCCTAACATGGCTATATTGATAGAAGGAAAGGAGGAATAAAAAAAAAAAACGGATAATAGCCGTGGCGTGAAGGGGTTAATATTATGACATGGCTCTCCACTAGCTGTGATATTATCCGATTAATTAGATCCTTTTTTATGTCTGACTGCCATGTAACAGTAAACTGGTTGTGATTACCAAGGTACTTATTACCATGTAGAGCCCAGCTTTGTAAATGTGCATCTGCAGAACAGAAGGGTCCACCTGGGATTATATTCTTCCATATATTGACCCTTTTTTGCACTTGAACTAGTTTTCTGTGATCTTAAGATGTTATGTAATAATTCCTGCTTACAGAGACAAACAGTTTCCAGCTTTTGGATTTGGAGCCCAGGTCCCACCAAACTGGCAGGTAAGAGGGTTGTAGTAATTTTGCTTTATTTTTCACACTACATATATTCTAACTGAAAGTACCATGTATCCGTCTTGTACTATAATATTCACTTAAAGGGTATGTTGGCCATTGATCTTTTATAACATTCGGGCATTCCCTGCTATTGGAGGCAAGTCAGATGACTGCGGGATGAAGAGGACAGCAGGACGAGTAGCGAGTTATGCTCTTTAACACAGTCTATGTACATTGTAGGTGAAGGAAAGCATAATAGCGCTCTTGTATTTTTATTTTTCCATAAAGCCCATAGGCTTAAAGAGCGAGAGCGATACATCCTTGGCCCGTTCTCTGGTGCTGCCGATAATTATTCTTGTGTTCTATACAAATGAGTCCTAAATGTTAATGGTTGTTACAACATCTTGCACCAAAAAAATGGAAAAGTGGCATATTTATTACTAGTGCGTGTCTTCTTTTTGTGTTCCAAAATATTTGTTTAAAGTACAGCAGCCATAAGCCACGGAGAAAAAAACTGCAATATTTTAGGGCTCACCAGAAATGTTAGACAATTTAAGATGAAATTGAGAAATCTCCCCAGTTTGAGTTTTTTTTTTTTTTTTTTTTATACAGAGGATTCCGTGCGCAGTAATACAAAGTCCCACCAATAATACTCGTTTTGTCCTTTGAGTTATTACATTGACTAACATCTGTTTTAACTTTCAGGTATCTCATGAGTTCGCCCTAAACTTCAACCCCAGCAATCCTTATTGTGCAGGTAAGATGCCAGTAAGCATTATGCCACAATTATTTGAATCGATACTTCAGGCTAGAAATACAAATTTACTGATTGTCTGAAGGACAAAAAATGTCTGAGGAAGGACATGGTCAATTATGTGACCAGGAGTGTCGCGTGGAGTATGACTGCATCGCCAAAAGCAGCTTTTTTTTTTTTGCTTGCATCCGCAATATCCGCCCAGCGTTGTGCTTGGGATCAAATTGGCTCATCATTTGGGGGAAATGGAGATTGGGAAAAGCTTCCTCTGGGGCTCAAAGGCTTCCAGCTATGCTACTATGGAACAATATGCTAAGAGTTCAGTGTAGGTTTAGTATTTTTTCTTTCAGACACCTATAGGAGCATAAACCTCTTCCAACTGCACATTTGCGGGTGAAAGATGTAGAAATATTTTCCACTGAGGATGTTGATTTATACTGCGTTTGTCATCAGGTATACAAGGCATTGTAGATGCATACCGCCAAGCTTTGCCGCAGGTCCGTCTGTACGGCCCAACAAACTTCTCTCCAATTATCAACCATGTGACCAGGTTTGCGGCTGCTGGGGCACAGCAGAAAACTGCATCTGTGAGTATACGATAACATTGCTAGAAAAATGTTTGTTGTGCTTTTAAAGGGATTATCTGAGAAAATCCAAAGGGCCCGATTCATCAAAGCCTTTTCAGGTCCAGAATTCTGGGATAAAAGCTCTGAAAAGTCTCCAAAATTTAGAAACAACTCTTAAATTTTGTGACTGTTGGCAGTTTCTCCCAGCTCTGCCGAAGTGGGTGGGGCTGGGGCTGGACGGAGGTGTGGCGACCGCTACTTGTCAAATTCATGACGAATGGCCACGTTCACTACACCACAAATCTTCTTTTGGCAAGGACTGGAGTAGGACTTGTGGAAAGGTCCACACAGGTATATGCCACTTGTCCTGTGCTCCTGATTCATGAGTTGGCGTACGCCTCTTCATGAATCGCCTCTACATGAATGGCCCCACATTAAGAACCACGCCAGTCTTAATGAATCGAACCCATCGTTTTCAATAGCTGTACCGCTAATGTTCAGATGAGAGGTGATGTCAGATACAGCACATGAACCAGGGTGACTGCTGTACCAGGCAAGATGCTGCTGTTTCAGGAGAAAGAAAGCAGTTTTGACTTTGTCACTTTGCATGCAACTTTACGTACTCAAATTTATGTGGAAGATATGATAGACTCAAGTCCTCCGAAAAAGCTGTGGGTTGTCCTATTGCTGAATAGAATGCACCTGTTCCTTTATAAACAAGGAGTGGATGGTTTGTTGTCTTTCAGGAGCAACAATTGGACATATTTAACATTTTAGCAAAGGGAAAGGACTTAACACAGACACCAATGTTAAAATTATTATCTTTATCTCTAGCAGAAGTAATTCAAAATGAGTCCAAACCCTTAAATGGTACCGGTCTCCAGAAATAACCCCAATAACCTGTAGATATGGGGTTAATCTGCAAGCTAACAGTGTTATGATGCTGTCCAGTGCTTTCATGGAGCTGAACTCAGTGGAGAGAAAATTATTTTTATTCTCCCCACCAGCATTCAGGTTTGTCATAGGGCAGAGCGGTGTCGGTTCAGTGACCGCTCTGAATACACAGAACGCCCCCTGTAACTGCGCCCCCGGCCCTGACTGAAAGCTTAGCCCCAATGTACGGCCGGTGTCAGTCAGGGTCGGGGGCGCAGTTACAGCGGCTGTTCTGTGTACTCAGAGGTCACTGAACCAGCGTCGCCCCGCCTCCATGACTGAAAACCGAATGCTGACGGGGAGGATAAAGATGATTTTCTCCCAGCTTAATTCGGCTGCGTGCAGGCACCGGACAGCATCATAACGCTGTTAACCTGCATATTAACCCCATATCTACAGGTTAATAGGGTTATTTCTGATGACAGGTTCCCTTTAAGCTTTATTTAGACACAATACTCAGACCTCCAAATTAAATTAAGACCCCAGACTCTGATGAACAATCACTGGGGGCAGTAGTCAAATGCTACATAAACAATACCTTTACCGCTTCTGCTGTATGTAGTCAATTAGTACAAAATACTTTTTTTTTTTTTTTTCTTTTTTAATATAATTTTTTTAATATTGTGCCATTAAATGTATGATTTGCTTTTTTTTTTTTTTTTTTTTTTTTATCCTTTCCAGCAATACTTTGTACTCTTAATCATCACTGATGGAGAGATCACTGATCTTAATGACACCAGAAATGCCATTGTGCAAGCCTCTAAGCTTCCTTTGTCGATCATCATCATTGGTGTAGGAAGTGCAGATTTTAAAGCCATGGAATTTCTTGATGGAGACAACGGGGTCCTGAAATCTTCCAGCGGGGAGCCTGCTGCCAGAGACATTGTCCAGTTTGTGCCATTCCGACAATTCCAAAATGTAAGTTGAGATTTTCTATCTTCGCTCCAGTATTTGGAATGAATTCGCTGTTAGTATTTTCAGGATGTGGTAGTGCTCTGGCTCCATTCACATGACCATATGTATCCACAATGGAGATCTTCCATGTGTGTTATTTTATTTTATCACTGCCATAGTTCAAAATGGTCTCATCTGCAATTACCGACTAAAATATGACAGGATGGATATTTTTTTCCCCCTTTTTTGGACTGGGCACATGAGTTCATGTGTGGTCTGTTTTAAAATATTAATTAACATGAATCAGTGACACAAGTGAGACACAAATTATATCACCTATTGTGAACCATATGTATTACTGGGAACTGGATCTAATAAATAGGACAGTCGAAATACCACATCCAATAACTGCAAAAGAAGAAAAATGACTGACCAGAAAGTCCAAAAAATGATTTCAATATTATGTCGTATAATTTTTATTAAATACCAGGTTAAAAACAATGAGATCAAAAAAATATCTATAATGAAAATAACAAATTAAAAACAATTATCTGTATGTTGTTACAGGAACGCCAGAATCCAGTGTGTATATGTATGTGTATATATACACGCGCACACACACACACACACACACACACACACACACACACACACACTCACACTCACACTCACACTCACACTCACACTCACACTCACACTCTCACACACTCACACTCTCACCCACTCACACTAGATGGTGGCCCGATTCTAACGCATCGGGTATTCTAGAATATGTATGTAGTTTATTTAAATCCCGCACCGGGTGCGACCAATCAGCGAAGTGTGGTTCAAATCCCGCGCCAATTCATGGCCAGACTGCGCCTGTCGCTGATTGGTCGCACCAGCCGTCCGCGACAGTCAGTGACGCGGGATTTCCGTAACAGAGAGTTAAACGAATATATATGTGGGATACCCTCAGATTCAAAATTATGTGAATAGAAATCCATAAACACAATTTTAATACATGTGGTGCCCAAACTTCATACATGAGTTAAAAAATATCGTGTTACAGAATGATGCTCAAAATACAAAAATCCAATCAAAAATGTATATGTAAAGTGCATGTGCAAACATTACATTAATAATAAAATAGAATACTAATGGAGCAACAATAAAATGCAAACAGTGCAGAAAAAACCACCAGAGGTCAGTATCTCCACATACTCTATTGTGGGACCAGGAAGACAGAGTAACTGTAAAATAAAATCCTCAATATTTATCATCAGAATAAACAAAATACACATACACACTCTCCTCCAGGCCCTGGGAACCATATAATTGTTAAAAAAAAAAAAAAAAGTTAAAATAATAAATCGTGATATTCTCACCTTCCGGCGTCCCTCGCAGCGTTCCTTCTCCTCGCTATTCTTCCTTTCCCAGTGATGCTTTGCGGCAATGACCTGTGATGATGTGGGTCTCGTGACACCGCTATGTCATCTGAGGTCATTGCCGCTAGGCATTATTGGGAACGGGAGCATCGCGATGAGCGGGAACGCTGCGGGGGCCGCCAGAAGGTGAGAATATCACGATTTATTATTTTTATTTTTAACACTAAATCTTTTTACTATTGATGCTGCATAGGCAGCATCAATAGTAAAAAGTTGGTCACACTTGTCACTGTTTGACAAGTGTGACCAATCTGTCAATCAGTTTTCCAAGCGATGCTACAGATCGCTTGGAAAACGCTAGTGTTTAGCGGGAATACGCATGCGCGAATTGAAATAATCAACAGATAGTACAGTAGACAAATGAATGTCACACCGTCCCAGCTTAGTAATAATAATTCAGGAGCTCATACGAAGAGTCTCAGGAAGGAAAAGTGGTAATAGTAGGTAGTATCTATGGCTGCTGCTTTAGCACAAGGTCTTAGCCATAGTCTCCATTCCGGGTTCCATGCCCGCAGCCCCATAGCACGTTTCACGTGGGCTTCCTCGTGGGGGCTGTGAGTTTGAAAATTGCTATTTTTTTTGTTTTTGTTTACATTTTTGTCAAATTTCTGATATTTTTTATAAATAGACACAAAATATGTCAACCTAAATTTACCATTATCATAAATTTATAATGTGCCACACAAAAACACCCTCGAAATCGCTGGGATTTGTTGAAGCATTCCAGAGTTGTTACCACAAACTGACATTGGACAGATTTAAAAAATGTGGACCGGTCACTGAGAGGTTAAATAAGTCGTTGCATATAAATTTTATAAATATGTTTTCTAAGTGTGACGTCCACAATTTGAAGACCATCTGATAACCGGTTTATGCTTCACAATATGAGGGCAGCATACAATGGAGATCCCAGATTCCAGCCATGTGTCTCTTACCTGGCTTTTTGCTGTAGTTTTGATAAAACATGTTTTATGTGCGGTTACTGTAGCTCCGCTATAGTCCTCTATTTGATGCGTTTCTGTTACGTAGTCCTCAGTATTTGAGCCCTGGCTGGTAGCTGGTTTTGGCTTACAAATACTGATGTGAAATACTGAACGTGTGACTGTGGCCAAATGGAAATGGCATTTTTTTTATAAGCCCACCTTCTGTGGCCGGCAGTTGGACAGTCAGACCATCTCCGATATGAGGTGCAAACTGTATAGGGCAGTGGATTCATTTTTACTTTGATACTTTCATATACTGTACCTACCTGTCCATATAAACCTGTCACTTTTTTTTCCCCTGCTTTTACAGGCCCCACGTGAAGCCCTAACTCAAGCGGTACTCGCCGAGATCCCTAAACAACTGGTCTCTTATTTCAAGTTTTTGGGAATGCCCCCCGTGAATCCTCCACAGCAGAAAACTGCATAAGAATATGGATGACCCCACATGAAATGTGCTGCTACAACCAGAAGTTACCATACAGAATTTGCTTACATTCATCATCCGTATTAAGACTTTTCTCAGGGTATTGCCTGTTATTTTGTCACTCAAGTTCTGTAGTGGCAGGACAATCTTCATTTAATGGACTTTCCTACTTACAATACCACTGAAGCTGCGGGGTTTTGCCTATTTTGCTTTCCTTTTGGTAAAGGGTATCATTTGGGTGGCTTTGGGTGTATTTCCACGCAGAGGAAGTTGAGGCTAATTCATGGTTTATATCCACTAATGGCTACAATGAAACTTATATCCTGGACAGGTTAAAACCTTTTCTCAGCATTCCTACTCTACACCATGGGTTAGGACTAGCGATGAGCGAACATGCCCAGATAACGTGTTATCCGAGCATCTGGGTGTGCTCGTATATTATGTTCGCGTCCCTGGAGCTGCACGATTCACAGCTGTTAGACCCAACACATGCCGGGATTGCCTGTTTGTTAAGGAATCCCCACACGTGTTGAGGCTGTCTAACAGCTGCGAATCATGCAGCTTCAGGGACACGACCATAATATACTGGCACACCAAGGACCGAGCATGCTTGGCTAAGAGGTTATCTGAGCACATTCGTCCATCACTAGTTAGAAGTAACAATTATGGTACATAATGAATATGACACAACCAGTGAGGGACATTGCCCATCACAATGCTGAGAGAGCTGTTTTAGTAAATGCATCTCATGCTCCAGCTACTCCTACATAATAGAGGTTAGACATGTCATCATTCCTTGGCTGCAGAAGACCAAAAACCTCATCTATTGAAGTTCATCCTCCGATATGATCCAGGGGGCATCATTTGTGGTGGCAGAGGGGTAGTTGTGCAGATGCACTCAGAAATGAAAGTAAGAGTTTTCCATCTATGGGGGGGTAGGGGTATTCCAACAATCTATGACAGACACCAATTTAATTGACCAAAACCCCATTTCCATATTTCATTCCATACATTTTTAGATTTTGTAATGGCTGATGATCACATATTGACTTTCTAGTTATGAGTCTATCCTAAAACATGCATGACATCTCTACAAAATGTCTCTTTACTAGTGATGAGCGAAATAGCATTGTTGCTTGGGTCTCCCCGAGCATGCTCGGGTGATCTCCGAGTATTTTGTAGTGCTCGGAGATTGTTTTTGTCGCCTCAGCTACATGATTTACGGCTGCTGGACAGGCTGAATACATGTGGGAATTCCCTAACAAACAGGCATTCCTCACATGTATTCAGCCTGGCTAGCAGCTGTAAATCATGCAGCTGAGGCGAGGAAAACTAAATCTCCGAGCACTAACAAATACTCAGAGATCACCCGAGCGTGCTCCGGGAGACCCGAGCAACAATGCTATTCGCTCATCACTACTCTCTACCTAAACCAAATCTGCATGCTGAACTACAGGGTTGTGAACTGAAACTATATCCTTCAGGTTAGTTAAGGGGTCTGAAAAATGGCTGAAAAATAAGATGACTGGTCTATGACTGGCCCATCCGAGATATGGTGCTCACAAAAGCTTGTTCGTTTAACACTTTCATGTAGAGGTACACAAAATCTAGCAACTGGACTGATATTGGTATATCTCAATTTATTGGACTGAGCAACATAGAATTGCTTGTATCCTGCCTGAATATAGTGGTTAGCTGGTGCCTTTTTCTTAATCCTATGCTCTGAGGCTTAGGTTACACTTTATTGTATGCATTGGCTTGTAATATGTGCCTTTTTATTGAGCTCCAAGGTAATGAGACTAATATTTTCTGCATATGCCATATTTTCTGCACTCTCTCTCCTTGGAAATGCTTTGTGCCTTTTTTTGCTACTAAATTAACGTTAGAAATAAATATAATCGTACTTACTATTCCTTGCAGTCATTAGAAATCTATCCGTATGGTTCTTGCCCTTTTCCGTTTGTTCATATATCCATTTATTGTAATGTGCCGCTGTATTTAGCATTTGTATTATGCAAGTTCACTTTATACTCTGATCGGGCACTGGACCTATAAAGTAGACTGCTAGAATAATCAAGTGGTGTTGTTGTTTTTTTTATTTTGTAGTATCCAATTTTGTTTTTCTATTTTTCATAGAAATGCTTAATAAAATATCTAAATATGATCAACCGTCTGTTTGTTTTTTTTATTTAAGACCGTGTCATAAGAATAAAACGAATGACTTAAACACAGATACATTGTAGAAAGCATATTGATTAATATTATGCCCAAGTGTGAGTACACATCTATGGATTCATGTATTTCATGACCGGATATTAGTGAATTTCACTGGCCCTGGAAATTACTAGAAATACATGGGACACAATTCATTGCTGCATTTGCACCTATTCTTTTGTATTGTTTCTGTTGTCTTGCACCTTTTTTTTTTCTTTACGCTAATTACATTTTACTGTTATGTTTGTTGTTTTGTTGTTTTTTTTCCTTTAAGTTTGCCACAGTGAACAAAGTTTAGTTTCCAGATGTTTTCACCTGATTCCATCATTCGTGGCTTTTCAATAAGTCGCAAATTGAAAAAGTTGTGACTTTTTGTGTTTTTTTTTTTTTTTATTTTTTAAATATTTGCAAGAACTGCTAGACAGAAAGAGAGACCATTTTTCACTTTGCACAAAATTAATGCACCGTGTGTGCCCTTCGACTTACCATGTGCCCTGACATTGTGATCTGTTGTCTGCTCGTTGCTACTGATCTGAGCTGGAAAAAGTGTGTGCTGCTATTGTGCACATCAGTCACATATGAGGGACTAGCCCAGTCCCTGAAACCATGGTCACCGATGACTCATCATTTCAGTGAAGGTGCAAGTGCGGCTTCCAGCAGCTACCGGGACTCTAAGGGGTGCCCGCTCATTAAGGTAATGAATATTCACCTCTCTCCACTCTCATAGGCTGGAGAGAGGTGAATAACAATGAGTGGGAACACGTGATCGCCCGGACAGAAGAGCCTCTGGAAGCCGGAACGAGATGCTGCGAGGATGCAAAAGGAAGGGAAGTAGGATATTTTTTTTTATGCTTTTCTCATGGTGGCCTGACATACAAGGATGAGGATGAGGAACCACGTATACAAGTGTCACGATATTGTATGAAATATCATATAAGTTTAGTTTCTCTTGCTAGCCTGCTGTGGGCTAAGCCCCCCTTCTTGGAGTGATTCTGCAACAGCTTTTATGGCTGGTAGCTGCAAATTCCTGACTTTCAGCTCCCAAATCCCTCATACCCGTCCCAAAAGAATGTTTACGACCACTAAACGTAGCTGCATAGACAGTTGTACGAGCTTAAACTGGTAGAGAAACTTCCAGAATCCATGAAAGTCCTTTGTTCTGTTTTGGTAAGATATTAGGCAAACCAATTAAGATAGGAACAGGAAAATGCATATTCTTAAAGTCCATCGGAGCATCTATCCATCACTTTAACACGGGCTTCTAACTCCATCTGGTAAAGAAGTAGGGATTTCTCTGTAATTAGGCATCACACATAGGACATATTTGATCTCATTAGA
Source organism: Ranitomeya variabilis (assembly GCF_051348905.1). Taxonomy (NCBI): domain Eukaryota; kingdom Metazoa; phylum Chordata; class Amphibia; order Anura; family Dendrobatidae; genus Ranitomeya; species Ranitomeya variabilis. Next base: position 483,343,618 of record NC_135235.1, read on the forward strand.
ATGCCAACGTTAATATGAGATGAATGCTGGGTTTTTTATGACTATGACATGTTTTGTAGCGGAGTTATAGAAATTAGACAAATTTAAGGTTGAATTACTCAGACTGAAGAGAGAGGAGGGTCTGGATAAGCCAGCCCGTTCTGTGATGTCACAGGCTGCAGGTTATAAGTTTCTGGCAGGCTTCCAGCAGGCAGTTCAGTTTTTTACCTGAAGATCCCTGAGCAAGTCCTAATGCACTGGGACGTATGGGAACTCCACTAGCCTGGTTGCCTGCAATGCTCTGAGAACATGTGAGTGTTATCTTTTCTCCTTTAATCCTTTTATGTTATAATTACCTTGTACATATTTGCAATTGTCTCTTTTTGTAACATCTTTATAAAATATTTTGATAAAGCACTGCCTAAACTTTATGGAGTATAATAATTAATACTAGATTCGTTCTCCTGCTCTAAAACGTACCCTGTCTCTTGAAGGGAATTATGCTTCTGTGTTGGGTTAGCTTCGGACCCGGTTAATCGAAGCTGGTGGCAGCAATACCGTGTGCAGGCCTTTGGGTGTTGTAGTGACTGCGGCGTTGATAATTATTGTTCCTGCCTGAGCGGGAGTAGTTTATCGCGTCACTGCAGCGTGCCCAATAGCCAGTACATAGCAGGCAGCCTTTCTGGCGACTAATTACCCTAGGTGCAGTACCTAATCTGACCTGACAGAAAGGGGGGCGCCAGAGAGCTGCAAGTGTTGAGTGGAACTGTAAGCGGGATATACACAAATCCCTGCAGTCCGTGGTCTATTGAAGAGCAGTGGGATACCTAAAATAAGCCCCTGCTGTAAACTAAGAGGTCAATAGCCTTGTGTGTGTTTTTTTTTTCATCACATTGTAGCAGTGGAGGGATACCTAAGATAAGCCCCCCTGCACATGTGATAGCTGTCTGTTGGCCTAAAGTCACCCCAATCCGTGACGTAGGGGTGACGGTCACGGTGTGAATCGTGACATAAAGGATGGGAATGAGGAGCCCATGCATGCAAGGATGGGGATGAGGAGCCCATGCATGCAAGGATGGGGATGAGGAGCCCATGCATCCAAGGATGGGGATGAGAAGCCCATGCGTGCAGGGATGGGGATGAGGAGCCCATGCATGCAAGGATGGGGATGAGGAGCCCATGCATGCAAGGATGGGGATGAGGAGCCCATGCATGCAGGGATGGGGATGAGGAGCCCATGCATACAAGGATGGGGATGAGAAGCCCATGCATACAAGGATGGGATTAGGGGAGAATGCATACCCAGCTTATACTCAGGTCAAAAAGTTTGTTTCCAAGTTTTTTGAGGGAAAAATTAGGTGCCTCGAGTTATACTCGGGTCGACTTATACACAAGTATATATGGTAACTGATTTTGTAAAGTCCAAAATTGTTACAAGTCTTACATAGGGATGTGGCACTCTTGAAATTGCTAATATAATTAGAATTTTTATAGCTGTTGGCGCTTTTGCAGCACTTTACAATTTTAAAAGGGACTTGTACAGACAATAGACATTGCAGAATAAATATACGGTGTATACTCGTGCATAAACAGTTTGTCAGCACATTTTTTTGTGCTGAAAATGCCCCCCCAGCTTATACTCGAGTCATTGTCCCAGAAGACGGCGGGGGAGGGGAAGCGACGGATCAGTGGGTCACAGGAGCCGGAGGCTGCTATTAAAGCCTGTGCCCGCTGCTAAAGAGAAATGAATATTATTTGCACTCTTATAGCATGCACAGTGTCAGCCACAGCCGCCGGCTTCCAGCAGCTGTCGGGCGCTACTTAAGAGTTATGAATATTCACCCCTCTCCACTCCCATAGGGATGGAGAGGAGAGAATATTCATAACCTTAATGAGTAGAGACAAGTGATTGTTCGGTCGCAGGAGCTGCTGGCACCGAAACAAGATGCAGCAAGGGTGCACAGGGAAGGGAAGTAGGATGTTTTCTTTATCGCCTCATTGGGGGACACAGGAACCATGTGTTGTATGCTGCTGCCACTAGGAGGCTGACACTATGCAAAGAAAAAAGTTAGCTCCTCCTCTGCAGTGTACACCCCACCGACAGGAAGTAGGATATTCAGTTTAGCTTAGTGTCAGTAGGAGGTGGACACGGGTCTTTCATTAGACCCTTATCTACCTCAATGTGCGTCGTTTTCTTTCAGGTTTTCCGGAGGGATACAGGGTGAACAGTCACACCTGTAATCCCACATTATGGACTGAGTACGGCGTGTACTGCCACCCCGTATCCTCATAGATCCGACAGCAGGACCATGATCCTAGCACACAAGCGTGCTTAGAAGTTCGGTCCTAGCTCCGTCCCCCACCCACTCGCCTACCAGAGCCTGTCGGTTGGAGGAGACGAGGACGTCCACCATCAGCTCCATGGACGTCTGACACCTTTCTCGGTTTAAGGTTAGTAATGGATGGCGTGGGAGTTTTGAGGTGAGTATTTCCCCCACCCGTCCCAGTTAGCTTCCGCCTCCTTGTTCCGGGGGGCTGCCCTATCTTCCTCCGGCGTGGGGACTTTTGCAGCCACGCTGCTTTGTACTCCGGCGGCAGGCGGCCGCTCTGCCTCCTCGCTCCAGCGCTGCGGTCTCTACAGGCAGCCCCGCTGCCTACTTCCTCTGTCGTCCAGCGTGGCGACCTTGGCGGCAGTCGTGCTGTTCCTTAACGCCGGCAGCACCGCTCGTTCTTCAGCGCAGCGGCCCTCTCCGGCGGTCCCGGCATCTAATTTAGGGCCCGGCTTCTGCCCGGGCCTACTTCCGGCGGCACCACTCCGCCCATTTCCTTTTTCTTCGGGGGGGCTTTATTCCCGCCCGTCACTCTCCCTATCTCCTCCTGCGCAGGGCGCTGGCTCCGCCCACTACTCTTATCCTACCCAGTCACCCTGGGATTGCCGCCATCTTGCTCCTCCAGACCCGGTGGCTAATCCGCCCCCCCCCCTGAGAGCGGGTCCTTTTTCCCCAGCGCACGCTCTCTCCGGCTGGGTCCCCTGCATCCTCCTTAGGTCGCCGTCTCCTGCTGGTGCCCTGGACCTGTGCCATGATGCCGGTCGCAGCTACAGCCGGGAGCAGTCTACAGGACTCTACTATGGCTGTGAGTAGCTCTGCAATGCAGTCTATTACTCCCCTCTCCTGTTCCCCTAACCTTTGGGCATCATTTAGTGGGTCTGCTCCCAGGCCTAATCCTAAAAGGAGAGCGTTCCTGTCCTCCTGCTTCCGCTTGTCAGCTGCAGCAACTCCCCGTCCAGGAGTCCCTACCCCGGGTGAGACCGAGACCCCTATCCCTGGGTGGTCTTTCCTTCTGTCTCAGTCTGGGGCGGACCTCACCAGGATGTCACGATCCTGGTGTCCGTGCCTGACCGCAGTTGCTAGTGGGTCACAGGATTCTCCATCCGGCCTTTTCAACTCAGGCCACAAGAGATCCAGACAGGAGCGGAATTCTAGGTTCCTTTTTTTAGGAGGGATACAGGGTGAACAGTCACACCTGTAATCCCACATTATGGACGATGAGTACGGTATGTACTGCCACCCCATATCCTCATAGATCCGACAGCAGGACCATGATCCTAGCACACAAGCGTGCTTAGAAGTTCGGTCCCAGCTCCATCCCCCACCCACTCGCCCTCCAGAGCCTGTTGGTTGGAGGAGATGAGGACGTCCACTATCGGCTCCATGGACGTCTGACACTTTTCTTTCCCGCTTCATCTTGCCCTCTGGTCTGGAATGGTGAGATCCCTCTTCCTGATCCTCCTCTCTCTCTCTCTCTCTCTCGAGAGAGAGAGAGAGAGAGAGAGAGAGAGACAGGCGTCCTCGGTCATGTTTGCAGAGGAAGTTTCAGACTTGGTTTCACTACAGGTACATAACCTTATTGTTGCGATCAACCAGACCTTAAGCATCATGGATACCTCTACGGAACCCGCAGAATAGGCGGTTTCATTTAGACTGTCAAACTACCTTCCAAGGTCTTTGCCCCACACACTGAATCTGTGGTGGTACTTGCCAGGGGAGAGGCGAACCATACCAGATGCTTTCAGACAGGGAAGCATCTCGGCATCCTATATTCCTTCTCCCCTGAGCTCATTGCTAACTGGACTGATTCCTCGGCAGGAAGCGGGCAATTCTGGACTCGTCAGTTCCCAGACTGTCTACCAACTTGGCCCCTGCACTTCCCTCATGGGTTCCAAGGATACAATTATAGAATCGCTGGATAAATCAGCCTTTGAAACGGCTGCTTCTACTTTGTGCCTCGGCCATTGCCTCTACCTGGGTCTCAAGGACCATAGCTAGATGGACCAAACAGCCTTGTAAGAGCACCCCAGCTGGAGCTCCTCTGGGGGAGCTAGCCGACCTGATGGACCAGATTTCCTATGCAGAGAAATATTTGGTATCTGCCTCCCTAGATGCGCGGCTTGTGCAGCTCATGTGTCCAGCAATATGGTGGCCATCCGACTGAATATTCGGCTCTACACACGGCAGGTGGACTTGTCTTCAAGAATTCCCTTACCAGCCTCCCCTTCCAGGGGGCCCGTTTCTTTGGCTACATGCTGGAACAAATTATTAAGGACGCCACGGGAGGCACGAGTTCCCTTTGTCCTTTTGCTGTTTTGCTGCGTCGGAAGATTCCTCTAGCTAACACAGACCGCGATCTCGTCTGGCTAGAGAAAAGGCTTCCTTTAAGTCAACCCCTTCCCGGCATTCCCACGACTCCCATGCTTGGTCCACTGTTGTGAATTCTGTTCTTGGGTTCCCTCTGGTGGTTGTTGGTGGTATTGCAGCTGTCCCTGGCTTGCAATCATGGTCAGGTGTTCCTCCTGATTGCAGGCCTGACTGGGGTATTTAGGGCTGCTGGATTCATTAGTCAGTGCCAGTTGTCCATTGTTCTTGGAGGGATTGCTTCTCTCTCTGGTTCCTCATGCTCTGCTGCCAATTCATCTAAGATAAGTGTCTGTTTTTTTGTCTCTGTGCACACATGCAGTGTGCTTGTAATTCAGTGCAATTCATTTGTGTTTTTGTCCAGCTTAGACTTGTCTGGATTTTTCAGTCATGCTGGATTCTCAGGAGTTGCAGATATACTTGCTATGTCTTTAGTTAGATGTAGTATATTTGTATTTTCTGCTGTGAATATTTTTAGCATTTTAATACTGACCGCTTAGAATTCTGTCCTATCCTTTTCTATTTAGCTAGAAGTGCCTCTTTTGCTAAATTTTGTTTTTCTGTCTGCGTGTGTCTTTCCTCTTATACTCACAGTCAATATTTGTGGGGGGCTGTCTATCCTTTGGGGGCTCTGCTCTGAGGCAAGATAGAATTCCCATTTCCACCTATAGGGGTATTTAGTCCTCCGGCTGTGTCGAGGTGTCTAGGACGGGTCAGGCACACCCCACGGCTACTTCTAGTTGCGGTGTCAGTTTAGGGTTCGCGGTCAGTACAGATACCACTTTCTCCTGAGAACATCTCTCATGCGGCTCCTAGGTCACCGGATCATAACAGTACAACTGGCCAACAATGAGTTAAATGCATCTCAGAAGAATGGAAGACAGGTGTTGAGCCATTTTTTTTTCTGTAGCCTGTTTTTTCTTTCCTTCCCTCTTTTCCTCTGGGTGACTGAGGAGACTTGTGCTAGCATGGATGTTCAGGGATTAGTTTCTCGTGTAGACAAGCTTGCTGCTAGGGTACAGGGTCTTTCGGATTATGTTGTTCAGACTCCGCTTTTAGAGCCTAGGATTCCTACTCCTGATTTGTTTTTTGGGGACAGGTCCAAATTTTTGAGTTTTAAAAACAACTGTAAACTGTTTTTTACTCTGAAACCTCGTTCCTCTGGTGATCCCATTCAACAGGTTAAAATTGTCATCTCCCTGTTGCATGGTGACCCTCAGGATTGGGCATTTTCACTGGAATCTGGGAATCCGGCCTTGCTTAATGTAGACGCCTTTTTTCAGGCTCTAGGGTTATTATATGATGAACCAAATTCTGTGGATCAAGCGGAAAAGACCTTGTTGGCCCTGTCTCAGGGTCAAGAAGCGGCAGAATTGTATTGTCAGAAATTTAGAAAATGGTCTGTGCTGACTAAATGGAATGATGAAGCTTTGGCTGCAATTTTCAGAAAGGGTCTTTCTGAATCTGTTAAAGATGTTATGGTGGGGTTTCCCACGCCTGTTGGTCTGAGTGATTCTATGTCTCTGGCCATTCAGATTGATCGGCGCTTGCGGGAGCGCAGAACTGTGCGCGCTGTGGCATTGTCCTCAGAGCAGATGCCTGAGCCTATGCAGTGTGATAGGATTCTGTCTAGAACGGAACAACAAGGATTCAGACGTCAGAATAGGTTGTGTTTTTATTGTGGCGATGCTTCTCATGTCATTTCAGTCTGCCCTAAGTGTACAAGGAGAATCACTAGTACAGTTACCATCAGTACTGTACAACCTAAATTTCTGTTATCTGTGACCTTGATCTGCTCATTGTCAACATTCTCTGTCATGGCGTTTGTGGATTCAGGCGTCGCTTTGAATCTAATGGACTTTGAATTTGCCAGCGTTGTGGTTTCCCCTTGCAGTCTTTGCAGAACCCTATTCCTTTAAGGGGCATTGATGCTACACCTTTGGCTAAAAATAAACCCCAGTTTTGGACACAGGTGACCATGTGCATGGCGCCAGCCCATCAGGAAGATTGTCGTTTTCTGGTGTTGCATAATTTGCATGATGCTATTGTGCTGGGTTTTCCATGGTTGCAGATACATAATCCTGTGTTGGATTGGAAGTCTATGTCTGTGACTAGTTGGGGTTGTCAGGGGGTTCATAGTGACGTTCCTTTGATGTCAATCTCCTCTTCCACCTCTTCTGAGGTTCCAGAGTTTTTGTCTGATTTTCAGGATGTATTCGATGAGCCCAAGTCCAGTTCCCTTCCACCGCATAGGGACTGTGATTGTGCTATTGACTTGATTCCAGGCTGTAAGTTTCCCAAGGGCCGACTTTTCAACCTGTCTGTGCCGGAACATACCGCCATGCGGAGTTATGTTAAGGAGTCTTTGGAGAAGGGGCATATTCGGCCATCTTCTTCACCATTGGGAGCGGGATTCTTTTTTGTTGCTAAGTAGGATGGCTCCTTGAGACCCTGTATTGATTATCGCCTCTTGAATAAGATCACGGTCAAGTTTCAATACCCTTTGCCTTTGCTTTCCGATTTGTTTGCCAGGATTAAGGGGGCTAGTTGGTTTACTAAGATTGACCTTCGTGGGGCATATAATCTTGTTCGTATTAAGCAGGGTGATGAATGGAAAACTGCGTTTAATACGCCCGAAGGCCATTTTGAATACCTTGTGATGCCATTCGGACTCTCTAATGCTCCATCTGTTTTTCAGTCCTTCATGCATGATATCTTCTGGAGTTATCTTGATAAATTCATGATTGTATATTTGGATGATATCTTGATTTTTTCCGATGATTGGGAGTCTCATGTGAAACAGGTCAGGATGGTATTTCAGATCCTTCGTGATAATGCCTTGTTTGTGGAGGGGTCTAAGTGTCTCTTTGGAGTGCAGAAGGTTTCTTTTTTGGGCTTCATTTTTTCTCCTTCATCTATAGAGATGGATCCGGTTAAGGTTCAGGCCATTCATGATTGGATTCAGCCCACATCCGTGAAGAGCCTTCAGAAATTTTTGGGCTTTGCTAATTTTTATCGCCGTTTCATTGCTAACTTCTCCAGTGTGGTTAAACCCCTGACCAATTTGATGAAGAAAGGCACTGATGTAGCGAATTGGTCCTCTGTGGCTGTCTCTGCCTTTCAGGAGCTTAAGCGCCGATTTACTTCTGCCCCTGTGTTGCGTCAGCCGGATGTTTCTCTTCCGTTTCAGGTTGAGGTTGACGCTTCAGAGATTGGGGCAGGGGCCGTTTTGTCTCAGAGGAATTCTGTTGGTTCCTTGATGAAACCGTGTGCCTTCTTTTCTCGTAAGTTTTCGCCTGCTGAACCCAATTATGATGTCGGCAATCGGGAGTTGTTGGCTATGAAGTGGGCGTTTGAGGAATGGCGACATTGGCTTGAGGGAGCCAAGCACCGTATTGTGGTCTTGACCGATCATAAAAATCTAATTTACCTCGAGTCTGCCAGACGGCTGAATCCTAGACAGGCTCGATGGTCCTTGTTTTTCTCCCGTTTTGATTTCGTGGTCTCGTATCTTCCAGGTTCTAAGAATATTAAGGCTGATGCCCTCTCTAGGAGTTTTTTGCCTGATTCTCCTGAGGTACTGGAACCGGTCGGCATTCTGAAGGAAGGGGTGGTCCTTTCGGCCATTTCCCCTGATTTGCGACGGGTTCTGCAGGAATTTCAGGCTGACAAACCTGACCGTTGTCCAGTGGGCAAACTGTTTGTTCCTGACAGATGGACTAGTAGAGTGATTTCTGAGGTTCATTGTTCTGTGTTGGCAGGCCATCCTGGTATTTTTGGTACCAGAGATTTGGTTGGTAGGTCCTTTTGGTGGCCTTCTTTGTCGCGTGATGTGCGTTCTTTTGTGCAGTCCTGTGGGACTTGTGCGCGGGCCAAGCCTTGTTGTTCCCGTGCTAGCGGGTTGCTTTTGCCTTTGCCGGTCCCTGAGAGGCCCTGGACGCATATTTCTATGGATTTTATTCCAGATCTTCCGGTTTCCCAGAGGATGTCGGTTATCTGGGTCGTTTGTGACCGATTCTCTCTAAGATGGTTCATTTGGTACCTTTGCCTAAATTGCCTTCCTCTTCTGATTTGGTTCCGTTGTTTTTCCAGCATGTGGTTCGTTTGCATGGTATTCCGGAGAATATTGTGTCCGACAGAGGTTCCCAGTTTGTTTCTAGGTTTTGGCGGGCCTTTTGTGCTAGGCTGGGCATTGATTTGTCTTTTTCTTCCGCATTTCATCCGCAGACAAATGGCCAGACCGAGCGAACTAATCAGACTTTGGAAACTTATTTGAGATGCTTTGTGTCTGCTGATCAGGATGATTGGGTGGCTATGGTGGTGGTGGTGGTTATATGTGCAAAATGATGCTACAAAAAGTGCCAACTAGCAAATGCTAATAAAGTGTCCAGTGCATACTATAAATACATGAAAATAAATGCACCCGCCTGAATGACCAATGCTAATGCAAGCTATCAAATATGGTGAATAGCAAAAAAGTAAATGATCTATGTGTGCATAAAATACTGAACCAAAATAATATATGTGCATCACAAAACAAAATAATGAATGAACAGCACTGATCATTTTATGAAAGATAACATGGTAAACGCTCTCCACATGATGAATGGTAAACCGTGATCAAATGAATCACACAATACATATACCAGCTGACAATTGTAAAGTGCTGAGTGCTTAGTGCAGACGTATAATGCACAAAGTGGTATTTAGTCCTCCGGCTGTGTCGAGGTGTCTAGGACGGGTCAGGCACACCCCACGGCTACTTCTAGTTGCAGTGTCAGTTTAGGGTTCGCGGTCAGTACAGATACCACTTACTCCTGAGAACGTTTCTCATGCGGCTCCTAGGTCACTGGATCATAACAGTCCACCAGGCCTAGACCTGGCAGATCTTCCTCGGCATAACTCGTGCTAAGGGCCAAGCGTTTCTTCCAGTTTGGGCGGGCGTCTCCTGTTTTTTTCAGGGATGTTTGGCTGGCCTCGGTGGAGGATGCTTAGATCATGGAGGTGGTATCCTCTGGATGCAAGGTAGGGTTCGCTTCGCGGCCCCGGAATCGCTTCTTCGAATCCTGCCCTCTAAAAAATCCTCCTCTGATCCCAGTTTCTTTGTGTCCATTACCTTCCTTCTTTGTTCGAAGGTTATCATTTCCGTCCCACAGCAGGTACGCTTCACAGGTTTCTATTCAAACCTGCTTGTAGTGCCGAAGAAGAGCGGCGCAGTTCGACCCATCCTGTCTCTGAAGTTAGTGAAGAGAAGGTTCCGCCTGCAGCATTTCAGGATGAAGTTCCTCTGTTCAGTCCTGGCTTCCATGGAGCCACAGGAATTCCTGTGCTCCATGGATATCCAAGATGCCTTGCTCCATGTCCCACACCTGAGTTTTTCCTGCGTTTCGCAACGCAGAAGAGTCATTTCCAGTTTGTCGCCCTGCGCTCGGTCTTGCGACCGCTCCCAGTGTCTTCATAAAGATCATGGCTACATTTATGGCCTCCCTGTCCCGTTTCTGGTGGCTGGCCAACAGAACAAAGTCTTGTCTTGTTCCGAGTCAGCGTCTCGTCCTCTTAGGCATGTTGTTCGACACCCATCAGTCGGGGGTTTTTCTTCTCGAGGAGAAGCGGGCAATTCTCCATACGGAGTTCGCTCTCTGCAGGACCCTCGGCTACCTTCCTTCCGTTCAGCAATGACGGTCCTGTGACGCATGGTGACAGCATCGGAAGCGTTCCCTTTTGCGCTGTTCCACTTGAGACCACTTCAGCAGGCCATCCTTTCTCAGTGGGACACGTCTGTGCTCTCTCTAGATCCTCCGATCCGGCTTTCCGTCCGATTCTAATAGCCTCTCAACTGGTGGCTGTCATCCCCTCTCATTCCCCAGATCCGGTCCTCCCAAGGCAGGTGGTCACGATGGTCACCAGCCTTCCCAGCTGGGGCGCGGTTTCTCGCCATCCATCAGTGAAGGGGGCGTTGGTTGGAGCAAGAGTCCTCTCTGCCGATTGACACCCTTGAGATAGGGACCATTCTTCTATCCCTGAGTCACTGGGAAAGGCTTCTCAGAGGTCTGCCAGTCAGAATCCAGACGTCCAATGCCTCGGCTGTGGCATATGTCAATCACCAGGGAGGGAATCAGAGTCTCTTGGCAATGGCGGAGGTATCCAAGATCCTCCTCTGGACAGAGGCTATGGTTTCGGCACTATCCGCAGTGCATATCCCCGGCGTGGACAACTAGGCCGCAGTGTTTTCTCTGCCACGAGGGCCTTGCGGCAGGAGAATGGTCCCTGCTTCAGGAGGTCTTCCTTCAAATTTGCCTTTGATGGGGAACTCCAGATGCGGATCTCCTGGCGTCCCGATTGCTTAGGAAGGTTTCACTGTTTTTCCACGTCTGCGATCCTCTTGTTGTGGATACCGATACTTTGACCATTCCTGGGTCGCAATTTGTACTTCCCTATCTGTTCCTCCCTTCCCTTTCTTCCCAGGCTGTTGAAGATCAATGCGGAGGGGGTGCCGGTCATTCTGACCACACTAGATTGGCCCAGAAGGTTCTGGTTCGCTGAGATCGTCCATCTCCTCGCAGACTCCCGCTGGAGGCCCCCAGACAGGCCAGATCTTCTGTACCAAGGACCCATCTGCCACAGAGTTCTTGGTGGCTCAATTTAACAGTTTTGCCATTGAAACCTTCCATTTTGGCCGTTTTCTCTAGGCAGGACTTGATGCTGGCCTTGCCCTTAGTTCTCTAAAGGGTCAGATACCAACCCTTTCTATTCTTTTTCTGAAGTCCCTTTCAGAAGTCCTTAGCTACTGGCTATCACGGTACAAAGATTTATATCCGTCCTGTTCTCAGATCAGAACTTTTCTTCAAGAAGTGGCGCATGCGGCTCTCCCGTACCAGACTCCCGTGGATCCCTGGGACCTCAATCTTGATCTGGAGGCTCAGTGGGGTTCCCCCCTTGAACCTCCCCATGAGGCCTCACTGTCTGTTCTGTCCTACAAGGTGGCGTTTCTGGGGGGTTATCTCCTCCATTAGGCGCGCCTCGGAGTTGGTGGCTCTCTCCTGTCGCCCCATTTCTTGGTTCTTCACCAGGATAGGGTAGTTTTACGGCCTTCATCGCCTTTTCTTCCCAGGGCGGTGTCCTCCTTTTACTTGAATAAGATTGTCCTTCCCACCTTTTGTCCTGCTCCGACCGATTCTCTGGGGCGTTCGCTGAACAGGCTAGACCTGGTCAGGGCGGTGAGGATCTTTTTGTCTAGGACCGCCTTCTTTAGGAAGACGGACCATCTTTTTGTCATTCCAGACTGTACGCCAAGAGGCCTGCTGGCCTCCAAGGTTATGATTGTTCTCTGGATCAGACCTGCCATTCTGGAGGCTTTACCGGGTCAAGAACAGAGTGACTCCTCCTGGGATTAAGACTCACTCTGCCCCGGGCAATGGGCGCCTCCTGGGCGGTACACCATGGGGCATCTGCCCTACAACTTTGCTAGGCTGCAACCTGGTGTTCCGTTCACTCATTTGCCAAATGATATAAGCACCATACCTACGCTTCGGCAGTTGCCAGCCTAGGCGGAAGGATCTTGCAGGCGGCAGTGGTGAGTCCTCCGACCTGAATGGAGTTTTTCTGCTGTTCCCACCCCAGGGACTGCTTTGGGAAGTCCCATGGTTCCTGTGTCCCCCAATGAGGCGATAGAGAAAACAGGATTTTTGGTTGCTTACCGTAAAATCTGTTTCTCGGAGCCTTCATTGGGGGACACAGCACCCTCCCAAGTTGAACAGCTCTGTTTATTGTGTTATACTGTTTGAGTTTTTGGAACACTCTTTGAGTGTTTGAAACTGTTAAACTGTAAAGCGCTGCGGAATTTGTTGGCGCTATATAAATAAAGATTATTATTATTAGAATATTATTCTTTCTCCTTTACACGTTGCTTCTCCTACTGCTTTCTCACTAACTGAATATCCTACTTCCTGTCTGTGGGGTGTACACTGCAGAGGAGGAACTAACTTTTTTCTTTGCATAGTGTCAGCCTCCTAGTGGCAGCAGCATACACCCCATGGTTCCTGTGTCCCCCAATGAAGGCTCCGAGAAACAGATTTTACGGTAAGCAACCAAAAATCTTGTTTTTATTTGTTTTTTTTTGTTAATGCTTTTCTCATAGGGGCCATGCATACAAGGAAAGGGATGAGGAACTATGCAGACAAGGATGGGCATGAGGAACCATGCATACCAGAATATGGATGAGGAGACGATGCATACCCGAGTTAATACGTTTTCCCAGTTTTTTGTGGCAAAATTAGGTGCCTCGGCTTATACTCAGGTCAGCGTATACACGATAACTCACAAGCTTGCAATCTATGGGGAAATAGGGGAGACACAAAAGGTAAATGATAAAATGTGCTTATATTGTGCAATATAACCATAATATAATAGGATATGCACTAGTGATGAGTGAGTGTACTCGTTGCTTGGGTTTTCCCGAGCACGCTCAGGGGCCCTCCGAGTATTTATGACTGCTCGGAGATTTAGTTTTCATTGCGGCAGCTGAATGATTTACAGCTACTAGCTAGGCAGAGTACATGTGGGGGTTGCCTGGTTGCTAGGGAATCCCCACATGTAATCAAGCAGGCTAGTAGCTGTAAATCATTCAGCTGCCGCGATGAAAACTAAATCTCCGAGCAGTCATAAATACTCGGAGGTCACCCGAGCGTGCTCGGGAAAACCCGAGCAACGAGTACACTTGCTCATCACTAGTATGCACATAATGCTGCATGAACTGGTCACCAGCCAATATGTGTACAGTACAGATACACAGGTTTATTAAATACATGGACGGTGTGTTAACTGATGCTACAATGGTCATGATTTTGAAGAAAAATTTCTGTGGGTAAAACAGGGATAGCTAGACAAGTGAGGTGGGGCGATAGATCTGTCCCCCCAAAAAAAGTTTTCAGGCCATGCTTGAAAGTGTGGGTATTGGGAATTGAATTATCCTGGGAATTGGCGCAGCACGCAAGAAGTCTTAGAGATGGGATTGGGATGTTCAGATTGAGCATTTTAATTTTACATCATTTACAGAACGGAGGGCAAGGTAGGTGCTGGACTGAGACAAGGGAGGTGCTGAACCATCAAGTGCTTTGTGGTTAAGGCCGGAGTCACACTAGCGAGGAATGCTATGTGGGGAAAAATCGATAGCACTCGGACTGATGTTAATCTATGGGACTGCTCCCATCACCGTTTTTTTTTTTTTTTCTCGGCCGTATTATGCGTGCAAGTGAAATCGCAGCATGCTGCGATTTGCAGTGTATATCGGCGGAGACTCTCCAATGCAGTCTATGGGTGCGAGAAAAAAAATCACACACCGCATGGACCACCAGTGTGACTTGCGAGAAATACGCACCGGTGTCCTTTGAAAAGCCGGCAATTCATGTGTGGTGTACGGTAAACAGGTTAGAATAGAATATATAGAATACATATACACATAGATTAGGGGGGTGTGTGTGTATATATATACATAGTTAATATAGCGCCATTTATTCCATGGCGCTTTACATGTGAGGGGGTATACATAATAAAAACAAGTACAATAATCTTAAACAATACAGGTCGCAACTGGTACAGGAGGAGAGAGGACACTGCCCGCGAGGGCTCACAATCTACAAGGGATGGGTGAGGATACAGTAGGTGAGGGTAGAGCTGGTCGTGCAGCGGTTTGGTCGATCGGTGGTTACTGCAGGTTATAGGCTTGTCGGAAGAGGTGGGTCTTCAGGTTCTTTTTGAAGCTTTCGATGGTAGGTGAGAGTCTGATATGTTGTGGTAGAGAGTTCCAGAGTAGGGGTGATGCGCGAGAGAAATCTTGTATGCGATTGTGGGAAGAGGAGATAAGAGGGGAGTAGAGAAGGTGATCTTGTGAGGATCGGAGGTTGTGTGCAGAAAAGTACTTGGAGACGAGGTCACAGATGTATGGAGGAGACAGGTTGTGGATGGCTTTGTATGTCATGGTTAGGGTTTTGTACTGGAGTCTCTTGGTAATGGGGAGCCAGTGAAAGGGTTGACAGGGGAGAGGCTGGGGAATAGTTTTAGGGGCGGACAGGTGGATTAGTCGGGCAGCAGAGTTTAGAATAGATTGGAGGGGTGCGAGAGTGTTAGAGGGGAGGCCACAGAGCAGGAGGTTAGTTGTCAAGGCGAGAGATGATGAGGGCATGGACTAGTGTTTTTGCAGATTCTTGGTTTAGGAATGTACGGTTGAAGGCGGCAGGAAGTGGAAAGGGCTTGGATATGTGGTTTGAAGGAGAGATCAGTGTCAAGGATTACCCCAAGGCAGCGAGCTTGTGGGACTGGGGAGAGTGGGCTGCCGTTTTCTGTAATGGATAGGTTTGTTGGGGGGGTCGCGTGAGATTGGGGGAAAGATGATGAATTCTATTTTGTCTATGTTAAGTTTAGAAATCTAGCGGAGAAGAAGGATGAAATAGCGGACAGACATTGAGGGATTCTGGTTAGTAGGGTGGTGATATCTGGTCCAGAGATGTAGATTTGCATGTCATCAGCATAGATATACCACAGCATCTTGCAGCGGCATGCTATTCCATCCGGTTTGTGTTTAGTTGGACCATCATTTCTTTTTCAACAGGACAATGACCCCAAACACACCTCCACGCTGTGTAAGGGCTATTTGACCAAGAAGGAGAGTGATGGGGTGCTACGCCAGATGACTTGGCCTCCACAGTCACCAGACCTGAACCCAATCGAGATGGTTTGGGGTGAGCTGGACCACAGAGTGAAGGCAAAAGGGCCAACAAGTGCTAAGCGTCTCTGGGAACTCCTTCAAGATTTTTGGAAGACCGTTCCCGGTGACTAGCTCTTGAAGCTCATCAAGAGAATGCCAAGAGTGTGCAAAGCAATCATCAAAGCAAAAGGTGGCTACTTTGAAGAACCTAGAATATAAGACATAATTTCAGTTGTTTCACACGTTTTTGTTCAGTATATAATTCCACATGTGTTAATTCATAGTTTTGATGCCTTCAGTGTAAATTGACAATTTTCATAGTCATGAAAATACAGAAAAATCTTTAAATGAGAAGGGGTGTCCAAAATTTGGGTCTGTACTGTGTATGTGTATGTATATATATATATATATATATATATATATATATATATATATATATATATATATACATATATATAGGGAAACGGCACAAAAAAGATATAAAAAGTGGACTATAATGCCCAGTGGCGTGGCAACGTTTCGGATAGAAAAAATCCTTTTTCATTTCTTTTATTCGAAGCGTTGCCACGCCACTGGGCATTAAAGTCCACTTTTTATATCCTTTTGTGCTGTTTCCCTTTTTTTGCTTATTGTCTGGGAGGCCATTTGACTGCTGGTCAGGGAAGTGTGCACGCAATAAGGTATCTGGTCTGGTGCTGTTCCTATTTTTTCTATCTATATCTATCTATATTATATGTATTGTAGTGCACTGGTAGCACCGTACCCAGTGAAGAGGCAGTGACCCACAAAGTTCAAACACAAAACGTTCCTTTAATGTGTTATTTCACACAGTCCACACACAGTCAATTTTTGAAAACTCTGTTTGGAACCAGTTTGGACAGGATATATGTATTTGCCAGTATACCAGTGTACTTGTTCTGATGAAAGTCCGGATGTGGACCGAAAACGTTCAACTTTTGTCTCTATGGATGCACATTTAATAAATAACTATCCACGCTAAAGTTCTTTTTGAATGCCAAGTTCTTCTATTGTTTGGATTGCTTTGGGCTGGATGCCCTACTTGATAACTTAACTCGCATGATAGTACGAGTGCCGTGTTGTACCTCTACAAAGGTTTGCTGTGTCTGTCAGCGTAGTGTTCAGAGACTGGAGGCACTACCAGGAGACATGGAGGGGGCCATAGGAAAGCAACAACCCAGCAGCAGGTCCGCTACCTCAGTCTTTCTGCAAGGAGGAACAGGAGGAGCACTGCCAGAGCCCTGCAAAATGACCTCAGCTGGCCACAAATGTGCATGTGTCTGCACAAATGGTTACAAACTGACTCCATGAGGATGGTCTGAGTGCCCGACGTCCACAGATGGGGGTTGTGCTCACAGCCCAACACCATGCAGGATGCTTGGCATTTGCCACAGAACACCAGGATTGGCAAATTTGCCACTGACGCCCTGTGCTCTTCACAGATGAAAGCAGGTTCACACAGAGCATGTGACAGAGTCTGGAGACGCCATGGAGAGTGATCTGCCTGCAACATCCTTCAGCATGACCGGTTTGGCAGTGGTTCAGTAATGGTGTGGGGTGGCATTTCTTTGGAGGGCCGCACAGACCTCCATGTGCTCGCCAGGGGTAGCCTGACTGCCATTGGGTACCGAGATGAGATCCTCAGACCCATTGTGAGACCATATGCTGGTGCAGTTGGCCCTGTGTTTCTCCTAATGCAGGACAATGCCAGACCTCATGTGGCTGGAGTGTCAGCAGTTCCTGCAAGATGACGGCATTGAAGCTATGGACTGGACCGCCCATTCCCCAAACCTGAATCCGATTGAACACATCTGGGACATCATGTCTCACACCATCCACCAACGTCACGTTGCACCACAGACTGTCCAGGAATAGACAGATGCTTTAGTCCAGGTTTGGGAGGAGATCCCTCAGAAGACCATCCACCAGCTCATCAGGAGCATGCCCAGGTATTGTAGGGAGGTCATACAGGCACGTGGAGGCCACACACACTACTGAGCATCATTTCTTTGGCTTGAGGCATTTCCAGTGAAGTTGGATCAGCCTGTAACTTCATTTTCCACTTTGATTTTGAGCATCATTCCAACTCCAGACCTCCGTGGGATATTAGTTGTGATTTACGTTGATAATTTTTAGGTTTTATTGTTCTCAACACATTCCACTATGTAATAAATAAAGATTTACAACTGGAATATTTCATTCAGTGATATTTAGGATGTGGGATTCTAGTGTTCCCTTGATTTTTTTTGAGCAGTATATATATAATGTCAGTGATACTCGTGTGTGTATATATATATATATATATATATATATATATATATTCATATTGCATAGAGATATAGATGGAAGAATAGCCAGTAATTTGTTTGTTGGCTTCTGTAAAATCAATGCAGGAGCCAACAGGATAGGAGACATGGTTTACATACAGTAAATCCATGCTGAATAGTTTGATATATAGATGTGTGACCAATACAATTAGTATAGTGTGTGTGCAAATTATGGGACTTGTATGTATTAAATAAAAGATTATTTTTGGGGTAAAAAAACGGTGTGGGCTTCTGCGCAATTTTCTTCCCCAGAGAGGGAAAGCCAGTGACTGGGGGCAGATGTTTATAGCTTAAGAAGGGGATAATACCCATGGATCTTCCCAGGCTATGAATATCAGCCTGGAGCTGTATATTTAGCCTTTACTGGCTATTAAAATAGGGGGGCTCCCAAAAAAATGACATGGGGGTCCCCTATAATTAATAGCCAGAAAAGGCTATGCAGACCGCTGCGGGCTGATATTCATAGCCTAGGAAGAGACCATGGTTATTGCCCCCTCCTGGCCAATTCTGGCACTTAGCCACTCTCTTCCCACTGCCCTGTAGTGGCATATGGGGTAATAGTTGGGGGTTGATGTCACCTTTGTATTGTAAGGTGACATCAAGCCCGGCTTAGTAATGGAGAGGTGTCAATAAGACACCTATAAATTACTAATCCTAGAGTTGGTAAAGGGTTAAATAAATACAGCCAGAATAACGTCTTTTAATGAAATAAGACACTAAACACAATCTGCCATCTTTATTATTCTGCTAATCCATGCAACGATCTCATTCTTCTGTAATAAAGAAAAAATAAAAAAACAACAATATACCATACTTGTCCGGTGTTCAGTTCCACGCCGTAATCCATATCTGGGGATATATAGTTTACAACCACTGATGAATGAATGAGAAGCTGCCTGTGGCAGCATCAGTGTCTAGCGCTGACGTCACTGATGCTGCGCTGCCTCACAGCCTGACCCACTCTTAACTTTGGAGCGTGGGAAAATGAACTGTATGTAAAAGCTTATGTTAAAATCGCATGGTATGCAGAAAAATTGCATTGCATACGGATGCCATACGGATGTCACACGATTACTTGATGAGAGGAAATCGCATCATTGCATAGCAAACGGATTTCACACGGATCACTGTTCGGAGAACATTTGTGCGATTCTCGTCTGTCAAAATCGGACCGATTTTCTTATACGTTAAGTGTGACTCTGGCCTAAGAACACAAAGCTTTCATTGATCTTTGTATCGGATGGGCAACCAATGCAAAGACTGGAGAGACCAGACAGACACCCCAACCGAGGCTGTTTTTAAGGAGAGCAGAGGCGACCGGTAAGAAGAAGGAGAAGGTAAGAAGGGAAGCGGCACGCACAGGTACATGGACTACATACGTGTGACCCAATCCCAGGTACTAATCCCCTAGTGATAAACATTTCTTCCAAATCCTTGGGGATAGCTGAGTACCGGTTACTTCAAAAAGGCCTTTCTTTCTGCCCTAGCTACAAATATAATACTTTCAATTTAGATATAGACCTACAAATGTTCTATAGATGACTTAGACTGAAGCTTCCCTTTGCGGAGCATGACACTCCTGAAATACGTACAACCACATAAACTAACGCCAAACTCCTTACGTCAGATAGCTTAGGTTTGAAGAATAAAAGCCACTACAGACCACCACCAGGGTCCTATGCACTAGAAACCTTTATCGGTTTTATAGAAGATTCTTTTCACAACTTGAGAAAGGACATAGACAGGGGTAAACTCCATTACCCTCCCAATCTTTCCCCCCCTGGACAGACAAGCACTAAAATCGCTTCAAGAGGATAGAGATTTAATTATCAAACCGGCAGACAAGGGTGGAGCCACAGTGGCCATGGATAGATCCACATACACACAAGAGGTCTACCAACAATTAGGAGATACAACAGTATACGCCATACTCCCTGGCGACCCCACCTGTACAACACAAAACCTTATCAAGGAGGTATTAACTAAATTCACTAACATAGGGGTATTAGACGTGAAAACCTGTGATTTTCTCACAAAAAAATCCCCAATAACACCGGTATTTTATATTCTTCCAAAAATCCACAAGAGCCTACAAAATCCCCCGGGAAGACCTACTGTTGCATCAACTGATTCTGTCTTATCACCCATTTCAGTATATTTGAAAAAAGTCTCAACACCACTTATCAAACAGGCATCTTCCTTCCTCCTAGATACAGGAGCGTTTCATGAGATCCCCAAACAGGCTATTTTGGTGACTTTTGACATCAAGGACCTCTATACATCCATATCCCACACAGAGGGTGTCAACTCTGTACAACGTCTTCTTACCACTTCTAGAATGGACAATGACCAAATAGATCTCTGTTGTGACCTTTCTTTTTTAATACAAACTCGGAACTTCTTCCTTTTTCAGAACACTTACTATGTGCAGACGAAGGAAAGAGCAATGGGCTCGAACGCCGCACCGCCGTATGCAAATTGCTACATGGCTTACTTCGAGGAGAGCATTTTATATGTCAATGACCTCTTCCACGCCAATGTCTTGATGTAGAAGAGGTACATTGACGATATCTTTTGTATCTGGGGTGGTTCACGGGAATCCTTAAAAACCTTCCAGATCCTCAGAACATCATGGCCAGGTCTTGACTTCACTATGACAGAAGATTCAAAACAGATAAACTTTCTGGACACCTTGGTTATCAAGGACGACTCGGGCCTACTTATAACGGATCAATATACTAAACCGACAGACTGTAACAGCCTACTGGAGTACCACAGCTTTCCCCCCCCAAAAAAATGCTGGGTAGCTCCAATAATAACCAATAAATTTTGTTCATCTTCACAATTGTGTTCCACTTGTTGATTCTTCACCAAAAATTTACATTTGTTATCTTTATGTTTGAAGCAAATGTGGGAAAAGGTTGAAAAGTTTCAGGGAGCCGAATACTTTCGCAAGACACTGTAATTAACCCATATGATAACACTATAAGGGCTTAATATGTCAGCCGTTTTGTTAATTTGCTACTAAATAGTAATGTTCTGATCTAATATCTCAACAGTTAAGGCTAGTTTCACATTTGCGTTAGAATCCGCAGCGTTTAATCTGCATGCGCAAGTGCAGGAAAAAACGCATAGAAACACGTCCAAACGCTGTGTTTTTTAGACGCATACGGGAACGCATGCGGTTAAAAAAACGCCGCGTTTGTACGCTTCTCAATGCGTTTTTTCCTGCGTTTACGTTTTTGGTGCGCATGGTGACAAATTTTACAGGAGAAAAATCTAGATAACCAGACACCGCCAATGGGACTACAGAGGGCGTGTATTATTGGATATCTTTATATAGACACTTGAACAGCTGAAATCTTCAGATTTTGCTCCGGTATCCTGTGTCATGATGGATCTTCGCATGGAGAGCTTTTATTTCAACCTGGATTTAAGTATCAAGCTGTTTCTTGCCTGTGCGTTTGCTTGGGAGCAATACAGAAATCGCGAAAGATGGAGAAGGGGGCGTTTTCCCAGCCATCCCACATCTCTTTGGCCATCTCATTCCATAGGCGCCGGATTGTCACATTGTCCGAGTGCTGTGGAACCCGGGTGTCCCACAACGGGACTCGCTCCTGGACCAGGTAGATGAGGAGGTCATTTTCTATTAGGTCTTCATCCCATTCTGGAACCTAAAAATTAAATAAAGACATTAATGTTGGATACATTAACATAAGGAAAAGAAGAAAAGAAAGAAAACAGAGGCTGAGAAATGGCATGAATAAGGAAAGTCAAGATACAAAAGGATTCCAGAAGAAAAATGTAAAGAAATAGGAATGTAAAGAAAGGAAGATTCAAGAATACTACAGTGAGGATACAGTAAACAGTCAGCCTTGTATACGTACACCTTGCCACCCGACCGTGACTCCGCTGCTCCTTCCCAGTCTCTGCCGCAGTAGAAGAAGTGCTCTAAAAAAATGAAAAACAAAAATTGTCATATGTGTAGATGTGACAGTGAATACTTACCAATCTGAGGAGGTGAGTACTCACTTCACTGACATGTTCTACTTCAGAAGGCCCAGGACGTTGCTCCTCATCAGAAGAAGACATTCTGATGCATGCATGCAGAAAGAAATGGCAGAAATTAGGACATGTAGAGACAGAAAATAGAAAATGAAGGCATTGGCTAGGATATATTCACATTGTTCAGAGGCTTGTTTGCTCCAAGGTGCTGTGGTCCGTCTGCTCTGCTTGGCTGTCTGCTGAGTAGTGACCTGCAAATGTCCACTCCCTCCCTTTATCACCTTGTATGTGGGGGTGGCTTTTCAGTGTCTAGACATGTTTTTTTCTGGTGCAACGCATGCGTTCACGAATGCAAGCAAACGCATGTGCTGGTAAACGCATGCGTTCACATAGACAGCAATGCGTTTTTTTGGCGCATTCCTTACGCAATCGACCGCATACGTTTCTAGGCGGCAAATTGACGCCTCTAAAAATGTAGCATTTCCGCGACAAACCGCAGACGACGAAACGACGCATGCGTCGTCAAACGCGGCAAAAAGCAACCGATCACAGACGCATGCGTCTCTAATGTTAAATATAGGAATACACAACGCATGCGGATATTTGCGGAAGAAACGCTGTGGACACAACCGCAAATGTGAAACCGGCCTTACTAATGCAGCTGGCCCAAAATATTACAGAATTCCTGAGTGCTGAAGTATTGAGAACCAGAAAGATACTGCAACCAGAACAGTAGGTAATTAAAGTAACATTGAACATGCAAAATGATCTGCAGGCAGTATGCTCATTTATACTGGGAAGGCAATCTTTCCTGTGTAACACACATCTACATGTGTTATTTACCATCCTGATGCTAGATGGCGCTACTTATCCACAGTACAAGCTTACAATCCAAAGTTGGGTAAGTAAATATCAGTTGATTTTCAGCATATATAAAGTAATCAAAAAGCAGACTCCTTATATAACTATCCATAGCTATTAAAATGGAAAGGCTGCAATGTTCCATGAAATGTTATATACTTAGGGCCTCCGTTATGTTGGATGGTGTGTAAGTAATGTACCAGGGTGTGTTCCTCAGGATATAGCTAATTAACTGGAGAGAAAAACGACTCCTACACAGTTCACTCACTTTAATTATTTTACTTAGTTATGTGGATGATTTAACCAGAATCAATGTCCGCCTGGCATTAACCTATAGCACATTCAGAGCTACCTCTGCTTGTAACTCCAGGGTGAGGTTACACACCTTGACCACATTCCGAACCCTCTCCATCCAATCCTGAAGGCCCATGCTACTACTGTCGAACTTGGCATGTGATGAACAGATCCCTGCTGGAAGGATGACACCGCGAAGGCAGGCCTTACAGGCGACACTGGTGCTGGTTGGCTAAGCTGTGCTGGGTCAAGCTGGGCTGGGGCAACTTGAACTGGGCCCTGAGCCGACATCGGGGAATTGCATTCCACCGTGCTCTATCCATAACGATCACTGTATCCTGCCGCCAAGTTGTAAGTCGTGTACCGGGGTGTGTTCCTCAGAATACAGCGAAAACACGATTGAAAAAACTGACTTCAGCACAGTTCACTTACTGTAATTATTTTACTTAGTTATGTGGATGACTCAAACAGAAAATAGAAAACATTCAAAACATTATACAGATATTCAGCCGGGAAGCTGAGACCCTTATGCTGCACAGCGTGGGGCCTAAATAATTTGTACATACAATACTTTCTATAAATCTACCTACTGGCGTGCCTTTCTAAACCAGCTGCTTGTTACCTGGTAATACCCTAGGAATTGGGACAATTATATGTGTGTAATGTATGGACTCGCCTACGGTATAGTACAACAGTTTATACTCTTACAGTCAATTACCTCTATCCTCCAACCAAATATCTCTTCCCTGTCCTGATTTGACTTCAATGAACTCAGATGAATAGTCTGTCCTCAACTATACTGAAAATACCCTAACACTTAACCAACTGTGACCACTATTTAGTCGTAAACGAAGTCTATAGAAGTTGAACAATTATCCCGTTCTATAATGTTCCTCGAAAACTCTTCTGAAACAAAAAGAAGTTCAAGTTTGGTCTGACGTCCGTTGTGTGCCGTGTTGGCACTTAGGTGTAGATTAGGATTCTTAATTATGGAACAAACAGGAAACGTGGCAGCAAATGCGGACATTCTGGATGCTGATTTTGGCAATAAACGTGGCTTGAAACAGTCAATATGCCTATCTAATTGCAGGCTCTATCTCAGCCTTCAGTATTTTTGCGCCAGAATGTACTGAGGTGCGTGCATGGTTACCTCTTGCTGTGGCTTAGTTTTTTTTACCAGCTCGAGTTTGCTCTGGACAATCTGTGTATGTGGACGTATGCGGGGTCCCTCCAGCAGGTGAATGGTACCTTTGATGACTGTGTTTTAACTCCTTAGGCGCATCCAACACCTCTCACACAAGTTCCTTGCTTTTTCTGTCTCTGCAGCATCTCTGGCAGAAATCTCACATGGGGACAGGTTCTGGTCACAGACACAATCATCTCCACTCTGCCGCTGCTCTGGACTTGGTGGGATGCTTCTGCAAAATGATGTAATTGGATTCCCCTCCAGCACGTCATCTCCCTGATCTCAATAAGTGCAGACTGCTCTAAATACGGTCATAGTCCTCTTCCTGTGTTTCACATAATTTTAGATTGTAGCTCCACCTCTGACATTCATTTTACATCTTTTTACAGTTTTTCAGTAATGCTTAGCTGGGGCTGGCTGCCAAATTTTACCTTGGGGGCAAGCACACTAGAGTGGCCCATGAGTAGCAACTCATCAGAATCATATTTACCTCTGACTGCTTAATAAATTAGAGGTAACAAGGCTTTAAAAAGCCAAAAATTGGTGTGTAAGGCTGCAGTCACACAGCCATATAAATCAGACCGAGATCGGACTGTTGTGCATAGACTGGCCAGCGGCTCTCCCAACCTGAGTGAGACAGCTTAATGTATTTCTCTGCAGTTGTCATGTTCGGGTCATGAGAGACACCGGCCAGGCCAAGTATTGCAGGTCGATCTTGGTTGGAGTCAGGAAAAAGGATGGCACAATGAGAATGTGTGTTGATTATAGGCAGATAAACCGCATTACACATAAAGATGCATACCTATTGCCCAGAATTGAAGAGACATTAGCTGCTTTAAAATCTGCTAACTACTTCTCTGCCTTGGATCTCACCAGTTGGTACTGGCAGGAAAAGAAAGCCTTCACAAAACCGATGGGTCTCTGTGAATTCAACTACATGCCTTTCGGACTGTGCAATGCACCAGGAACATTTCATAAAATGATGGAGTGCTGTCTCGGGCACAAGAATTTCGAAAACGTCTTGTTATACCTGGACGATGTCATCATCTTCTCCAAGACTTATGAGGACCACCTGAAACACCTGGCTGAGGTGTTTGAAGCTCTGTCCAACTTTGGCCTAAAGGTAAAACCATCCAAATGCCATCAAAGTGCAGTACCTGGGCCATGTGGTAAGCGACGAAGAAGTGGCACCAGACCCTGACAAGGTCACTGTGATCCAGGACTTGCCAAAGCCCAGCAACATCCATGAAGTCCGGCAGTTCCTCCGTTTGGTAGGCTACTATAGAAGATTTATCAAAGACTTCACTAAAATAGCCGCACCACTGCAAGACCTGTTAGTGGGCCAATCCAAGAAAACCAAGGGTAAGAATACCCCATTTGACTGGAAAGACAGGCTGGAGTGATCCTTCACTAGCTTGAAGTTGGCTCTCACCGGAGATGAGGTACTGGCCTACCCTGAATATGACCAGCCATTTGTGCTGTGCACGGACGCCAGCAACATGGAACTGGGAGCCATGTTGTCCCAGGTACAGAAAGGCAAAGAAAGGGTAATTACCTACGCCAGCAGGAAACTTCGTCCCACTGAAAGGAACCCCCGAGAACTACAGTTCCTTTAAGCTGGAGTTCCTCGCTATCGTCTGGGCAGTAACAGAGAGGTTCAAGCACTACCTGGTCTCAGCAAGATTCACCATCTTCACGGACAACAATCCGCTGACACACCTGGAGACAGCAAAACTAGGTGCTTTGGAGCAGCGATGGATGGCCCGGTTGTCCAATTATGAGTTCACCATCAAGTACCATGCAGGGCGCAAGAATACGAATGCTGATGCGTTGTCCAGGATGCCCAACTTGCCAGAGATGGGAGAAGATTCAGAAACACTCGAAGAGATAGAGTTACCAGCTTTCTATCGCCCCAGGATGACTCAGTATTCCCATTATGTGAGGAGCAGGCATAAAGACAAGCAAGAACCTATGCGGAACCCATTGCCCAATTATGGATGGGCGGAGACGCAGGATAGTGACCCCGCAGTCCGTCTGGTCAAGGAGCTGCTGACCCAAGCCGATTCGCACCCTGGTCCAGATGCTCTACAAGAGACTCAACAGCTGTGGAAAGAGAAAGGCAAACTGTTTATGTACGATGGTAAGCTGTGTCGGAGGAGTATTCACCCACGCACTCACGCTCTGGGCTGGCAGATAGTGGTTCCAAGACAAGATGAGACAATGGTTCTGGAAGCGTACCATGATGGAGCAGGACACTTTGGATGGAAGAAGTTTGAGATCCCACTTCGTGGAAGGTTCTACTGGATTGGCATGAGAAAAGCCATTGAAAAGTGGTGCCGAGAGTGTGGCCCATGTAACCTGCGCAGAAAGGACTGTGACAGCCAGAGGGCTCCCCTACAGCCCTTAGTCACCAAACAGCCACTTGAACTGGTTGCCTTAGATCATGTGAAGCTAACTCCAAGCCGGTCAGGCTATGTCTATGCTCTGACCATTGTGGACCATTACTCCAGGTTCCTGGTAGTCATGCCTGTAAAGGACCAGACAGCGAAAACAGCAGCCAAAGGCTTCCAGCAACACTTTTGCTGACCACACGGATACCCTGAAAAGGTACTTACCGACCAAGGCCCAGCCTTTGAAGCGGAAGTGTTTCAAGAGTACTGCAACCTGTACGGATGCAAGAAAATCAAAACAACGCCACACCATCCACAAACCAACAGTGTGTGTGAAAAGATGAACCAAGTAGTAATTGACCTGTTAAGGACCTTGCCTTTACATGAAAGAAACTTATGGCCAGAGAAGTTGCCTGATCTGGTAGATTTGTACAATCACATCCCAGTGAATTCCACTCCACTGCACTCCAGCATACCTGATGAGAGGAAGATCAAGCAAATTACCTGTTGATCTAGACATGGGAGTCCAAACCCCAGAAACAACCTCACCAGAAGCAGATTGGGATACCAAGCGACAACAGAAATACCGCCAAGTACAAGAGTATGTAGAGAGAAGCTTGTCTCAGGCAAGACAAAAACAAGAGAGAAACTACAATCAACATGCTCCTGCAATTCCCTTGTCACCAGGTGAACAAGTGTTAAAGCGTAAAAGGAGAATGCACAAACTTGGTGACCAGTGGGAAGCAGAACCATATACCATCTTACCATCCAACTTTGACAATACTAAAGTGTGTCTTAAACCAGAGAATCCACCCTCTGCTATTGGTGAATTCGTCAGACCTATGGTGAATCTAAGAAGACTCAGACGCTTGCCCAATTTGCCAATACAATGCAGGCCTACAAGTAGTACACAAACTAGTGGGTCCACTACAGTAACAGCAGACATGTTGGACCAGGAACTGCGTAGGTCTACCCGTAGTACCAAAGGTCAGATCCCAGCTAGGTACAGGGACTAAAAATGTCAATAATTGCTGTCACCTGTTTGAATTGCTTGCTTATAATTGTTACAGGTTTAAAATGGACAATGGGGTAATGGACAGTGGATTACCCAAAAACTGTCTCTGTACATAGTTGGCAACCTCAAGGTTCCCCCTGGTTCTACCCACTTTGCTGGTGTGGGTAGGGCCTTGTTTCTTCACAGAACCGAAGCAAAACCATCTGGCATGGCGAACCCCGAGTCTGGATATGCCTTGTAGCCCGCCCAAGCCTACGTTGGGGGTTTATGATGGGTCCCTTGCATTGGTACTTTCATTTATAAACAAGGACACCCTGGTATTAGACCAGATGTACATTTATAAATTTGTCATGCAACATTCTAAGCCAAAAGTGCCTCCTGTAAGGGAAGAAAAAGTTTATACTTGTTCAAATGTTTTTCAAAATGTTTGCATTATTTAAACTGTTGATTTCTTTTCCCAGTGCGGGAGTACTGGATTTAGCGGGGGGGGGGGGAGTGTGATGCCCCAGGGTCCTGGTCGTCACAGTGACATTGCTTTCCTCACAGAAAGAGTGATGTTACGCTTGGAAGTGATAAAGGATATCTCTTTTTCAGGTAATCACAATGCACACAACATGTTCACACTCCAGGCCAGAAGGGGGAGCTCTAAACCTGGTTTAGAGTGAACTCCCCTATAAATACATTCTGATCTGGAGGGAAGGAGTTGAGTTCAGTGAGACTGTCAGAGACAGAGGAAGAGAGCAGACAGACACTGAGCGTCAGAAGGTCTGAAGGGGCCCTGTAGTCTGAGGTACTACAGCCCCTGGAGAAAAAAAACAGAAAAGGAAAGAACATCGTTCAGTGAGCATGAAGGAGAGTGAGGTACAGGAGAGTGACAACAGGGGAGGACAGCTGCGAATGAGCTATCTCCCTGTGAAGCGCAGATTACCGGTAGCTGGAACACCGAGGTTATAAGGGATAGAGTCCCTTACAGCAGAGACCGGCAGGACAGCTGAACTGTAAGTTACATGTCCACCTCAATATCCAGGAGTCATAGTGACACAGAGCCCAGGTCGTGATTGAGACCCTGTAAAAAGGCTTGAGTCACCTGTTATACGGGTTTGTGTCCTAACCTATTTGGGGGACAGAGAAGAACTGTGAGGACCTTATCAGAAGCCATAGGCAGTGAGGGACTACACCACCACTGCACTATAGGAAGGGTTTTAACTCCACGTGTTAAAGGGGAACTCTGGATTCGCTTCCAAGCCGGCCGGACTCTGCCTGTACCTATGATCTGGTGCTCTGGACTGTGGCTGCCTGCTACCATCAGTAAACCAGGTAAAGAGACTGCACCATTGTGTCCTCTGTTCTTTACTGCACCGTTCACCAATTCCATCTACACACAGGAGCCCTGGGGACCTATTTCATCTGTGGGAAGTTATACCATCTAGCCGCCATACCATCACCCCAGAGGACCCCTTTAAGCAGAGTCGGTCCTTACTGACCGAACACCACAGGTGGTGTCATGAGCAAACTCTATTACTACAACCCCCTTTAAAAACTTTCCCTTTTACATGGGCGCCCAGGGCCACAGACCAGGTCTCCACCACCGTGACATCCCCCTGTGAGTACTGGACCCGGTACCGAGTACCCCACAGCCCTGGCGGGCGACTCACAAGCAACTGGAACGCATGATGTCACTAGCATGCGCCCCGAGTCATATGCATGCCAACATTATCTCTTGGCCTCTGATTGTCCACTGTTCCTCGTTCATAAATTTATTAGAAAACAAAAAGTTTTCACGCAGGTCTGACGTAGTCGTTGGCTGTCCCACAATGATTCCTGAATCCAATGTCGAAAGTTATGAAGCTCCATAGGCTGTAGCAGAAGGCACTCTAGGTCCCGCTGAGCTCCGGAAGACCCGGTGACTGATGAACTGTGACATGAGTAACTACACCGCTCATCAGAGTCGCCGAGTCACACTGCCCTCTATGAGATACAGCGACTCCGATAAGCAGTATAGTTACTGACGTGATCACTGTTGGAGCTGACGGGTTTCACAGAGTGCAGCAGGAGCAGGCAACTCTGATTAGTGGCGACATCAGTACCCTGCATCTGTGAATAGCGGTAACTTTGCTTACTGCCATTCACGGTCGCCATAAATTGGTAAACGAGGCACAGTGTCTTATTTTTATTTCTCCCTTTATGTTTTTCAGGTATCCTATTTGTGGCCTATGTCACATTCGGTGGACTATGGCGGATTCCTAGGATTAAGGCGGACCTGCATGGCTTTTCTTTCATTAATTGGTGAACCAGGGAAAGTGTGGGGAGTGTTTTTCTCTCATTGAAGTATTTTTTTGCGTGTGTTTTTATGTTTTGATTATTGGGTTAGTAATGGGGGTGTCTGATAGACATCTACTCATTACTAACCTCAGGGCTTGATGCCAGCTGTTATTTTTGACAAATCACAGATGAAATCAACCCCAACTACCATAACCCCGATCACCACCGCACCAGGCCAATCGATAAGAGTTCGGCAAAGTGCCAGAATTGGCACCTCTAACGTGATGCACCACTTCTGGGGTGACTACGGGCTGGTATTTTTGGTCAGGGAAGGCCCCAATAACCATGTGTAAGGTGCCAGGGCGGTAACCATTGGCGACCAGCTGCTTCTCCATGTCCTGGCACCCCACGAACAAACAGTGTCCCAGTCCCAATATGTATTGTGGTGTGAAGTTTGCTTTGTACTCTTAGGCTGGAGGCTGCCATTGCATCAACATCCTTAGCTGCTGGATCAGCCACACACACATCTGTGGACACTTGCTTTAACAAGTTCAACTTTACTGGACAGTTCAATTACATCAGTCTTCAACACGTAATATCCGGCACAACGCCCTTGGGTTCCAGTTCTATCAACACATTACATTTCAAGACTTTGCTGACGTTCAGCTCAGACTATATCTACGCTTGATCCCTTTGTCAGCCCCAGGGATTTCCCATCCGACCCTACAGCACTCCTGAGATCAGTTACATTTCTCTCATGTGTTTACACCTCTGGCTTCCTCTGTTTGGAAGTGATTAAGGCACACTCCTCAGAGCCTAGTTCAGGCCATAGGCCGCAGAAGTTACAGGAATGTTCACAGGAAATGTGGTAAGACCTCACACAGGCAGAATGATATGCATTCGAAGTGCCTCCAGCCCACTGCAACTTGAACCTGAACTGCAAACAAACTTCAAACTTTCTCTAACTAAGCCAGGAAGTGTTTCCCCTTTTTACTTGATGACAAAGCCTTCCATGCTGGGATAGTCCCAAAGATTTAACTGTATCTTATATTATTCCTATTACTGTTCAGTACACTAATAAGGCAGCCACTGCCTTATCTATCCAAATGTTCCTATCTATCACTATTACACTTTCTCTACCCAAGAGCTGAGTGTACCAGCTTACCTTAGGCATTACCAATATAGTACCCACACAGCAGCATCAGTCGCTATAACCCTCTATGCATTTTACATTACTTTTTACACATTTCACATCATACAATAAGACGCACTAAAACCCAAAGTTAATATTCACGTGTTGTATGACAGTCTCTGTCACACCCTTACACATATACCTTCCCAGCCTGATAATATCAGTTCACAGCTGTCTGCTTTACCTTTTCTGGTTATCAAAAATCATTTTCTTATTTATTAGTGTAAACTAGGCTAAACACCCTTTAGTGCCACATGAAAGGTACTAAAGGGTGCAAGTTTATTATATGCAGGGGGCTTGTGAAATTATACCGTATACCTACAGGATATCTATCTATCTAATTAAAGAAAATTTGGCAGGACTGCAAAAAAATGGGTGCAATAAAACCTGTTAAGGTGATGTCCAAACTTCCAAAGTAGAAAATCACAAAAAAACAGGCAGTGCTCCAAAAATCAAAATGAAAAACCGTGGCTTTACTGATCCATTAGCAGCAACATTTCAGCTGATTTCTCTGCCTTGCTCTTGAAAGTAAAGAGCTGGCAGTAATATAAAGTATAAACAACTAAACTGACCAGTAATAATTAAATAAGCTATATATGGATAATAATAAACCTATAAATAAACTTATATAGCCACAAAGTAGTAAAATATTATAAATCTTTTGTTAATTTTAGGTCTAAGGGGTATCGCTTCTCCTTATGGAGAGTGACATACCATCTCTGGCTTGTCAAGGTAAGGAGGCTTATTTGCCGTACAATGCTCCTCTGGGAAATTAAATATGCAAATTGCCTCTTCTGAGAAAAAGAGTACTTAACTTATAGCGCCACCTGTTGGAAGTAGCGATCCTACAAGTCACAATCCACCCTCTAACGAGTCGTGCAACTACTACTACTTCCAACAGGTGGCGCTATAGAGTTAAGTCCTCTTTTTCTCAGAAGAGGCAATTTGCATTGTTAATTTTAGAAAATCTTAAAAATCTTATCAAATATATTAGTAAAGTGAGCTAAACTAGGGCGACAAAACAGCAGGAAGGAGATGCATATGTTTGTGTACACAGTGCTGCACAGCAGGCAAATACAAGGATAATGGACTCAAGCAAAGATTCCACAAAGTAACCTCAGCCTGAAATACATGTGTTATAAAGAAGAAAGATGTAAATGCAAAAGTATATGCAAAACAAACATAAATAACATATAATAAATACCTGTTGTCATCTCCTCCTGGCTGTGCTGGTTGCTTTGTACCTGAATGGACCGTCATCTTCCTCAGCTTGTCATTACCTCTTCTCAGTGTGCGTGTCACATGTGGGGTGGTTGACCCTGGAAGATGAAGCCAGGTTGTGACCCTCTTGTCAACTGGCCTTATACCTGAATGGACTGTCATCTTCCTACACTTGCCGTTACCTCTTCTCTGTGTGCGTGACACATGTGGGGTAAATGGCTCTGGAAGATCTGAAGTAACAGCTGCCATTATCCTGCCGAGTCAGCGGAAGGGTGAGACTCTGTAATGTTCACCATCTTGGGGTACTGTGCTGGGACTGTTCTACGTGCTATCTGCCTGTTTTGTGGTTCAATAAAGTATTGCCACACTGTTTGACCCTCACCCTGTGTTGTCTGAGTAGCATTCGGTGGGACGATCTTTGGTTAATACGGTTTCGGCTAGTGGACCAGCGCTCCACAATTGCCTCATTGAATAACATTGATGAGAGTGCAATACGACTTTTTTATATGCAGTTGTGAGCGAACCCTTAGGCCATGTGCACATGTTGACTGGAGAGTTTTTTACCTCAGTATTTGTAATCCAAAACCAGGAGTGGGTGATAAATACAGAAGTGGTGACGTGTTTCTATTATACTTTTCCTCTGATTGTTCCACTCCTGATTTTGGCATAAAAATACTGACATAAAATGCTGACCAAATACTGAATGTGTGAATGTGGCCTTACTCTCATTGCAGCTCAACACATACTCTCTTAGTGCTTGCTTCAGCTTTTTTTTCACCAGATGTACTGCTCACAGGAATAAGCCTTTTTCCGCACCTCTATGGTGGCAATCCATGGGCTCATGAAGGTTGGCTGCTATCCTTTACTTGGGACAAACTACTTCAACAGCAGTTCCAAGTTGGCACTTCTTATCTGTGCCTTTTTACAGCCCTTGTTAATTTTTTAGGGGGTACAACATATACACATGGCTAAAATTGTTGGTACCCCTCGTTTAATGACAGAAAAACCCACAATGGTCACAGAAGTAAAAAAAAAAGACAAAAGAAAAAAAAATCTATGAAAATGAACAAATGAAAGTCAGACATTGCTTTTCAACCATGCTTCCTCAGAATTTAAAAGAAAAATAAAACTCATGAAATAGGTCTGGACAGAAATGATGGTACCCTTAAACTAATATTTTGTTGCACAACCTTTTGAGGCAATCACTATAATCAAACGATTCCTGTAACTGCAATGAGACTTTTGCACGTCTCGAAAGGTATTTTGGCCCACTTCTCAAGAGCAAACTCCTCTTAGCCATTCTTGGGTGTTTTTAGCTGTGTGTTTTGCGCCATTATCCTGTTACAAAACCCATGACCTGCGACTGAGAACAAGCTTTCTGACACTGGGAAGCACATTTCTCTGTATAATCCCTTGGTAGTCTTGAGATTCCATTGTACCCTGCACAGATTCTAGACTCCCTGTGCCAGATGCAGCAAAGCAGCTCCAGAAAATAACAGAGCCTCCTCCATGTTTCACAGTAGGGACAGTGTTCTTTTCTTGATATGCTTAATTTTTCCATCTGTGAACATAGAGCTGATGTGCCTTGCCAAAAAGATCAATTTTTGTCTCATCTGTCCATAGGGCATTGTCTCAGAAGCTTTGTGGCTTGTCAACATGTAGTTTAGCAAATTCCAGTCTGGCTTTTTTATGATTTTTTTTAACATTGTTGTCCTCCTTGGTCGTCTCCCATAAAGTCCACTTTGGCTTGAACAACGACGGATGGTGCAATCTGACACTGATGTTCACTGAGCTTGAAGTTCACCTTTAATCTGTTTAGAAGTTTTTCTCTCTTTTGTTTTTCTCTCTTTTGTTACCATTCGTATTATCCATCTCTTTGATTTGTCATCAATTTTCCACCTGTGGCCACGTCCAGGGAGGTTGGCTTCATTTCCATGGATCTTAAATTTCTGAATAATATATGCAACTGGCAACTGTAGTCACAGGAACAACAAGCTGCTTGGAGATGGTCTTATAACTTTTACATTTAACATGTTTGTCTATAATTTTCTTTCTAATCTCCTGAGACAACTCTTTCCTTCACTTCCTCTGGTCCATGTTGAGTGTGATACACATCATGTTGTAAGGGGTTGAGAGCCTTACCCTTTTAAGCCTCCATGCTGCTACTGTACATATATATGTTTATTTATACTGTATTACCAATGTATATTTCATGTTGCTACGCCATGTATTTAATAGGGACAGTACAGTTTGGGTTATGACCACTAGATGGGGACATAGACGTCCCTACTTTGTATATAGCACTGTAGGAGTTAACTGTAGGAGGGGTTAGCTGGGAATAAGTCAGAAAGGTCTTCCTGTATTAGTCAGTCGGGGGTCAGACCCCTTAGTGCTCAGGTGAGCTATATCCCTGAGCTGCCAGATAACCCCATAACGTTTAAGTGTGTGCCCAGCCATCCAGGGGTACACAGAGAAGATTATAGTACAGCAGATCCTATAGTAGAGAAAGGAAGGAAGCGGAGGAAGACAAAGAGGTCACCGTAAAAGTGTATGGGCTCCAGAATGTGGCGGATAGCTTCCTGGGCTTAATCTCTGATGTCTGGGGCGAAACGGGCAGACGTATGCTTCTGTGACACCCCAGGTTCCTGGTTGTCACAGTGGCATTGCTTTCCTCACAGGGAGAGTGATGTCATGCTTGGAAGCAAGAAAGGATCTCTTATCAGGTAATCACAAGCCTACAACATGTTCATACTCCAGGCCAGAAGGGGGAGCTCTGATCCAGGTTGTGGGTGGCTCTCCTATATAAATATTCTGGTCTGGAGGGAAAGTGAGTCCAGTCAGTCTGTCAGAGGGACAGAGAAGAGAGCAGTCAGACAGTGAAAGTCAGGAAGACTGAAGGGGCCGTGCAGCCACGAGAAGTGCTGCAGCTCCTGGCAAGAGATAGAAGAGAAAGAACAGATTGTAGTGAGCGTGTAGTGTCATGAATCCCAATGGCCAGGGATAGCACAGGACAAGCAAGGTACAAATATATAACGGACGAGCTCTAGGGTGATGGAACCTGGGCTGACCGCTGCCCTACGCCTGACAAACGCAACTAGAGATAGCCAGGGAGCGTGCCTACGTTGGTTCTAGACGCCACGCACCAGCCTAAGAGCTAACTAGTACTGCAGAGAAAATAAAGACCTCACTTGCCTCCAGAGGAACGAACCCCAAAAGGTATAGTTGCCCCCCACATGTAATGATGGTGAAATGAGAGGAAGGCACACACATAGAGATGATATATATAGGTTTAGCAAATAGAGGCCCGCTGTAAACTAGAAAGCAGAACGATACAAAAGGGGTCTGAGCGGTCAGCAAAAAACCCTAATCAAAAAACCATCCTGAGATTACAAGAACCCATGTGCCAACTCATGGCACATGGGGAGAACCTCAGTCCACTAGAGCTACCAGCTAGCATAGAGACATAATAAGCAAGCTGGACAAAAAAAAACAAACAACTGAAAATCAGCACTTAGCTTATCCTGAAAGATCTGGGAGCAGGTAGGCAGGAACAAAACAGAGCACATCTGAATACATTGATAGCCGGCAAGGAAATGACAGAAAGGCCAGGTAAAATAGGAAACACCCAGCCTCTGATGGACAGGTGGAAACCAAAGGCCGCAACCCACCAAAGTCACCCAGTATCAGCAGTAACCACCAGAGGGAGCCCACAAACAGAATCCACAACAGTACCCCCCCCTTGAGGAGGGGTCACCGAACCCTCACGAGAACCCCCAGGGCGATCAGGGTGAGCTCTATGGAAGGCGCGGACCAAATCAGTCGCATGAACATCGGAGGCGACCACCCAGGAATTATCCTCCTGACCATAACCCTTCCACTTAACCAAATACTGGAGTTTGCGTCTGGAAACACGAGAATCCAAGATCTTCTCAACAACATACTCCAATTCTCCCTCCACCAGCACCGGAGCAGGAGGCTCAACCGAAGGAACAACGGGCACCTCATACCTCCGCAACAACGACCGATGGAACACATTATGAATAGCAAACGATGCTGGGAGATCCAAATGAAAAGATACAGGGTTAAGAATCTCCGAGATCCTATAAGGACCGATGAACCGAGGCTTGAACTTAGGAGAAGAGACCTTCATAGGGACAAAATGAGAAGACAACCACACCAAATCCCCAACAAGAAGTCGGGGACCCACGCGGCGACGGCGATTAGCAAACTGCTGAGTCTTCTCCTGAGATAACTTCAAATTGTCCACCACCTGATTCCAAATTTGATGTAGCCTGTCCACCACCACGTCCACTCCAGGACAATCCGAAGACTCCACCTGACCAGAGGAAAAACGAGGATGAAACCCCGAATTACAAAAAAAAGGAGAGACCAACGTGGCAGAACTAGCCCGATTATTAAGAGCAAATTCGGCCAGTGGCAAAAAAGCAACCCAGTCATCTTGGTCAGCAGAAACAAAACACCTCAAATAAGTTTCCAAGGTCTGATTAGTTCGCTCCGTCTGGCCATTCGTCTGAGGATGGAATGCAGACGAGAAAGACAAATCAATGCCCATCTTGGCACAAAATGTCCGCCAAAATCTAGACACAAACTGGGATCCCCTGTCATCCCCAGCTTAACACAGACATTGTTTTCCAGTCCAGGACAGGATTATGAGTTTGTAACCATGGCAGCCCCAGCACTAGTACATCATGTAAATTATACAGTACAAGGAAGCGAATCACCTCCTGATGAACGGGAGTCATGCGCATGGTCACTTGTGTCCAATACTGCGGTTTATTCATAGCCAATGGTGTAGAGTCAATTCCCTTCAGAGGAATAGGAACTTCCAGAGGCTCCAGACTAAAACCGCAGCGTTTAGCAAATGACCAATCCATAAGACTCAGGGCAGCGCCCGAATCCACATAGGCATCAACGGAAATGGAAGACAGTGAAAAAATCAGAGTCACAGACAAAATGAACTTAGGCTGCAGAGTACCAATGGCAAAAGATTTATCAAGCTTTTTTGTGCGTTTAGAGCATGCTGATATAACATGAGCTGAATCACCACAATAAAAACACAATCCATTTTTCCGCCTATAATTTTGCCGTTCACTTCTGGACTGAATTCTATCACATTGCATAGTCTCAGGTGCCTGTTCAGAAGACACCGCCAACTGGTGCACGGGTTTGCGCTCCCGCAAACGCCGATCAATCTGTATGGCCATAGCCATAGACTCATTCAGACCTGTAGGCGTAGGGAACCCCACCATAATATCCTTAATGGCCTCAGAAAGACCATTTCTGAAGTTTGCAGCCAGGGCGCACTCATTCCACTGAGTAAGCACCGACCATTTCCGAAATTTTTGACAATATATTTCCGCTTCATCATGCCCCTGAGAGAGGGCTAACAAAGCCTTTTCAGCCTGAATCTCCAGGTTGGGTTCCTCATAGAGCAATCCCAATGCCAGATAAAACGCATCCACACTGAGCAATGCAGGATCCCCTGGTGCCAATGCAAATGCCCAATTCTGAGGGTCGCCCCGCAGGAAAGATATTACAATCCTGACCTGTTGAGCAGGGTCTCCAGAGGAGCGAGATTTTAAAGAAAGAAACAATTTACAATTGTTCCTGAAATTCAGGAAGGTAGATCTATCTCCAGAGAAGAACTCTGGAATAGGAATTCTAGGTTCAGACATGGGAGTGTGAACAACAAAATCCTGTATGTTTTGAACTTTTGCCGCGAGATTACTCAGGCTGGAAGCCAAACTCTGGACATCCATGTTAAACAGCTAAGATCAGAGCCATTCAAGGGTTAAGAGGAGGTAAGAAGCAGCTAGACAGCAATTAAGGGCTAGGCAGCAAAACTCTGAAGGGGAAAAAAAAAAAAAAAAAATTTCCCTTAAACACTTCTTATTCTCCTGCTTCAGCCCAAACAATTAACACTTTGTGGGCCGGCTGTACTGTCATGAATCCCAATGGCCAGGGATAGCACAGGACAAGCAAGGTACAAATATATAACGGACGAGCTCTAGGGTGATGGAACCTGGGCTGACCGCTGCCCTACGCCTGACAAACGCAACTAGAGATAGCCAGGGAGCGTGCCTACGTTGGTTCTAGACGCCACGCACCAGCCTAAGAGCTAACTAGTACTGCAGAGAAAATAAAGACCTCACTTGCCTCCAGAGGAACGAACCCCAAAAGGTATAGTTGCCCCCCACATGTAATGACGGTGAAATGAGAGGAAGGCACACACATAGAGATGATATATATAGGTTTAGCAAATAGAGGCCCGCTGTAAACTAGAAAGCAGAACGATACAAAAGGGGTCTGAGCGGTCAGCAAAAAACCCTAATCAAAAAACCATCCTGAGATTACAAGAACCCATGTGCCAACTCATGGCACATGGGGAGAACCTCAGTCCACTAGAGCTACCAGCTAGCATAGAGACATAATAAGCAAGCTGGACAAAAAAAACCAAACAACTGAAAATCAGCACTTAGCTTATCCTGAAAGATCTGGGAGCAGGTAGGCAGGAACAAAACAGAGCACATCTGAATACATTGATAGCCGGCAAGGAAATGACAGAAAGGCCAGGTAAAATAGGAAACACCCAGCCTCTGATGGACAGGTGGAAACCAAAGGCCGCAACCCACCAAAGTCACCCAGTACCAGCAGTAACCACCAGAGGGAGCCCACAAACAGAATCCACAACAGTGTAGGGGAAGTGGAGTGCAGGAGAGTGAAGAACTGGGGAGTTAGCTGCAACTGGGCTACTTCTCTACTGAGCGCAGACATGGTAGCTGGAAGACCGAGGTTGTGAGGGACTCCACGTCTCACAGCAGAAACCGGCAGGAAAGCTGGATTACGAAGACAGGTGTGGCGGAGTGAAACCACGGGAAATCGGACCAAGGAGGAAGTACCGGAAAGCAACATGACGGATTGAGGTGAGCAAGCACCGGAGCGTGGGGTGGAGCAGGAGGACTCCCCCAGTCGGGATCTGCAAGAACCATACCCGTCACCAAAGCTGGATCCGGACCTCCTGCCGAAAGAGGTGGAAGAACTCACCCGGTAGCTCATGCAGATGCAGCTGGAGGCTGTGGCTGGGTGGAAGGAGGCCTTCATTGGGAGCCTTGCTGGACGACCGTCAGCAGCCTTGTCCGCCCCGAAGCAGAAAAGATGATCCGGAAGGAGAGGTAAGTGGCATGATCCTGACCCGGGTGGAGGAAGGCCCGACAGTTAGGCCCAAGTCACCCCCACAGCTGTACACACCCGACCAGGGTTTTGGGTTCCTCGGTGAAATGTCACCGTACACCGAGGGTACCCCTGCCTCCAGTCCCACCGCAACCCCTGCACTAGATGACACTCTGGTGTTCCCCCTACCGACCCCGCTGATGCCGAGGCCTGGAGGAGCAGATCGTCAGCTATACCAGATCTGGGGAGACAGCAGCTTGGGTCAGATGGCAGCCCAGCTTATTCCAACCAGTGTGCCCCAGGTTAGTTCTCTGTAACCCATGGTGTTTGAAAAGGGACCCGCAGGGAAGGACATAATCGCGATAAAAGGGGAGATCCCCATGATAGCCTGGCGGGAGCATTGCAGACGGCTGGAGGAGAAAGAGAGACAGCAATTCCTGGCCCAGCAGGCAGTGTATGAGAAAAGGAATATGCAGGCCAAAGCCCAGACCCCAGATACTGGACTATAACTATTGCTTGCAAGCTTTGTGCAAATATATAAATGTGCTTGTGTTGTGTATGTTCATATAATATATGTGTATATAAAGTGTGTGTATGTATATATAATATATGTGTGCATTTATAATATAAAAACATGTACTTGTTTATTTCTGAGCTATATTTATAAATATAGGATGGCTCATTCTAAAACAATGGCACATTCTGTTGCCTAGGAGGTGCAAGCTTTCCAGGCTTTAAAAGGCTATACTGGTAGAAATAACTAATTATTATAAGTATTATCAGGAGGACAATTGAGTCAAAATTATATACCAAGATTCCAAATTTAACAATGATCTTTATTTAGTAAATAATTATTGTAACATCTTCAATAAATACATAGGTCACACATTCTATTTATGTGAATCACACCAAAGTGTTAAAAAACCATGGCACACCAAAAGAGCATGTTTAGACCTGAATGTATCCGCATATCAAAGGGTACATATTTACAAATAGGTGGCAATATGTCCATGTGGACAAGATATATCTTCACCTAAGAATACAATAGCTGTTTCTTGTGTAGTGCCAATACAACGGCACTTATGCCATGTGGCAGAAACAACCCGATTATTCCCTTAATTGCATAGCTTAAAAGTAGTAATTACCCATAGTAAGGTCTCTGGTCCTGCTCCAGACGTGTGTCACGTACCCCAACGCGCGTTTCGCGTGTACCGTTGTGTCGCTTCCTCAGGGGGCGTGGTTTAGGTGCCGGCTTGGTTCAGATTAAATAGGAAGCCGTTCCGGTCACAAGACCGGTCGGCGACCTATCCCGATCTGCTACCAGTGCGCACGCGCACCGCGTCCTATCGCCATGCCAACTAACACCCGGAACACATGCTCTCCTGCGATCGTGTGGGCGGACCGGCGCCAGGTCTCGCACCTCACTCACACAGAGAGAGCAGGTAAACACGGGCCAGAGGGATGGCTAAATATGACATGGTATGCGCTGTATATTAGAAATATACATACAAAGTATATGTTAAACGTGTATTAATTTGTGCTATGTGTGATAAAGTGCTTTGTGCCTCCAGTAGTGTTTTATGATGTCATTATGTAACCAATATAACAAAGTGCATAGTGCAGTATATTAAATTATACCACTATGTATTATCTACAATTTTATCCATATAAAGAGCACATAATTATATTAAAATATCATTTTATCAAAAAATTACATAGATAATTACATCAATATTACCATCTATACACCAAATAAACACAAAAAGAGAAGGATAACATAAGAACAGCAGCTACCACATTTTAGTCCATATTGTACCCATACATAGATGAGATAAATAGTCCCACTAGTAAATTGTTAGACAGTTTTGGTATCTTATATGGTCAAACCCGACAAGTTTAATTATCTTCATTTATGTAGTTCTTTTATATTCATTTGTCATTCTTTTTTCAGGTCACCATCTGGTTCCAAATTTTCGTCCAACAAAGGTGGGCATCTACAGTCAGCAGCCCAGTCTTGTCTCCTCATCACATCACGACCACGAAAAATACAACTAATAATGGTAATAATAATAATATTAAAACAAATTCAAATCACACCGACTAAACCACATTTAAAATCTGAGTAGTCTTATGACAGAGCTATCATAACGGGATACCAGGGAAATAGGACTTAATTCATATTACATTGGTCGTAAGAATCCTATATCTCAATCAGTAAAAGCCACCGGGAGAGTTTCAAAGAAAAGAAGAAAATCCATGATTTTCATTAAGCCCTGCAGGTGCCATGGTGCCAAGGAGAGTTATCCATCGGCATTCTTTCTGTGCAAGGAGGCGTTTAATATTGCCTCCCCTGATCCCACATTGTACATGCTCAATACCCCTCACCAGAAGGGATTTGGGATTACATTTATGATATTTTTTGAAATGTCGTGGGATAGTTTTTAGTTGGGAAAATTCTTCCTCTGTTTCAGCTGCCATAATATCACGGACATGTTCTCGTGTCCGTGTTCCCAGACGTCTAGATGTCAGACCTATATATATTTTGGGGCAGCTGCATCTAGCATAATATATGACGTGCGTTGTATTGCAGTTGATATACTGTTTTATTAGAAAGTTTTTTTCACCATCAGTCGATTGGAAATCAACTGCACGACATATATTCTTGCAAGAGATGCAGCTGCCACATGGAAAACATCCCAAACGACACGTATTTAACCCAAATATACCTCTACTGGTGGACGGTACATAATGGCTAGATACCAAAATATCTTTTAGATTTTTGCTTCTTCTTGATGTCATCATTGGGTATCTAGGCAGAATTTTGGACAATGTGGGATCAGTTTTGAGGACTTCCCAATGTCTAACTAGACATTCTCTCATGGATGTCCATTTTCCATTAAATGTTGATATGAACCGTACTACTTCATCTTTATTATTTTCTTTCTGTCTAGGGTATAATAAGGCATCACGAGGTTGGGATTTTGCTTTCCAATACCCCTTTTTTATACACCGATTACTATAACCTCTTTCCTTGAATCTCTCACGGAGATCCAAGGATTGCCTTTCAAATTTGGATTCGGAAGAACAGATCCGCCTCATCCTGAGGTGCTGCCCAACCGGGATGGCCCTAATCGTGCTCTGTGGATGACTGGAACTTGCATGGAGCAATGAATTAACTGAGGTAGACTTCCTATATACATCTGTTTGCAAATATCCATGTTGGTCAACCTCCACTTTGATGTCAAGGAAGTCAACCCCAGTTTTGCTCATGTTGTATGTAAGCCTGATATTGAATCTGTTGTCATTTAATTGATGCATAAATTTATGCAAGTCCTTTTCAGGCCCTTGCCAAATTATAAATAAATCATCTATGTAACGCAGCCAGCACTGCACATGGTCCGCGGCCCGAACCCCCCCCCCCCCCCCCCGCCAAATACCTCTCTTTCCCAAAATCCCAGGAAGAGATTGGCGAAGGAAGGCGCACAGGCCGCGCCCATGGCAGTGCCGCACTGCTGCAAATAAAAAACATCTTTAAATACAAAAAATTTTTTTGTTAAAATAAATGACAACAGTTCCATAACCAAGTTGCACATAGGGCCATCCAGGTTGCCGGACCCCAGGAAGAAGCGGACCGCCTCCAATCCATCATCATGACGAATACACGTGTATAATGATTCTATGTCAGCAGTGACTAGAATCATATCATCGTCAAGCTGAATCCCATTGATCCTGCTCAGGACATCCGATGTGTCTCGTGCATATGAGGGGAGTGACTCCACTAGTGGTCTCAAGTAGAAATCAACAAATTTACACACTGGGTCATTCAATCCCCCTATGCCGGACACAATCGGACGCCCGGGGGGATCAATGGGATTCTTATGTATTTTGGGGATGAAGTACAGAGTTGGTGTTTTGGGAAATTTTGTGAATAAGCCCTCATATATTTTTTTGGGGATAATCCCCTGATCAAAGGCATCATCCAGAATAGTTTCTAATTCTGAAGCAAACTTTTGTGATGGATTATGGTCAAGCCTCAAATATGTTACCCTATCACGGAGGTGTCTCATTGCCTCCTTCTCATAGAGTAATTTTGGCCATAATACGATGTTTCCCCCCTTGTCTGCTGGCTTGATCACTATATCATCATAGCTTCTTAATTCATCCAAGGCCTTTCTCTGTTTTGATGTCAAATTATCATGTTGACGCCTAGTCGGTATTTTCTCAAAGTCTTGTACCACCAGTCTAGTAAAAATTTCGACCGCTGGGCACAGAGACAAGGGGGGAAAATTCGTTGATTTTGGATAACAGGCACTAGGGAACATACCTGTGGGATTAACTGTCTGCTCGTTTAGGAGATCCTCCAATGCCTGTTGCGCCTCCCTCTCCGCTTTATCATCAGTTGACTCTTGCCCATCTTTTGCGTACAGCTTTTTTAATATTAATTTCCTTGCAAAGAGATAGACGTCTTTGGTAGCTGTAAACACATCAAAGTTGTTAGTGGGAGAGAATGTCAATCCTTTCTGAAGAACATTTAACTGGTCCCCAGTGAGGATATGACTAGATAAATTTATTACCTCAAGGCCCTTTTTCTCTTTTTTGGCCTGTTGATAATTATTGGAGTTCTTTGATTTTTCATTCTTTTTTTCACGATTGAGACCTGAGTTTCGCAAATCATAATATTTTGTTCTAGTCTTGGTTGATTCTTCACTAGAGGCCAGAGAGATAGTGGAGGCGGATCTGGCACGGGAGGATCCCCGAGAGCGATATGTCTTCCTATTCCACCTATAAATGGTATTGGACTGCAAATCACCAATATCACGCTGGAATTTCTTTGCCTTATTTTCACATATGTTTTTTTCCCATTTACTAAACTCTTGTTCCAGTTCAGTATTAAATGCCGATATAACC
Source organism: Ranitomeya variabilis (assembly GCF_051348905.1). Classification (NCBI taxonomy): domain Eukaryota; kingdom Metazoa; phylum Chordata; class Amphibia; order Anura; family Dendrobatidae; genus Ranitomeya; species Ranitomeya variabilis. The sequence goes on from NC_135235.1 coordinate 483,387,863, forward strand.
TCACTTGGCCCATCCTGCTTCAGTTTAGTCTGAATTTCATCTATTTCTTTATCCATTTCCTCAATGGCTACCTGATTGAGTTGTGCCAACAGTCCCATGAAGCCCCTGGAACACGTGTCCGCTAGTTCTTCCCATTTCCTCCTAAAGGCTTCATCATCTATATCAAAGGAGGGGAATACCTGGACCCTCAGTCCACGGGGTATCAACCCTCTCTCTAGGTATTTATTAAGAAAGGCCCTGTTCCACCACGTTCTCATCCTTTTATTGAGAATCTCCTTTAATTTTTTAAAAAGTTCCTGTCTGTCTCTGTCATTTCCTACCAGAGACACTCTAGGATCATCACAAAAGACGTCATTTATTTGTGTTTGCCACGTCTGTTCACGGGCTCTGAAATCCATATTTATACTGGTTTTGGATGCTGTGAAAAGACACAGAATATACAAGTTATACTGAAAAAGCACCAGAAAATACCATAGACCTATGTTGGTACAACAACTCATATATATCAATATTATCAGGAGGACAATTGAGTCAAAATTATATACCAAGATTCCAAATTTAACAATGATCTTTATTTAGTAAATAATTATTGTAACATCTTCAATAAATACATAGGTCACACATTCTATTTATGTGAATCACACCAAAGTGTTAAAAAACCATGGCACACCAAAAGAGCATGTTTAGACCTGAATGTATCCGCATATCAAAGGGTACATATTTACAAATAGGTGGCAATATGTCCATGTGGACAAGATATATCTTCACCTAAGAATACAATAGCTGTTTCTTGTGTAGTGCCAATACAACGGCACTTATGCCATGTGGCAGAAACAACCCGATTATTCCCTTAATTGCATAGCTTAAAAGTAGTAATTACCCATAGTAAGGTCTCTGGTCCTGCTCCAGACGTGTGTCACGTACCCCAACGCGCGTTTCGCGTGTACCGTTGTGTCGCTTCCTCAGGGGGCGTGGTTTAGGTGCCGGCTTGGTTCAGATTAAATAGGAAGCCGTTCCGGTCACAAGACCGGTCGGCGACCTATCCCGATCTGCTACCAGTGCGCACGCGCACCGCGTCCTATCGCCATGCCAACTAACACCCGGAACACATGCTCTCCTGCGATCGTGTGGGCGGACCGGCGCCAGGTCTCGCACCTCACTCACACAGAGAGAGCAGGTAAACACGGGCCAGAGGGATGGCTAAATATGACATGGTATGCGCTGTATATTAGAAATATACATACAAAGTATATGTTAAACGTGTATTAATTTGTGCTATGTGTGATAAAGTGCTTTGTGCCTCCAGTAGTGTTTTATGATGGTCATTATGTAACCAATATAACAAAGTGCATAGTGCAGTATATTAAATTATACCACTATGTATTATCTACAATTTTATCCATATAAAGAGCACATAATTATATTAAAATATCATTTTATCAAAAAATTACATAGATAATTACATCAATATTACCATCTATACACCAAATAAACACAAAAAGAGAAGTTTTTTATTTGCAGCAGTGCGGCACTGCCATGGGCGCGGCCTGTGCGCCTTCCTTCGCCAATCTCTTCCTGGGATTTTGGGAAAGAGAGGTATTTGGCGGGGGGGGGGTTACATAGATGATTTATTTATAATTTGGCAAGGGCCTGAAAAGGACTTGCATAAATTTATGCATCAATTAAATGACAACAGATTCAATATCAGGCTTACATACAACATGAGCAAAACTGGGGTTGACTTCCTTGACATCAAAGTGGAGGTTGACCAACATGGATATTTGCAAACAGATGTATATAGGAAGTCTACCTCAGTTAATTCATTGCTCCATGCAAGTTCCAGTCATCCACAGAGCACGATTAGGGCCATCCCGGTTGGGCAGCACCTCAGGATGAGGCGGATCTGTTCTTCCGAATCCAAATTTGAAAGGCAATCCTTGGATCTCCGTGAGAGATTCAAGGAAAGAGGTTATAGTAATCGGTGTATAAAAAAGGGGTATTGGAAAGCAAAATCCCAACCTCGTGATGCCTTATTATACCCTAGACAGAAAGAAAATAATAAAGATGAAGTAGTACGGTTCATATCAACATTTAATGGAAAATGGACATCCATGAGAGAATGTCTAGTTAGACATTGGGAAGTCCTCAAAACTGATCCCACATTGTCCAAAATTCTGCCTAGATACCCAATGATGACATCAAGAAGAAGCAAAAATCTAAAAGATATTTTGGTATCTAGCCATTATGTACCGTCCACCAGTAGAGGTATATTTGGGTTAAATACGTGTCGTTTGGGATGTTTTCCATGTGGCAGCTGCATCTCTTGCAAGAATATATGTCGTGCAGTTGATTTCCAATCGACTGATGGTGAAAAAAACTTTCTAATAAAACAGTATATCAACTGCAATACAACGCACGTCATATATTATGCTAGATGCAGCTGCCCCAAAATATATATAGGTCTGACATCTAGACGTCTGGGAACACGGACACGAGAACATGTCCGTGATATTATGGCAGCTGAAACAGAGGAAGAATTTTCCCAACTAAAAACTATCCCACGACATTTCAAAAAATATCATAAATGTAATCCCAAATCCCTTCTGGTGAGGGGTATTGAGCATGTACAATGTGGGATCAGGGGAGGCAATATTAAACGCCTCCTTGCACAGAAAGAATGCCGATGGATAACTCTCCTTGGCACCATGGCACCTGCAGGGCTTAATGAAAATCATGGATTTTCTTCTTTTCTTTGAAACTCTCCCGGTGGCTTTTACTGATTGAGATATAGGATTCTTACGACCAATGTAATATGAATTAAGTCCTATTTCCCTGGTATCCCGTTATGATAGCTCTGTCATAAGACTACTCAGATTTTAAATGTGGTTTAGTCGGTGTGATTTGAATTTGTTTTAATATTATTATTATTACCATTATTAGTTGTATTTTTCGTGGTCGTGATGTGATGAGGAGACAAGACTGGGCTGCTGACTGTAGATGCCCACCTTTGTTGGACGAAAATTTGGAACCAGATGGTGACCTGAAAAAAGAATGACAAATGAATATAAAAGAACTACATAAATGAAGATAATTAAACTTGTCGGGTTTGACCATATAAGATACCAAAACTGTCTAACAATTTACTAGTGGGACTATTTATCTCATCTATGTATGGGTACAATATGGACTAAAATGTGGTAGCTGCTGTTCTTATGTTATCCTTCTCTTTTTGTGTTTATTTGGTGTATAGATGGTAATATTGATGTAATTATCTATGTAATTTTTTGATAAAATGATATTTTAATATAATTATGTGCTCTTTATATGGATAAAATTGTAGATAATACATAGTGGTATAATTTAATATACTGCACTATGCACTTTGTTATATTGGTTACATAATGACCATCATAAAACACTACTGGAGGCACAAAGCACTTTATCACACATAGCACAAATTAATACACGTTTAACATATACTTTGTACAGTTAGGTCCATATATATTTGGACAGAGACAACATTTTTCTAATTTTAGTTATAGACATTACCACAATGAATTTTAAACAAAACAATTCAGATGCAGTTGAAGTTTAGACTTTCAGCTTTCATTTGAGGGTATCCACATTAAAATTGGATGAAGGGTTTAGGAGTTTCAGCTCCTTAACATGTGCCACCCTGTTTTTAAAGGGACCAAAAGTAATTGGACAATTGACTCCAAGGCTATTTCATGGATAGGTGTGGGCAATCCCTTCGTTATGTCATTCTCAATTAAGCAGATAAAAGGCCTGGAGTTGATTTGAGGTGTGGTGCTTGCATTTGGAAGGTTTTGCTGTGAAGTAAACATGCGGTCAAAGGAGCTCTCCATGTAGTTGAAACAAGCCATCCTTAAGCTGCGAAAACAGAAAAAAACCATCCGAGAATTTGCTACAATATTAGGAGTGGCAAAATCTACAGTTTGGTAAATCCTGAGAAAGAAAGAATGCACTGGTGAACTCATCAATGCAAAAAGACCTGGGTGCCCACGGAAGACAACAGTGGTGGATGATCGCAGAATCATCTCCATGGTGAAGAGAAACTCCTTCATAACAGCCAACCAAGTGACCAACACTCTCCAGGAGGTAGGCATATCAATATCCAAATCTACCAGAAAGAGAAGACTGCATGAAAGTAAATACGGAGGGTTAACTGCATGGTGCAAGCCAATCATAGGCATCAAAAATAAAAAGGCTAGACTGGACTTTGCTAAAAAACATCTAAAAAACCCAGCACAGTTCTGGAAGAACATTCTTTGGACAGATGAAACCAAGATCAACCTCTACCAGAATGATGGAAAGAGAAAAGTATGGCGAAGGCGTGGTACAGCTCATGAACCAAAGCATACCACATCATCTGTAAAACATGGCGGAGGCAGTGTGATGGCTTGGGCATGCATGGCTGCCAGTGGCACTGGGTCACTAGTGTTTATTGATGATATGACACAGGACAGAAGCAGCCGAATGAATTCTGAGGTATTCAGAGCCATACTGTGTGCTCAGATCCAGCCAAATGCCGCCAAACTGATTGGTCGTCGTTTCATACTACAGATGGACAATGACCCAAAACATAAAGCCAAAGCAACCCAGGAGTTTATTAAAGCAAGGAAGTGGAATATTCTTGAATGGCCAAGTCAGTCACCTGATCTCAGCCAAATTGAGCATGCATTTCACTTGTTAAAGGCTAAACTTCAGACAGAATGGCCCACAAACAAACAGCAACTGAAAACCACCGCAGTGAAGGCCTGGCAGAGCATCAAAAAGGATGAAGCACAGCGTCTGGTGATGTCCATGAGTTCAAGACTTCAGGAAGTCATTGCCAACAAAGGGTTTTCAACCAAGTACTAAAAATGAACATTTTATTTTAAATTATTGAATCTGTCCAATTACTTTTGGTCCCTTTAAAAACAGGGTGGCACATGTTAAGGAGCTGAAACTCCTAAACCCTTCATCCAATTTTAATGTGGATACCCTCAAATGAAAGCTGAAAGTCTGAACTTCAACTGCATCTGAATTGTTTTGTTTAAAATTCATTGTGGTAATGTCTGTAACCAAAATTAGAAAAATGTTGTCTCTGTCCAAATACATATGGACCTAACTGTATGTATATTTCTAATATACAGCGCATACCATGTCATATTTAGCCATCCCTCTGGCCCGTGTTTACCTGCTCTCTCTGTGTGAGTGAGGTGCGAGACCTGGCGCCGGTCCGCCCACACGATCGCAGGAGAGCATGTGTTCCGGGTGTTAGTTGGCATGGCGATAGGACGCGGTGCGCGTGCGCACTGGTAGCAGATCGGGATAGGTCGCCGACCGGTCTTGTGACCGGAACGGCTTCCTATTTAATCTGAACCAAGCCGGCACCTAAACCACGCCCCCTGAGGAAGCGACACAACGGTACACGCGAAACGCGCGTTGGGGTACGTGACACACGTCTGGAGCAGGACCAGAGACCTTACTATGGGTAATTACTACTTTTAAGCTATGCAATTAAGGGAATAATCGAGTTGTTTCTGCCACATGGCATAAGTGCCGTTGTATTGGCACTACACAAGAAACAGCTATTGTATTCTTAGGTGAAGATATATCTTGTCCACATGGACATATTGCCACCTATTTGTAAATATGTACCCTTTGATATGCGGATACATTCAGGTCTAAACATGCTCTTTTGGTGTGCCATGGTTTTTTAACACTTTGGTGTGATTCACATAAATAGAATGTGTGACCTATGTATTTATTGAAGATGTTACAATAATTATTTACTAAATAAAGATCATTGTTAAATTTGGAATCTTGGTATATAATTTTGACTCAATTGTCCTCCTGATAATATTGATATATATGAGTTGTTGTACCAACATAGGTCTATGGTATTTTCTGGTGCTTTTTCAGTATAATTATTATAAGTGATCAGTGAGGGGCTGACCATTGAGATCTCCAATAATTGCCACAACAGCGACCTCTCTCCCCCATTTGAACAAAGCAGTGGTAATGCTCAACAATAATTCTCTTTATTCTCTATAGGACTGCCATAGAAAGCCAAGTAGAGTGCTTAGCTATCTCGGGCAATATCATATATAATATCAGGAGGCAATAGTCAAGCATGTGCACTCCAGCTCTTTTCAATTTGGGGTCTCCTGTCCTGACATCTTGAAGGTATCATCTTTGCTCTCGATACATGACAACTTCTTCATGCTCTTTAAAAAAAAATCTTGGTATAAAGAAATCTATACTGCCTTCAATCCTGAAAATTGATCCCACGGACCTGGGTATGTTACACTTATTTTTTTCTCTCTCTTAGGTAAAAGTATTTTGAAGCTTTGTGGAAATTGATCGGTATTATTGGGAGTGTATTTTGTGCTTCATTGTGGTATTTGGTTGGTAGCACTGAAAAGGTGATTTGAGGAATCGATGCTGTTGTGGGTGGGGGATATTTTTCACTGCATAAAACAATTTTTTGGCACTACTAGTGTATTTTATGCTTCCTTTTGATACGTGATGTTGGAATGGTCAAAAAGGCCCTGACTTATTTTTTAACTGTGTGGGGTCCAAAATTTCCTCATGGCTGCTCTGGTGTGCACAGCACAAGATGCATTATATATTCAATGGCATAACATTGCACACATATTGCATTTGCATGAGAATAAAAAAAACAACCAGGTGACCAGGTGGTACTTATGGTACGTCCACAGCATCAGTATCAACATTAACCCATAGCAACAGCTGAAGGATAAGTCAGTCCTGGACAGTCCATAACATTGGGTTCATATGGCATCAGTCTTTCATCCAGTGTTTTATACTGTATTGTGATCACATTTCCTTGTAGATCTTGGCGTGTCCTGCTAAAGTTAAGCACTTGTGAGAGAATGTTCAGCACTATTTGCTGACTATCGGCAGTGTGGGTGTAATGTTATAAAAGGTCTTAAGGAGAAGAGGAAATGTGTGTACAGAGGCAAACACTGTAACCAGCCAGAAGCAGCATTAAAGTTCGTCAGATTCCACGGGACTCAAAAAACTTTTAACTACTGGATCAGAATATACTTACGGTATCAAAGTTTCTAATTTTCTTAACTGGCTGTATATGGTCGAAATATAACCATTGTCCAACCAGATTTACTAGTTATTCAGGTTCAGTTATAAATAATCCTAATCAGATCTTATTTTAAGACAGAAACATTTTTTGATTAATTAACTTTACAAAAATTTGCAATTGAGATTTCAGCACTGAGATCTCATCTCTCGAGATCTTGGTCCTGAGATCACCATCTACGCACCCACCACCCCTGGTAAGGAATAAGACGCATGGATTATAAGAAGCACCACCATTTTATTAAAAAATACTTTTTTCTTATTTTTCTCCTCAAAATTTGGGGTGCGTCTTATAATCTGGAGAATTTTATAATCCCAAAAATACGGTAATTGTTCTGTCTTGGGTACCAGGAAGAGTATCCTCCAATGCGCGTTTTACTGTATTATCCAGCATCTTCTTTATTCAGTCTCTTTGAGTAATAGATAAAAGCACTCACTCAGCTGAAGCTAGACAATCTGGCGAAAAATGGACATCTGAGCAGAATCCAGACGATCTAACAAAATGTGCATACTTTCTCTCTCAACTGCTCTGTCCCTATCTTGGGTGTCTGGAAGAGCCTCCCTGGTGCACATTTTGCTGGATTGTTTAGCATTTTCTTTAGTCTTTATATAAAATAGACCAAAGCACTCCCAGAATACAGTGAAGCACTTAAGGTCATATTTATCATCAGAGGATCAGGTGCTGTCAATGATGATTCAGTGAGACACGCACCTCTGTGAGAAGCATGATCATATCGCATTTACACTGCCACCAATGTGCTAAATAATAATGGTAAGGGTACAGAGAATATAAAAAGTCTACACACCCTTGTTAAAATGTCAGGATTTTTGCATGTAAAAATCATACCAAGAAGATGAATTTCAGAACTTTCCCACCATTAATGTCACCCATAATCTGTACAAATCTATTGAGAAACAAACTGAAATCATTTAGAGGAGTAAAATAAAAATAGCAAAATTAAAATAATGTGATTGCATAAGTGTGAGCATCCTCTTATAATTGGGGCTGTGGTTGAGTTCAGAATTAGCCAATCACATTTAAGGTATTCGAACACGAGTGTATGAAAAAATCGGTCCCATCCTCATCCAGAAAAGTGGTGCAATTTTTTCTCTCTTGTCATTCATGTGCTGTCTGTGTACAATCCGTTTTTTTTTTCACCCAGCAGCCGTTAATCATTTACAGGATTATTTACAGTTTCCTATGCAACAGAATTATATTGCATACATAATAATCAGATGCCCATACTGATGGGTATGGCATTCAATTTTTTTCTCACACCCATAAGATTTTTGAGTAAAATTGCAGCATGCTGCGATTTTACTCTATTGCCGAATACAGCTGAGAAAAAATGAGCAGATCTGCATTGGTGCAATGCAATCCGATCTTTTTTTGCACTGTACTCTTCCGATTTATACGCTAGTGTAAACGAACCATTAAACTCATGTTAAGTAGTACTCAGCAGCGTCGGACTGGAGCACCTTGGGCCCACCAGAGAAAATCATTCTTGGGGCCCACTATGTAGCTACATAGAAATAGATACAAGACCACCAATTGTGCGGTAAAAAGCGCTAATATCAGGGTATAATATAAGGTAGTTCAGGTCTTAATTATGTAGCAAGGGTTGGGATAGCCCCCTCACAGAATATAATTTAGCCCCCTCATAAAATATAACACAGTCCGCTCTCATAGAATTTAATGCAGCACCCCACAAAATATAATGCAACCCCCTCAGGTATAACGCAGTCCCCACCATAGAATATAATGTAGCACCCTCATAGGGTATAATGCAGCCCCCTCATATAGTATAATGCAGCCACCACAGAATATAATGTAGTCAACTGAGAGAATTCAGCCCCACCACAGAATATAATGCATCCCCCCCCATAGAGTATACTGTAGCCCCCTCACATAGTATGATGTAGCCCCCATAATATAATACAGTACCCTGAGAATAATGCAGTCCCCCCACAGAATATAATGTAGCCCCCTCATAAAATATAATGCAGCCCTTCTCCATCCCCATCATTGTCCTCATCACCACCTCCATCATTGCCTTCTCCCCCACCACCCCTATCATTCTCCCCCACCACCTCCATCACTGCCCATTCCACCACCTGCATCATTGCCTCCTCCCCCACCATCATTGTCCAATTCATCACCTCCATCATCACCTCCATCATCACCTCCCCCCACCACCATCATTGCCCATCACCTCCATCATTGCCTCCCCCACCACCATCATTGCCCATCACCTCCATCATTGCCTCCCTCCACCATCATTGCCCATTTCTTCACCTCCATCACTGCCTCCCACCACCACCATTGCCCATCACCTCTATCATTGCCTCTCCCCCACCACCATCATTGCCCATCACCTCCATCATTGCCTCTCCTCACCCTCATTGCCCATCACCTCCATCATTCCCTCCCTCATCATGATTGCCCATTGCCTCCATCATTGTCTCCCCCACCATCATTGCCCATCACTTCCATCATTGCCTCCCCTCACCTCCATCATTGCCTCCCCAACAACACAATCACTGCCCATCACCTCCATTATTGTCTTCTCTCCCACCATCATTGCCCATCACCTCCATCATTGTCTCCCAGCCAATATCATTGTCCTTCACCACACACACAGCTCACCGCAGCAGCTCATCACACACACACACACACTCTCTCACACACACACTCTCACACACACACACTCACGCAGGCACACAGCACAGCTCACCTCCCTGCAGCAGCAGCTCATCACACACACACTCTCTCACACACACTCTCACACACACACGCAGGCACACAGCACAGCTCACCTCCCCGCAGCAGCAGCTCATCACACACACACACTCTCACACACACACACACGCAGGCACACAGCACAGCTCACCTCCCCACAGCAGCAGCTCATCACACACACACACTCTCACACACACACTCTATCACACACACATTCTCACACACACACTCTCACACACACACACACACGCAGGCACGCAGCACAGCTCACCTCCCCGCAGCAGCAGCTCATTCCAGCAGCTTCTTCCTTGCTGGATTCCTGGAAGCTTTCTGAGACAGCAGCATGCTGGATGATGACGTCATCCAGCTGGGCTGTCTCAGACAGGAAGCAGGATGCCGGGAGGTGAGCTGCTCTGTGTGAGTCTGTGTGCCTGCGTGTGTGTATGTGTGCGGTGCGGTGCTGTGTGTGTGGGTGTGCGGTACTTTGTGAGTGTGTGTGTGATGCAGCTTTACATGCGGGCAGTGTAAGCTGCACCCTGCGGCTAACGCTGCCCGCTATTAAAGAGAAATGGTATTCATGCCTCTCCACACCCATAGGGGCGTGGGGAAGTGTGAATATTCATTTGGCTTTAGCAGCGGGGACAGGATCCTGTCTCCAGCTGTGGCTACTGGCACAGGACAGGCCCCCTTGACTCAGGGGCCCTATAGCCACTGGCAAGGGGCCCCTGGAGCAGTGGGGGCCCTAGGCAGCTGCTGGCCAGTATGCCAGCAGGTGTCAGTGCCTGGGCCCACTGGAGAATCCTCCGGTTCTCTGGTGGGCCAGTCCGAGCCTGGTACTCAGTACACAGCTGCCATCATTTACAGTGATTCTGATTAACCCCATATAAAGTTTAGCTGTTCTAGTAGGATTTTTCTAACATTTTTTTAGTTTCATTTTACAGCAAAAGCCATGACTGGTAAACAGCTTACAACACAGCAAAGGATCTCATTGTTGAAAGTTATCAGTCAGGAGAATAGTGCAAAAAAAATTCTAATGTATTAGATATACCATGGAACACTGTGAAGGCAGTCATCAAAAAGTTGATTAAATTTTGCACAACAGTGATATCACTTAAAATTTGACATTGAAGCAAAATTGTTGAAAAGACAAGAACATGATTGAACCAGGAGACTGCCAAGAGGCGTAGAGAAATATTAAAGTGGCTGCAGGAATTTCTGGCAAGAACTGGTAGTGTGCTCATGTGACAACAATCTCTTGTATTAGGCCGGAGTCACACTAGCGTTGAATATGGACGAATGCTATATGAGAAAAAATCGCATAGCACTCGGACCGCTGATAATCAATGAGGCAGCTCAGATCACCTTTTTTTTCTCTGCCGTATTGTACGTGCGAGAGAAATCGCAGCTTGCTGCGATTTTCCGCGTATGTCGGCCACGTCTCGCCAATGCAAGTCTATGGGTGCGATAAAAAAATCGCACACCATACGGACCATCAGTGTGACTTGCGAGAAATATGAAAGCATTTGCCAGGTGAAGCCATTATTCAGGAAGCTTTGGCATGCTAATTACCCTGACAAGCTCTTGAAAAAGCCACCACCATGCCTCCACGGAGTCCAGCAAGATGGCCAGACACATTAATGTGAAGTTGTTGATCGTTCTGGTGCAGGAGAGGCCAGAAATTTAGGATCAATGTGACGCATATTATTCTGACCGTGGTTGCATGGATGCAGCATGGAAGCGGATCTGCAGCCAAATGTTTACCACTTATGACGAAAGTCCACGTGAGGTGCAGCAGGAAATTAGTAAGTACAATCATAAAAAAAATTTCAGTAAAATAGTTTACTTCTTTAGTTCTCCTCAGAACTGTTCCTCCACATACAATCCTTTTTCTCCAGACACACACGGCCACATCATGTCCTATCCTGCTCCCACCTGTGATGTATCCCCAAATCCCGGCCCTCCTCAACACATCCCCACACTCATTTCTAACCCCCTGCCACGATCCTCTGCACGCTTTCCCAACCATGATAACCTCATTCCCACTCATCCAGCCCCCACTCCCCCAGGCCCCCTACCTGGAGCACTATGGATCGCACGATCTGTCTGCAACAAACTGCCATTTATCCATGACCTCTTCATCCCCAACAAACTCTCCTTCCTTGGCATCACTGAAACCTGGCTCACCCCCTCTGACTCAGCCTCTCCAGCTGCACTTTCCTATGGCGGATTTCACCTCTCTCACACCCCTCGCCCCAGCAACAAATGTGGTGGAAGGGTTGGTGGGCTCGCTCCTGTCCGACACCTGCTCCATTACTCCAATCCAGCTACCACCCTCCCCTACTCTTCCCTCGCTCGAGGTACACTCCGTCCGCATCTACAGTATTCCCCCTCCAACCTCCAGCTGGCGGTCATCTACCGCCCCCCGGAACTAGCCATCTCCACCTTTCTCGACCACCTCACCACCTGGCAACTTAATTTCCTCTCTGCTGACATCCCCACTATCATCATGGGTGACTTCAATATCCCCATTGACACTTCCACCTCAGCTGCCTCTAAACTTTTATCGCTTACTGCCTCCTTTGGCCTCACTCAATGGTCCTCTGAGGCCACTCACAAAGATAGCCACACGCTGGACCTCATCTTAACCCGCCTCTGCTCCCTTACTAATCTCACTAACTCACCCCTCCCTCTGTCTGACCACAACCTACTGACATTCTCATCCCTCTCCTCTCCTAGTGTGCAACCCCCACTCCACAAACTCACTCACCCTCGCAGAAATCTCAAACACCTCAACTTACAATCACTCTCTGAGTCCCTTCTTCCTCTTACAGACATAGCCTCCTTTCATGACGCAGATGCTGCTGCCACTGTTTATAACACCACAATAACAGCAACACTCGATTTGGCCGCCCTGCTCATGCATAGCAAAACTTGTATACTCAACAGGCAGCCCTGGCTGACCAGTTTGACAAAAGAACTGAGACGGGCTTCCAGAATCGCTGAGTGGAGATGGAAGCGATCGCACTCTGCCAACCACTTCACTGCATACAAGCAGTCCCTCACCAGCTTCAAGTCCATGCTCACTGCTGCAAAACAAGTTTACTTCTCATCTCTCATATCCTCCATGTCTCACAACTAGTGTTGAGCATTCCGATACTGCAAGTATCGGGTATCGGCCGATACTTGCTGTATCGGAATTTCCGATACCGAGATCCGATACTTTTGTGGTATCGGGTATCGGGTATCGCAACAACATTAATGTAATAATGTGTAAAAAAGAGAATTAAAATAAAAAATATCGCTATACTCACCTGTCCGACGCAGCCGGGACCTCAGCGAGGGAACCGGCAGCGTTGTTTGTTTAAATTTCGCGCTTTTACTTGGTTACGTGAAGTCCCGGCTTGTGATTGGTCAGGGCGGCCATGTTGCCGGGACGCGGACCAATCACAGCAAGCCGTGACGAAATTACGTCACGGCTTGCTGTGATTGGTCCGCGTCCCGGCAACATGGCCGCCATTAACCAATCACAAGCCGTGACGTCACGGGAGGCTGGACATGCGCGTATTTTGAAAAGCGCGCGTGTCCAGCCTCCAGTGACGTCCCGGCAACATGGCCGCCATTAACCAATCACAAGCCGGGACGTCACGGGAGGCTGGACATGCGCGTATTTTGAAAAGCGCGCGTGTCCAGCCTCCCGTGACGTCACGGCTTGTGATTGGTTAATGGCGGCCATGTTGCCGGGACGCGGACCAATCACAGCAAGCCGTGATGTAATTTCGTCACGGCTTGCTGTGATTGGTCCGCGTCCCGGCAACATGGTGCCGTGACCAATCATAAGCCGGGACGTCACTGGAGGCTGGACACGCGCGCTTTTCAAAATACGCGCATGTCCAGCCTCCCGTGACGTCACGGCTTGTGATTGGTTAATGGCGGCCATGTTGCCGGGACGCGGACCAATCACAGCAAGCCGTGACGTAATTTCGTCACGGCTTGCTGTGATTGGTCCGCGTCCCGGCAACATGGCCGCCCTGACCAATCACAAGCCGGGACCTCACGTAACCAAGTAAAAGCGCGAATTTTAAACAAACAACGCTGCCGGTTCCCTCGGTGAGGTGAGTATAGCAATATTTTTTATTTTAATTCTTTCTTTTACACATTAATATGGTTCCCAGGGCCTGAAGGAGAGTTTCCTCTCCTTCAGACCCTGGGAACCATCAGGAATACCGTCCGATACCTGAGTCCCATTGACTTGTATTGGTATCGGGTATCGGTATCGGATTGGATCCGATACTTTGCCGGTATCGGCCGATACTTTCCGATACCGATACTTTCAAGTATCGGACGGTATCGCTCAACACTACTCACAACCCTAAACAGCTTTTCTGTTGTGAACTCTGTTTTTGGGCTCCCTCTTGTGGTCACAACTGGTACTGTGTGAGTGCTGTCTTTGGGCTCCCTCTGGTGGTTCTTTGTGTCATTCTGCAGGTCTGAGGCAGGATCAGCTGTCTCGTTATCTCTTAGCTGGTTTCCTATTTAGTTCACCTGGGCTCTCAGTTGTTGCCTGCTGTCAATGTCTTCAGTGCTATTTTGGAGCTCTCCTGCAGTCCTTCGTTATCAGTCTCTTCAAGAGAAGCTAAGTTTTGCTTGGTTCATTTTTTGACCATCAGTGGTCATATGTTTCTTGGTTTATTTTTGTTTCTTGTCCAGCTTGCTAATATGTGATTTCCTTGCTTGCTGGTAGCTCTAGGGGGCTGAGTTTCTCCCCTCACACCGTTAGTTGGTGTGGGGGTTCTTGTATTCTCAGCGTGGATATTTTGCATAGGGTTTTTTACTGACCGCACAGTTCCCTATCTGTCTTCTGCTATCTAGTATTAGCGGGCCTCATTTGCTTAATCTGTTTTCATTTCTACGTTTGTGTTTTCCCCTTACCTCACCGTTATTATTTGTTGGGGGCTTCCTATATCTTTGGGGTGATTTCTCTTGAGGCAAGTGAGGTCTTACTTTCCCTCCAGGAGTAGATAGTTTCTCAGGCTGCGTCGAGACGTCCAGGATTTTAGGCACGTTCACCGGCTTCCTTTAGTGTGTTGGTTAGGATCAGGTTTGCGGTCAGTCCAGTTACCACCTCCCTAGAGCTCGTGTCTATGTTCATAAACTTAGCTAGTCCGTTTTGTGATCCTCAGCCACTAGGATCATAACAGTACAGCAGGCCAAAAAAGTGTTTAATGCATCGCAGAAGTGGGATAAGAGAAGCCCTGAGTACAATTTTTTTTTTCTCTCTATCTTTGCTGCAGTCTGTCTAGCTTCTCTCATCCCCTTAATCTCTGGGTGGTTTTGTGTTCAGCTGCAGACATGGATATTCAGAGTCTGACTTCTAGTGTGGATCATCTTGCTGCAAGGGTGCAAAGCATTCAGGATTTTGTTGTTCATAGCCCTATGTCAGAGCCAAAAATACCTATTCCTGAGTTGTTTTCTGGAGATAGATCTAGGTTTCTGAATTTTAAGAATAATTGTAAATTATTTCTATCTTTGAGACCTCGTTCCTCTGGTGATTCCGCTCAGCAAGTTAAAATTGTTATCTCCTTGTTACGTGGCGACCCTCAAGATTGGGCCTTCTCTCTGGTGCCAGGAGATCCTGCATTGCTGAATGTGGATGCGTTTTTTCTGGCGCTTGGTCTGCTTTATGAGGAACCTAATCTTGAGAACCAGGCAGAAAAGGCCTTGCTGGCTCTTTCTCAGGGCCAGGATGAAGCTGAGGTGTATTGTCAAAAATTTCGGAAATGGTCGGTGCTTACTCAATGGAATGAGTGTGCCCTGGCTGCAAATTTCAGAGAAGGTCTTTCTGAAGCCATTAAGAATGTTATGGTGGGGTTCCCCACGCCTGCAAGTCTGAATGACTCAATGGCTTTGGCCATTCAGATTGATCGGCGTTTGCGGGCGCGCAAATTTGCGCACCATCTGGCGGTGTTTTCTGAACAGAGACCTGAGTCTATGCAATGTGACCGAGTTCTGACTAGAATTGAGCGGCAAAATCATAGACGTCAAAATGGGTTGTGCTTTTACTGTGGTGATTCAACTCATGTTATCTCAGCATGCTCTAAGCGCGTTAAAAAAATCGCTAAACCTGTCACCATTGGTACTATACAGCCTAAATTCATTTTGTCTGTTACTTTAATTTGTTCTTTGTCATCCTACTCGGTTATGGCTTTTGTGGATTCTGGTGCTGCCCTGAATCTGATGGATTTGTCGTTTGCCAGGCGCTGTGGTTTTGTCCTGGAGCCTTTGGAATTCCCTATTCCACTGAGGGGAATTGATGCTACACCATTGGCTGAGAATAAGCCTCAATATTGGACTCAAGTGACCATGTGCATGACTCCTGTACATCAGGAGGTGATTCGCTTTCTTGTGCTGCATAATTTGCATGATGTTGTCGTGTTGGGTCTGCCATGGCTGCAGGCCCATAATCCAGTTCTGGATTGGAAAGCTATGTCTGTGTCAAGTTGGGGTTGCCAGGGGATTCATGGCGATGCTCCTTTGGTATCAATTGCTTCTTCCACTCCTTCTGAGGTCCCTGAGTTTTTGTCGGACTACCAGGATGTATTTGATGAGCCCAGATCCGGTGCCCTGCCTCCTCACAGGGATTGTGATTGTGCTATAAATTTGATTCCTGGTAGTAAGTTCCCTAAGGGACGACTTTTTAATTTGTCTGTACCAGAACATGCCGCAATGCGGAACTATATAAAGGAGTCTTTAGAGAAGGGACATATTCGCCCATCCTCCTCCCCTCTTGGTGCAGGATTCTTTTTTGTGGCCAAGAAGGATGGTTCTCTGAGACCTTGTATAGATTATCGTCTTCTAAATAAAATCACGGTCAAATTTCAGTATCCTTTGCCATTGTTGTCTGATCTGTTTGCTCGGATTAAGGGGTCCAGTTGGTCCACCAAGATAGATCTTCGTGGTGCGTATAACCTTGTGCGCATTAAGCAGGGGGATGAATGGAAAACAGCATTTAATACGCCCGAAGGCCATTTTGAGTACTTGGTGATGCCTTTTGGACTCTCTAATGCTCCTTCTGTGTTCCAGTCCTTCATGCATGACATCTTCCGAGAATATCTGGATAAATTTATGATTGTGTATCTGGATGACATTTTGGTCTTTTCTGAGGACTGGGAGTCCCATGTGAAGCAGGTCAGGATGGTATTTCAGGTCCTGCGTGCTAATGCTTTATTTGTGAAGGGCTCAAAATGTCTCTTCGGAGTACAGAAGATTTCCTTTTTGGGTTTTATTTTTTCTCCTTCTACTATTGAGATGGACCCAGTCAAGGTCCAGGCTATTCATGACTGGACTCAGCCTACATCTGTTAAGAGTCTTCAGAAGTTCTTGGGTTTTGCTAATTTTTACCGTCGCTTCATTACTAATTTTTCTGGCGTGGTTAAACCCTTGACGGATTTGACCAAGAAGGGTTCTGATGTGACTAATTGGTCTCCTGCGGCCGTGGAAGCCTTTCGGGAGCTGAAGCGCCGGTTTTCTTCGGCTCCAGTTTTGTGTCAGCCTGATGTCTCTCTTCCTTTTCAAGTCGAGGTTGATGCTTCTGAGATTGGAGCAGGGGCTGTTTTGTCGCAGAGAAGCTCTGATTGCTCTGTGATGAAGCCTTGTGCTTTCTTTTCAAGAAAGTTTTCGCCTGCCAAGCGAAATTATGATGTTGGTAATCGGGAGTTGTTGGCTATGAAGTGGGCATTTGAGGAGTGGCGACATTGGCTTGAGGGAGCTAAGCATCGTGTAGTGGTCTTAACTGATCACAAAAATCTGATTTATCTCGAGTCTGCCAAGCGGCTGAATCCTAGACAGGCTCGTTGGTCGTTGTTTTTCTCCCGTTTCGATTTCGTGGTCTCGTACCTGCCTGGTTCGAAGAACGTGAAAGCTGATGCTCTTTCTAGGAGTTTTGTGCCTGACTCTCCGGGAGTTTCAGAGCCGGCTGGTATCCTCTGAGAGGGAGTGATTTTGTCTGCCATTTCCCCAGATTTGCGACGAGTGCTGCAGAAATTTCAGGCGGATAGACCGGACCGTTGCCCACCAGAGAGACTGTTTGTCCCAGATAGATGGACCAGCAGAGTTATTTCCGAGGTTCATTCTTCGGTGTTGGCAGGACATCCTGGGATTTTTGGTACCAGAGATTTGGTGGCTAGGTCCTTCTGGTGGCCTTCCTTGTCACGGGATGTGCGTTCCTTTGTGCAGTCCTGTGGGATTTGTGCTTGGGCTAAGCCTTGCTGTTCTCGTGCCAGCGGTTTGCTTTTGCCCTTGCCTGTCCCGAAGAGGCCTTGGATGCACATTTCCATGGATTTTATTTTGGATCTTCCAGTCTCTCAGAGAATGTCTGTCATCTGGGTGGTGTGTGATCGTTTTTCCAAAATGGTCCATTTGGTGCCCTTGCCTAAGTTGCCTTCCTCCTCCGATTTGGTTCCTCTATTTTTTCAAAATGTGGTTCGCTTGCACGGCATCCCTGAAAATATTGTGTCTGACAGAGGATCCCAGTTTGTGTCCAGATTTTGGCGGATCTTTTGTGCTAAGATGGGCATTGATTTGTCTTTTTCGTCGGCCTTCCATCCTCAGACGAATGGTCAAACCGAGCGAACTAATCAGACCTTGGAAACTTATTTAAGATGTTTTGTTTCTGCTGATCAGGATGATTGGGTGACTTTTTTGCCATTGGCCGAGTTTGCCCTTAATAATCGGGCTAGTTCTGCTACTTTGGTTTCGCCTTTTTTCTGCAATTCTGTTTTTCATCCTCGTTTTTCCTCGGGTCAGGTTGAGCCTTCTGACTGTCCTGGGGTGGATTCTGTGGTGGATAGGTTGCATCAGATTTGGAACCATGTGGTGGACAATTTGAAGTTGTCACAGGAGAAGGCTCAGCGCTTTGCCAACCGCCGTTGCGGTGTGGGTCCCCGACTTCTTGTTGGGGATTTGGTATGGCTGTCTTCTCGGTATGTTCCTATGAAGGTTTCCTCTCCTAAATTCAAGCCTCGCTTCATTGGTCCTTATAAGATTTTGGAAATCCTTAACCCGGTGTCATTTCGTTTGGACCTCCCAGCGTCGTTTGCCATTCATAACGTGTTCCATAGGTCTTTGTTGCGGAGGTATGTGGTGCCTGTGGTTCCTTCTGTTGAACCCCCTGCTCTGGTGCTGGTTGAGGGCGAATTGGAGTACGTGGTGGAGAAGATCTTGGATTCTCGTATTTCTAGACGGAGGCTTCAGTATTTGGTTAAGTGGAAGGGCTATGGTCAGGAGGATAATTCCTGGGTTGTCGCCTCTGATGTTCATGCGGCCGATTTGGTTCATGCCTTCCATGTGGCTCATCCTGATCGCCCTGGGGGTTTTGATGAGGGTTCGGTGACCCCTCCTCAAGGGGGGGTACTGTTGTAAACTCTGTTTTTGGGCTCCCTCTTGTGGTCACAACTGGTACTGTGTGAGTGCTGTCTTTGGGCTCCCTCTGGTGGTTCTTTGTGTCATTCTGCAGGTCTGAGGCAGGATCAGCTGTCTCGTTATCTCTTAGCTGGTTTCCTATTTAGTTCACCTGGACTCTCAGTTGTTGCCTGCTGTCAATGTCTTCAGTGCTATTTTGGAGCTCTCCTGCAGTCCTTCGTTATCAGTCTCTTCAAGAGAAGCTAAGTTTTGCTTGGTTCATTTTTTGACCATCAGTGGTCATATGTTTCTTGGTTTATTTTTGTTTCTTGTCCAGCTTGCTAATATGTGATTTCCTTGCTTGCTGGTAGCTCTAGGGGGCTGAGTTTCTCCCTTCACACCGTTAGTTGGTGTGGGGGTTCTTGTATTCTCAGCGTGGATATTTTGCATAGGGTTTTTTACTGACCGCACAGTTCCCTATCTGTCTTCTGCTATCTAGTATTAGCGAGCCTCATTTGCTTAATCTGTTTTCATTTCTACGTTTGTGTTTTGCCCTTACCTCACCGTTATTATTTGTTGGGGGCTTCCTATATCTTTGGGGTGATTTCTCTTGAGGCAAGTGAGGTCTTACTTTCCCTCCAGGAGTAGATAGTTTCTCAGGCTGCGTCGAGACGTCCAGGATTTTAGGCACGTTCACCGGCTTCCTTTAGTGTGTTGGTTAGGATCAGGTTTGCGGTCAGTCCAGTTACCACCTCCCTAGAGCTCGTGTCTATGTTCATAAACTTAGCTAGTCCGTTTTGTGATCCTCAGCCACTAGGATCATAACACTTTTCAACACTTTCAATTCTCTACTCCGTCCCCCCGCACCCCCTACCTTCCCTCACATTTCTGCTGAAGACTTTGCCTCTTTCTTTAGACAGAAGATCGATACGATCAGAGAAAGCTTTGGCCCACAGCGCCCAACGCCCCTCTTAGCTGTTCAACCCTGTTCCTCCAAAACCAGCTTCTCCACCATGGCAGAAAATCAGCTCTCCACCCTCCTGTCAAGATCACACCTTACCACCTGCACGCTAGACCCGCTCCCATCCCACCTCATCCCTAACCTTGCCACGGTCTTCATCCCTCTCACTCACAACAGGTGTCTTCCCCTCATCCTTCAAACATGCCAAGATCACACCCATCTTCAAAAAGCCCTCCCTCGACCCATCCTCTGTGTCTAGCTATTGCCCAATATCTCTTCTCCCTTATGCCTCAAAATTACTGGAACAACACGTCCATCTTGAACTGTCCTCCCACCTCTCCTCCTGCTCCCTCTTTGACCGGTTACAATCTGGATTCCGACCCCATCACTCAGCTGAAACTGCCCTAACTAAAATCACCAATGACCTACTAACTGCCAAGAGCAAGCGACACTACTCTGTCCTCCTTCTCCTGGACCTGTCTTCTGCTTTTGACACTGTGGACCACTCCTTTCTGCTACAGATTCTCTCATCTCTTGGCATCACATACTTGGCCCTATCCTGGATCTTGTCATATCTGATTGACCGAACATTCAGTCTCTCCCTCCCCCACGCCACCTCCTCACTTCGTCCCTTGTCTGTCGGTGTTCCTGAAGGCTCTGTTCTAGGACCCCTACTCTTCTCCATCTACACCTTCGGCCTGGGACAGCTCATAGAATCCCACGGTATGCAGTATCATCTCTACGCCGATGACATGCAGATCTACCTATCCGGACCTGACCTCACCTCCTTACTTACCAAAATCCCACACTGTCTGTCTATCTCAGCCTTCTTTTCTGCTAATTTTCTAAAACTGAACATGGACAAAACAGAATTCATCATCTTTCCCCCATCTCACTCTACCCTTCCACTAGACCTACCCATCAATGTCAATGGCTGCTCACTTTCCCCAGTCCCACACGCCCAGTGCCTCGGGGTGATCCTCGACTCTGCCCTCGCTTTCAAGCCACATATCCAAGCCCTTGCCTCCTCCTGCCATCTCAAACTCTAAAATATTTCCCGGATCCGCACATTCCTTGACCGCAACACCACAAAAACACTAGTGCATGCCCTTATCATCTCCCGCCTTGACTACTGCAACTTCCTACTCTCTGGCCTCCCCTCTAGCACTCTGGCACCAAACCAATCCATCCTACACTCTGCTGCCCAACTAATCTACCTGTATCCCCGCTATTCCCCAGCCTCTCCCTTATGCCAAGTCCTTCACTGTCTTCCTATTGCCCAGAGACTCCTGTTCAAAACCCTTACAATGACATACAAAGCCATCCACAACCTGTCTCCTCCATACATCTGTGACATGGTCTCCCAGTACCTACCTACACGCAACCTCTGATCCTCTCAAGATCTCCTTCTCTACTCCCCTCTCATCTCTTCTTCCCACAACCGCATCCAAGACTTCTCCCGTGCTTCCTCCATACTCTGGAACTCTCTACCCCAACACATCAGACTCTCGCCTACCATGGAAACCTTCAAAAAGAACCTGAAGACTCACCTCTTCCGACAAGCCTACAGCCTGCAGTGATCCTCAACCTACTGAACCGCCGCATGACCAGCTCTACCCTCTCCTAGTGTATCCTCACCCATCCCCTGCAGACTGCGAGCCCTCGCGGGCAGGGTCCTTCCTCCTTATGTACCTGTGTGCCTTGTTTTTTGCTCATGTTTAATGTATTTGTCTATATTTGCCCCCTTTTTCACATGTAAAGTGCCATGGAATAAATGGCACTATAAAAATGTATAATAATATTAAATAATGAAAAAATGAAGCATCAAATGAAGCTAACGCGAGCACACCTGGTATAGTCGGATAACACCCGAGCATGCTTGGATAACACAACATCCGAGCACGTTTGCTCATCACTAGTCCAGACCTGAATCCTTTTGAAAACCTATGGCTTGACCTGAAATGGGCTGTACAAAGGAAAAAAAAACTATTATTTTAGTTCTTTATTTTTCTTCTTCTATTTAAAAAATATTTCAGTTTATTTTTCAATTATACAGATTATAGGTGACATTCAAGATGGAAACAGTTCTGAAAATGATTATTTCTTGTATGATTTTTTTACATGACAAAAACCTGCCATTTTAAAAGGGAAGTGTTTTGATATCATCTGTACTTATCTAGGGGAATCACTTGTCTAATCACCAAAGTCTAGGTATGATGCCAAAGCTTTCCTTTACAGATGAATAGCTTGTAGAGCCTGACATATAGTAGCTAAGCAGAGTGAGTGTCTGACTGTATGCCCCACTGTAAAAGGATTTAACCCCTTAACGACCGCCGATACGCCTTTTAAAGGCGGCAGTTAAAGGTACTTAAACCACAGCACCGTTAATTAATGGCACTAAGGAATAAGGGTATAGCGTCCCCTAGAGTCAGAAGTTCTCTAGGGTTTCAGCTATAGGGGGTAGCTGAGACCCCAGAGAACATGATTCGGGTCGGTTTTTACCAACCCCGGTGTTGCGAACCGTATAATGACGACCACAAAAAAAAGTCCGATTTTCCATTTAATTTCTCTCTCCTCTGATGTGATCGCACATCAGAGGAGAGAGGAATAGGGTCTCCCATTCCCCCCTATCTCCCACTGTACCTCTGGTGTCCCTGCATGTTACCGTGAAGTCCCCTGGGCCGCCGGTGTCTTCTTCCGGGAGAAAATGGCGGACGCATGCACACGCAGCAACAATTGAATATTTGTCCTATTAGTTCATTTTGATCACTGTGATAGACCCTATCACAGTGATCAAAATAAAAAAAGATAGTGAATCAAACCCACATTTATCACCCCCTTAGTTAGCTAAAAATAATAAAATATTTTTTTTTTATTTATTTCCATTTTTCCATTAGGGTTAGAGTTGGGCTAAAGTGATTTGGGCTAAAGTTAGAGTTATTGTTGGGCTAAAGTGAGTTGGGCTAAAGTTAGGGTTAAGGCTAGGGTTAGGGCTAGTGTTAGGGCTAGGGTTAGGGCTAGAGTTAGAGTTAGGGTTGGGATTACAGTTGGGGTTGGGATTAGGGTTAGGGGTGTGTTAGGGTTACGTTTGCGGTCAGGGTTATGGCTAGGGTTGGGATTAGGGTTAGGGGTGTGTTGGGGTTAGGTTTGTGGTTAGGGTTAGGGTTGGGATTAGGATTAGGGGTGTGTTGGGGTTAGGGTTGTGGTTAGGGTTATGGTTAGGGTTAGGATTAGTGTTAGGGGTGTGTTGGGGTTAGGGTTATAATTAGGGTTATGGTTAGGGTTGGGATTAGGGTTAGGGGTGTGTTGGGGTTAGGGTTGTGGTTAGGGTTATGGTTAGGGTTGGGATTAGGGTAAGGGTTGTGTTGGGGTTAGGGTTGGAGTTAGAATTGGGGGGTTTCCACTGATAGGTACATCAGGGGGTCTCCAAACGTGACATGGCGCCACCATTGATTGCAGCCAATTTTTAGTTCAAAAAGTCAAACTGTGCTACCTCCCTTCTAAGCCCTGCCAAGCACCCAAACAGTGGCTTTTCCCCACATATGGGGTATCGGCATACTCAGGAGAAATTGCACAACAAATCTTGCCGTCCTTTTTCTCCTGATACCCTTGGAAAAATAGAAAAATTGATACCAAATTAATTTTTTTGTGAAAAAAGTAAAATGTTAATTTTTTCCTTCCGCATTGCTTTAGTTCTCGTGAGGCACCTGAAGGGTTAACAAACTTCTTGAATGTGGTATGCACACCTTGAGAGGAGCAGTTTTTAGAATGGTGTCACTTTTGGGTATTTTCTGTTATATTGACCCCCCCAAAGTCACTTCAAATGTGAGGTGGTCCCTAAAAAAATGATTATGTAAATTTTGTTGGAAAAATGAGAAATCGCTGGTCAACTTTTAACCGCTGCTCTTGGGTGTCAGACTCTAATGATACTATTAACCACAAAATAAACACACAATAAATATCAATTTTAATAACATAATTCAAATGCATATATAAATAAAAGTTATATTCTTATATATATGCCCATAAATCCCAATCATCAATGATAAATGCAGAGACACTTCTTGTTTTTACATAGAGCAGAGAAATGAGAAAAATTAGCTGTGTAGAAAGGCAAAATGAGCAATTGTAAGTACACAGTGCTATATAATATGGTGACTGCGATGTATTAAGAGGATACAAACTTTGATGGGAGGATGAGTGCCTCTTTAAAGGTGGATTGCTGAGCAAAAATGTTCATTGCAGACATTTTTGAGACTAAAAATTAATTCCATTCTTCTGAATGTGGTTGTTTGATGCTAAGCTCATGGATTTCAGAAAGTGCCATTCAGATGAGATAAGTTTTTGCAGCAAAATCAGCAGTGTGTAATATCTAATATCAAGGGAAAAAGAATATCTGAGTGAACAAATATGAGACTAACAGTTCAGCTTTAGTTGCTTCAAACTATCATGGGCGTTCAGATTTTTATTGGTCTACCAAGTTCATTTCCATACCATAATATCTGTATTATGCGCCTGGCAATGCTTATATTTTTATAAGAGAATGAAAGGGATCATCAGGAATTTTTTTCCCTATGGGACTAAGTATTTATTGATAGGTACCGTATTTTTCGGACTATAAGACACACCTAGGTTTTAGAGGAGGAAATTAGGGAAAAAAACTGAAGCAAAAAATGTGGTAAATTCTGTACTTAAGATCACCTATCCTGGTAAATATGGTCCCCTCATCCCTATCCTGGTTTGCGTGGCCTCATCCCCATCCTGGTATGCATGGCCCCATCCTTATTCTGGTATGCATGGCCCCATCCTTATTCTGGCATGCATGGCCCCATCCATATTCTGGTATGCATGGCCACATCCTTATTCTGGTATGATTGGAGCCATCTCAGTCCTGGTATGCATGGTCCCATTCTTATTCTGATATTATTGATTGGCCCCATCCAGTTCCTGGTATGATTGATTGGCCCCATCCAGTTCCTGGTATAATTGATTGGCCCCATCCAGTTCCTGGTATGATTGATTGGCCCCATCCAGTTCCTGGTATAATTGATTGGCCCCATCCAGTTCCTGGTATGATTGATTGGCCCCATCCCGTTCCTGGTATGATTGGCCCCATCCCAGTCCTGGTATCCATGGCCTCATCAGAAAAGATTTAAAAAAAACAAACATTACACTTACCGTAATTTTCGGACTATAGACGCACTTTTTCACCAAAAAAATTGTGAGGAAAATGGGGGGTGCGTCTTATAGTTCGAATGCCGGCTTACCGGCAGTGGGGTGGCAGAGGTGCGGGGATGATGAGGCGTGGTGAGCAGTATGGCATGAGCAGGGTCCCTTCCACAGGTGAGGTGACACCGCGGCCCAGTATCCAAGGAGAGTGGAGTGCCCCCAGATGCAGGGCCGCGGGGTACTCGATACCGGGCCTCTCAGTCTCAGTCCTGGGGGTTGCCACGGTGGCTGGACCCGGTCCGTGACGCTGCTAAGGGGCGTGCAATGAAAGGTGGTGGTGGTGATTTGGTGTGTAGTGTGAGGCGCGATGAATAACGAGTACACAGGGTTGCAGTCTCTTTACCTCTTTACTGAAGGCTTCGGGATCCGCAATCCAGAGCACTGCTAACAGGGCTGGCTGAGACCGGCCGGTCCGAAGGCACATCCAGAGTTTCCTTTTTGCAGGTGGAAATTAGTGCCTACTGTTATGATCCTAGTGGCAAGGATCGCAGGTCGGACTAGCTAAGTAACTGAACAGACTACTAGCTCTGGGGAAGTGGTAACTAGATTGACCGCAACCTGATCCTATCCGCAAACAACTATAGGCAGCCGTGGAACGTTACCTAAAAAATCCTAGACGTCTCGTCACGGCCTGAGAAACTGACTATTCCTAAAGGGAAAGTAAGTCCTCACTTGCCTCAGTGGAAGACCCCCAAAGATATAGAATAGCCCCCCACAAATATTAACGGTGAGTTAAGGGGAAAGCACAAACGCAGAGATGAAATCAGATTTAGCAAATGAGGCCCGCCAATACTAGATAGCAGAAAATAGGAAGGATACTGTGCGGTCAATAAAAAAAACCCTATTCAAAATATCCACGCAGAGATTGCTCGAGCCCCCGCACCAACTAACGGTGCGGGGGAAGCAACTCCGTACCCCAGAGCTTACCAGCAAAAAGAAATCACATGTTAGCAAGCTGGACTAGAGTCATCATACACAGAAATCATATTGCAGGCAGATGAGCAAAAAATATTCAAACAGAACTTAGCTTATCCTGAAGAGGCAGAAAACGAGATAATCAGGAGTAATCAGAATAGCACTGAATACATTCACAGCCGGCAACAAGTGGAAGTGAAGCCGAGCTAAATAGGAGCCTCCCTGGTGAATAACGAGGCAGCTGATCCAGCAGACCCGCAGGATAATAAACCAAACCACCAGGGGGAGCCAAAAAACCAAAGTCACACAATACCATCTGTGACCACAAGAGGGAGCCTGAAAACGGAGTTCACAACAGCCTACCTTCTAGTGCCTGTGTGTTGTAGTACCTCCCTGCTGAGCACCACGAGATAGTCCTCACAACTGTTGTGTCTGTTTCTGATGTTCTTTCTCACAACTCGTATCTGTTCTGATGTTCTTTCTCCGTCCCCCAGATGATATGGCTAGGACGCACCCGTATGACGGGTAGGCCTGGAGTTCTTCCGGGACCCTAGCGTCGCCCCTCTCCCACAATTGCCTCCTATGTCTGCTTAGGTGTTTTAGGTGAGACAGCCAACCTATAATCAACTGTCCTGCCGCTGTGTTTGAAGTACTGCTTGGAGCCCAATACTTCCTCGGCGTTCCGGCCACCGGCTACGCGCCTCAGTAGGGTGTTGCCGATCTCGGGGCACGACTCCTACTGGTTTATCTCCTTTTTGCTGCGATCTCGTTTCTCACTTCTCCACAATAAACTTCACCTCGTGTCCTTTCTTAAGATGCCGCCGCATTCAAGTGCAGGCACGGCTCCGTAACAATCTGTCCTGTTCGCTAGGTCACTGTCAGGATCCCACCCCTGACAGAGACCCCCCTGAATCTTCCCCCGCAACATCCTCTGCCACAGGATGTTGCCTGGATCCAACCCAGTCAGCTTCTGACCAACTTCCTATCCAGCCCCCAGTTTTACCCAAGTGTGAGGAGTGGCCTAATGCATAGAACCCTTTGCTCCCCCTGGTGGCTGAAGTGTGAAATGTAGTGTGTGACTGTGATACCTGGTGAGGTGAACTCCTTTTGTGCAATCAGACCTAACATCACTCCCCTGAGTGGCAGAGCGACATTACTGCAACGACCAGGTCTCTGGGGCGCTGCACTCCCCCCGGTTAAATCCAGTACTCCCGGACTGGGAAGAAGAACAACAATACATGTCAGCAAAAGACATACAAAATTTTGAAATGCAATAAACGAGTAAATATAACAGTGCTTCCCTTTAAGGGAGGTGAGAACTCTTGAACGTTACAAACAGAAACATGTTTAACTATTTTAAATAACATCCTAATTTTCTAACTATAAATAACTTCTATTACCCAGCCGGGTATTCTACTAAGTGCAAATTCTGAACAATAATTTAACTTTTCCTTTAAGGGCGTATAAGCTGAACCCACTAAAGGCTTACTATAAGACTCTAAAATATAAATTAACTTTTTCTTTATCTCTCTTTTCTAAGTGCAACATTTTTCTTTTTACTCTCCGATTTCTCATATGCAGGACCGCCTGTCTATCTGCCCAGGCCTACTGCCTCTTTTCTTAGTACAGGATCAATGAACCATCTCTCTATGGCTCTCAGGAGGACTCACTAACCAACCCCCACGGGTTCTTTTTATTGAAATTCGGCCCGTCCTCAATCTCTAGTAACATCATTAATCATTCTCTATAACTATCTAGCTAACTACATACTACTTCTATGTAAAACATTATTACCATTCAACGTTCTTAAGGCAACATTATACTCAAGTGCAACAAGTGAACATTCCCTTTAAGAGGGGACTAAGTCTCTTCGAGGTAGTGCAGACTCTCTATCTGCAAGTCCGTTTAAGGCAGGAGCTTCTGTGTTGTGATTTTGCTTTTTGCTCCCTCTAGTGGTCATTAGTGATTTGACTCTGGAGCTTCTGTCTTTTCCTATATCCTCACCTGGGCCGTTAGTTCAGGGGCGTTGCTATATAAGCTCCCTGGACCTTCAGTTCAATGCCTGGCATCGTTGAAATCAGAGCTAATCTGTTGTGCTCTTGTCCTATGATCCTGGTTCCTGTATTTCAAGCTAAGTCTGCGTCCTTGCTTTTTGCTTTTGTTTAGTTTGGTATTTTTGTCCAGCTTGTTCCAATCTGTATCCTGACCTTTGCTGGAAGCTCTAGGGGGCTGGTGTTCTCCCCCCGGACCGTTAGACGGTTCGGGGGTTCTTGAATCTCCAGCGTGGATTTTTATAGGGTTTTTGTTGACCAGATAAGTTATCTTGCTATATTCTGCTATTAGTAAGCTGGCCTCTCTTTGCTGAACCTTGTTCATTTCTGTGTTTGTCATTTCCTCTTACCTCACCGTTATTATTTGTGGGGGGCTTGTATCTTGCTTTGGGGTCCCTTCCTCTGGAGGCAAGAGAGGTCTTTGTTTTCTTCTCCTAGGGGTAGTTAGATTCTCCGGCTGGCGCGAGTCATCTAGCGATCACCGTAGGCATGATCCCCGGCTACTTCTAGTGTTGGCGTTAGGAGTAGCTATTTGGTCAACCCAGTTACCACAGCCCTATGAGCTGGATTTTTGAATCTCGCAGACTTACACGTTCCTCTGAGACCCTGTCCACTGGGGTCATAACAGTATGCCAGGCCAGTATTAAATGTTTAATGCATTGCAGAAGTGGGATTATAAGAAAGAAAATTTTGAGTTTTTTTTTTCCCTCTCTCATTTTTTTTTCTCTTTTCCCCTTTACCTCAGAGTGGCTTAAGCTTGCTGCAGACATGAATGTCCAGACCTTGATTACAAGTGTGGACCAGCTTGCCGCTCGTGTGCAGGGTATACAAGATTATGTTACCAGAAATCCTAGGTCTGAACCCAAGATTCCGATTCCTGAACTGTTTTCAGGAGACCGATTTAAGTTTAGGAATTTCAGGAATAATTGTAAATTGTTTTTGTCCCTGAAACCTTGTTCGTCTGGAGACTCTGCTCAACAAGTAAAAATTGTTATTTCATTCTTACGGGGTGACCCTCAAGATTGGGCTTTTTCGTTGGCGCCAGGAGATCCGGCATTGGCTGATATTGATGCGTTTTTTCTGGCGCTCGGTTTACTTTATGAGGAACCCAATCTTGAGATTCAGGCAGAGAAAGCCTTGCTGGCTATGTCTCAGGGCCAGGACGAGGCTGAGGTGTATTGCCAAAAATTTCGGAAATGGTCCGTGCTGACACATTGGAACGAGTGTGCACTGGCCGCTAATTTTAGAAATGGCCTTTCTGAGGCCATTAAGAATGTTATGGTGGGTTTTCCCATTCCCACAGGTCTGAATGATACCATGTCCCTGGCTATTCAAATTGACCGGCGGTTGCGGGAGCGCAAAACCGCAAATTCCCTCATGTTGTTGTCTGAACAGACACCTGATGTGATGCAATGTGATAGAATCCTGACTAGAAATGAGAGGAAAATTCATAGACGCCGGAATGGCTTGTGCTACTACTGTGGTGATTCTACACATGTTATCTCAGCATGCTCTAAACGTATATCTAAGGTTGTTAGTCCTGTCACCGTTGGTAATTTGCATCCTAAGTTTATTCTGTCTGTAACTTTGATTTGCTCACTGTCATCTTATCCTGTCATGGCGTTTGTAGATTCAGGTGCTGCCCTGAGTCTTATGGATCTCTCATTTGCTAAGCGCTGTGGTTTTATTCTTGAACCATTAGAAAATCCTATCCCTCTTAGGGGTATTGATGCTACGCCATTAGCAGAAAATAAACCGCAGTATTGGACACAGGTTACCATGTGCATGACTCCTGAACACCGCGAGGTGATACGTTTTCTCGTTCTACATAAAATGCATGATTTGGTTGTTTTGGGGCTGCCATGGTTACAGACCCATAATCCAGTCCTTGACTGGAAGGCTATGTCAGTGTCTAGTTGGGGCTGTCGTGGTATTCATGAGGATTCCCTGCCTGTGTCTATTGCTTCTTCTACGCCTTCGGAAGTTCCGGAGTATTTGTCTGATTATCAGGATGTCTTTAGCGAGTCCAGGTCCAGTGCATTGCCTCCTCATAGGGAATGTGACTGTGCAATAGATTTGATTCCAGGCAGTAAATTTCCTAAGGGAAGACTGTTTAATCTGTCGATACCTGAACATACCGCTATGCGTTCATATATCAAGGAGTCTCTGGAGAAAGGAAACATCCGTCCGTCTTCTTCCCCTCTTGGTGCGGGATTTTTTTTTGTGGCTAAAAAGGACGGATCTTTGAGGCCTTGTATTGACTATCGGCTTTTAAATAAGATCACTGTCAAATTTCAGTATCCTTTGCCGCTGTTGTCTGACTTGTTTGCCCGGATTAAAGGTGCCAAGTGGTTTACCAAGATAGACCTTCGTGGTGCGTACAACCTTGTGCGCATTAAAGAAAACCAAAAAACGATGATCAAAAGGCCATATAATCTTGTAAAAAGCACAAAGTTTATTAAAGAGCTAAAATTACAGGCATATAACCATGGTGTACAAAGAAGGGGGGCACAAACACACCCACTACATACTAACACCCATAACAATGCATAGCCACGGGATTCATATGGCAAAGAGTAGATGGCACATATGTAAATAATCAAAGCGTATCCAGGGATGGACACAAACAGTAGAAAGGTACAAAAGACTGCTCAAATACTAATACCCCCCTGGATGAAGCGCCCTAAGTGTAACATATTATCCCTACACACCATATCCAGCTAAGCTGGAGAACACCATAATATAATAATAAATGTCCGGTAAAATTACCTATATAAAGTGCGGTGCAGGTATCACCAATACCCGTGGTGCCACGTGCGCCCCGACGCGCGTTTCGGTCTCCTTTTTCAAGGCGGCCCCTTGAAAAAGGAGACCGAAACGCGCGTCGGGGCGCACGTGGCACCACGGGTATTGGTGATACCTGCACCGCACTTTATATAGGTAATTTTACCGGACATTTATTATTATATTATGGTGTTCTCCAGCTTAGCTGGATATGGTGTGTAGGGATAATATGTTACACTTAGGGCGCTTCATCCAGGGGGGTATTAGTATTTGAGCAGTCTTTTGTACCTTTCTACTGTTTGTGTCCATCCCTGGATACGCTTTGATTATTTACATATGTGCCATCTACTCTTTGCCATATGAATCCCGTGGCTATGCATTGTTATGGGTGTTAGTATGTAGTGGGTGTGTTTGTGCCCCCCTTCTTTGTACACCATGGTTATATGCCTGTAATTTTAGCTCTTTAATAAACTTTGTGCTTTTTACAAGATTATATGGCCTTTTGATCATCGTTTTTTGGTTTTCTTTATATGGTAGTTGGTGATAGGCTTCCAGTCCTATTATTGATAACATGGTATAGTTACTTTATATATTTATGAATTAACATCAGGTTGTTATATTTACCATGTTGTGTTGTCATATTTATCTCTTGTGCGCATTAAGCAAGGGGATGAATGGAAAACCGCATTCAATACGCCCGAAGGTCATTTTGAGTACTTGGTGATGCCTTTTGGGCTCTCTAATGCCCCTTCAGTTTTTCAGTCCTTTATGCATGACATTTTCCGGAACTATCTGGATAAATTTTTGATCGTTTATCTGGATGATATTCTGTTTTTTTCTGATAATTGGGACTTGCATGTGGAGCAGGTCAGGATGGTCTTTAAAATTTTGCGTGAAAATTCTTTGTTTGTCAAGGGCTCAAAGTGTCTTTTTGGTGTACAGAAGGTTCCCTTTTTGGGGTTCATTTTGCCCCCTTCTGCTGTGGAGATGGACCCAGTCAAGGTCCGAGCTATTCTTGATTGGACTCAGCCCTCGTCAGTTAAGAGTCTTCAGAAGTTCTTGGGTTTCGCTAACTTCTACCGTCGTTTTATCGCTAACTTTTCTAGCATTGTGAAACCTTTGACGGATATGACCAAGAAGGGCTCCGATGTGGTTAATTGGGCTCCTGCTGCCGTGGAGGCTTTCCAGGAGTTGAAACGTCGGTTTACTTCGGCGCCTGTTTTGTGCCAGCCTGATGTCTCGCTTCCCTTTCAGGTTGAGGTGGATGCTTCAGAGATTGGAGCAGGGGCCGTTTTGTCGCAGAGAGGCCCTGGTTGCTCTGTTATGAGACCTTGCGCCTTTTTCTCTAGGAAGTTTTCGCCTGCGGAGCGAAATTATGATGTGGGCAATCGGGAGTTGTTGGCCATGAAATGGGCATTTGAGGAGTGGCGTCATTGGCTCGAGGGTGCTAAGCATCGTGTGGTGGTCTTGACTGATCACAAAAATCTGATGTATCTCGAGTCTGCTAAACGCCTGAATCCTAGACAGGCCCGCTGGTCATTGTTTTTCTCCCGTTTTGACTTTGTTGTCTCGTATTTACCAGGTTCAAAAAATGTGAAGGCCGATGCTCTTTCCAGGAGCTTTGTGCCTGATGCTCCTGGAGTCGCTGAACCTGTTGGTATTCTTAAGGATGGTATTATCTTGTCAGCTATTTCTCCAGATCTGCGACGTGTGTTGCAGAGATTTCAGGCTGATAGGCCTGATTCTTGTCCACCTGACAGACTGTTTGTGCCTGATAAGTGGACCAGCAGAGTCATTTCCGAGGTTCATTCCTCGGTGTTGGCAGGTCACCCAGGAATTTTTGGCACCAGAGATCTGGTGGCCAGATCCTTTTGGTGGCCTTCCTTGTCTAGGGATGTGCGGTCATTTGTACAGTCCTGTGGGACTTGTGCTCGAGCTAAGCCTTGCTGTTCTCGTGCCAGCGGGTTGCTCTTGCCCTTGCCTGTCCCTAAGAGACCTTGGACACATATCTCCATGGATTTCATTTCTGATCTTCCGGTGTCTCAAGGCATGTCTGTTATCTGGGTGATATGTGATCGCTTCTCCAAGATGGTCCATTTGGTTCCTTTGCCTAAGCTGCCTTCCTCTTCCGATCTGGTTCCTGTGTTTTTCCAGAACGTGGTTCGTTTGCACGGCATCCCTGAGAATATTGTGTCAGACAGAGGATCCCAGTTCGTTTCCAGATTCTGGCGATCCTTTTGTAGTAGGATGGGCATTGACTTGTCGTTTTCGTCTGCTTTCCATCCTCAGACTAATGGACAGACGGAGCGAACTAATCAGACTTTGGAGGCTTATTTGAGGTGTTTTGTCTCTGCTGATCAGGACGATTGGGTGACCTTCTTGCCGTTGGCTGAGTTTGCCCTTAATAATCGGGCTAGTTCCGCCACCTTGGTTTCGCCGTTTTTCTGCAACTCTGGTTTCCACCCTTGTTTTTCTTCGGGTCATGTGGAACATTCTGACTGCCCTGGGGTGGATTCTGTGGTGGATAGGTTGCAGCGGATCTGGAATCTTGTGGTGGACAACTTGAAGTTGTCACAGGAGAGGGCTCAGCGCTTTGCCAACCGCCGCCGCGGTGTGGGTCCCCGACTACGTGTTGGGGATTTGGTGTGGCTTTCTTCCCGCTTTGTTCCTATGAAGGTTTCCTCTCCCAAATTTAAACCTCGTTTTATTGGTCCTTACAAGATATTGGAAATCCTTAATCCTGTATCCTTTCGCCTGGATCTTCCTGTGTCGTTTGCTATCCACAACGTGTTTCATAGGTCCTTGTTGCGGCGGTACGTTGTGCCTGTGGTTCCTTCTGCTGAGCCTCCTGCTCCGGTGTTGGTTGAGGGCGAGTTGGAGTACTTGGTGGAGAAGATCTTGGATTCTCGTCTCTCCAGGTGGAGGCTTCAGTACCTGGTCAAGTGGAAGGGCTATGGTCAGGAAGATAATTCCTGGGTGGTCGCCTCTGATGTTCATGCGGCCGATTTAGTTCGTGCCTTTCACGCCGCTCGTCCTGATCGCCCTGGTGGTCGTGGTGAGGGTTCGGTGACCCCTCACTAAGGGGGGGGGTACTGTTGTGATTTTGCTTTTTGCTCCCTCTAGTGGTCATTAGTGATTTGACTCTGGAGCTTCTGTCTTTTCCTATATCCTCACCTGGGCCGTTAGTTCAGGGGCGTTGCTATATAAGCTCCCTGGACCTTCAGTTCAATGCCTGGCATCGTTGAAATCAGAGCTAATCTGTTGTGCTCTTGTCCTATGATCCTGGTTCCTGTATTTCAAGCTAAGTCTGCGTCCTTGCTTTTTGCTTTTGTTTAGTTTGGTATTTTTGTCCAGCTTGTTCCAATCTGTATCCTGACCTTTGCTGGAAGCTCTAGGGGGCTGGTGTTCTCCCCCCGGACCGTTAGACGGTTCGAGGGTTCTTGAATCTCCAGCGTGGATTTTTATAGGGTTTTTGTTGACCAGATAAGTTATCTTGCTATATTCTGCTATTAGTAAGCTGGCCTCTCTTTGCTGAACCTTGTTCATTTCTGTGTTTGTCATTTCCTCTTACCTCACCGTTATTATTTGTGGGGGGCTTGTATCTTGCTTTGGGGTCCCTTCCTCTGGAGGCAAGAGAGGTCTTTGTTTTCTTCTCCTAGGGGTAGTTAGATTCTCCGGCTGGCGCGAGTCATCTAGCGATCACCGTAGGCATGATCCCCGGCTACTTCTAGTGTTGGCGTTAGGAGTAGCTATTTGGTCAACCCAGTTACCACAGCCCTATGAGCTGGATTTTTGAATCTCGCAGACTTACACGTTCCTCTGAGACCCTGTCCACTGGGGTCATAACACTTCTGTGCTGCATTCAGGAACAGTCTCTTCAAAAACCAGTAAAGGGCACCTTTAAGAAGGTGCGAACTATTTACAATACAGTTTGTGAACCATTCACCGTCCATGATTCGGCAGTCTATGTAAACAATGATGAACAAAAGCAAAAATAAAAGCAAAAACAAAAATAATAAGGATCCCGGGTAAACGAAGGGATCCCTTTAAGGATAACCCTGGTCGGGTATTAGCAGCAAAAAGCAGGGAAACAAACAGTTAACTATTTACAGTTTTAAAGCGTTGGAGTCTACTCTGGTAACTGCAGCGGCCTCACCTCACATACCACTCCTCTTAGCCGAGGATGGGTGGAACTCAAGGTCACACGTTGGGTCGAGACCGCCGGAGGGTCCATAACGCAGGCGGCAGTCGGTTCCTCAGCAATGGGTCCAGTTTCCTGGGCCTCAGGGGCGGTCTGAAGAGCCCCTGCACACCGCTGCACACCGCTGGACATCCTGAGCCCTCCAACCAGTCCCTCGCTGCCACCAGGTGTAGACTACGGCATCTCCAGGCTGCAGGTCGCGGTCCGCGTCAATCTCCCCATAGCAGGGTTCCACCTCGCTCCGGGCGACATGTACCTTCAGCGGCTCCCCAATCTCCTGGATAACTCCCCTTCCTTCCTGGGAGTTGAAGGTCACCACAACACCCCACTTCGGCGGAGGATCATTCACTTCGCCCCTCAGATCAATCACAGCCACAGGCCGGGCTTCTCTCTCTTTCTCCTTCCTCCATGTGGCCACCAGGCGCCGCCGGTGCTCCATCCATGGCAGGAGTCTCAGTTCCTGCTCCCGCGGTTCACGACCCGGTGATAGGGTCCGTGGATCCCCTGCGGTCGGGAAGGGTGAAGAGGGGAACGCAGGGGACAGGCGGATCTCCGCAGAGTGGACCAGCCGGGAACTCACACATGCGTGGGCTTCTCGGCAGCGCGCCAGCTGCCAGGCTTCGGCTGCAGCCGCCCATTCGTCCGGCGACTGGCTGCTGGGTCCTCCTCTCATGGTCAGCTCTGCGACGGTCAATGCCCGCTGCAGCAGTGGGTCCGGGCTCACTCCTGGCAATGCAGGCTTATGCCGGGTCGGGTTGTCCCCACGTGGCTGCTTGGAGGTCGCCATGTCTGTCCCCTCTTTGGGATTTCCTTCCCGCGCTCTTTTTCAGGGGCGGCCCCATCTCCATGGTCTCCACCCTCCATAGAGAATGAGGAGGCGGACCTCAGCCGCTGACGGACACGTCCTCAGGATACAGCAATACTTAGACTGGGCGGCCATTATCTTTCGCGCTCTTCAGCTTGCGTACGCCCACTTCCACGCCCTTCTTCTCCTCCTGCACTCGTCTTAGCGCTGTAATGGCGGCGGCTTTGGCGGGAATCGGCAATGCACAGTCTTTGCAATAAGTCACAGTTCAAGCACAATTCAGACACAGTTCCAAGGCACACATGACCTGATTCATCAGGCTTAAGTAGATCCTGTTCGTGATGCCAAGTTGGAGCGCCCCCAGACGCAGGGCCGCGGGGTACTCGATACCGGGCCTCTCAGTCTCAGTCCTGGGGTTGTCACGGTGGCTGGACCCGGTCCGTTACCCTGCTAAGGGGAGTCCAATGAAAGGTGGTGGTGGTGATTTGGTGTGTGGTGCGAGGCGCGATGAATAACGAGGACACAAGGTTGCAGTCTCTTTACCTCTTTACTGAAGGCTTCGGGATCCGCAATCCAGAGCACTGCTAACAGGGCTGGCTGAGACCGGCCGGTCCGAAGGCACATCCAGAGTTTCCTTTTTGCAGGTGGAAATCAGTGCCTACCTTCTAGCGCCTGTGTGTTGTAGCACCTCCCTGCTGAGCACCACGGGATAGTCCTCACAACTGTTGTGTCTGTTTCTGATGTTCTTTCTCACAACTCGTATCTGTTCTGATGTTCTTTCTCCGTCCCCCAGATTATATGGCTAGGACGCACCCGTATGACGGGTAGGCCTGGCTTAAGTAGATCCTGTTCGTGACGCCAAGTTGGAGCGCCCCCAGACGCAGGGCCGTGGGGTACTCGATACCGGGCCTCTCAGTCTCAGTCCTGGGGTTGTCACGGTGGCTGGACCCGGTCCGTGACCCTGCTAAGGGGCGTCCAATGAAAGGTGGTGGTGGTGGTGATTTGGTGTGTGGTGCGAGGCGCGATGAATAACGAGGACACAGGGTTGCAGTCTCTTTACCTCTTTACTGAAAGCTTCGGGATCTGCAATCCAGAGCACTGCTAACAGGGCTGGCTGAGACCGGCCGGTCCGAAGGCACATCCAGAGTTTCCTTTTTGCAGGTGGAAATCAGTGCCTACCTTCTAGCGCCTGTGTGTTGTAGTACCTCCCTGCTGAGCACCACGGGATAGTCCTCACAACTGTTGTGTCTGTTTCTGTTGTTCTTTCTCACAACTCGTATCTGTTCTGATGTTCTTTCTCCGTCCCCCAGATGATATGGCTAGGACGCACCCGTATGACGGGTAGGCCTGGAGTTCTTCTGGGACCCTAGCGTCGCCCCTCTCCCACAATTGCCTCCTATGTCTGCTTAGGTGTTTTAGGTGAGACAGCCAACCTATAATCAACTGTCCTGCCGCTGTTTGAAGTACTGCTTGGAGCCCAATACTTCCTCGGTGTTCCGGCCACCGGCTACGCGCCTCAGTAGGATGTTGCCGATCTCGGGGCACGACTCCTACTGGTTTATCTCCTTTTTGCTGCGATCTCGTTTCTCACTTCTCCACAATAAACTTCACCTCGTGTCCTTTCTTAAGATGCCGCCGCATTCAAGTGCAGGCGTGGCTCCATAACAATCTGTCCTGTTCGCTAGGTCACTGTCAGGATCCCACCCCTGACAGAGACCCCCCTGAATCTTCCCCTGCAACACCCTCTGCCACAGGATGTTGCCTGGTTCCAACCCAGTCAGCTTCTGACCAACTTCCTATCCAGCCCCCAGTTTTACCCAAGTGTGAGGAGTGGCCTAATGCATAGAACCCTTTGCTCCCCCTGGTGGCTGAAGTGTGAAATGTAGTGTGTGACTGTGATACCTGTTGAGATGAACTCCTTTTGTGCAATCAGACCTAACATCACTCCCCTGAGTGGCAGAGCGACATTACTGCAACGACCAGGTCTCTGGGGCGCTGCCCGAGCAGCAGAGCAGGGTGAATCACGGCTTTCTTGGTGGCGGCGGCCATCTTCCTGAGGCCGCGTGTGCGCAGATTGAGTGCTCTGCTTCCCGGTGCTTCAGGAAAATGGCCACGGGAGCCAGCGCGTGCACATATGGAGATCGCGGCGCCCATTTTTCTGAAGCCGAGTTCGCAAATTGAGATCTCGGCTTCAGGAAAATGGCCACTGCGATCTCCATCTGTGCATGTGTGGCCTCCCACGGCCATTTTCCTGAAGTCCCGGGAAGCAGAGCACTCAATCTGCGCACACGCAGCCTCAAGAAGATGGCCGCCGCCACCGAGAAACTGGTGATTACCAATAACCCGGCTATGCTGCTCGGCTTAGATACCGGGCCCTCACCCGAGGAGGTGACTGCACCTCTGCCGCCGCCACAGCACTGCCACAACCCCCCCATGGACACCAGGCTGTGGCGTCACCCACCTAAGCAGGAAGGGACCCTGCTCAGGTGCCCACAGTACCACCCACCACGCCTCAGCATCACCGCACCTCTGCCGACACCATGCCTTCTATGACCCTGTTCTGCCACCGCCAGTCCTCAGGTAAGATACCTTAAATTCAGACAATAAGATGGACCCCCATCTTATAAAAAAATCTTTTTTTCTGCAATTTTCACCCCAAATTTGGGGTGCGTCTTATAGTCCAAAAATATACCTTCCTCAGCTCTCTTGCAGTTGCAATGTCCTGCTCCAGTGCCAGCAGCTGATTAATGCTTGTTAGCAGCGCATGGCAGGGACATCATGCGCTGCTCACAAGCAGAGCACAGCTGCCGGAATACTCACCAGAACCGTTCATAGCAGAGAGTGGTGAGTATCCATTCCTCTTCAGTATCTCACACTGTCAGCCGCCTGCTTCCTGCTGATGTCGGCGGTCACGTGTGATGATTAGTGTTGAGCATTCCGATACCGCAAGTATCGGGTATCGGCCGATACTAGCGGTATCGGAATTCCGATACCGGGATTCCAATACTTGCCGCGTATCGGATACCGGAAT
The DNA here is from genome assembly GCF_051348905.1 of Ranitomeya variabilis. Taxonomy (NCBI): domain Eukaryota; kingdom Metazoa; phylum Chordata; class Amphibia; order Anura; family Dendrobatidae; genus Ranitomeya; species Ranitomeya variabilis. The sequence goes on from NC_135235.1 coordinate 483,427,101, forward strand.
CGGAAGTTCAATGATTCAAAATTCAGAAATTCAGCCAATGAGAAAGATTCCAAGTGTGGGCACATCCTGTTTAGCATGGAGGGCATGAAACTACTGGCAAGGCTGTGATTGGCTGCTGAAATGATGTCATGATGCAGTTTAAAAGTCGCTGGCGCCATTTTGCGATCACTCTGCTGTGAATTCAGTTAGTGACAGGACGCTGTTTGCTGACTGAGGGACAGTTTAGAGATAGCGATTTGCTTCTTTGTGCTTTCCAAAGGCTAATTTAGCAACCGCTGTGTTCACCTACTATTCACCTTCCTTTTGCCTTGTAGCGCTGTTTTCACAGCGATCTGCAAGGTCTCTCTGTGTGTGTGTGTGTGTGAGTGCAGCCCGCTCTCTAGTCTGAGTGCAGCCACATAGGCCATCCATAGCTGGTTGTATTCAGTTCAGGGAGGGTGGTTCATTGCCTCATACTGTTCTTTTTTTTTTTTTTTTTTCAAGTAGTGTAGTCTGCTGCTAATTTATTCAAAAAAATCCTATTAGTGTCTTTCCACCCGTCTCCAGCTAATTTGTGGAAAAACACTACATAGGATAAAGTAGAGGAGGGTTTTTGGGCCTTGCAGCGCCGTTTACGGCTGTCTGCACGGTCTCCGTGTGACTGCAGCTCGCCCTGTAATCTGTGAGCAGCTATAGCCTGGTTGTCTCCAGCTCAGGGTTTTTCACTGCGTCATACCGCCAAATCAATTTTCTTTTTTTTCAAAGTAGTGTAGTCTGCTGCTAATTTATTTTAAAAAATCCTATTAGTGTCTTTCCACCCGTCTCCAGCTAATTTGTGGAAAAACACTACATAGGATAAAGTAGAGGAGGGTTTTTGGGCCTTGCAGCGCCGTTTACGGCTGTCTGCACGGTCTCCGTGTGACTGCAGCTCGCCCTGTAGTCTGTGAGCAGCCGTAGCCTGGTTGTCTGCAGCTCAGGGTTTTTCACTGCGTCATACCGCCAAATCAATTTTCTTTTTTTTCAAAGTAGTGTAGTCTGCTGCTAATTTATTTTAAAAAATCCTATTAGTGTCTTTCCACCCGTCTCCAGCTAATTTGTGGAAAAACACTACATAGGATAAAGTAGAGGAGGGTTTTTGGGCCTTGCAGCGCCGTTTACGGCTGTCTGCATGGTCTCCGTGTGACTGCAGCTCGCCCTGTAGTCTGTGAGCAGCCGTAGCCTGGTTGTCTGCAGCTCAGGGTTTTTCACTGCGTCATACCGCCAAATCAATTTTCTTTTTTTTCAAAGTAGTGTAGTCTGCTGCTAATTTATTTTAAAAAATCCTATTAGTGTCTTTCCACCCGTCTCCAGCTAATTTGTGGAAAAACACTACATAGGATAAAGTAGAGGAGGGTTTTTGGGCCTTGCAGCGCCGTTTACGGCTGTCTGCACGGTCTCCGTGTGATTGCAGCTCTATCCGTTGTCAGTTCAGCCCCAAAAAAAATAAATAAATAATAAAGTTCACCAAACACACCAGTTACACCACTTTACATTTGTGTAGGCCACATTAGCTCATATTAAAGTCTAGTCCACACTTTAGAAAATTAGTGTTTCTTATACCTGTTAGGAGGAGTTGCTCAGGAATAAGCACACAAAGCCGTTAGTACTTTTCTGCTTATCTTTATCAGTCAACCAAGATGAAGAAGGCAGTGAGTAAGGCACGTGGGCGTGGGCGTGGGCGCGGAGCAGGGAGGGGACGTGGGGATTCTGTGCCTGCTGCGGGCACCGGTGAGTCATCAGCACCCACTTTCACAAGGGAACAGTCGTTCATGCGCAGCTTTGTCGCCGAGCGCCGTACACCGCTGCTGCGTGAAGACCAAATTGAAGCCGTTGTGGGATGGATGGCAGCTAATGCATCAACTTCCATTAGTGCCACATCCTCTCAGACACAGAGCACTGGAGAGCAGCCATCTGTCTCTTCACCACCTGCAAAATTGCCCAGGCAGACAGAGATCCCAGGACAGGAGCAGTCTCTACTTCTGTTCTCTGAATCATCTCTTGGCTTGGAAACAGGGGGCCAGCCAAGCAGCATTGGAGAAATGGAAGAAGAGGCAGGGTGCAGTGATGCCCAACAGCTTTTTCTGTCTTCCTCTGAAGAGGCGGGTGGGCCAGTGGCTCCGGTCACCACCTCGCAGGCCGCATCAGCTGATGATGACACTCAGGTGCCACTTACTGGTGCGTGCTCTGCTGCTGAGACTATCCAGGAGGAGCAATTGGGGGCAGAGGGTAGTGTAGATGATGAGGTCCTTGACCCATCTTGGCGTCAGGGACAGGAAGGTGGTGGGAGCAGCTCTGAGGAAGAGATTCCCCGTACGGCCCACAGAGTTAGGGGGAAGACTGCGGATCCTGCAGCCTCCGCTTTGGCACCCGTAAGGAGCATGTCTCTTCCAAAAGTCAAAAGGGGGGCTCCCAAGACTTGCAGTGCCTGGTCCTTTTTTGACACAGTTGCAGATGACATTTGCTATGTCAGATGCAAGGTGTGTCATCAAAAAATCAAAAGAGGTCAAAAAGTCGCCAACCTCAATACCTCCAACATGTGGAAACATGTGCGCAACAGGCACCCGGCGGAGTTAGACAAACACACTGAAGAGGTAGGCCAACCAACAGCGGCAGCTACCACCTCTTCAGCTCGTGTTGCCTCTTCCTCTAGCTCACACGCAGCTGGTTCGGCTTCCTCCCAGGATCGCCGTGGAAGAACCTCTGGCCCTGTTGTCCAGAGACCCGCTGTCATTCCACCCGCAGCACCACTTTCCCAGTCATCCACACACTCCCAGCCCAGTCTACAGCCATCGGTAGTACAGGCATGGGAGAAAAGGCGGCCTTTCTCGTCAAACCACCCACGAGCACAGGCTCTGACTGCAGGCATTGCCAAACTTCTGTCACTGGAAATGCTGTCATTCAGGCTGGTGGAGACTGACAGCTTCCGTGACTTGATGTCATTGGCAGTCCCACAGTACAGTGTGCCCAGCCGCTTTTACTTCAGCAGGCAAGCCGTCCCTGCCCTGCACAAGCATGTGGAGGGACACATAAAACACGCGCTACTGAACGCCGTCAGTAGCAAGGTCCACCTCACCACCGATGCGTGGACCAGTCACCATGGACAGGGGCGATACCTTTCCCTCACTGCCCATTGGGTTAATGTCGTTGAGCCGGGTACAGACCGTGCGAGTGGCGCAGGACGTGTCCTGCCCACTCCAAGGATTGCAGGAATCCATTCTGTACGCATTGACTCCTCCTCTTACACCAGTTCCTCAGAATCATCGCTGCAGGAGCCGTCACAGTCCACCTCCACATGGACCCGTGATGAACGTGTACCTGTTACGACCGACATGAGCACAGCCGTGGCCAAACGTCAACAGGCCGTCTTGAAATTAATTTTTTTGGGGAATCGTAGCCACACAGCGCAGGAGCTCTGGAATGCCATCAAGCAGGAGAGCGATGTGTGGTTTGAGCCAGCGAATCTCCAGCCAGGCATGGTAGTGTGTGATAATGGCCGAAATCTGGTGGCAGCCCTGGGCCTCGGCAACCTCACTCACATCCCATGTCTGGCACATGTGCTCAATTTGGTCGTGCAGAGTTTTTTGAGGGACTATCCGGATCTTGATGCACTGCTGCACAAGGTCCGCCTAGAGTGTGCTCACTTGCGGCGTTCCAGCACGGCAAAAGCGCGCATTGCGGCTCTGCAGCGCCGACACCGCCTGCCGGAACATCGCATCATATGTGACCTACCTACCAGGTGGAATTCCACGTTACATATGTTGGAGCGGTTGTGTGAGCAGCAGCAAGCTGTAATGGAGTACCAGCTGTATCAGGCGCAAAAAAGTCGCAGTCAGCGCCGTACAGACTTCACAACCACAGAGTGGGCCACTATGAAGGATGTCTGCCAGGTTTTGCGTCCCTTTGATTATTCCACGCGGATGGCGAGTGCAGATGATGCACTAGTCAGCATGACTGTCCCCCTTATCTGCCTGCTTGAAAAATCACTGCAAGCGCTAAGGGATGATGTTGTGGAAGAGGTGGAGGATGAGGATTCACCACTTCCATCATCTTCTGGACAGTCAGCGCCACGTGGTTCCTCACAAACGCGTAGGCAGGGGACAGTTTGTGAGGAGGATGAGGAGGAGTCAATGGAGGAGGAAGACATCCGTCCAGAGGAGGGAGTTCCCGAATTGTCCAGTACTCAGTCTGTACAGCGAGGGTGGGGTGATGACGAGCGGGCAGAGATCACGCCTCCAGCTGGGGACAGCGTTTCTTGGGCAGTTGGCAGTCTGCAGCACATGGTGGATTACATGCTGCAGTGCCTGAGAAACGACCGCCGCATCGCCCACATTCTCAACATGTCTGATTATTGGGTGTTCACCCTCCTTGATCCTCGCTACCGGGACAACGTAGAAAGCCTCATCACACCGTTGAACCGGGAGCGAAAAATGCGGGAGTACCAAGACACACTGGTCAGTTCCATCATCTTCTCCATTCCAACTGAGAGAAGTGCTGCTAGTGCATTCCAAAGCAGCTCAGTGCGTCCAGGCAGTGGTGGAGGCTCTGCACAAAGAGGGAGCAGAAGCAGTGCCTCTGCCCAAGGCAAGACCAGTATGGCCGAACTGTGGCACAGTTTTCTGTGCCCGCCACAAAAGTCTACACCATCACAGACGGCTCCAGTCAGCAGGAGGCAACGGTTCCGTCAGATGGTGACAGACTACATGTCTTGCCCTCTTGCTGTACTCCCAGACGGCTCTTCCCCTTTCAAGTTTTGGGTCTCAAAGCTGGATACATGGCCAGAGCTAAGCCAGTATGCATTGGAGGTGCTGTCTTGCCCTGCGGCCAGTGTATTATCGGAACGTGTCTTTAGTGCTGCAGGTGGTGTACTAACTGACCGTCGCATGCGACTATCCTCCGATAACGTTGACCGGCTTACTTTCCTGAAAATGAACAAGGCCTGGATCTCGCAGGAATTTGCCACTCCTCCTCCTGATTAAATAATTAGGTCACTGTATACGTTATCCAGGTCTCCTGTTGTGTTCATCTTTCTACCACCTGAACTTAAATTCCTGGGCTCCAACACCGCCAGTTGAGGCTCAGATGTGCCGTCTGCACAGTCAAAACATACGACCCAGTGTTATTGGGTTTCAGTAACGTCAGCTGATCCCCAGCTGTGTAGCCGGCAATGTGTCATGCGACCGCCACGCTGACACAACAACTGAAATGTAAGGGAATCTGTCCCCCCCCCCCCCAAGGCGTTTGTTACTGAAAGAGCCACCTTGTGCAGCAGTAATGCTGCACAAGGAAAAAGGTAGCTATTTTGGTTTTGCTCCTTGCACACGCAAAACTTAACACTTATAAAATTGTGTCCACTGATACCGTAAAACCGTCCCGGAGGTGGGACTTTCCTTCGTAATATGACGCAGCACAGCCATCATTACTACCCCCCCGCCGCCGCGCCCCGGCTCCTCAGCGTTGTTTGATTCCGTCCCGTAGCCTGCGCTGTTATGTTATCCCGTGGCCAGGCACACTTAGCGCTGCCCGTCTTCTGGCATCATTTGGTGTCAGGCTGGCTGCGCCTGTGCGGACACGCTGGCCGAGAGCCCGCCTCGCAGTGTCTTCTGATTTAATCCCACTGGGGGCCTGGGATCTATGGACATGCGCAGTGCATATCTGAACCTCCACCTCTCACTCATCTCCCTATGGCTTCTTCAGACTGTTCGGTGTCAGCTGGTCCCTAATAGCATGCCACGGCCGTGACACCGCACAGTCTGAAAAAGAAGCCGTAGGGAGGGGAGTGAGAGGCGAGGATATGCACTGCGCATGGCCATGGATCCCAGGCCCCCAGTGGGATTACATCAGAAGACACTGCGAGGCGGGCTCTCGGCCAGCGCGGCCGCACAGGCGCAGCCAGCCTGACATCAAATGATGTCAGAAGATGGGCAGCGCTAAGTGTGCCTGGCCACGGGATAACATAACAGCGCAGGCTCCGGGACGGAATCAAACAACGCTGAGGAGCCGGGGCACGGCGGCGGGGGGGTAGTAATGATGGCTGTGCTGCGTCATATTACGAAGGAAAGTCCCACCTCCGGGACGGTTTCACGGCTTCAGGGGACACATTTTAAAAGTGTTTAGTTCTGTGTTTGCAAGGAGCATGATGAAAAGAGCCACCTTTTCCTTTTGCATCTTTTGTGCTGCACAAGCTGGCTCTTTCAGCTACAAACGCCTTGGGGGGGGGGTTAAAGGTTCCCTTTCGACTTTCTCAGGCTTCGGCCTACATTGTGTTCCTCTGCTTTTCCACCTGTCCCTGGGCTCCAACACCGCCAGTTGCCGTCCAGAAGTGCTGTACGCACAGTCAACAGTCGCTCCTCTGTTATTGGGGTTCAGTAACGTCAGCTGTTCCCCTGCTGTGTGTGTGGCAATCCCTCCTACCTCCTCCAACCTCCTCCTCCTCCACCTGTCCCTGGGCTCCAACACCGCCAGTTGCCGTCCAGAAGTGCTGTACGCACAGTCAACAGTCCCTCCTCTGTTATTGGGGTTCAGTAACGTCAGCTGTTCCCCTGCTGTGTGTGTGGCAATCCCTCCTACCTCCTCCAACCTCCTCCAACCTCCTCCTCCTCCACCTGTCCCTGGGCTCCAACACCGCCAGTTGCCGTCCAGAAGTGCTGTACGCACAGTCAACAGTCGCTCCTCTGTTATTGGGGTTCAGTAACGTCAGCTGTTCCCCTGCTGTGTGTGTGGCAATCCCTCCTACCTCCTCCAACCTCCTCCAACCTCCTCCTCCTCCACCTGTCCCTGGGCTCCAACACCGCCAGTTGCCGTCCAGAAGTGCTGTACGCACAGTCAACAGTCCCTCCTCTGTTATTGGGGTTCAGTAACGTCAGCTGTTCCCCTGCTGTGTGTGTGGCAATCCCTCCTACCTCCTCCAACCTCCTCCTCCTCCACCTCCTCCACCTGTCCCTGGGCTCCAACACCGCCAGTTGCCGTCCAGAAGTGCTGTACGCACAGTCAACAGTCCCTCCTCTGTTATTGGGGTTCAGTAACGTCAGCTGTTCCCCTGCTGTGTGTGTGGCAATCCCTCCTACCTCCTCCAACCTCCTCCTCCTCCACCTCCTCCACCTGTCCCTGGGCTCCAACACCGCCAGTTGCCGTCCAGAAGTGCTGTACGCACAGTCAACAGTCCCTCCTCTGTTATTGGGGTTCAGTAACGTCAGCTGTTCCCCTGCTGTGTGTGTGGCAATCCCTCCTACCTCCTCCAACCTCCTCCTCCTCCACCTCCTCCACCTGTCCCTGGGCTCCAACACCGCCAGTTGCCGTCCAGAAGTGCTGTACGCACAGTCAACAGTCCCTCCTCTGTTATTGGGGTTCAGTAACGTCAGCTGTTCCCCTGCTGTGTGTGTGGCAATCCCTCCTACCTCCTCCAACCTCCTCCTCCTCCACCTGTCCCTGGGCTCCAACACCGCCAGTTGCCGTCCAGAAGTGCTGTACGCACAGTCAACAGTCCCTCCTCTGTTATTGGGGTTCAGTAACGTCAGCTGTTCCCCTGCTGTGTGTGTGGCAATCCCTCCTACCTCCTCCAACCTCCTCCTCCTCCACCTCCTCCACCTGTCCCTGGGCTCCAACACCGCCAGTTGCCGTCCAGAAGTGCTGTACGCACAGTCAACAGTCCCTCCTCTGTTATTGGGGTTCAGTAACGTCAGCTGTTCCCCTGCTGTGTGTGTGGCAATCCCTCCTACCTCCTCCAACCTCCTCCTCCTCCACCTGTCCCTGGGCTCCAACACCGCCAGTTGCCGTCCAGAAGTGCTGTACGCACAGTCAACAGTCCCTCCTCTGTTATTGGGGTTCAGTAACGTCAGCTGTTCCCCTGCTGTGTGTGTGGCAATCCCTCCTACCTCCTCCAACCTCCTCCTCCTCCACCTCCTCCACCTGTCCCTGGGCTCCAACACCGCCAGTTGCCGTCCAGAAGTGCTGTACGCACAGTCAACAGTCCCTCCTCTGTTATTGGGGTTCAGTAACGTCAGCTGTTCCCCTGCTGTGTGTGTGGCAATCCCTCCTACCTCCTCCAACCTCCTCCTCCTCCACCTGTCCCTGGGCTCCAACACCGCCAGTTGCCGTCCAGAAGTGCTGTACGCACAGTCAACAGTCCCTCCTCTGTTATTGGGGTTCAGTAACGTCAGCTGTTCCCCTGCTGTGTGTGTGGCAATCCCTCCTACCTCCTCCAACCTCCTCCTCCTCCACCTGTCCCTGGGCTCCAACACCGCCAGTTGCCGTCCAGAAGTGCTGTACGCACAGTCAACAGTCCCTCCTCTGTTATTGGGGTTCAGTAACGTCAGCTGTTCCCCTGCTGTGTGTGTGGCAATCCCTCCTACCTCCTCCAACCTCCTCCTCCTCCACCTGTCCCTGGGCTCCAACAACGCCAGTTGCCGTCCAGAAGTGCTGTACGCACAGTCAACAGTCCCTCCTCTGTTATTGGGGTTCAGTAACGTCAGCTGTTCCCCTGCTGTGTGTGTGGCAATCCCTCCTACCTCCTCCAACCTCCTCCTCCTCCACCTCCTCCACCTGTCCCTGGGCTCCAACACCGCCAGTTGCCGTCCAGAAGTGCTGTACGCACAGTCAACAGTCCCTCCTCTGTTATTGGGGTTCAGTAACGTCAGCTGTTCCCCTGCTGTGTGTGTGGCAATCCCTCCTACCTCCTCCAACCTCCTCCTCCTCCACCTCCTCCACCTGTCCCTGGGCTCCAACACCGCCAGTTGCCGTCCAGAAGTGCTGTACTCACAGAGCCAAACACCTCGCCAATGTGTTAGTGGGGTTCAGCACCGCCAGCTGTTCCCCTGCTGTGTATACGGCAACGTGTACTGCGACCGCCACGCAGGCACAACAAGTTAAATTTAAGGGAACCTGTCCCCCCCCCCCCAGGCGTTTGTTACTGAAGGAGCCACCTTGTGCAGCAGTAATGATGCAAAGGGAAAAAGTGCCTCTTTTCGTGGTGCTCCTTGCAGATGCTGAACCTAACACTTATGAAATGTGTCCCCTCACAGCGTTCAACCGTCCGGTAGGTGGAACTTTCCTTTGTCATGTGACGCAGCACAGCCGTCATTTTTACCCCCTTGTCGCCGTGCGCCGCCTCCTCAGCGTTGTTTGAATCTGTCCCGGAGCCTGCGCTGTTAGGTTACCCCTTGCCCATGCACACATTTTGCGCTGCCCGTCTTCTGACATCATTTGCTGTCAGGCTGGCTGCGCCTGTGCGGGTGCGCTGTCCGAGATTCAGCCTCGCGGTGTCGTCTAATGTAATCCCACCGCGGGCCTGGGATCCGTGTCCATGCGCAGTGCATATCCTCGCCTCTCACTCCCCTCCCTACGGCTTCTAAAGACTGTTCGGTGTCAAATGAACCCTAATAGCATGCCACGGCCGTGACACCGCACAGTCTTAAGAAGCCGTAGGGAGGGGAGTGAGAGGCGAGGATATGCACTGCGCATGGACACGGATCCCAGGCCCGCGGTGGGATTACATTAGACGACACCGCGAGGCTGAATCTCGGACAGCGCACCCGCACAGGCGCAGCCAGCCTGACAGCAAATGATGTCAGAAGACGGGCAGCGCAAAATGTGTGCATGGCCAAGGGGTAACCTAACAGCGCAGGCTCCGGGACAGATTCAAACAACGCTGAGGAGGCGGCGCACGGCGACAAGGGGGTAAAAATGACGGCTGTGCTGCGTCACATGACAAAGGAAAGTTCCACCTACCGGACGGTTGAACGCTGTGAGGGGACACATTTCATAAGTGTTAGGTTCAGCATCTGCAAGGACCATAATTAAAAGAGCTAAGTTTACCTTTTCCAGCATTAGTGCTGTACACGATGGCTCTTCCAGCTACAAACGCCTGTGGGGGGGGTTAAAGGTTTCCTTTCAACTTGCTCCAGTGCAGGCTTCGGCCTACACTCCGCTCCCCCTGCTCCTCCTGCTGACCCTGGGCTCTAACACCGCCAGTTGGGGCCCAGATGTGCTAGCTGCACAGAGAAAAACACCTCGCCAATGTGTCAGTGGGGTTCAGCACCGCCAGCTGTTCCCCTGCTGTGCAGCCGGCAACGTGTCCTGCAACAGCCACGCAGGCACAACAGACCCAAAGCTGCCGCCAGTGCAGGCTTCGGCCTACACTCTGCTCCCTCTCCTCCTCCTGCTGACCCCGGGCTCCAACACCGCCAATTGGGGCCCGGTACTGCTAGCTGCACAGAGAAAAACACCAGCCAATGTGTCAGTGGGGTTCAGCACCGCCAGCTGTTCCCCTGCTGTGCAGCCGGCATCGTGTCCTGCAAAAGCCACGCAGACACAAGAACTGAAATTGAAGGGAACCTGTCCCCCCTCCCCCAGGCGTTTGTACGTTTTAAAGGCCACCTTGTACAGCGGTAATGCTGCATGTGTGCAAGGTGGCTCATAAACGTATTCTCCTCGCACATGTGGAACTGAAAACACGTCTAAAATGTGTCCTCTGTGTGACCATTTAACCGTCCCGGTGGTGTGACTTTCCTTTGTAATGACACGCTGCAACCCCCTTGGTAGCGCTGCCCGTCTTCTGGCATCATGGTTTGACTGCCTGCGCCTCTGCGGCCGCCCTGACCCACACAACGCCCCTCGTTGTCTTAGTTATTGGGACTGCGAGGGTGTGATTGATGGGCATGATCAGTGCATCAGTTCGCCTGTCCCTCATCTCCTTCCGCCTTCTGCGGACTGTGCGGCTTCATGGCCGTGGCATGCGATAAGGGATCAGATGACGCCGCACAGTCTGAAGCGGGTGTAAGGACCCGAGTGTGAGAGGCAAACATATGTGCTGCGCCAGGCCCTGAATCCCAGCCCCGCAGTGTTTTAACAATGTTAAGACACTGCGGGGCTGGGATTCATGGTCATCGCGAAACGCACCGGCCGACATTAAATGATGCCAGAACATGGGCAGCGCTAACAGCGCTAGGCCAGGGGATAACACGACAGCGCAGACTCCTGTACAGCAAATAACAACGCTCAGGAGGCTGCACCCAGCACCAAGGTGGGATTCTTGACATCTGTGCTGCGTCTCATTACAAAGGGAACTCGCGCCTCCAACACAGTTTGACTGTATAAAGGGCTAAATGTTATACGTGTTTCACTCAGCGTGTGCAAGGAGCGAAATTAAAAGAGCAACCTTTGACTTGTGCAGCACTACTGCTGCATAAGCTGTGGCTCTTCTACTTTGTAACCCCTGAGGGGGGGTTAAAGGTTACCTTTGAAATTGGTTCAATTAGGCTTCGGCCTACACTCTGCTCCCCCTGCAGAGCCCTGGGCTCCAACACCGCCAGTTGGGGCCCGGTACTGCTAGCTGCACAGAGAAAAACACCAGCCAATGTGTCAGTGGGGTTCAGCACCGCCAGCTGTTCCCCTGCTGTGCAGCCGGCAACGTGTCCTGCAACTGCCACGCAGGCACAACAGACCCAAAAGCTGCCGCCAGTGCAGGCTTCGGCCTACACTCTGCTCCCTCTCCTCCTCCTGCTGACCCCGGGCTCCAACACCGCCAATTGGGGCCCGGTACTGCTAGCTGCACAGAGAAAAACACCAGCCAATGTGTCAGTGGGGTTCAGCACCGCCAGCTGTTCCCCTGCTGTGCAGCCGGCATCGTGTCCTGCAAAAGCCACGCAGACACAAGAACTGAAATTGAAGGGAACCTGTCCCCCCTCCCCCAGGCGTTTTTACGTTATCCAGCCACCTTGTACAGCGGTAATGCTGCATGTGTGCAAGGTGGCTCAGAAACGTATTCTCCTCGCACATGTGGAACTGAAAACACGTCTGAAATGTGTCCTCTGTGTGACCATTTAACCGTCCCGGTGGTGTGACTTTCCTTTGTAATGACACGCTGCAACCCCCTTGGTAGCGCTGCCCGTCTTCTAGCATCATTGTTTGGCTGGCTGCGCCTCTGCGGCCGCCCTGACCCACACAACGCCCCTCGGTGTCTTATTTATTGGGACTGCGAGGGTGTGATTGATGGGCAGGATCAGTGCATCAGTTCGCCTGTCCCTCCTCTCCTTCCGCCTTCTTCGGACTGTGCGGCTTCATGGCCGTGGCATGCGATAAGGGATCAGATGACGCCGCACAGTCTGAAGCGGGTGTAAGGACCCGAGTGTGAGAGGCGAACATATGTGCTGCGCCAGGCCCTGAATCCCAGCCCCGCAGTGTTTTAACAATGTTAAGACACTGCGGGGCTGGGATTCATGGGCATCGCGAACCGCACCGGCCGACATTACATGATGCCAGAAGATGGGCAGCGCTAACGGCGCTAGGCCAGGGGATAACACGACAGCGCAGACTCCTGTACAGCAAATAACAACGCTCGGGAGGCTGCACCCAGCACCAAGGTGGGATTCTTGACACCTGTGCTGCGTCTCATTACAAGGGGAACTCTCGCCTCCATTACACAGTTTGACTGTATAAAGGGCTAAATGTTATACGTGTTCCATTCAGCGTGTGCAAGGAGAAAAATTACAAGAGCAACCTTTGACTTGCGCAGCACTGCTGCTGCATAAGCTGTGGCTCTTCTACTTTGTAACCCCTGAGGGGGGGTTAAAGGTGACTTTTGAAATCGGTTCAATTAGGCTTCGGCCTACACTCTGCTCCACCTGCAGAGCCCGGGCTCCAACAACGCTAGTTGCTGTCCGGAAGTGCTGGCTGCACAGAGCCAAACACCTCGCCAATGTGTCAGTGGGGTCCAGCACCGCCAGCTGTTCCCCTGCTGTGCAGCCGGCAACGTGTCCTGCAAAAGCCACGCAGACACAACACACCCAAAGCTGCCGCCTGTGCAGGCTTCGGCCTACACTCCCCTCCCCCTGCTCCTCCTCCTCCTGCTCCTCCTCCTGCTGTCCCTGGGCTCTAACACACCGCCAGTTGGGGCCCAGATGTGCTAGCTGCACAGAGAAAAACACCAGCCAATGTGTCAGTGGGGTCCAGCACCGCCAGCTGTTCCCCTGCTGTGCAGCCGGCAACGTGTCCTGCAAAAGCCACGCAGACACAAGAACTGAAATTGAAGGGAACCTGTCCCCCCTCCCCCAGGCGTTTTTACGTTATCCAGCCACCTTGTACAGCGGTAATGCTGCATGTGTGCAAGGTGGCTCAGAAACGTATTCTCCTCGCACATGTGGAACTGAAAACACGTCTGAAATGTGTCCTCTGTGTGACCATTTAACCGTCCCGGTGGTGTGACTTTCCTTTGTAATGACACGCTGCAACCCCCTTGGTAGCGCTGCCCGTCTTCTGGCATCATGGTTTGGCTGCCTGCGCCTCTGCGGCCGCCCTGACCCACACAACGCCCCTCGGTGTCTTATTTATTGGGACTGCGAGGGTGTGATTGATGGGCAGGATCAGTGCATCAGTTCGCCTGTCCCTCCTCTCCTTCCGCCTTCTTCGGACTGTGCGGCTTCATGGCCGTGGCATGCGATAAGGGATCAGATGACGCCGCACAGTCTGAAGCGGGTGTAAGGACCCGAGTGTGAGAGGCGAACATATGTGCTGCGCCAGGCCCTGAATCCCAGCCCCGCAGTGTTTTAACAATGTTAAGACACTGCGGGGCTGGGATTCATGGGCATCGCGAACCGCACCGGCCGACATTACATGATGCCAGAAGATGGGCAGCGCTAACGGCGCTAGGCCAGGGGATAACACGACAGCGCAGACTCCTGTACAGCAAATAACAACGCTCGGGAGGCTGCACCCAGCACCAAGGTGGGATTCTTGACACCTGTGCTGCGTCTCATTACAAGGGGAACTCTCGCCTCCATTACACAGTTTGACTGTATAAAGGGCTAAATGTTATACGTGTTCCATTCAGCGTGTGCAAGGAGAAAAATTACAAGAGCAACCTTTGACTTGCGCAGCACTGCTGCTGCATAAGCTGTGGCTCTTCTACTTTGTAACCCCTGAGGGGGGGTTAAAGGTGACTTTTGAAATCGGTTCAATTAGGCTTCGGCCTACACTCTGCTCCACCTGCAGAGCCCGGGCTCCAACAACGCTAGTTGCTGTCCGGAAGTGCTGGCTGCACAGAGCCAAACACCTCGCCAATGTGTCAGTGGGGTCCAGCACCGCCAGCTGTTCCCCTGCTGTGCAGCCGGCAACGTGTCCTGCAAAAGCCACGCAGACACAACACACCCAAAGCTGCCGCCTGTGCAGGCTTCGGCCTACACTCCCCTCCCCCTGCTCCTCCTCCTGCTGCTCCTCCTCCTGCTGTCCCTGGGCTCTAACACACCGCCAGTTGGGGCCCAGATGTGCTAGCTGCACAGAGAAAAACACCAGCCAATGTGTCAGTGGGGTCCAGCACCGCCAGCTGTTCCCCTGCTGTGCAGCCGGCAACGTGTCCTGCAAAAGCCACGCAGACACAAGAACTGAAATTGAAGGGAACCTGTCCCCCCTCCCCCAGGCGTTTTTACGTTATCCAGCCACCTTGTACAGCGGTAATGCTGCATGTGTGCAAGGTGGCTCAGAAACGTATTCTCCTCGCACATGTGGAACTGAAAACACGTCTGAAATGTGTCCTCTGTGTGACCATTTAACCGTCCCGGTGGTGTGACTTTCCTTTGTAATGACACGCTGCAACCCCCTTGGTAGCGCTGCCCGTCTTCTGGCATCATGGTTTGGCTGCCTGCGCCTCTGCGGCCGCCCTGACCCACACAACGCCCCTCGGTGTCTTATTTATTGGGACTGCGAGGGTGTGATTGATGGGCAGGATCAGTGCATCAGTTCGCCTGTCCCTCCTCTCCTTCCGCCTTCTTCGGACTGTGCGGCTTCATGGCCGTGGCATGCGATAAGGGATCAGATGACGCCGCACAGTCTGAAGCGGGTGTAAGGACCCGAGTGTGAGAGGCGAACATATGTGCTGCGCCAGGCCCTGAATCCCAGCCCCGCAGTGTTTTAACAATGTTAAGACACTGCGGGGCTGGGATTCATGGGCATCGCGAACCGCACCGGCCGACATTACATGATGCCAGAAGATGGGCAGCGCTAACGGCGCTAGGCCAGGGGATAACACGACAGCGCAGACTCCTGTACAGCAAATAACAACGCTCGGGAGGCTGCACCCAGCACCAAGGTGGGATTCTTGACACCTGTGCTGCGTCTCATTACAAGGGGAACTCTCGCCTCCATTACACAGTTTGACTGTATAAAGGGCTAAATGTTATACGTGTTCCATTCAGCGTGTGCAAGGAGAAAAATTACAAGAGCAACCTTTGACTTGCGCAGCACTGCTGCTGCATAAGCTGTGGCTCTTCTACTTTGTAACCCCTGAGGGGGGGTTAAAGGTGACTTTTGAAATCGGTTCAATTAGGCTTCGGCCTACACTCTGCTCCACCTGCAGAGCCCGGGCTCCAACAACGCTAGTTGCTGTCCGGAAGTGCTGGCTGCACAGAGCCAAACACCTCGCCAATGTGTCAGTGGGGTCCAGCACCGCCAGCTGTTCCCCTGCTGTGCAGCCGGCAACGTGTCCTGCAAAAGCCACGCAGACACAACACACCCAAAGCTGCCGCCTGTGCAGGCTTCGGCCTACACTCCCCTCCCCCTGCTCCTCCTCCTCCTGCTCCTCCTCCTGCTGTCCCTGGGCTCTAACACACCGCCAGTTGGGGCCCAGATGTGCTAGCTGCACAGAGAAAAACACCAGCCAATGTGTCAGTGGGGTCCAGCACCGCCAGCTGTTCCCCTGCTGTGCAGCCGGCAACGTGTCCTGCAAAAGCCACGCAGACACAAGAACTGAAATTGAAGGGAACCTGTCCCCCCTCCCCCAGGCGTTTTTACGTTATCCAGCCACCTTGTACAGCGGTAATGCTGCATGTGTGCAAGGTGGCTCAGAAACGTATTCTCCTCGCACATGTGGAACTGAAAACACGTCTGAAATGTGTCCTCTGTGTGACCATTTAACCGTCCCGGTGGTGTGACTTTCCTTTGTAATGACACGCTGCAACCCCCTTGGTAGCGCTGCCCGTCTTCTGGCATCATGGTTTGGCTGCCTGCGCCTCTGCGGCCGCCCTGACCCACACAACGCCCCTCGGTGTCTTATTTATTGGGACTGCGAGGGTGTGATTGATGGGCAGGATCAGTGCATCAGTTCGCCTGTCCCTCCTCTCCTTCCGCCTTCTTCGGACTGTGCGGCTTCATGGCCGTGGCATGCGATAAGGGATCAGATGACGCCGCACAGTCTGAAGCGGGTGTAAGGACCCGAGTGTGAGAGGCGAACATATGTGCTGCGCCAGGCCCTGAATCCCAGCCCCGCAGTGTTTTAACAATGTTAAGACACTGCGGGGCTGGGATTCATGGGCATCGCGAACCGCACCGGCCGACATTACATGATGCCAGAAGATGGGCAGCGCTAACGGCGCTAGGCCAGGGGATAACACGACAGCGCAGACTCCTGTACAGCAAATAACAACGCTCGGGAGGCTGCACCCAGCACCAAGGTGGGATTCTTGACACCTGTGCTGCGTCTCATTACAAGGGGAACTCTCGCCTCCATTACACAGTTTGACTGTATAAAGGGGTAAATGTTATACGTGTTCCATTCAGCGTGTGCAAGGAGAAAAATTACAAGAGCAACCTTTGACTTGCGCAGCACTGCTGCTGCATAAGCTGTGGCTCTTCTACTTTGTAACCCCTGAGGGGGGGTTAAAGGTGACTTTTGAAATCGGTTCAATTAGGCTTCGGCCTACACTCTGCTCCACCTGCAGAGCCCGGGCTCCAACAACGCTAGTTGCTGTCCGGAAGTGCTGGCTGCACAGAGCCAAACACCTCGCCAATGTGTCAGTGGGGTCCAGCACCGCCAGCTGTTCCCCTGCTGTGCAGCCGGCAACGTGTCCTGCAAAAGCCACGCAGACACAACACACCCAAAGCTGCCGCCTGTGCAGGCTTCGGCCTACACTCCCCTCCCCCTGCTCCTCCTCCTCCTGCTCCTCCTCCTGCTGTCCCTGGGCTCTAACACACCGCCAGTTGGGGCCCAGATGTGCTAGCTGCACAGAGAAAAACACCAGCCAATGTGTCAGTGGGGTCCAGCACCGCCAGCTGTTCCCCTGCTGTGCAGCCGGCAACGTGTCCTGCAAAAGCCACGCAGACACAAGAACTGAAATTGAAGGGAACCTGTCCCCCCTCCCCCAGGCGTTTTTACGTTATCCAGCCACCTTGTACAGCGGTAATGCTGCATGTGTGCAAGGTGGCTCAGAAACGTATTCTCCTCGCACATGTGGAACTGAAAACACGTCTGAAATGTGTCCTCTGTGTGACCATTTAACCGTCCCGGTGGTGTGACTTTCCTTTGTAATGACACGCTGCAACCCCCTTGGTAGCGCTGCCCGTCTTCTGGCATCATGGTTTGGCTGCCTGCGCCTCTGCGGCCGCCCTGACCCACACAACGCCCCTCGGTGTCTTATTTATTGGGACTGCGAGGGTGTGATTGATGGGCAGGATCAGTGCATCAGTTCGCCTGTCCCTCCTCTCCTTCCGCCTTCTTCGGACTGTGCGGCTTCATGGCCGTGGCATGCGATAAGGGATCAGATGACGCCGCACAGTCTGAAGCGGGTGTAAGGACCCGAGTGTGAGAGGCGAACATATGTGCTGCGCCAGGCCCTGAATCCCAGCCCCGCAGTGTTTTAACAATGTTAAGACACTGCGGGGCTGGGATTCATGGGCATCGCGAACCGCACCGGCCGACATTACATGATGCCAGAAGATGGGCAGCGCTAACGGCGCTAGGCCAGGGGATAACACGACAGCGCAGACTCCTGTACAGCAAATAACAACGCTCGGGAGGCTGCACCCAGCACCAAGGTGGGATTCTTGACACCTGTGCTGCGTCTCATTACAAGGGGAACTCTCGCCTCCATTACACAGTTTGACTGTATAAAGGGCTAAATGTTATACGTGTTCCATTCAGCGTGTGCAAGGAGAAAAATTACAAGAGCAACCTTTGACTTGCGCAGCACTGCTGCTGCATAAGCTGTGGCTCTTCTACTTTGTAACCCCTGAGGGGGGGTTAAAGGTGACTTTTGAAATCGGTTCAATTAGGCTTCGGCCTACACTCTGCTCCACCTGCAGAGCCCGGGCTCCAACAACGCTAGTTGCTGTCCGGAAGTGCTGGCTGCACAGAGCCAAACACCTCGCCAATGTGTCAGTGGGGTCCAGCACCGCCAGCTGTTCCCCTGCTGTGCAGCCGGCAACGTGTCCTGCAAAAGCCACGCAGACACAACACACCCAAAGCTGCCGCCTGTGCAGGCTTCGGCCTACACTCCCCTCCCCCTGCTCCTCCTCCTCCTGCTCCTCCTCCTGCTGTCCCTGGGCTCTAACACACCGCCAGTTGGGGCCCAGATGTGCTAGCTGCACAGAGAAAAACACCAGCCAATGTGTCAGTGGGGTCCAGCACCGCCAGCTGTTCCCCTGCTGTGCAGCCGGCAACGTGTCCTGCAAAAGCCACGCAGACACAAGAACTGAAATTGAAGGGAACCTGTCCCCCCTCCCCCAGGCGTTTTTACGTTATCCAGCCACCTTGTACAGCGGTAATGCTGCATGTGTGCAAGGTGGCTCAGAAACGTATTCTCCTCGCACATGTGGAACTGAAAACACGTCTGAAATGTGTCCTCTGTGTGACCATTTAACCGTCCCGGTGGTGTGACTTTCCTTTGTAATGACACGCTGCAACCCCCTTGGTAGCGCTGCCCGTCTTCTGGCATCATGGTTTGGCTGCCTGCGCCTCTGCGTCCGCCCTGACCCACACAACGCCCCTCGGTGTCTTATTTATTGGGACTGCGAGGGTGTGATTGATGGGCAGGATCAGTGCATCAGTTCGCCTGTCCCTCCTCTCCTTCCGCCTTCTTCGGACTGTGCGGCTTCATGGCCGTGGCATGCGATAAGGGATCAGATGACGCCGCACAGTCTGAAGCGGGTGTAAGGACCCGAGTGTGAGAGGCGAACATATGTGCTGCGCCAGGCCCTGAATCCCAGCCCCGCAGTGTTTTAACAATGTTAAGACACTGCGGGGCTGGGATTCATGGGCATCGCGAACCGCACCGGCCGACATTACATGATGCCAGAAGATGGGCAGCGCTAACGGCGCTAGGCCAGGGGATAACACGACAGCGCAGACTCCTGTACAGCAAATAACAACGCTCGGGAGGCTGCACCCAGCACCAAGGTGGGATTCTTGACACCTGTGCTGCGTCTCATTACAAGGGGAACTCTCGCCTCCATTACACAGTTTGACTGTATAAAGGGCTAAATGTTATACGTGTTCCATTCAGCGTGTGCAAGGAGAAAAATTACAAGAGCAACCTTTGACTTGCGCAGCACTGCTGCTGCATAAGCTGTGGCTCTTCTACTTTGTAACCCCTGAGGGGGGGTTAAAGGTGACTTTTGAAATCGGTTCAATTAGGCTTCGGCCTACACTTTGCTCCACCTGCAGAGCCCGGGCTCCAACAACGCTAGTTGCTGTCCGGAAGTGCTGGCTGCACAGAGCCAAACACCTCGCCAATGTGTCAGTGGGGTCCAGCACCGCCAGCTGTTCCCCTGCTGTGTAGCCGGCAACGTGTCCTGCAAAAGCCACGCAGACACAACACACCCAAAGCTGCCGCCTGTGCAGGCTTCGGCCTACACTCCCCTCCCCCTGCTCCTCCTCCTGCTGTCCCTGGGCTCTAACACACCGCCAGTTGGGGCCCTAGGAAGACAAGCTTGAATAGGTCCCCATCCGGGTTCCAGTACCGTCAGCTGGTTCTCGGCAGTGTCTTTTGCTCTTGTACCTTCTGCTCCCCATCCTGGTTCCAGTACCGTCAGCTGGTTCCGGGCAGAGCCTTTGGCTTAGGTGCCTCCCTCTGGGTATCCGAGTTCCACCAACGTCAGGTGGTCCTTGGTAGTGCTTTCAGGCACGGGTACCTCCTGCTTAGTAACCGGGTTCCAGTAACGTCAGCTGGTCCTCGGTAGTTCCATTGGCTCTTGGACCTTCGGCTACCCATCCGGGTTCCAGTACCGTCAGCTGGTTCTCGGCAGTGTCTTTTGCTCTTGTACCTTCTGCTCCCCATCCTGGTTCCAGTACCGTCAGCTGGTTCCGGGCAGAGCCTTTGGCTTAGGTGCCTCCCTCTGGGTATCCGAGTTCCACCAACGTCAGGTGGTCCTTGGTAGTGCTTTCAGGCACGGGTACCTCCTGCTTAGTAACCGGGTTCCAGTAACGTCAGCTGGTCCTCGGTAGTTCCATTGGCTCTTGGACCTTCGGGTAGCCATCCGAGTTCCAGTTCCATCAGCTGTTTCTCGGCATTTTCTCAGCCTTCTTGTACCTTCTGCTACATTTCCAAGTTCAAGACCCGAAAGACGATGACCCGGAAGACCACCCCTAAGATGATGACGACACCAGAGACGACAACCACCGAGATGACGACGACCCTGGAGACGATGACCCTGAAGACGACCCCGATGACGACGACCCCGATGACGACGACCCCGATGACGACGACCCTGGAGATGACGACCCTGGAGATGACGACGACAACCTGGAAGACCGAGAAGCAGAAGAACAAGAGGCTGCAGAACAAAGAGCAGAAGAACATTAAGCATAAGACTAAATATCAGAGCAAAAGATATTATCTAAATTATAAGCAGAAGAAGACTAAGCAGTGTATGGGGGTGAGTCCGTTCCTCCTCGTGGTGCCCCTGGATAAAGCCTGATGCTGCAGGCCAAACTGAACGCGGACAAATGTAACTGTTTTGTGACAGGCAGAACGGAAGGTGTAATCTTCAAACTTTTATAGATAACAACTACGGGAATGCCTGTCACAAATAAGAATATGATGAAGAAGTTGAATATAAAAAAGATAATAGTTAAATAAAAAGAATATGAACAATGTAAAAAAAAAATATATATATATACGTAGAAAAGAAGAAGATGAATAAGGTGAAGAAGTTGATGTCACAGAAGCTGATGATGAGGATAATGAAGAAGAAAGTGTGGGAGAAGTAAAAAATAGGGTGAAGGGCGTGGAAGTAGTGAAACATCAATATCTGACAAAATAAATAAAAAATTAACATAGTCAAATTCTTTCTAACGCCGAACGTCATAAAAAAATTAAAAATACTGCTATTCTATTTGATTGGGATAAACCCCTGTGCCTTTAATGTCTCCGCCACCTCCCCCAATACATCCTACATTATTCTTAGTTGTTTTCCTTCATGTAGAATTAACCTACAAGGAAAGAAAGGGTTTATTTTAATTCCGATATTTTCGTCCCATTGACTTGCATTGGGATCGGGTATCGGTATCGGATTGGATTCCGATACTGTGACGGTATCGGCCGATACTTTCCGATACCGATACTTTCCGATATCGGAAAGTATCGGTATCGGAAAGTATCGGCCGATACCGTCACAGTATCGGAATCCAATCCGATACCGATACCCGATCCCAATGCAAGTCAATGGGACGAAAATATCGGAATTAAAATAAACCCTTTCTTTCCTTGTAGGTTAATTCTACATGAAGGAAAACAACTAAGAATAATGTAGGATGTATTGGGGGAGGTGGCGGAGACATTAAAGGCACAGGGGTTTATCCCAATCAAATAGAATAGCAGTATTTTTAATTTTTTTATGACGTTCGGCGTTAGAAAGAATTTGACTATGTTAATTTTTTATTTATTTTGTCAGATATTGATGTTTCACTACTTCCACGCCCTTCACCCTATTTTTTACTTCTCCCACACTTTCTTCTTCATTATCCTCATCATCAGCTTCTGTGACATCAACTTCTTCACCTTATTCATCTTCTTCTTTTCTACGTATATATATATTTTTTTTTTTACATTGTTCATATTCTTTTTATTTAACTATTATCTTTTTTATATTCAACTTCTTCATCATATTCTTATTTGTGACAGGCATTCCCATAGTTGTTATCTATAAAAGTTTGAAGATTACACCTTCCGTTCTGCCTGTCACAAAACAGTTACATTTGTCCGCGTTCAGTTTGGCCTGCAGCATCAGGCTTTATCCAGGGGCACCACGAGGAGGAACGGACTCACCCCCATACACTGCTTAGTCTTCTTCTGCTTATAATTTAGATAATATCTTTTGCTCTGATATTTAGTCTTATGCTTAATGTTCTTCTGCTCTTTGTTCTGCAGCCTCTTGTTCTTCTGCTTCTCGGTCTTCCAGGTTGTCGTCGTCATCTCCAGGGTCGTCATCTCCAGGGTCGTCGTCATCGGGGTCGTCGTCATCGGGGTCGTCGTCATCGGGGTCGTCTTCAGGGTCATCGTCTCCAGGGTCGTCGTCATCTCGGTGGTTGTCGTCTCTGGTGTCGTCATCATCTTAGGGGTGGTCTTCCGGGTCATCGTCTTTCGGGTCTTGAACTTGGAAATGTAGCAGAAGGTACAAGAAGGCTGAGAAAATGCCGAGAAACAGCTGATGGAACTGGAACTCGGATGGCTACCCGAAGGTCCAAGAGCCAATGGAACTACCGAGGACCAGCTGACGTTACTGGAACCCGGTTACTAAGCAGGAGGTACCCGTGCCTGAAAGCACTACCAAGGACCACCTGACGTTGGTGGAACTCGGATACCCAGAGGGAGGCACCTAAGCCAAAGGCTCTGCCCGGAACCAGCTGACGGTACTGGAACCAGGATGGGGAGCAGAAGGTACAAGAGCAAAAGACACTGCCGAGAACCAGCTGACGGTACTGGAACCCGGATGGGTAGCCGAAGGTCCAAGAGCCAATGGAACTACCGAGGACCAGCTGACGTTACTGGAACCCGGTTACTAAGCAGGAGGTACCCGTGCCTGAAAGCACTACCAAGGACCACCTGACGTTGGTGGAACTCGGATACCCAGAGGGAGGCACCTAAGCCAAAGGCTCTGCCCGGAACCAGCTGACGGTACTGGAACCAGGATGGGGAGCAGAAGGTACAAGAGCAAAAGACACTGCCGAGAACCAGCTGACGGTACTGGAACCCGGATGGGGACCTATTCAAGCTTGTCTTCCTAGGGCCCCAACTGGCGGTGTGTTAGAGCCCAGGGACAGCAGGAGGAGGAGCAGGGGGAGGGGAGTGTAGGCCGAAGCCTGCACAGGCGGCAGCTTTGGGTGTGTTGTGTCTGCGTGGCTTTTGCAGGACACGTTGCCGGCTACACAGCAGGGGAACAGCTGGCGGTGCTGGACCCCACTGACACATTGGCGAGGTGTTTGGCTCTGTGCAGCCAGCACTTCCGGACAGCAACTAGCGTTGTTGGAGCCCGGGCTCTGCAGGTGGAGCAGAGTGTAGGCCGAAGCCTAATTGAACCGATTTCAAAAGTCACCTTTAACCCCCCCTCAGGGGTTACAAAGTAGAAGAGCCACAGCTTATGCAGCAGCAGTGCTGCGCAAGTCAAAGGTTGCTCTTGTAATTTTTCTCCTTGCACACGCTGAATGGAACACGTATAACATTTAGCCCTTTATACAGTCAAACTGTGTAATGGAGGCGAGAGTTCCCCTTGTAATGAGACGCAGCACAGGTGTCAAGAATCCCACCTTGGTGCTGGGTGCAGCCTCCCGAGCGTTGTTATTTGCTGTACAGGAGTCTGCGCTGTCGTGTTATCCCCTGGCCTAGCGCCGTTAGCGCTGCCCATCTTCTGGCATCATGTAATGTCGGCCGGTGCAGTTCGCGATGCCCATGAATCCCAGCCCCGCAGTGTCTTAACATTGTTAAAACACTGCGGGCTGGGATTCAGGGCCTGGCGCAGCACATATGTTCGCCTCTCACACTCGGGTCCTTACACCCGCTTCAGACTGTGCGGCGTCATCTGATCCCTTATCGCATGCCACGGCCATGAAGCCGCACAGTCCGAAGAAGGCGGAAGGAGAGGAGGGACAGGCGAACTGATGCACTGATCCTGCCCATCAATCACACCCTCGCAGTCCCAATAAATAAGACACCGAGGGGCGTTGTGTGGGTCAGGGCGGCCGCAGAGGCGCAGGCAGCCAAACCATGATGCCAGAAGACGGGCAGCGCTACCAAGGGGGTTGCAGCGTGTCATTACAAAGGAAAGTCACACCACCGGGACGGTTAAATGGTCACACAGAGGACACATTTCAGACGTGTTTTCAGTTCCACATGTGCGAGGAGAATACGTTTCTGAGCCACCTTGCACACATGCAGCATTACCGCTGTACAAGGTGGCTGGATAACGTAAAAACGCCTGGGGGAGGGGGGACAGGTTCCCTTCAATTTCAGTTCTTGTGTCTGCGTGGCTTTTGCAGGACACGTTGCCGGCTGCACAGCAGGGGAACAGCTGGCGGTGCTGGACCCCACTGACACATTGGCTGGTGTTTTTCTCTGTGCAGCTAGCACATCTGGGCCCCAACTGGCGGTGTGTTAGAGCCCAGGGACAGCAGGAGGAGGAGCAGGAGGAGGAGGAGCAGGGGGAGGGGAGTGTAGGCCGAAGCCTGCACAGGCGGCAGCTTTGGGTGTGTTGTGTCTGCGTGGCTTTTGCAGGACACGTTGCCGGCTGCACAGCAGGGGAACAGCTGGCGGTGCTGGACCCCACTGACACATTGGCGAGGTGTTTGGCTCTGTGCAGCCAGCACTTCCGGACAGCAACTAGCGTTGTTGGAGCCCGGGCTCTGCAGGTGGAGCAGAGTGTAGGCCGAAGCCTAATTGAACCGATTTCAAAAGTCACCTTTAACCCCCCCTCAGGGGTTACAAAGTAGAAGAGCCACAGCTTATGCAGCAGCAGTGCTGCGCAAGTCAAAGGTTGCTCTTGTAATTTTTCTCCTTGCACACGCTGAATGGAACACGTATAACATTTAGCCCTTTATACAGTCAAACTGTGTAATGGAGGCGAGAGTTCCCCTTGTAATGAGACGCAGCACAGGTGTCAAGAATCCCACCTTGGTGCTGGGTGCAGCCTCCCGAGCGTTGTTATTTGCTGTACAGGAGTCTGCGCTGTCGTGTTATCCCCTGGCCTAGCGCCGTTAGCGCTGCCCATCTTCTGGCATCATGTAATGTCGGCCGGTGCGGTTCGCGATGCCCATGAATCCCAGCCCCGCAGTGTCTTAACATTGTTAAAACACTGCGGGGCTGGGATTCAGGGCCTGGCGCAGCACATATGTTCGCCTCTCACACTCGGGTCCTTACACCCGCTTCAGACTGTGCGGCGTCATCTGATCCCTTATCGCATGCCACGGCCATGAAGCCGCACAGTCCGAAGAAGGCGGAAGGAGAGGAGGGACAGGCGAACTGATGCACTGATCCTGCCCATCAATCACACCCTCGCAGTCCCAATAAATAAGACACCGAGGGGCGTTGTGTGGGTCAGGGCGGCCGCAGAGGCGCAGGCAGCCAAACCATGATGCCAGAAGACGGGCAGCGCTACCAAGGGGGTTGCAGCGTGTCATTACAAAGGAAAGTCACACCACCGGGACGGTTAAATGGTCACACAGAGGACACATTTCAGACGTGTTTTCAGTTCCACATGTGCGAGGAGAATACGTTTCTGAGCCACCTTGCACACATGCAGCATTACCGCTGTACAAGGTGGCTGGATAACGTAAAAACGCCTGGGGGAGGGGGGACAGGTTCCCTTCAATTTCAGTTCTTGTGTCTGCGTGGCTTTTGCAGGACACGTTGCCGGCTGCACAGCAGGGGAACAGCTGGCGGTGCTGGACCCCACTGACACATTGGCTGGTGTTTTTCTCTGTGCAGCTAGCACATCTGGGCCCCAACTGGCGGTGTGTTAGAGCCCAGGGACAGCAGGAGGAGGAGCAGGAGGAGGAGGAGCAGGGGGAGGGGAGTGTAGGCCGAAGCCTGCACAGGCGGCAGCTTTGGGTGTGTTGTGTCTGTGTGGCTTTTGCAGGACACGTTGCCGGCTGCACAGCAGGGGAACAGCTGGCGGTGCTGGACCCCACTGACACATTGGCGAGGTGTTTGGCTCTGTGCAGCCAGCACTTCCGGACAGCAACTAGCGTTGTTGGAGCGCGGGCTCTGCAGGTGGAGCAGAGTGTAGGCCGAAGCCTAATTGAACCGATTTCAAAAGTCACCTTTAACCCCCCCTCAGGGGTTACAAAGTAGAAGAGCCACAGCTTATGCAGCAGCAGTGCTGCGCAAGTCAAAGGTTGCTCTTGTAATTTTTCTCCTTGCACACGCTGAATGGAACACGTATAACATTTAGCCCTTTATACAGTCAAACTGTGTAATGGAGGCGAGAGTTCCCCTTGTAATGAGACGCAGCACAGGTGTCAAGAATCCCACCTTGGTGCTGGGTGCAGCCTCCCGAGCGTTGTTATTTGCTGTACAGGAGTCTGCGCTGTCGTGTTATCCCCTGGCCTAGCGCCGTTAGCGCTGCCCATCTTCTGGCATCATGTAATGTCGGCCGGTGCGGTTCGCGATGCCCATGAATCCCAGCCCCGCAGTGTCTTAACATTGTTAAAACACTGCGGGGCTGGGATTCAGGGCCTGGCGCAGCACATATGTTCGCCTCTCACACTCGGGTCCTTACACCCGCTTCAGACTGTGCGGCGTCATCTGATCCCTTATCGCATGCCACGGCCATGAAGCCGCACAGTCCGAAGAAGGCGGAAGGAGAGGAGGGACAGGCGAACTGATGCACTGATCCTGCCCATCAATCACACCCTCGCAGTCCCAATAAATAAGACACCGAGGGGCGTTGTGTGGGTCAGGGCGGCCGCAGAGGCGCAGGCAGCCAAACCATGATGCCAGAAGACGGGCAGCGCTACCAAGGGGGTTGCAGCGTGTCATTACAAAGGAAAGTCACACCACCGGGACGGTTAAATGGTCACACAGAGGACACATTTCAGACGTGTTTTCAGTTCCACATGTGCGAGGAGAATACGTTTCTGAGCCACCTTGCACACATGCAGCATTACCGCTGTACAAGGTGGCTGGATAACGTAAAAACGCCTGGGGGAGGGGGGACAGGTTCCCTTCAATTTCAGTTCTTGTGTCTGCGTGGCTTTTGCAGGACACGTTGCCGGCTGCACAGCAGGGGAACAGCTGGCGGTGCTGGACCCCACTGACACATTGGCTGGTGTTTTTCTCTGTGCAGCTAGCACATCTGGGCCCCAACTGGCGGTGTGTTAGAGCCCAGGGACAGCAGGAGGAGGAGCAGGAGGAGGAGGAGCAGGGGGAGGGGAGTGTAGGCCGAAGCCTGCACAGGCGGCAGCTTTGGGTGTGTTGTGTCTGCGTGGCTTTTGCAGGACACGTTGCCGGCTGCACAGCAGGGGAACAGCTGGCGGTGCTGGACCCCACTGACACATTGGCGAGGTGTTTGGCTCTGTGCAGCCAGCACTTCCGGACAGCAACTAGCGTTGTTGGAGCCCGGGCTCTGCAGGTGGAGCAGAGTGTAGGCCGAAGCCTAATTGAACCGATTTCAAAAGTCACCTTTAACCCCCCCTCAGGGGTTACAAAGTAGAAGAGCCACAGCTTATGCAGCAGCAGTGCTGCGCAAGTCAAAGGTTGCTCTTGTAATTTTTCTCCTTGCACACGCTGAATGGAACACGTATAACATTTAGCCCTTTATACAGTCAAACTGTGTAATGGAGGCGAGAGTTCCCCTTGTAATGAGACGCAGCACAGGTGTCAAGAATCCCACCTTGGTGCTGGGTGCAGCCTCCCGAGCGTTGTTATTTGCTGTACAGGAGTCTGCGCTGTCGTGTTATCCCCTGGCCTAGCGCCGTTAGCGCTGCCCATCTTCTGGCATCATGTAATGTCGGCCGGTGCGGTTCGCGATGCCCATGAATCCCAGCCCCGCAGTGTCTTAACATTGTTAAAACACTGCGGGGCTGGGATTCAGGGCCTGGCGCAGCACATATGTTCGCCTCTCACACTCGGGTCCTTACACCCGCTTCAGACTGTGCGGCGTCATCTGATCCCTTATCGCATGCCACGGCCATGAAGCCGCACAGTCCGAAGAAGGCGGAAGGAGAGGAGGGACAGGCGAACTGATGCACTGATCCTGCCCATCAATCACACCCTCGCAGTCCCAATAAATAAGACACCGAGGGGCGTTGTGTGGGTCAGGGCGGCCGCAGAGGCGCAGGCAGCCAAACCATGATGCCAGAAGATGGGCAGCGCTACCAAGGGGGTTGCAGCGTGTCATTACAAAGGAAAGTCACACCACCGGGACGGTTAAATGGTCACACAGAGGACACATTTCAGACGTGTTTTCAGTTCCACATGTGCGAGGAGAATACGTTTCTGAGCCACCTTGCACACATGCAGCATTACCGCTGTACAAGGTGGCTGGATAACGTAAAAACGCCTGGGGGAGGGGGGACAGGTTCCCTTCAATTTCAGTTCTTGTGTCTGCGTGGCTTTTGCAGGACACGTTGCCGGCTGCACAGCAGGGGAACAGCTGGCGGTGCTGGACCCCACTGACACATTGGCTGGTGTTTTTCTCTGTGCAGCTAGCACATCTGGGCCCCAACTGGCGGTGTGTTAGAGCCCAGGGACAGCAGGAGGAGGAGCAGGAGGAGGAGGAGCAGGGGGAGGGGAGTGTAGGCCGAAGCCTGCACAGGCGGCAGCTTTGGGTGTGTTGTGTCTGCGTGGCTTTTGCAGGACACGTTGCCGGCTGCACAGCAGGGGAACAGCTGGCGGTGCTGGACCCCACTGACACATTGGCGAGGTGTTTGGCTCTGTGCAGCCAGCACTTCCGGACAGCAACTAGCGTTGTTGGAGCCCGGGCTCTGCAGGTGGAGCAGAGTGTAGGCCGAAGCCTAATTGAACCGATTTCAAAAGTCACCTTTAACCCCCCCTCAGGGGTTACAAAGTAGAAGAGCCACAGCTTATGCAGCAGCAGTGCTGCGCAAGTCAAAGGTTGCTCTTGTAATTTTTCTCCTTGCACACGCTGAATGGAACACGTATAACATTTAGCCCTTTATACAGTCAAACTGTGTAATGGAGGCGAGAGTTCCCCTTGTAATGAGACGCAGCACAGGTGTCAAGAATCCCACCTTGGTGCTGGGTGCAGCCTCCCGAGCGTTGTTATTTGCTGTACAGGAGTCTGCGCTGTCGTGTTATCCCCTGGCCTAGCGCCGTTAGCGCTGCCCATCTTCTGGCATCATGTAATGTCGGCCGGTGCGGTTCGCGATGCCCATGAATCCCAGCCCCGCAGTGTCTTAACATTGTTAAAACACTGCGGGGCTGGGATTCAGGGCCTGGCGCAGCACATATGTTCGCCTCTCACACTCGGGTCCTTACACCCGCTTCAGACTGTGCGGCGTCATCTGATCCCTTATCGCATGCCACGGCCATGAAGCCGCACAGTCCGAAGAAGGCGGAAGGAGAGGAGGGACAGGCGAACTGATGCACTGATCCTGCCCATCAATCACACCCTCGCAGTCCCAATAAATAAGACACCGAGGGGCGTTGTGTGGGTCAGGGCGGCCGCAGAGGCGCAGGCAGCCAAACCATGATGCCAGAAGACGGGCAGCGCTACCAAGGGGGTTGCAGCGTGTCATTACAAAGGAAAGTCACACCACCGGGACGGTTAAATGGTCACACAGAGGACACATTTCAGACGTGTTTTCAGTTCCACATGTGCGAGGAGAATACGTTTCTGAGCCACCTTGCACACATGCAGCATTACCGCTGTACAAGGTGGCTGGATAACGTAAAAACGCCTGGGGGAGGGGGGACAGGTTCCCTTCAATTTCAGTTCTTGTGTCTGCGTGGCTTTTGCAGGACACGTTGCCGGCTGCACAGCAGGGGAACAGCTGGCGGTGCTGGACCCCACTGACACATTGGCTGGTGTTTTTCTCTGTGCAGCTAGCACATCTGGGCCCCAACTGGCGGTGTGTTAGAGCCCAGGGACAGCAGGAGGAGGAGCAGGAGGAGGAGGAGCAGGGGGAGGGGAGTGTAGGCCGAAGCCTGCACAGGCGGCAGCTTTGGGTGTGTTGTGTCTGCGTGGCTTTTGCAGGACACGTTGCCGGCTGCACAGCAGGGGAACAGCTGGCGGTGCTGGACCCCACTGACACATTGGCGAGGTGTTTGGCTCTGTGCAGCCAGCACTTCCGGACAGCAACTAGCGTTGTTGGAGCCCGGGCTCTGCAGGTGGAGCAGAGTGTAGGCCGAAGCCTAATTGAACCGATTTCAAAAGTCACCTTTAACCCCCCCTCAGGGGTTACAAAGTAGAAGAGCCACAGCTTATGCAGCAGCAGTGCTGCGCAAGTCAAAGGTTGCTCTTGTAATTTTTCTCCTTGCACACGCTGAATGGAACACGTATAACATTTAGCCCTTTATACAGTCAAACTGTGTAATGGAGGCGAGAGTTCCCCTTGTAATGAGACGCAGCACAGGTGTCAAGAATCCCACCTTGGTGCTGGGTGCAGCCTCCCGAGCGTTGTTATTTGCTGTACAGGAGTCTGCGCTGTCGTGTTATCCCCTGGCCTAGCGCCGTTAGCGCTGCCCATCTTCTGGCATCATGTAATGTCGGCCGGTGCGGTTCGCGATGCCCATGAATCCCAGCCCCGCAGTGTCTTAACATTGTTAAAACACTGCGGGGCTGGGATTCAGGGCCTGGCGCAGCACATATGTTCGCCTCTCACACTCGGGTCCTTACACCCGCTTCAGACTGTGCGGCGTCATCTGATCCCTTATCGCATGCCACGGCCATGAAGCCGCACAGTCCGAAGAAGGCGGAAGGAGAGGAGGGACAGGCGAACTGATGCACTGATCCTGCCCATCAATCACACCCTCGCAGTCCCAATAAATAAGACACCGAGGGGCGTTGTGTGGGTCAGGGCGGCCGCAGAGGCGCAGCCAGCCAAACAATGATGCCAGAAGACGGGCAGCGCTACCAAGGGGGTTGCAGCGTGTCATTACAAAGGAAAGTCACACCACCGGGACGGTTAAATGGTCACACAGAGGACACATTTCAGACGTGTTTTCAGTTCCACATGTGCGAGGAGAATACGTTTCTGAGCCACCTTGCACACATGCAGCATTACCGCTGTACAAGGTGGCTGGATAACGTAAAAACGCCTGGGGGAGGGGGGACAGGTTCCCTTCAATTTCAGTTCTTGTGTCTGCGTGGCTTTTGCAGGACACGATGCCGGCTGCACAGCAGGGGAACAGCTGGCGGTGCTGAACCCCACTGACACATTGGCTGGTGTTTTTCTCTGTGCAGCTAGCAGTACCGGGCCCCAATTGGCGGTGTTGGAGCCCGGGGTCAGCAGGAGGAGGAGAGGGAGCAGAGTGTAGGCCGAAGCCTGCACTGGCGGCAGCTTTTGGGTCTGTTGTGCCTGCGTGGCAGTTGCAGGACACGTTGCCGGCTGCACAGCAGGGGAACAGCTGGCGGTGCTGAACCCCACTGACACATTGGCTGGTGTTTTTCTCTGTGCAGCTAGCAGTACCGGGCCCCAACTGGCGGTGTTGGAGCCCAGGGCTCTGCAGGGGGAGCAGAGTGTAGGCCGAAGCCTAATTGAACCAATTTCAAAGGTAACCTTTAACCCCCCCTCAGGGGTTACAAAGTAGAAGAGCCACAGCTTATGCAGCAGTAGTGCTGCACAAGTCAAAGGTTGCTCTTTTAATTTCGCTCCTTGCACACGCTGAGTGAAACACGTATAACATTTAGCCCTTTATACAGTCAAACTGTGTTGGAGGCGCGAGTTCCCTTTGTAATGAGACGCAGCACAGATGTCAAGAATCCCACCTTGGTGCTGGGTGCAGCCTCCTGAGCGTTGTTATTTGCTGTACAGGAGTCTGCGCTGTCGTGTTATCCCCTGGCCTAGCGCTGTTAGCGCTGCCCATGTTCTGGCATCATTTAATGTCGGCCGGTGCGTTTCGCGATGACCATGAATCCCAGCCCCGCAGTGTCTTAACATTGTTAAAACACTGCGGGGCTGGGATTCAGGGCCTGGCGCAGCACATATGTTTGCCTCTCACACTCGGGTCCTTACACCCGCTTCAGACTGTGCGGCGTCATCTGATCCCTTATCGCATGCCACGGCCATGAAGCCGCACAGT
This sequence comes from Ranitomeya variabilis, assembly GCF_051348905.1. NCBI lineage: Eukaryota > Metazoa > Chordata > Amphibia > Anura > Dendrobatidae > Ranitomeya > Ranitomeya variabilis. Next base: position 483,459,074 of record NC_135235.1, read on the forward strand.
CCGCAGAAGGCGGAAGGAGATGAGGGACAGGCGAACTGATGCACTGATCATGCCCATCAATCACACCCTCGCAGTCCCAATAACTAAGACAACGAGGGGCGTTGTGTGGGTCAGGGCGGCCGCAGAGGCGCAGGCAGCCAAACCATGATGCCAGAAGACGGGCAGCGCTACCAAGGGGGTTGCAGCGTGTCATTACAAAGGAAAGTCACACCACCGGGACGGTTAAATGGTCACACAGAGGACACATTTTAGACGTGTTTTCAGTTCCACATGTGCGAGGAGAATACGTTTATGAGCCACCTTGCACACATGCAGCATTACCGCTGTACAAGGTGGCCTTTAAAACGTACAAACGCCTGGGGGAGGGGGGACAGGTTCCCTTCAATTTCAGTTCTTGTGTCTGCGTGGCTTTTGCAGGACACGATGCCGGCTGCACAGCAGGGGAACAGCTGGCGGTGCTGAACCCCACTGACACATTGGCTGGTGTTTTTCTCTGTGCAGCTAGCAGTACCGGGCCCCAATTGGCGGTGTTGGAGCCCGGGGTCAGCAGGAGGAGGAGAGGGAGCAGAGTGTAGGCCGAAGCCTGCACTGGCGGCAGCTTTGGGTCTGTTGTGCCTGCGTGGCTGTTGCAGGACACGTTGCCGGCTGCACAGCAGGGGAACAGCTGGCGGTGCTGAACCCCACTGACACATTGGCGAGGTGTTTTTCTCTGTGCAGCTAGCACATCTGGGCCCCAACTGGCGGTGTTAGAGCCCAGGGTCAGCAGGAGGAGCAGGGGGAGCGGAGTGTAGGCCGAAGCCTGCACTGGAGCAAGTTGAAAGGAAACCTTTAACCCCCCCCACAGGCGTTTGTAGCTGGAAGAGCCATCGTGTACAGCACTAATGCTGGAAAAGGTAAACTTAGCTCTTTTAATTATGGTCCTTGCAGATGCTGAACCTAACACTTATGAAATGTGTCCCCTCACAGCGTTCAACCGTCCGGTAGGTGGAACTTTCCTTTGTCATGTGACGCAGCACAGCCGTCATTTTTACCCCCTTGTCGCCGTGCGCCGCCTCCTCAGCGTTGTTTGAATCTGTCCCGGAGCCTGCGCTGTTAGGTTACCCCTTGGCCATGCACACATTTTGCGCTGCCCGTCTTCTGACATCATTTGCTGTCAGGCTGGCTGCGCCTGTGCGGGTGCGCTGTCCGAGATTCAGCCTCGCGGTGTCGTCTAATGTAATCCCACCGCGGGCCTGGGATCCGTGTCCATGCGCAGTGCATATCCTCGCCTCTCACTCCCCTCCCTACGGCTTCTTAAGACTGTGCGGTGTCACGGCCGTGGCATGCTATTAGGGTTCATTTGACACCGAACAGTCTTTAGAAGCTGTAGGGAGGGGAGTGAGAGGCGAGGATATGCACTGCGCATGGACACGGATCCCAGGCCCGCGGTGGGATTACATTAGACGACACCGCGAGGCTGAATCTCGGACAGCGCACCCGCACAGGCGCAGCCAGCCTGACAGCAAATGATGTCAGAAGACGGGCAGCGCAAAATGTGTGCATGGGCAAGGGGTAACCTAACAGCGCAGGCTCCGGGACAGATTCAAACAACGCTGAGGAGGCGGCGCACGGCGCCAAGGGGGTAAAAATGACGGCTGTGCTGCGTCACATGACAAAGGAAAGTTCCACCTACCGGACGGTTGAACGCTGTGAGGGGACACATTTCATAAGTGTTAGGTTCAGCATCTGCAAGGAGCACCACGAAAAGAGGCACTTTTTCCCTTTGCATCATTACTGCTGCACAAGGTGGCTCCTTCAGTAACAAACGCCTGGGGGGGGGGGGACAGGTTCCCTTAAATTTAACTTGTTGTGCCTGCGTGGCGGTCGCAGTACACGTTGCCGTATACACAGCAGGGGAACAGCTGGCGGTGCTGAACCCCACTAACACATTGGCGAGGTGTTTGGCTCTGTGAGTACAGCACTTCTGGACGGCAACTGGCGGTGTTGGAGCCCAGGGACAGGTGGAGGAGGTGGAGGAGGAGGAGGTTGGAGGAGGTAGGAGGGATTGCCACACACACAGCAGGGGAACAGCTGACGTTACTGAACCCCAATAACAGAGGAGGGACTGTTGACTGTGCGTACAGCACTTCTGGACGGCAACTGGCGGTGTTGGAGCCCAGGGACAGGTGGAGGAGGTGGAGGAGGAGGAGGTTGGAGGAGGTAGGAGGGATTGCCACACACACAGCAGGGGAACAGCTGACGTTACTGAACCCCAATAACAGAGGAGGGACTGTTGACTGTGCGTACAGCACTTCTGGACGGCAACTGGCGTTGTTGGAGCCCAGGGACAGGTGGAGGAGGAGGAGGTTGGAGGAGGTAGGAGGGATTGCCACACACACAGCAGGGGAACAGCTGACGTTACTGAACCCCAATAACAGAGGAGGGACTGTTGACTGTGCGTACAGCACTTCTGGACGGCAACTGGCGGTGTTGGAGCCCAGGGACAGGTGGAGGAGGAGGAGGTTGGAGGAGGTAGGAGGGATTGCCACACACACAGCAGGGGAACAGCTGACGTTACTGAACCCCAATAACAGAGGAGGGACTGTTGACTGTGCGTACAGCACTTCTGGACGGCAACTGGCGGTGTTGGAGCCCAGGGACAGGTGGAGGAGGAGGAGGTTGGAGGAGGTAGGAGGGATTGCCACACACACAGCAGGGGAACAGCTGACGTTACTGAACCCCAATAACAGAGGAGGGACTGTTGACTGTGCGTACAGCACTTCTGGACGGCAACTGGCGGTGTTGGAGCCCAGGGACAGGTGGAGGAGGTGGAGGAGGAGGAGGTTGGAGGAGGTAGGAGGGATTGCCACACACACAGCAGGGGAACAGCTGACGTTACTGAACCCCAATAACAGAGGAGGGACTGTTGACTGTGCGTACAGCACTTCTGGACGGCAACTGGCGGTGTTGGAGCCCAGGGACAGGTGGAGGAGGAGGAGGTTGGAGGAGGTAGGAGGGATTGCCACACACACAGCAGGGGAACAGCTGACGTTACTGAACCCCAATAACAGAGGAGGGACTGTTGACTGTGCGTACAGCACTTCTGGACGGCAACTGGCGGTGTTGGAGCCCAGGGACAGGTGGAGGAGGTGGAGGAGGAGGAGGTTGGAGGAGGTAGGAGGGATTGCCACACACACAGCAGGGGAACAGCTGACGTTACTGAACCCCAATAACAGAGGAGGGACTGTTGACTGTGCGTACAGCACTTCTGGACGGCAACTGGCGGTGTTGGAGCCCAGGGACAGGTGGAGGAGGAGGAGGTTGGAGGAGGTAGGAGGGATTGCCACACACACAGCAGGGGAACAGCTGACGTTACTGAACCCCAATAACAGAGGAGGGACTGTTGACTGTGCGTACAGCACTTCTGGACGGCAACTGGCGGTGTTGGAGCCCAGGGACAGGTGGAGGAGGTGGAGGAGGAGGAGGTTGGAGGAGGTAGGAGGGATTGCCACACACACAGCAGGGGAACAGCTGACGTTACTGAACCCCAATAACAGAGGAGGGACTGTTGACTGTGCGTACAGCACTTCTGGACGGCAACTGGCGGTGTTGGAGCCCAGGGACAGGTGGAGGAGGTGGAGGAGGAGGAGGTTGGAGGAGGTAGGAGGGATTGCCACACACACAGCAGGGGAACAGCTGACGTTACTGAACCCCAATAACAGAGGAGGGACTGTTGACTGTGCGTACAGCACTTCTGGACGGCAACTGGCGGTGTTGGAGCCCAGGGACAGGTGGAGGAGGTGGAGGAGGAGGAGGTTGGAGGAGGTAGGAGGGATTGCCACACACACAGCAGGGGAACAGCTGACGTTACTGAACCCCAATAACAGAGGAGGGACTGTTGACTGTGCGTACAGCACTTCTGGACGGCAACTGGCGGTGTTGGAGCCCAGGGACAGGTGGAGGAGGTGGAGGAGGAGGAGGTTGGAGGAGGTAGGAGGGATTGCCACACACACAGCAGGGGAACAGCTGACGTTACTGAACCCCAATAACAGAGGAGGGACTGTTGACTGTGCGTACAGCACTTCTGGACGGCAACTGGCGGTGTTGGAGCCCAGGGACAGGTGGAGGAGGAGGAGGTTGGAGGAGGTAGGAGGGATTGCCACACACACAGCAGGGGAACAGCTGACGTTACTGAACCCCAATAACAGAGGAGGGACTGTTGACTGTGCGTACAGCACTTCTGGACGGCAACTGGCGGTGTTGGAGCCCAGGGACAGGTGGAGGAGGAGGAGGTTGGAGGAGGTAGGAGGGATTGCCACACACACAGCAGGGGAACAGCTGACGTTACTGAACCCCAATAACAGAGGAGGGACTGTTGACTGTGCGTACAGCACTTCTGGACAGCAACTGGCGGTGTTGGAGCCCAGGGACAGGTGGAGGAGGTGGAGGAGGAGGAGGTTGGAGGAGGTAGGAGGGATTGCCACACACACAGCAGGGGAACAGCTGACGTTACTGAACCCCAATAACAGAGGAGGGACTGTTGACTGTGCGTACAGCACTTCTGGACGGCAACTGGCGGTGTTGGAGCCCAGGGACAGGTGGAGGAGGTGGAGGAGGAGGAGGTTGGAGGAGGTAGGAGGGATTGCCACACACACAGCAGGGGAACAGCTGACGTTACTGAACCCCAATAACAGAGGAGGGACTGTTGACTGTGCGTACAGCACTTCTGGACGGCAACTGGCGGTGTTGGAGCCCAGGGACAGGTGGAGGAGGTGGAGGAGGAGGAGGTTGGAGGAGGTAGGAGGGATTGCCACACACACAGCAGGGGAACAGCTGACGTTACTGAACCCCAATAACAGAGGAGGGACTGTTGACTGTGCGTACAGCACTTCTGGACGGCAACTGGCGGTGTTGGAGCCCAGGGACAGGTGGAGGAGGAGGAGGTTGGAGGAGGTTGGAGGAGGTAGGAGGGATTGCCACACACACAGCAGGGGAACAGCTGACGTTACTGAACCCCAATAACAGAGGAGCGACTGTTGACTGTGCGTACAGCACTTCTGGACGGCAACTGGCGGTGTTGGAGCCCAGGGACAGGTGGAGGAGGAGGAGGTTGGAGGAGGTTGGAGGAGGTAGGAGGGATTGCCACACACACAGCAGGGGAACAGCTGACGTTACTGAACCCCAATAACAGAGGAGGGACTGTTGACTGTGCGTACAGCACTTCTGGACGGCAACTGGCGGTGTTGGAGCCCAGGGACAGGTGGAGGAGGAGGAGGTTGGAGGAGGTAGGAGGGATTGCCACACACACAGCAGGGGAACAGCTGACGTTACTGAACCCCAATAACAGAGGAGCGACTGTTGACTGTGCGTACAGCACTTCTGGACGGCAACTGGCGGTGTTGGAGCCCAGGGACAGGTGGAAAAGCAGAGGAACACAATGTAGGCCGAAGCCTGAGAAAGTCGAAAGGGAACCTTTAACCCCCCCCCCAAGGCGTTTGTAGCTGAAAGAGCCAGCTTGTGCAGCACAAAAGATGCAAAAGGAAAAGGTGGCTCTTTTCATCATGCTCCTTGCAAACACAGAACTAAACACTTTTAAAATGTGTCCCCTGAAGCCGTGAAACCGTCCCGGAGGTGGGACTTTCCTTCGTAATATGACGCAGCACAGCCATCATTACTACCCCCCCGCCGCCGTGCCCCGGCTCCTCAGCGTTGTTTGATTCCGTCCCGGAGCCTGCGCTGTTATGTTATCCCGTGGCCAGGCACACTTAGCGCTGCCCATCTTCTGACATCATTTGATGTCAGGCTGGCTGCGCCTGTGCGGCCGCGCTGGCCGAGAGCCCGCCTCGCAGTGTCTTCTGATGTAATCCCACTGGGGGCCTGGGATCCATGGCCATGCGCAGTGCATATCCTCGCCTCTCACTCCCCTCCCTACGGCTTCTTTTTCAGACTGTGCGGTGTCACGGCCGTGGCATGCTATTAGGGACCAGCTGACACCGAACAGTCTGAAGAAGCCATAGGGAGATGAGTGAGAGGTGGAGGTTCAGATATGCACTGCGCATGTCCATAGATCCCAGGCCCCCAGTGGGATTAAATCAGAAGACACTGCGAGGCGGGCTCTCGGCCAGCGTGGCCGCACAGGCGCAGCCAGCCTGACACCAAATGATGCCAGAAGACGGGCAGCGCTAAGTGTGCCTGGCCACGGGATAACATAACAGCGCAGGCTACGGGACGGAATCAAACAACGCTGAGGAGCCGGGGCGCGGCGGCGGGGGGGTAGTAATGATGGCTGTGCTGCGTCATATTACGAAGGAAAGTCCCACCTCCGGGACGGTTTTACGGTATCAGTGGACACAATTTTATAAGTGTTAAGTTTTGCGTGTGCAAGGAGCAAAACCAAAATAGCTACCTTTTTCCTTGTGCAGCATTACTGCTGCACAAGGTGGCTCTTTCAGTAACAAACGCCTTGGGGGGGGGGGGGGACAGATTCCCTTACATTTCAGTTGTTGTGTCAGCGTGGCGGTCGCATGACACATTGCCGGCTACACAGCTGGGGATCAGCTGACGTTACTGAAACCCAATAACACTGGGTCGTATGTTTTGACTGTGCAGACGGCACATCTGAGCCTCAACTGGCGGTGTTGGAGCCCAGGAATTTAAGTTCAGGTGGTAGAAAGATGAACACAACAGGAGACCTGGATAACGTATACAGTGACCTAATTATTTAATCAGGAGGAGGAGTGGCAAATTCCTGCGAGATCCAGGCCTTGTTCATTTTCAGGAAAGTAAGCCGGTCAACGTTATCGGAGGATAGTCGCATGCGACGGTCAGTTAGTACACCACCTGCAGCACTAAAGACACGTTCCGATAATACACTGGCCGCAGGGCAAGACAGCACCTCCAATGCATACTGGCTTAGCTCTGGCCATGTATCCAGCTTTGAGACCCAAAACTTGAAAGGGGAAGAGCCGTCTGGGAGTACAGCAAGAGGGCAAGACATGTAGTCTGTCACCATCTGACGGAACCGTTGCCTCCTGCTGACTGGAGCCGTCTGTGATGGTGTAGACTTTTGTGGCGGGCACAGAAAACTGTGCCACAGTTCGGCCATACTGGTCTTGCCTTGGGCAGAGGCACTGCTTCTGCTCCCTCTTTGTGCAGAGCCTCCACCACTGCCTGGACGCACTGAGCTGCTTTGGAATGCACTAGCAGCACTTCTCTCAGTTGGAATGGAGAAGATGATGGAACTGACCAGTGTGTCTTGGTACTCCCGCATTTTTCGCTCCCGGTTCAACGGTGTGATGAGGCTTTCTACGTTGTCCCGGTAGCGAGGATCGAGGAGGGTGAACACCCAGTAATCAGACATGTTGAGAATGTGGGCGATGCGGCGGTCGTTTCTCAGGCACTGCAGCATGTAATCCACCATGTGCTGCAGACTGCCAACTGCCCAAGAAACGCTGTCCCCAGCTGGAGGCGTGATCTCTGCCCGCTCGTCATCACCCCACCCTCGCTGTACAGACTGAGTACTGGACAATTCGGGAACTCCCTCCTCTGGACGGATGTCTTCCTCCTCCATTGACTCCTCCTCATCCTCCTCACAAACTGTCCCCTGCCTACGCGTTTGTGAGGAACCACGTGGCGCTGACTGTCCAGAAGATGATGGAAGTGGTGAATCCTCATCCTCCACCTCTTCCACAACATCATCCCTTAGCGCTTGCAGTGATTTTTCAAGCAGGCAGATAAGGGGGACAGTCATGCTGACTAGTGCATCATCTGCACTCGCCATCCGCGTGGAATAATCAAAGGGACGCAAAACCTGGCAGACATCCTTCATAGTGGCCCACTCTGTGGTTGTGAAGTCTGTACGGCGCTGACTGCGACTTTTTTGCGCCTGATACAGCTGGTACTCCATTACAGCTTGCTGCTGCTCACACAACCGCTCCAACATATGTAACGTGGAATTCCACCTGGTAGGTAGGTCACATATGATGCGATGTTCCGGCAGGCGGTGTCGGCGCTGCAGAGCCGCAATGCGCGCTTTTGCCGTGCTGGAACGCCGCAAGTGAGCACACTCTAGGCGGACCTTGTGCAGCAGTGCATCAAGATCCGGATAGTCCCTCAAAAAACTCTGCACGACCAAATTGAGCACATGTGCCAGACATGGGATGTGAGTGAGGTTGCCGAGGCCCAGGGCTGCCACCAGATTTCGGCCATTATCACACACTACCATGCCTGGCTGGAGATTCGCTGGCTCAAACCACACATCGCTCTCCTGCTTGATGGCATTCCAGAGCTCCTGCGCTGTGTGGCTACGATTCCCCAAAAAAATTAATTTCAAGACGGCCTGTTGACGTTTGGCCACGGCTGTGCTCATGTCGGTCGTAACAGGTACACGTTCATCACGGGTCCATGTGGAGGTGGACTGTGACGGCTCCTGCAGCGATGATTCTGAGGAACTGGTGTAAGAGGAGGAGTCAATGCGTACAGAATGGATTCCTGCAATCCTTGGAGTGGGCAGGACACGTCCTGCGCCACTCGCACGGTCTGTACCCGGCTCAACGACATTAACCCAATGGGCAGTGAGGGAAAGGTATCGCCCCTGTCCATGGTGACTGGTCCACGCATCGGTGGTGAGGTGGACCTTGCTACTGACGGCGTTCAGTAGCGCGTGTTTTATGTGTCCCTCCACATGCTTGTGCAGGGCAGGGACGGCTTGCCTGCTGAAGTAAAAGCGGCTGGGCACACTGTACTGTGGGACTGCCAATGACATCAAGTCACGGAAGCTGTCAGTCTCCACCAGCCTGAATGACAGCATTTCCAGTGACAGAAGTTTGGCAATGCCTGCAGTCAGAGCCTGTGCTCGTGGGTGGTTTGACGAGAAAGGCCGCCTTTTCTCCCATGCCTGTACTACCGATGGCTGTAGACTGGGCTGGGAGTGTGTGGATGACTGGGAAAGTGGTGCTGCGGGTGGAATGACAGCGGGTCTCTGGACAACAGGGCCAGAGGTTCTTCCACGGCGATCCTGGGAGGAAGCCGAACCAGCTGCGTGTGAGCTAGAGGAAGAGGCAACACGAGCTGAAGAGGTGGTAGCTGCCGCTGTTGGTTGGCCTACCTCTTCAGTGTGTTTGTCTAACTCCGCCGGGTGCCTGTTGCGCACATGTTTCCACATGTTGGAGGTATTGAGGTTGGCGACTTTTTGACCTCTTTTGATTTTTTGATGACACACCTTGCATCTGACATAGCAAATGTCATCTGCAACTGTGTCAAAAAAGGACCAGGCACTGCAAGTCTTGGGAGCCCCCCTTTTGACTTTTGGAAGAGACATGCTCCTTACGGGTGCCAAAGCGGAGGCTGCAGGATCCGCAGTCTTCCCCCTCCCTCTTTGGGCCGTACGGGGAATCTCTTCCTCAGAGCTGCTCCCACCACCTTCCTGTCCCTGACGCCAAGATGGGTCAAGGACCTCATCATCTACACTACCCTCTGCCCCCAATTGCTCCTCCTGGGTAGTCTCAGCAGCAGAGCACGCACCAGTAAGTGGCACCTGAGTGTCATCATCAGCTGATGCGGCCTGCGAGGTGGTGACCGGAGCCACTGGCCCACCCGCCTCTTCAGAGGAAGACAGAAAAAGCTGTTGGGCATCACTGCACCCTGCCTCTTCTTCCATTTCTCCAATGCTGCTTGGCTGGCCCCCTGTTTCCAAGCCAAGAGATGATTCAGAGAACAGAAGTAGAGACTGCTCCTGTCCTGGGATCTCTGTCTGCCTGGGCAATTTTGCAGGTGGTGAAGAGACAGATGGCTGCTCTCCAGTGCTCTGTGTCTGAGAGGATGTGGCACTAATGGAAGTTGATGCATTAGCTGCCATCCATCCCACAACGGCTTCAATTTGGTCTTCACGCAGCAGCGGTGTACGGCGCTCGGCGACAAAGCTGCGCATGAACGACTGTTCCCTTGTGAAAGTGGGTGCTGATGACTCACCGGTGCCCGCAGCAGGCACAGAATCCCCACGTCCCCTCCCTGCTCCGCGCCCACGCCCACGCCCACGTGCCTTACTCACTGCCTTCTTCATCTTGGTTGACTGATAAAGATAAGCAGAAAAGTACTAACGGCTTTGTGTGCTTATTCCTGAGCAACTCCTCCTAACAGGTATAAGAAACACTAATTTTCTAAAGTGTGGACTAGACTTTAATATGAGCTAATGTGGCCTACACAAATGTAAAGTGGTGTAACTGGTGTGTTTGGTGAACTTTATTATTTATTTATTTTTTTGGGGGCTGAACTGACAACGGATAGAGCTGCAATCACACGGAGACCGTGCAGACAGCCGTAAACGGCGCTGCAAGGCCCAAAAACCCTCCTCTACTTTATCCTATGTAGTGTTTTTCCACAAATTAGCTGGAGACGGGTGGAAAGACACTAATAGGATTTTTTAAAATAAATTAGCAGCAGACTACACTACTTTGAAAAAAAAGAAAATTGATTTGGCGGTATGACGCAGTGAAAAACCCTGAGCTGCAGACAACCAGGCTACGGCTGCTCACAGACTACAGGGCGAGCTGCAGTCACACGGAGACCGTGCAGACAGCCGTAAACGGCGCTGCAAGGCCCAAAAACCCTCCTCTACTTTATCCTATGTAGTGTTTTTCCACAAATTAGCTGGAGACGGGTGGAAAGACACTAATAGGATTTTTTAAAATAAATTAGCAGCAGACTACACTACTTTGAAAAAAAAGAAAATTGATTTGGCGGTATGACGCAGTGAAAAACCCTGAGCTGCAGACAACCAGGCTACGGCTGCTCACAGACTACAGGGCGAGCTGCAGTCACACGGAGACCGTGCAGACAGCCGTAAACGGCGCTGCAAGGCCCAAAAACCCTCCTCTACTTTATCCTATGTAGTGTTTTTCCACAAATTAGCTGGAGACGGGTGGAAAGACACTAATAGGATTTTTTAAAATAAATTAGCAGCAGACTACACTACTTTGAAAAAAAAGAAAATTGATTTGGCGGTATGACGCAGTGAAAAACCCTGAGCTGGAGACAACCAGGCTATGGCTGCTCACAGATTACAGGGCGAGCTGCAGTCACACGGAGACCGTGCAGACAGCCGTAAACGGCGCTGCAAGGCCCAAAAACCCTCCTCTACTTTATCCTATGTAGTGTTTTTCCACAAATTAGCTGGAGACGGGTGGAAAGACACTAATAGGATTTTTTTGAATAAATTAGCAGCAGACTACACTACTTGAAAAAAAAAAAAAAAAAAAAAAAAAGAACAGTATGAGGCAATGAACCACCCTCCCTGAACTGAATACAACCAGCTATGGATGGCCTATGTGGCTGCACTCAGACTAGAGAGTGGGCTGCACTCACACACACACACACAGAGAGACCTTGCAGATCGCTGTGAAAACAGCGCTACAAGGCAAAAGGAAGGTGAATAGTAGGTGAACACAGCGGTTGCTAAATTAGCCTTTGGAAAGCACAAAGAAGCAAATCGCTATCTCTAAACTGTCCCTCAGTCAGCAAACAGCGTCCTGTCACTAACTGAATTCACAGCAGAGTGATCGCAAAATGGCGCCAGCGACTTTTAAACTGCATCATGACATCATTTCAGCAGCCAATCACAGCCTTGCCAGTAGTTTCATGCCCTCCATGCTAAACAGGATGTGCCCACACTTGGAATCTTTCTCATTGGCTGAATTTCTGAATTTTGAATCATTGAACTTCCGATTCCGGTATCCGATACGGGGCAAGTATCGGAATCCCGGTATCGGAATTCCGATACCGCTAGTATCGGCCGATACCCGATACTTGCGGTATCGGAATGCTCAACACTACTCAACACTAGTGATGATACTTAAGAGAAATGAATATTCATTTCTCTTAAGCATCGGCACACATGACCGCCGGCAGCAGCAGGAAGCATGCGGACAGTGCACGCTACTGAAGAGGAATGAATACTCACCACGATCTCTGATGAACAATCCCAGTGAGTATTCCGACAATGTGATCTGTTTGTGAGCAGCGCATGATGTCCCTGCCATGCACTGCTAACAAGCATTAATCAGCTGCTGGCACCGGAGCAGGATGCTGCGACTTCAAGGAAGCAGAGGAAGGTAAGTGTAATGTTTTTTTTTTTAATCTTTTCTGATGAGGCCATGGATACTAGGACTGGGATGGGGCCAATCATACCAGCAACAGGATGGGACCAATAAATCATACCAGGATGCCAGGAAGAAATGAATATTCATTGCCCTCCACGCCCATGGGCATGGAATGCAGTGCATATTCATTTCTCTTTAGCAGCGGGCACATGAGTTAGCTGGAGCCGCCGGCTCCTGCCTCTGTGACCCGCTGCTCCTCTGATACCATTCCCTCACCTCCCCACCACAGCCAGAGCCAATACATCCAGACTATAAGACACACACTTCATTTTCCTCCACATTTTGGGAGGAAAAAAGTGCGTCTTATAGTCCGAAAAATACGGTAGTTGCTAACTACCTGCCTGTTCTGCCATCTGACGATCTTTCATGGCTCAGAGCAGTCATGCATTGTTCCTGGTAGTGATTCTCCTGCTGCCTGTGATGTCACATTGACAGAGCAGTTCCTTCTCTTCACAGTTGCTCTATTGACAGGGCGTCACTGCCGATGTCATGTTGATTGACGGCAGGTACGGAGTGGGGCTGAAATTCAGTCGTGGCATTTGAAATCATGACCCATTTGACCCATGTTGTCCCCGTCCCCAAGCACTAGATGGAATATATTACTAATATTATCCTGGATGGAGGAAAGCAAGATTTACAACAAGACCAATATTTCTAATGATACACGGGGCCTGGTGGGGTAAGTGATGAAGTTAGCGACTTTGTGCTTCATTTCAACTCTTAACAGTATGGGTGTCTTGAGAACACCGATTCTTTTAACAACGTAGCAGACAAGGCAGCCCACAACCAGATAAGCCCTTCTAGCATTCGCCAGAATTGCCAGATGGCCAGTCCAGCCCTTATAGACAGTCAGATCAGCCTAACACAATCGGGAACCGACTGTCAATCAACATGATGTTGTATCGACAGTGATGCTTTGTTGACAGAGCAGAGCAAAAGAGACAGAATTGTCTGGCATCACAGGAAGATGGAAAAGCACTAGCAAAAGAAGTCTGTTAAATCTCTGAGCTTTGAGAGATTGCCGCATGGCTGAACAGACACGTCGTTAGCAACTCCCTTTCGGTAAGTGCTTAACCCCATTGAAAAAAAAGTCCCAGATAACCCTTTTGTTAAATATATGTATATATGGAGTGTATTCTGTGCTAATATAGCCTTGCAATTCACCCTATATTGCTGCTCCTGTATGTGCCTCGCCCCAGAGTCCTGGTCGTTGCAGTAATGTTGCTCTTCCACCGGGGGGATTGATATTGCATCTGATGATACTAAAGGAGTTCACCTTGCCAGGTATCACAGTCACACACTACACTTCACACTCCAGTCCACCAGGGGGAGCAAAGGTACTATCTACTAGGCCACTCCTCACACACGGGTAAAACTGGTGGGTTGGATAGGAAGTCAGTCAGAAGCTACCTGAGTTCGACCCAGAGAGGACCTGTCAGGCAGACAGGGGGAAAGGAGGAACATCTGAGCTGTTGGGTGGGATCCTGACAGAGACCAAGCACAAGATAGAACGTTATGGAGCTGTGCCTGCACTCCATTGCGGCAGCATCCTAAGAAAGGACACGAAGCGAAGTATATTGTGGAGAGTGAGAAACGAAGTCACAGCACAAGGAGATAATACCGGGAGGAGTTCTGCCCCAAGATCGGCAGCCTCGTTCTGAGGCGCGTAGCCGGTGGCCGGAACACCGAGGGAGTAATAGGCTCTACGTATTACTTCAGAGACCGGCAGGACAGTTGATTCAAGCTGGCTGCCCGACCTTACCTCATACCTATGAAGACACGGAGGCAAATTTTGGGAGAGGGGTGTCTCTAGGGTCCCTATAAAATAGCTCCAGGCCTACCCCGTCATACAGGTGGTAATATCCATATCATCTGGGGGACAGAGAGAGAGAGAACATCAGAAACATCCATGAAAGTTGTGAGGACTATCCCGTGGTGCTCAGCAGGGAGGTACTACAAGACTCAGGCGCTAGTAGGAAGGCTACTGATTTCCACCTGGATAAGGGAACTCTGGATGTGCCTTCGGACATACTTCACCTGTGGGAAGGTACACCATCTAGCTGCCATTCCATCACCCCAGCGGACCCCTAGCAGCGCCGGTCACCCTGACCGAATACCACAGGTGGCGTCATGAACACCGCACAAACAACTACACCTTTAATTGGATGCCCCTCAGAAGGGCCATGGGCCGAGTCGGGCCACCGTGACATTCCCAGAACCGAGAGAGATAGACCCGATACCAAGTACCCCATTGCCCTACACGTGGGGGCAATCCATCTTGGCGTCACGAACAGGATCTACTTAAGCCTGAAGAATCGGGTCATGTGTGCCTAAGAACTGTGTCAGAACTGTATTGGAACTGTGATTTGCTGAAAGACTGTGTATTGCCATTTGCCGCCAAAATTGCTGCCATTATCGCGCCTCGAGGAGCGCAGGAGAAGAAGAAGGGCGTGGAGCTGTGGGCGTGGACGAACTGAGAAGCGCGAAAAAGAATGGCCGCCCAGTCTAAATATTTGTGTACCTTGAGGACGTGTCCGTCAGCAGCTGAGATTCGCCTCCTGATCCTCAATGGCAGGTGGAGACAAAGAAAACGAAACCACCCACGAAGGAGAGAGAGGGAAAAAGACCAGGAGGAAGCGAGCCACGTGGAGGACGCCATGGCCAACTGCCCAGAACCAGAGTGTGGGGTCGGAGCAGAGGACTCCCCCAGCTACCCGGAAGGGCACCGCAGTCAAGTCTCCACCGCTGACGCTGATTCCCTGCAGATTGGGATGGAAGAGCTGATAGACCAACTCTTGCAGCTGCGGGTGAAGACCAAGGCCCCGTACCAGGTGGCGCCTGCAGAGGATCCTCCAACACAGTTTCCTGTACCGCCACCAGAGCCGCTGCCAGCGCCCCCGCAGACGCCACCTCCAGCGGAGCCAGCTGACACGGAGGACACCGATGCGGCCGGTAAGCACGCCGACCCTGCCCCGGTGACAGAAGACTTACTGGTAGGCCCCGTTGCGGCGCCGCCTCCCCGCGGGACCCATCGGCTCCAGCGCCTTGAACCCTGGGACCAGGCCACGGGAATGGAGCGGTTCTTAAAGGCCCCAATTTCGCCAACCACCTTGCCGAGTGAAGTCTACGCAGAGCGGACTGTATACCACTGGGTGAACCCCGGGCCGGACTTCATGGGGTTTCCCGGGGCGGGACCGCATAAAGGGGAGATGGTGGAAGTCCTAAGCTGGGGAGACTACCAGGCCCAGCTTGCTCAACAGTGGGAGGAGAAAGAGGAGAAGTACCAGGCCCAACGTGAGGCCCATGACCAACGTGACTTAGCGGTGAATTCTAAGGCCCGTAAGGACCACGCCACTCACCAGACCCCGCGCAGGCAGGGCACGGTTGTAGCCTTCAAGCTATGGGGAGGATGAGGCTTCATTAAAGAGCAGGGACTGTACGCTGAGGTCTTCGTGAACCGGAGGGACGTGGAATCCCACCTGTGGGAAGGCCACCCCAACCGAGACCTTTACCCGGGAGACGTAGTCACCTACACCAGGCACTTTGGGGAAAAAGGCTGGTTTGCCTTGAATGTGCATAAAAGGAAGGACGCTATAGCACATCCCATGAAGAGCTCGGCTAAATTGTCTCCGGTGGCAGCGACGCCCCCTTGTGTCAGACTACAGCTATTACCAAAACCACGAATGTTATTCCAACATGTACCATTATCCGGACTACGACATGTACTGTCGCCACTACTGCCACCATTGTGGCCAGAGAACTGACTCCGCTGATGGCTGGCATTCCAGCCATCCCAGGACAGAAAACAGTGGGTACCCAGACTCCCAAATGGGATGAGAGACCTCCTTATGTAGTACCAGGCAGTAGTCAATACCCAAAGGGACTACCCCCGCCGGTACTACCCCCAGAGTGGTTTCAATAAACCTCAGAGAACCGAAAACTGTAAATAGTTAACTGTTTGTTTCCCTGTTTTCTGCTGCTGAAACCGGTTAAGGGTTAATTCTTAAAGGGATCCCTTCATTTACCCCGGATCCCTATTGTTTCAAGTTAAGTTTTTCTACTTTTTCTAAAAGACTGCCGAATCATGGACGGTGAATGGTTCACAAACTGATTGTAAATAGTTTCCACCTTCTTAAAGGTGCACTCTACTGGTTTTACAGAGAAGAGCTTTTTGAAGGGACTGTTCCTGATGACAGCGTGAAAGTTCTTGCCTGAAAGTTAATAACTGACTTGTTGATTGTTTGCACTACCTCAGAAGAGACTTGAGATTTCCTCTTAAAGGGAATGTTTACTTGTTGCACTTAGCCAAAGCATGGTAATGTTGCCTTAAATAGATAGTAATAATGTTTTACATAGTGATAGTATGTAGCTAAAACGTTAGATGGTGATAATGTTAAGAATACAATGCTGAGCTCTTGAGAAGAGAAATGCAGTAGGCCCGTAGGGGTAGACAGATAGTCCTGCATACGTGAAAGTGAAAGACGTTTTATAATACACCCGCAGAGGGTCCTTGCACTTAGTAGATAGAATACCTGTATGGGTAATTGGTTCTATAAAAAGATAATAATTGTTTTCAATTTGCTTTTGCACAATGTAAATATGTTTTTGTTTGCAATGTTCAAGTGTTCTCACCTCCCATAAAGGGAAGCATTGTTATATTTACTTGTTTACAGCATTTCAAAAAATTTTTTATGTCTTTTGCTAACATGTATTGTTCTTCTTTTCCCAGTCTGGGAGTACTGGATTTAACGGGGGGGGGGGGGTTGTGCAGCGCCCCAGATTCCTGGTCGTTGCAGTAATGTCGCTCTTCTACCAGGGGGAGTGATATTGCGTCTGATGGTAGTAAAGGAGTTCACCTTGCCAGGTATCACAGTCACACACTACACTTCACACTCCAGTCCACCAGGGGGAGCAAAGGTACTATCTACTAGGCCACTCCTCACACACGGGTAAAACTGGTGGGTTGGATAGGAAGTCAGTCAGAAGCTACCTGGGTTAGACCCAGAGAGGACCTGTCAGGCAGACAGGGGGAAAGGAGGAACATCTGAGCTGCAGACAGAAGGTCCCTGTCAGGGGTGGGATCCTGACAGAGACCAAGCACGAGATAGAACGTTATGGAGCTGCGCCTGCACTCCATTGCGGCAGCATCCTAAGAAAGGACACAAAGCGAAGTATATTGTGGAGAGTGAGAAACGAAGTCACAGCACAAGGAGATAATACCGGGAGGAGTTCTGCCCCAAGATCAGCAGCCTCCTTCTGAGGCGCGTAGCCGGTGGCCGGAACACCGAGGGAGTAATAGGCTCTACGCATTACTTCAGAGACCGGCAGGACAGTTGATTCCAAGTTGGCTGCCCGACCTTAATACCTATGAAGTCATGGAGGCAAATTGTGGGAGAGCGACGTCTCTAGCTCCAGGCCTACCCCGTCATATGGGTTGTCCTATCCATATCATCTGGGGGACAGAGAGAGAGAGAACATCAGAAACATCCACGAAAGTTGTGAGGACTATCCCGTGGTGCTCAGCAGGGAGGTACTACAAGACACAGGCGCTAGTAGGAAGGCTACTGATTTCCACCTGGATAAGGGAACTCTGGATGTGCCTTCGGACTGGCCGGACTCTGCCTGCCCTGTGAACGGTACTCTGGACTGTGGACTCTGAGGTCTTCAGTAAAAGGTAAAGAGACTGCAACCTTTGTGTCCTCGTTATTCATTGCGCCTTACGACGTCTACCATCACCACCCATACAACTGGGAAGCCCTGGGGACATACTTCACCTGTGGGAAGGTACACCATCTAGCTGCCATTCCATCACCCCAGGGGACCCCTAGCAGCGCCGGTCACCCTGACCGAATACCACAGGTGGCGTCACGAACACCGTACAAACAACTACATCTTTAATTGGACGCCCCTCGGAAGGGCCACGGGCCGGGTCGGGCCACCGTGACATTCCCAGAACCAAGAGAGATAGACCCGGTACCGAGTACCCCATTGCCCTACACGTGGGGGCGATCCATCTGCAGACAGTAAGACCACTAATTTAGTTTCGCTCACAGCCTTGCCCTTTTCTCAAAGTTACATTTCAACCAAGAATAAATGGGACATACTTTACTCATAAAGCACAGGACAGCAAAGAATGAGTCACGCCGTCACTAATATAGAGGAATGTGAGAAAGGTGAACAGAAAAACACGCACAGTTCCTGGACATATCCGTTGTTACAAATGTATCAAATGCGGCACGTTATTAATAAATGTGCACACATTTCAACATTTCACCAGACTAATAATTCTGGAATTAAATGATACACCTTCTGATCTAATTCTCTAGTTTAGATTGAAAATATCAAAAAATTGGTACAAAATAAATGAAAAGACCAAACTTGAAGCTTTATAGTCAAAATAGCCTCTTGCCTTTCCGAGCTTAGCAGGGGTTATTCCGATGAGCTGCAAGGAAACAAAGAGATACAAAGTATTTTATGGTGTGTTTAATTCAGGGGTTGGTCTGAGATTGGGTGTGTGACTGCTGATTGTTTTCCAATCTACCCGTATAGACTGTAAGTGGGACACGAGCGCCAAATGACATGCAGGGGGTCAGCAGAGGAATGATGCTCATTTCACAACACGTTTCAGCAGCAGCCTGGAGCCTTCATCAGTTTACAGCCATGAATAAAGGATATCATACAAAGGATTAACTACAGTTATAACAAAATATAAAAATGATATAAGTGGTATTAGAGCAATCACACAGCAATGTAAAGTATATAATGTTAAAGCAAGAAAAAGTTACCAGAACTAAAAGCGCTCTCAAACTTGACTTGTTCTCTCGCAGCACGTCAGCTTTATCCCATATAAGCAGTATGCACGCCATTACTTATTGCTAAATGACAAAAGATCTTTTAGAAAACATATATTTGCTTGGCTAATGGGATTTCAAAATTCTGATTTTACTTTACTCTGTATTTGTGTCACAATTATCCTTAAAGCCCTACCATACACAACAGACTAATGTCAGCCGAACTCACCAATTGGTTCGGCAGGCACTCTAATGTATATGGAGGCCCCAGACTATTGATTGTCAGGGGGGAGTTAAGGATCAGGCATGTCCGATTTTTGGACTTGTAAGCAGGTGACTGGATGCATCGCACAGACGAACACAAGGTGGGAACAGACAACAAAACTATATAGGGCTTCCGGTATGGCGGGAATATGTGGAACTGGGGAAGCAATTCAACATAAGAAAAACAGCGCAAACACAATTGGGTTAGGCAATGCAAGATATGCAGTAAGTTTTAGGCTATGTTCACATGTGGCGTTTTGCTGCTTTTTTTCTGAAGGCAAATCCTGCTCTCTTGTCAGTAAGAGGATATTCACAAAAAGCAGGTTGTGCTGTGCTTTTTGCTGCGTATTTCCTGTGTTTTTGCTGTCTCTTGGCAATGCTGATAAAATTTAGTCCCCCCCCAAAAAAAATAAAATAAATAAAAATATGATGCAACTTCCTTAAGGTTTTTGCACCAAAAACGCAGCAAAGCCTGATACCTGCATTTTGGCTGAATTTTTTACCTTACTCCTTGCTTTCTATGGGTGAAAAAATGCTGATAGAAGCGACATGCTGCAGTTCTCAAAAACGCAACAGTTTTCCAAATCAGTCAGGAATAAAAACAATGTGTGCGCACAAGATTTCTGAAAGACCTGATGAGACTAGTATACTTACTTTCAAAATTCAAATCCCACCAAGGACAACATCTGCAAAGAGTTTGTATGTTCTCTCCGTGTTTGCGTGGGTTTCCTCCGGGCACTCCGGTTTCATCCCACATTCCAAAGACATACTGATAGGGAATTTAGATTGTGAGCCCCATTGGGGACAGCGATGATAATGTCTGTAAAGCGCTGCGGAATATGTTAGCGCTATATAAAAATAAAGATTATTATTATTTTCTGGTTTCAGAAAACTCTGTTCCCCAGTTGCAGTTCATTATCGACATGATATCAGTGCTGCAGACAGCAGACGCAGCAGAGACTATAGGTACCTTCACACTCAGCAACTTTACAACGAGAACGACAACGATCCGTGACGTTGCAGCGTCCTGGATAGCGATCTCGTTGTGTTTGACACGCAGCAGCGATCAGGATCCCGCTGTGACATCGCTGGTCGGAGCTAGAAGTCCAGAACTTTATTTGGTCGTCAGGTCGGCGTGTATCGTCGTGTTTGACAGCAAAAGCAGCGATGCCAGCAATGCTTTACATGGAGCTAACGACCTGTGAGAACGATAAGTGAGTCACCGTTACGTCACAGGATCACTCCTGCATCGTTCTGGAGCTGCTGTGTTTGACGTCTCTACAGCGACCTAAACAGCGACGCTGCAGCGATCGGCTCGTTGTCTATATCGCTGCAGCGTCGCTGAGTGTGACGGTACCTTAAGCGCGAGACTCAGGGAGTGTGAGCAGAGTACAAATTGCAGCCAGAGAGGGAAGGTGGGGGGTTCAGAAACTGGAAAACCCCTTTAAGATGAACATTTATAGTCCAGCTATAGAATGAAAAAGCTCACGTTTATTCAATCTTCGCACACCTCAGGATACTGAATTGTCAAAGAAAGCGTAACATTTACAAGAAAATATAGGCAATTCTTCTAGATCTTTGGCAGCTTAACACATGTCAAATATCTTGAGAGACATACAGGAGCGGTATAAGGTCTCCTGCCAATTGGAAAAGAAAGGGATCCCCTAACAATAGTTAGATATAGTGTAGTAACTTCACTTACAATACATTGAGCTTATCTTATTACGACAAGGATTTAATGTTACCACTGACTGCAGTTATATGGAGTTAGCCGCAATGTAGTAAATCCAGGTGTACATGAATCTCAGCTCTACCCACTGGATTCAGTGAACCGTTTCGCGTTTATACAAGAGTATTTTTTAATTAATAGATGCGAAACATTCACTGCTTGAGTAAAGTTAGGCTCGGTATATACATATAGATTTTCCTCTTTATCAGAAGGATGTATCACTAAGTATATGTAGCGCCCCCACTGCCGCAGGGCCGAGGGGTACCCGGTACCGGGCCTCTAAGTCTCTGTTCTGGGGTTGTCACGGTGGCTAGACCCGGTCCGTGACCCTGCTGAGGGGCGTACAATAAAGGTGGAGGGAATGGTGTGCGTGATGGTGATGATGTTGTGGTGCTGCGGTGCAGGTTGCAGTAAATAACGAGGACACCAGGTTGCAGTCTCTTTACCTCTTTACTGAAGGCTTCAGGATCCTCAATCCGGAATACGGTTAACCGGGCTGCGCAAGCCTGGCCGGTCCGATGGCACCTCCAGAGTTCCCTTTGCAGGTGGAAATCTGTGCCTACCTTCTAGCGCTTGTGTGTTGTAGTCCTTCCCTGCTAAGCACCACGGGATAGTCCTCACAAATGTTGTGTCTGTTTCTCGTGTTCCCTCACAACTCGATTCTGATGTTCTTCCACGTCCCCCAGATCTTATGGTTAGGACGCACCCGTATGACGAGGAGGCTCGGAGCTCTTCCGGGACTCTAGCGTCGCCCCACTCCTGTTGTTACCCCCCTGTGTCTTCCTAGGTCAATTGGGTGAGACAGCCCACCTATAACTGACTGTCCTGCCGTAGGTTTGAAGTTTGGCCTGGAGCTCTATACTTCCTCGGCGTTCCGGCCACCGGTTATGCGCCTCAATAGGATGTTGCCTTGTCTTACAGCACGACTCCTACTGGTATTCTCCTTGTTGCGTTGATCTCGTTTCTCACTCAGCACAATGAACCTCGCTTCTTATCCTTTCTTGGGGTACCGCCGCTATATCGTGCAGGCGCGGTCCTGTAACGTTCTTCTCTGTTTGCTAGGCCTCTGTCAGGATCCCACCCCTGGCAGGGACCCCTCTGAATCTTCCCCTACAACACCCTCTGCCACAAGGTGTTGCCTGGTTCCAACCCAGTCAGCTTCTGTCTAACTTTCTGCCTAACTCCCAGTTTTACCAGATTGTGAGGAGTGGCCTAATACATAGAACCCTTAGCTCCCCCTGGAGGCCAGACTGTGAAGTGTATTGCTGACTGTGATACCTGGTCAGGAGAACTCCTTCAGTGCCATCAGACGTACCATAGCCCCCCATAGCGGCGGAGCTCCAGTACTGCAACGACGAGGACTCTGGGGCGCTGCACTCCCCCCCGGTTAAATCCAGTAATCCTGGACTGGGAAGAAAACAACAATACATGTCAGCAAAAAGACATACAATTTTTGAAAATGCAAGTACAAGTAAACTTTTTAACAGAGCTTCCCTTTATGGGAGGTGAGGACACTTGAACGTTACAAACATGGTTAAATACTTTAAATAACATACTATAAATAACCTTTCTTACCCAACCGGGTATTCTACTAAGTGCAAGATTTTTGAACAATAATTTAACATTGCCTTTAAGGACGTACTCGCTGAATCCACTAAAGACCTTCTTATAAAACATTATAAGGCTAATCAACTTTTCTGCATTCTCCTTCTTTACATCTGCAGGACCGCCTGTCCTATCTGCTCCAGGCCTACTGCCTCTCCTTTCTGTTACAGGACCGCCCATTTCTGCCCGGGCCTACTGCCTTTCTACTACTATACACGGTATAGAACTTATCATCCATCTTTCAGTTCAGGATTACTGAGCCATCTTGGTATGGCTCCTAGGAGGACTCACTAACTAACCCCATCTGGGTTCACTTTCTGTCCTCAGTCTTTTATCAACATCATTAAACATTTCTTACAATTTAACTAGCTTTCTACATATAACTTTTACATATCAGCATTATCAGTACTTTCTTTCAAAACATCATCATTCTTTAAGTGCTTTTGATGAACATTCCCTTTAAGAAGGGACTAAGTCTCTAAGAGGTAGTGCAACTTCTCAAGCTGCAAGTCCGTATGCAGCAAGGACTCCGGTACTGCTTCCAGGAACAGTTTCTTCGCAAAGAGTCCTTTCTTTTATAAAACCAGTAGAGGGCACCTTTAAGAAGGTGCAAACTATGTACAAGGAGTTTGTAATCATGCAGTGTTCATGATCCAGCAGTTCTTTCAACAATGATAAGACAGGAACAAAAACAAAAAACAAAAATAGGGATCCCGGGTAAACTAAGGGATCCCTTTAAGAGTTAACCCTAATCGGGTTGCAGCAGCAATAAAGCAGGAAGACAAACAGTTAAATAACTATATACAGTTTCAGGTTTCCGAGGTTTACTCCTGCTCTGGCGGCCGTAGCTCCGCATAGACTTCGCCCGGCAGGGTGATCGGCGAGATCAGGGCCTTTAAGAAGTGCTCCATACCCGGGGCCTGATTCCCGGGTGTAAGGCGCTGGAGTCTATAGGTCCCAGGAAGAGGGGGTGCTGCAACGGGGCCTATCAGCAGGTCCTCTGCTGGCGGGGCAGGGTCATTCTTCATACCTGCTTCAGATGCGGTCTGTTATGGTTCTCAATGGCAAGAGAACATAGCCCAGCAAACATAAGAACTAGCTCTTGGAAGGATGGAAACTAAACTGACCATGAACTAAACCTGCCGCACAACTAACAGTAGCCGGGTAGCGTAGCCTGCGTTTTATCCCTAGACGCCCAGCGCCGGCCGGAGGACTAACTAATCCTGGCAGAGGAAAATATAGTCCTGGCTCACCTCTAGAGAAATTTCCCCGAAAGGCAGACAGAGGCCCCCACAAATATTGGCGGTGATTTTACATGAAATGACAAACGTAGTATGAAAATAGGTTTAGCAAAATTGAGGTCCGCTTACTAGATAGCAGGAAGACAGAAAGGGCACTTTCATGGTCAGCTGAAAACCCTATCAAAATGCCATCCTGAAATTACTTTAAGACTCTAGTATTAACTCATAACATCAGAGTGGCAATTTCAGATCACAAGAGCTTTCCAGACACAGAAACGAAACTACAGCTGTGAACTGGAACAAAATGCAAAAACACACAAGGACTAAAGTCCAACTTAGCTGGGAGTTGTCTAGCAGCAGGAACATGCACAGAAAGGCTTCTGATTACAATGTTGACCGGCATGGAAGTGACAGAGGAGCAAGGCTAAATAGCGACTCCCACATCCTGATGGAAACAGGTGAACAGAGAGGATGATGCACACCAGTTCAATTCCACCAGTGGCCACCGGGGGAGCCCAAAATCCAATTTCACAACAGTACCCCCCCCTCAAGGAGGGGGCACCGAACCCTCACCAGAACCACCAGGGCGATCAGGATGAGCCCTATGAAAGGCACGGACCAAATCGGAGGCATGAACATCAGAGGCAGTCACCCAAGAATTATCCTCCTGACCGTATCCCTTCCATTTGACCAGATACTGGAGTTTCCGTCTGGAAACACGGGAGTCCAAGATTTTTTCCACAACGTACTCCAACTCGCCCTCAACCAACACCGGAGCAGGAGGCTCAACGGAAGGCACAACCGGTACCTCATACCTGCGCAATAATGACCGATGAAAAACATTATGAATAGAAAAAGATGCAGGGAGGTCCAAACGGAAGGACACAGGGTTAAGAATCTCCAATATCTTGTACGGGCCGATGAACCGAGGCTTAAACTTGGGAGAAGAAACCCTCATAGGGACAAAACGAGAAGACCACCACACCAAGTCCCCAACACAAAGCCGAGGACCAACCCGACGCCGGCGGTTGGCAAAAAGCTGAGTCTTCTCCTGGGACAACTTCAAATTGTCCACTACCTGCCCCCAAATCTGATGCAACCTCTCCACCACAGCATCCACTCCAGGACAATCCGAAGATTCCACCTGACCAGAAGAAAATCGAGGATGAAACCCCGAATTACAGAAAAAGGGAGACACCAAGGTGGCAGAGCTGGCCCGATTATTGAGGGCAAACTCCGCTAAAGGCAAAAAAGCAACCCAATCATCCTGATCTGCAGACACAAAACACCTCAAATATGTCTCCAAGGTCAGATTCGTCCGCTCGGTCTGGCCATTAGTCTGAGGATGGAAAGCAGACGAGAAAGACAAATCTATGCCCATCCTAGCACAGAATGCTCGCCAAAATCTAGACACGAATTGGGTACCTCTGTCAGAAACGATATTCTCCGGAATACCATGCAAACGGACCACATTTTGAAAAAACAGAGGAACCAACTCGGAAGAAGAAGGCAACTTAGGCAGGGGAACCAAATGGACCATCTTAGAGAAACGATCACACACCACCCAGATGACAGACATCTTCTGAGAAACAGGAAGATCCGAAATAAAATCCATCGAGATGTGCGTCCAAGGCCTCTTCGGGATAGGCAAGGGCAACAACAATCCACTAGCCCGAGAACAACAAGGCTTGGCCCGAGCACAAACGTCACAAGACTGCACGAAGCCTCGCACATCTCGAGACAGGGAAGGCCACCAGAAGGACCTTGCCACCAAATCCCTGGTACCAAAGATTCCAGGATGACCTGCCAACGCAGAAGAATGAACCTCAGAAATGACTTTACTGGTCCAATCATCAGGAACAAACAGTCTACCAGGTGGGCAACGATCAGGTCTATCCGCCTGAAACTCCTGCAAGGCCCGCCGCAGGTCTGGAGAAACGGCAGACAATATCACTCCATCCTTAAGGATACCTGTAGGTTCAGAATTACCAGGGGAGTCAGGCTCAAAACTCCTAGAAAGGGCATCCGCCTTAACATTCTTAGAACCCGGCAGGTAGGACACCACAAAATTAAACCGAGAGAAAAACAACGACCAGCGCGCCTGTCTAGGATTCAGGCGTCTGGCGGACTCAAGATAAATTAGATTTTTGTGGTCAGTCAATACCACCACCTGATGTCTAGCCCCCTCAAGCCAATGACGCCACTCCTCAAAAGCCCACTTCATGGCCAAAAGCTCCCGATTCCCAACATCATAATTCCTCTCGGCGGGCGAAAATTTACGCGAGAAAAAAGCACAAGGTCTCATCACGGAGCAATCGGAACCTCTCTGCGACAAAACCGCCCCAGCTCCGATCTCAGAAGCGTCGACCTCAACCTGAAAAGGAAGAGCAACATCAGGCTGACGCAACACAGGGGCGGAAGAAAAGCGGCGCTTAAGCTCCCGAAAGGCCTCCACAGCAGCAGGGGACCAATCAGCAACATCAGCACCCTTCTTAGTCAAATCAGTCAATGGTTTAACAACATCAGAAAAACCAGCAATAAATCGACGATAAAAGTTAGCAAAGCCCAAAAATTTCTGAAGACTCTTAAGAGAAGAGGGTTGCGTCCAATCACAAATAGCCTGAACCTTGACAGGATCCATCTCGATGGAAGAGGGGGAAAAAATATATCCCAAAAAGGAAATCTTTTGAACCCCAAAAACGCACTTAGAACCCTTCACACACAAGGAATTAGACCGCAAAACCTGAAAAACCCCCCTGACCTGCTGGACATGAGAGTCCCAGTCATCCGAAAAAATCAAAATATCATCCAGATACACAATCATAGATTTATCCAAATAATCACGGAAAATGTCATGCATAAAGGACTGAAAGACTGAAGGGGCATTTGAAAGACCAAAAGGCATCACCAAATACTCAAAGTGGCCCTCGGGCGTATTAAATGCGGTTTTCCACTCATCCCCCTGCTTAATTCGCACCAAATTATACGCCCCACGGAGATCTATCTTAGAGAACCACTTGGCCCCCTTTATGCGAGCAAACAAATCAGTCAGCAGTGGCAACGGATATTGATATTTAACCGTGATTTTATTCAAAAGCCGATAATCAATGCACGGCCTTAAAGAGCCATCTTTCTTAGCCACAAAGAAAAAACCGGCTCCTAAGGGAGATGACGAAGGACGAATATGTCCCTTTTCCAAGGACTCCTTTATATATTCTCGCATAGCAGCATGTTCAGGCACAGACAGATTAAATAAACGACCCTTAGGGTATTTACTACCCGGAATCAAATCTATGGCACAATCGCACTC
This sequence comes from Ranitomeya variabilis, assembly GCF_051348905.1. NCBI lineage: Eukaryota > Metazoa > Chordata > Amphibia > Anura > Dendrobatidae > Ranitomeya > Ranitomeya variabilis. The sequence continues at coordinate 483,486,148 of NC_135235.1, forward strand.
CCGGTGCGGAGGTAATGAACCAAGCTTAGGTTCTTCAAAAACGTCACGATATTCAGTCAAGAATTCAGGAATCTCAGAGGGAATAGATGATGAAATGGAAACCACAGGTACGTCCCCATGCGTCCCCTTACATCCCCAGCTTAACACAGACATAGCTTTCCAGTCAAGGACTGGGTTATGAGATTGCAGCCATGGCAATCCAAGCACCAACACATCATGTAGGTTATACAGCACAAGAAAGCGAATAATCTCCTGGTGATCCGGATTAATCCGCATAGTTACTTGTGTCCAGTATTGTGGTTTATTGCTAGCCAATGGGGTGGAGTCAATCCCCTTCAGGGGTATAGGAGTTTCAAGAGGCTCCAAATCATACCCACAGCGTTTGGCAAAGGACCAATCCATAAGACTTAAAGCGGCGCCAGAGTCGACATAGGCATCCGCGGTAATAGATGATAAAGAACAAATCAGGGTCACAGATAGAATAAACTTAGACTGTAAAGTGCCAATTGAAACAGACTTATCAAGCTTCTTAGTACGCTTAGAGCATGCTGATATAACATGAGTTGAATCACCGCAATAGAAGCACAACCCATTTTTTCGTCTAAAATTCTGCCGTTCACTTCTGGACAGAATTCTATCACATTGCATATTCTCTGGCGTCTTCTCAGTAGACACCGCCAAATGGTGCACAGGTTTGCGCTCCCGCAGACGCCTATCGATCTGGATAGCCATTGTCATGGACTCATTCAGACCCGCAGGCACAGGGAACCCCACCATAACATCCTTAATGGCATCAGAGAGACCCTCTCTGAAATTCGCCGCCAGGGCGCACTCATTCCACTGAGTAAGCACAGCCCATTTACGGAATTTCTGGCAGTATATTTCAGCTTCGTCTTGCCCCTGAGATAGGGACATCAAGGCCTTTTCCGCCTGAAGTTCTAACTGAGGTTCCTCATAAAGCAACCCCAAGGCCAGAAAAAACGCATCCACATTGAGCAACGCAGGATCCCCTGGAGCCAATGCAAAAGCCCAATCCTGAGGGTCGCCCCGGAGCAAGGAAATCACAATCCTGACCTGCTGAGCAGGATCTCCAGCAGAGCGAGATTTCAGGGACAAAAACAACTTGCAATTATTTTTGAAATTTTGAAAGCAAGATCTATTCCCCGAGAAAAATTCAGGCAAAGGAATTCTAGGTTCAGATATAGGAACATGAACAACAAAATCTTGTAAATTTTGAACTTTCGTGGTGAGATTATTCAAACCTGCAGCTAAACTCTGAATATCCATTTTAAACAGGTGAACACAGAGCCATTCCAGGATTAGAAGGAGAGAGAGAGAGAAAGGCTGCAATATAGGCAGACTTGCAAGAGATTCAATTACAAGCACACTCAGAACTGAAGGAAAAAAAAAAAAAAAAAAAAAAAAATCTTCAGCAGACTTCTCTTTTCTCTCTTTTCTCTGTCAATTAATTTAACCCTTTTAGGCCGGTCAAACTGTTATGGTTCTCAATGGCAAGAGAACATAGCCCAGCAAACATAAGAACTAGCTCTTGGAAGGATGGAAACTAAACTGACCATGAACTAAACCTGCCACACAACTAACAGTAGCCGGGTAGCGTAGCCTGCGTTTTATCCCTAGACGCCCAGCGCCGGCCGGAGGACTAACTAATCCTGGCAGAGGAAAATATAGTCCTGGCTCACCTCTAGAGAAATTTCCCCGAAAGGCAGACAGAGGCCCCCACAAATATTGGCGGTGATTTTAGATGAAATGACAAACGTAGTATGAAAATAGGTTTAGCAAAATTGAGGTCCGCTTACTAGATAGCAGGAAGACAGAAAGGGCACTTTCATGGTCAGCTGAAAACCCTATCAAAATGCCATCCTGAAATTACTTTAAGACTCTAGTATTAACTCATAACATCAGAGTGGCAATTTCAGATCACAAGAGCTTTCCAGACACAGAAACGAAACTACAGCTGTGAACTGGAACAAAATGCAAAAACACACAAGGACTAAAGTCCAACTTAGCTGGGAGTTGTCTAGCAGCAGGAACATGCACAGAAAGGCTTCTGATTACAATGTTGACCGGCATGGAAGTGACAGAGGAGCAAGGCTAAATAGCGACTCCCACATCCTGATGGAAACAGGTGAACAGAGAGGATGATGCACACCAGTTCAATTCCACCAGTGGCCACCGGGGGAGCCCAAAATCCAATTTCACAACAGCGGTCCTTCCGGTGCCAATTTGCTCCGTCTCCGCTGGGATCTGGAACGCTGGTTGCAGGGCCTTGCGCTGCGGCATTGTCATCTCCGTTTGCAGCATCTCGCTTCCCGGCAGGGCCTTGCTTTCTGGCTTCGGAGCGCTGGAACTTCTTTCTTGCTCCGGACCAGACGAGGCTGCCGACAGACGTCTGATGAGGCTCCTGATGAAGGTCTTCTTCCACCCGGCCTCAGTGCTCAGCTGCGTCCACCGGAGTTGGTCGCTGAACTCATCCATTCCGGCCTGCAGGAAGTCAATATCAGCGGTGGAGGCCTGGTTGCGGTGCCCCTCCGGGTAGCTGGAGGAGTCCTCTGCTCCTACCCCACGCTCCGGCTCCGGGTGGCTGGCCATGGCGTCCTCCATGTCGCTGACTTCTTCTTCCTCGTCCTTTTCCCGCTGTCTCCTTCGTGGGCGGTTTCGCTTTCTTTGTCTCCGCCCTCCACTGAGAATTAGGAGGCGGATCTCGGCTGCTGACGGACACGTCCTCAAGGGGCAGAAATACTTAGACTGGGCGGCCATTGTCTTTCGCGCTTTTCAGCTTGCCTACGCCCACTCCACGCCCTTCTTCTTCTCCTGCGCTCCCCTTAGCGCTGTAATGGCGGCGGTTTTGGCGGGAACTTCTGGCGGCAAGTGGCAATACACAGTCTTTACAATAAGTCACAGTCCAAGCACAATAAATCACAGTTCCAAGGCACACATGACCCGATTCTTCAGGCTTAAGTAGATCCTGTTCGTAACGCCAAGTTGTAGCGCCCCCACCGCCGCAGGGCCGAGGGGTACCCGGTACCAGGCCTCTAAGTCTCTGTTCTGGGGTTGTCACGGTGGCTAGACCCGGTCCGTGACCCTGCTGAGGGGCGTACAATAAAGGTGGAGGGAATGGTGTGCGTGATGGTGATGATGTTGTGGTGCTGCGGTGCAGGTTGCAGTAAATAACGAGGACACCAGGTTGCAGTCTCTTTACCTCTTTACTGAAGGCTTCAGGATCCTCAATCCGGAATACGGTTAACCGGGCTGCGCAAGCCTGGCCGGTCCGATGGCACCTCCAGAGTTCCCTTTGCAGGTGGAAATCTGTGCCTACCTTCTAGCGCTTGTGTGTTGTAGTCCTTCCCTGCTAAGCACCACAGGATAGTCCTCACAACTGTTGTGTCTGTTTCTCGTGTTCCCTCACAACTCAATTCTGATGTTCTTCCACGTCCCCCAGATCTTATGGTTAGGACGCACCCGTATGACGAGGAGGCTCGGAGCTCTTCCGGGACTCTAGCGTCGCCCCACTCCTGTTGTTACCCCCCTGTGTCTTCCTAGGTCAATTGGGTGAGACAGCCCGCCTATAACTGACTGTCCTGCCGTAGGTTTGAAGTTTGGCCTGGAGCTCTATACTTCCTCGGCTTTGCGGCCACCGGTTATGCGCCTCAATAGGATGTTGCCTCGTCTTACAGCACGACTCCTACTGGTATTCTCCTTGTTGCGTTGATCTCGTTTCTCACTCAGCACAATGAACCTCGCTTCTTATCCTTTCTTGGGGTACCGCCGCTATATCGTGCAGGCGCGGTCCTGTAACGTTCTTCTCTGTTTGCTAGGCCTCTGTCAGGATCCCACCCCTGGCAGGGACCCCTCTGAATCTTCCCCTACAACACCCTCTGCCACAAGGTGTTGCCTGGTTCCAACCCAGTCAGCTTCTGTCTAACTTTCTGCCTAACCCCCAGTTTTACCAGATTGTGAGGAGTGGCCTAATACATAGAACCCTTAGCTCCCCCTGGAGGCCAGACTGTGAAGTGTATTGGTGACTGTGATACCTGGTCAGGAGAACTCCTTCAGTGCCATCAGACGTACCATAGCCCCCCTTAGCGGCGGAGCTCCAGTACTGCAACGACCAGGACTCTGGGGCGCTGCATATATGTTGCCATGTGGAAAAGTCCAGTGCATGATTGAAATGTTGGACTGTACCCTCAGTGCTCCCATATTGTGTTACTTCTCGTAATAAGGTTTTCCAGACCAGTCACTTCCATGCTATGCTCTTTTCAATACAAACCAGTGTAGAATGTAAAGCATAAACTACCGTAAGTCAGATCTATGTGGTAATGACCTCCAAGCAAAATATGACTTTGCAGGGTCTGATATTGATGCCATTAGGTGCAGCAGTTGTCATGGAATCTAGCAGTTCTCTGAATGCTGAGCTCTGTGTAACCCCACTCACACCACTGATTGGCAGCTTTCTGTGTGCACTGTGCATTGACAGAAAGCTGCTAATCAGTGCTGTGGATAGGGTTGGACTAGGAGGCATGAGAAACCTAGTCCTCCAGTAATCTCCAACTGATAAAATATTGATTTTATTGAAACAGCTGAACACAGCCTAGTAACCCATTGCAGGAATCAATGCTGCTTGCAAATTGCATAGCAAAAACTTACTGACATTTCCCCTTTAACCCACTTCCTATTGATAGACTGATACATAGTCTTATAAAAATGGCAGGCACCAGAACAATTGCAAATACCTTCTACAATCAATGGGATATGCGTCACAGACAAGATCCCGGTGGACATGAATCAGCATGGAGACTTCATTTCTATAATGGCTACTGGATTCGTCTTCGTCAAGTCCCCTTGGTCTAGAAGTTGAAGCCATGTGCAATACATAAGATGAGTTATCAGTGATTATCCCACTTTAGTCCTAATAACAGTGTTATTTGCTCAGTTGCAGCTTGATTTAAAAAAAGAAGGATTGTAAGAAACAAACACCGAGGAAGAAGATTTGCAAGACTGATTCAGAAAAGGGAATCTATGTACAGACTTATAAATAGTCTGGACACAACTGATAAGGTTTCTTGTGGATCTGCGCATTTAACAGAACAATTTGAGGAGGTGTGAGGCGGGCAGCCCATGACTGAGGTGTGTGGAACCTGCTCTACAGGTATACTGTGTATGAGGAACTTGTAAAGCCAGTATGCAACCAAGACATAGCTCCTTGGGGTGGGAGAACAGATCTGGTACTTGCAGCAGATATATACGATACCCTACAAGGCTGGAATGACACCACCATAACTTAGATTTGGGACTTTTATATGTCAAAGCTTTGACCAAGGAATCATGGCACTTAGCGTCAAACTAAAGAGGGTGACCAATCTCCCGGGAAAACATGAGAGACAGGCAACCTTGACCTTTAGAGGTAAGTCGCAGCTCTACACTCATATTTCTTTAACTTTTATATTCCCTCTCATTATCTTGTTCCTAAACTTCCATAACATATATCATTTTAAATTTTACATATAATTTTACATTTCCAATATATATATATATGGTCTGATCAAGGATGAAGGAGGAGAACTTGGCAACAAAAGCTATGCAGTTATCACTTGTAAATGGAAGTGTTAATGTGTTAATGTTAAAGTGTTACAGTTTGTAACATATCTATCATCATATCATATCATATCAGAATGCTGGCTGATAGGGTACTGGATAGAGTCTAATGCAATCCATTACCCCCTATTGGTAGACATTTAAGGTTGGGGAGAGGTTGACTGTAATGTTCTATATTTATATGACTGCCCGGAAGTGAAGAAAACTATCTGCCCTATGATCTTACCTATTTCCAGCTCTGAGAACTTCAAGAAACATTTACATAAATGTTGGAATAAGGCTTTTAGCCCCTTAAACTGATAATTTGCTAATGCTAAAAAGATATATGCAGATGCGGTGGTAATTTTAACATCTCCAGTGAATGTTTCTTCTTTCTGCAGATGTCTCCCTTTTGTTCATCCAAGTCCATTCCCTTCACTTGGTGGACAAAAGACATATGTAAAGTGGGTTGTCCATGATAATGTATAACCTGCAAACAGGCTGGAGTATGTGTAAATTAATGAAGAAAAAAAAATGCCCACCCATTTACTCCTGGACGATCCATCACCGTGTCCCTGATACTCCTTTATTGTTTACATTGACTGCCGATATCTCCACCTGTATACTCTATGCTACACCTGCAGCCAATCACTGTCCTCAGTGGTCTGCAAACTGCTGAAGCCAGTGATTGGCTGCAGATATCTCCGCCTGTATACTTCACGTGACAACTGCAGCCAATCACTGTCCTCAGTGGTCTGATACTGCTGAAGCCAGTGATTGGCCGCAGATATCTCTGCCTGTATACTCCATGTGACAACTGCAGCCAATCACTGTCCTCGGGGGTCTGATACTGCTGACGCTAGTGATTGACTGCAGACATTATGAGGACTATCTGGCCGGTGACGTTTGCACTCAATATAAATGGAAGGAGATAAAGGAGTATCAGGAACACAGCGATGGAAAATATGTTTTTCTCACAAACTGAGCGATTTGCCACGTAAGGCGTAATTAGATCAGCCTTCTGATATGTACACAACTCACATCCTTGTTCTGATCTTAGGGAATCATTACAATTCTGCAGAGGTTTATGTTGTGCAGTACATAATAATGTTTACATTTCTGAATGGATAATTAGTATTATGTTTTCATCCATTAATGTTCCTTCTGCCTGGTTACCGTGCTCAAATCTGTGATGATGTGCTAATGAATGTACTGCTAGCGCTAACTAATGACTGCGGATCAGTATGATCTGTGCTTAATCGCGCAGCTTAGAAGATCAGAAGATCTTAGGGCAAATATGGATAATTAATCTGCATCGTGTTCTTGCGATGTAGACATCAGTACTGTATTGCTTTATAGTAACAGATTAAGGCACGATGGGAGCCCAATTAAAGTATTAACAGTATAAACAGAAAAAAAAAAAACATTTTCCTACATTGTTAATTCTATTTATGAAAAAATAGAAATTTCACTGAACAGTGAGCGCCCTTAGCTGAATTTCTCTGCATATCTTGTTGGGTCTAATGGGACTAAGCAAGTAAAGGAGAAAAAATTGTCTACTTTTTGTTTTGCATTGATTTGATGCAATTTCATGTCTTTTTCTACATTCACAAACTGTCAAATAATAATGGTAACAGAGGACAAGGAGGATTGTCCATTAGGCGCAAGAAAGCCAAGCCCAAGGTTGGCTAATATGAAAAGTCACCTGATCTGGGCGAAAGCTGGATTGCAATTCTGTGGGACTCAGTACATTTGTCACCTCTGTACATGAGAAAAAGCTTTGTGCTAGTAAAACAAACAAAAAAACAAAAACAAACAATTTCATGCAGTTGACCATAAGTGGTTCAGTTTTGGGCATATGTAGTGTGCCCAGTCCCAAATGACACTCCATTACTGATTATGTGCCTGTCTAAATATCTCCTGATTCCATAATGTACTGCTCCCCTGTAAGAAGATGTTAATAGAATTTGGAATTTACCTTTAGACCTAATCGGAGAACAGATATAATTGAAAATGGTTATTACATCTTATAAAGTGATGTCATTTCAATAGGGTAGGCCAAAACTTTATGATCATGGCGGTTTGAGCTCTTGGACTCTTATGAATCCTGAGATTTAAGGTGCCCAGCCCTGGCGTATGCTGCATCACCTTCCACAATTTTCGCTCATAGCTTTCCTTGTGCAGGAAAGAACAGCAGTGAGGAACCATACATAAACAAGCGCTGCCTCTCTTCCGTGCCCTGGATTCCTGGATTAGTGAGCGTCCCAAAGGTTGGGCTCCAGGTTTATGCAATCCCTTTGGGTGACAAAGTGGGCTCTCTTCACTCCCTAGTTTTCTTCCATGCTTTCCCATAGCTATAACAATTTTTGGGGGTTGGGAGAGGTATATAAAGGCATTTTTTGGCAGTACAAGATTTATTTATTATTACAATTTTGGAGTCTTTTGGACCACTTTTTCATGCATTTTTGGGAATGTGAAGTGAACAAAAACCAGTAATCCTACCAACTCAATTTGTTTTCTTTTTTTTCATTCACCATTCACTATATGGGATAAATATTATAATATCTTATTAGATTGGTCAGTTATGCACATGATGATACCAAATTTGTTTTTGTCTTTTTTTAGATTTATTTACAATACAGTAACAGGTGGTGATACAAAATTTTATATTTTTTTATTTAAAAAAATACTTTTTCTTTCCATTTTTTGTTGATCTTAGAGGGTTTGATGCTGTGTTTACTTGATAGCTTGTATAATGCACTGCAATACTGTAATATCGCCTATGAAGTCCAGCTTAACCTATTAAGTGCCAATGATATTGTGACAGCATTATTCAATAGCTTGATTACCCAGTGACCTCATTCTGAGTGCCTATGGCATTGTCATGGCACCAGGGGACCTACTGTCCGCATCAATTGCAGCTGTTAGACTTGGGCGCCTGTTGTATAACCCAGGTAGTACTGGCCTTGGGCTGATGGGAGGAGTGCAGAGTCAGAAAGGAGGCAGTCACAACCTCCAATGGCAAACTGCAAAAAAACCCCAAAAAACTGACCAGTACCTCCACATAGTGCGAACAGGTGCAAGCTGCAATGACTGCATAACATACAAAAAAGGGACACAACAGCACTCTGTAAGGACCAAGATATATGCAAACACGAGAACATGTAGTTTAGATCTTGTGTTTGCATATATCTTGGTCCTTACAGAGTGCTGCTGTGTCCCTCTTTTTTGTATGTTATGCAGTCGTTGCAGCTTGCACCTGTTCATACTATATGGAGGTGCTGGTCAGGTTTTTTGTTCTTTTGCAGTTTGCCATTGGAGGTTGTGACTGCCTCCTTTCTGACTCTTCTCTCCTCCCATCAGCCCAAGGGTGCTTTTAATTAGTGCTGGTTCCTTCCTGCCCATCGAAAATTTTTGGTTTATAACCCACAAGAGGCATGTTTGCCCATTTAAATTGTTGGCTTATAGCCAAGAGATGCATGTTTAGGATGTTAGGAACCATCAGAGAAGTGTCACCTTGCAGTGGTTGATGGGCACACATGAATTGGCCAAGTTATACTCTAAGAACCTTCATTTTTTGTAAGTACTTCTTTTGGAAGTAAATTTTATTCAGCGACAATGTAGTTTAGATCTTGTGTTTGCATATATTTTGGTCCTTACAGAGGACTGCTGTGTCCCTTCTTTGTACATGTTATGCAGTCATTGCAGCTTGCACCTGATCACACTATTTGGAGGTGCTGGTCAGGTTTTTGTCTTCTATCCAGCTAGTACCAGTGCTATATGCAGTAGGCTCAGTTTCTGCTCCATACGTGCAGTGTGCACATTCACTTTATATAACCAAGAGATAGTGGCAAATTGCTGAGTTGGTGCCTTGGCCTTTGGAACTTGCCTTGTTTTGAAGGATGCCAGCGCAATCCATGGGTTGAATCCTATTCAATCATTAGTTGATGGCATTTCCTAATGATAAGATGGGACAACTCTTAACTCAATGGCAGAATAAAAAATTATTCAAAGTATAACACCACTTTTATATTAATCATATACTGCAAACAGTTTGAGAAATATGTACTTTTTCTTTGATACTTTTGTTATTTGTGTGTGGCAGTATGTATATGCACTACACTAGTGTATGATAAGTTGTTATGGGCGAACCCGAACTGGAAAGTTCAGAGTCCATACCAAACATCTAGTGTCCGGGCACGGACCCAGAACACAGACTTCTCCAGGAATCTATGGTACCATTCGGCTGCCAGAACAAAGTTTGTTGAAAGACTGCAGTGCAGCCAATCAACAAGCTTAGCCGGTGTGGACACTTCTGGCTCAATCACAGGCTAACAAGTATGGCTGTGGTTGGCCGAGGAAGACCATGTAAAAAAAAAAAAAGACATGGGGTCTCTTATGTTTTTGATAACGAGAGCAGGCCAAACTGATGGCCCCAGCTGGGAGCTTTACCTTGGCTGATTATCAAAAATAGAGGGGTCCCATGCCATTTCTGTAATTGTTTAAATAAATAATTCAAAAATGGCATGGGGCCCCCCTAATTCTGACAACCGGCCAAGATAAAGCAGACAAGTGGGGGCTAGTATACAAAGACTGGGAAGGGGCCATGGATATAAAAAAAAGCAGCCCGCAGCTGTCTATTAGATGCACCAATTCTGGTGCTTTGCCCTGCTCTTCCCACTTGCCCTAGTGCGGTGGCAAGTTGGGTAATATTTGTAGGGTTGATGTCAGTTTGGTAATGTCAGCTGTCATCAAGCCCAGGGGTTAGTAATGGAGAGGCATCTATGCCCTATTACTAACCTCATAGTGATATAATATTGTAATAAAGACACATCAAGAATAAAGTCCTTTATTTGAAATAAAACTCCACGTACACTTTTACCCATTTATTAAAAACAAAATAAAAAAACACCATATTCCTTACCTGTCCGATGATAATTCATATATGTCCCACAATGTAATCCCACTCTGCTACATCTGAATTGCATGGCTGAGCTGTGGCAGCTGGAGTGCCTAGTGGTGACGTCAGTGAGGTCACCAGCGTTCATAGTCGATGAAATCCGGTAAACTCACTGACCTGCATCCAGCTCTGACGTCAGTAAGTTTAACAAAGTCCCTTGACTATGAACTTCTGTGACCTCATTGATGTCACCGCTATGTGCTGAAGCTTAGTTGTCATGCTCAGCTCAGCTGGATTCACAGCTGTATGGTCACATCATGCCATTGCACAGCCCTGCAATCCAGACGTAGCAGAGTTGGATTGCATTGTGGGACATATATGGATTACCGTCGGACAGGTGAGGAATATGTTTTGTTTTTTTTTTTTTAACTTTTTTTAAATAAATGGGTAAAAGAGGGTTTTATTTAAAATAAAGGACTTTATTCTGACTACATGTCAAAAGGACTTTGTGATTAGTAATGGGGGCGTCTTATAGACACGTCTCAATTACTAACCCCTGAGCTTGATGTGAGCTGACATCAACCCCAAACCTATTACCCCACTTGCCACCGCCCCAGGGCATGTGGGAAGAGCCAAGGCTAAGCACCACAATTGGAGCATCTTATGGATGCACCATTTCTGGAGCAACTGGGGGCTGATGTTATTAGTCTGTGAGGGGGCCAATATCCATGGCCTTTCTGCAGCTGTCTATTAAGCCTTTCTGGTTATTGAATCTAGGGGGGACCCCAAGCCATTTTTGGGGGGTTCTCCCCTACAATAACCAGTAAAGGCTACGTAAACAGCTGCAAGCTAATATTAATAGCCTGGGAACCTTTAGGGCTATTGGCTCGTTTTCAGTATATTAACATCAGCCCCCAGCTGTTGGCTTTCCCTCAGCTGGTTATTAAAAATAGGGGGGAACATTTTTCTAGGCAAATGACTTAAAATAACCAAGACAAAAAATTAATTACGGTAATCTAAAATAAAAAATTGGACCATGACACAGAGGTCCAAGTGGAGGAGGGGGTGGAGGTGGACATGGTGGTGTACGTGGAAGAAGGGGCATGGGCCAGCAATTTTATTTTGTATTGTAAAAATATGAAAAAAAAATAGCAAAAAGTAAGAACAATAAAAAAATACAACCATGATGCAGATTCATGTGGATGAATGGAAGGAGGTGTACGTGGCAAAGAGGGAGAGGTCCAACACTGTTTTAAATTTTTTGTGGTTTGTTAAAATTTTGGGTAGCAACAACACGAAACAAATGCAAAATACAGTGTAACCATGGCTGGGCGCAGCTTGTATAATTGTCTAGTCAGCTAAAGGTACGGTATTGTCCTTTGTGATCTATGCCTTGTTCATTTTTAGGAATGTTATCTTCACAAGTGAAGTGACACCACCTGCGGTGCTAAAGTCATGCTCTGACATGACACTTGCTGCAGGGCAGGCCAGCACCTTCAAGGCATACAGGGCAAGCTGTGGCCATGTGCCCAATTTAGAAACCCAATAGTTAAATGGGGCAGGTGCATCAGTTGGTACGTGGACACATACTCTTCCACCATGTTCTGGAAACGCTTTTTTGAGGTGGTGGCAGTGCCAGAGCTGTTTGGGCGACTTACTCCTCCACCATCTTCCTTCTTGTTCCATAGAGCTGTCGTTTTCAGGTGGGAAAGTTAGCATTAGTGCCTCTATTGGTGACTGCTTGTATTTTTGCATTTTTTTTATCACGCTCCTGATGTAGCAGGGATCCAGCAGGGTCTGAAAGCCACCATGCTGTGAACACAACTGTTGTTCCTCCTCCTCGCCATCCTCATTCTCCAAAAATGTCCTTTGGCTGGAGACTTGTGTTGATGACAGTCCTGCAAATGGTCCCTGTTCCTTCTGCTCCTCTTCATGCTCTCCCACTTCCTAATGTATCATTGCCTGTAATGTTGTTTTCAGCAGACAAACAATTGGTATCGTAACGCTGATTATGGTGTCATCAGCACTGGCCATGTTGCTGGAATATTAAAAGCAGTGCATCAAGGCACACATGTCCTGCATGGAGGCCCAGTCATTGAAGGGAAAGTTTGCTTGTTCTGCAGAGCGACTCACCCTTGCATGACGCAGCTGAAAGTCTACAGTTGCCTTTTGCTGCTCACACAGCCTCTCCAGCATATGCAGGATGGAGTTCCACCTTGTTGCTACATCGCAGTGACGTCGTTTATAGTTGATGAACTCCGGTAAACTCACTGATGTCAGCTCTCATGAGAAAGTGAGTGACATCAGTTAGTTTACGGGAGTTCATTGTCTCACTGATGTCACCGCTAGGAGCTCCAGCTGAGTTTTGATGCTCAGCTCAGTGCCTTGTGGATTCACAACTGAACGGTCGCATCACGCCACCGCTCAGCCATGCAATCCAGATGTAGCAGGGTTGGAGCGCATCGTGGGACATATATGGATTATCATCATACAGGTGAGGAATATGGTGTTTTTTTATTTCAAATTTTTGTAAATAATTGGGTAAAAGAAGGTGGGGAGTTTTATTTCAAATAAAGGATAAAGTTATGGCTGTGTGTTTATTACTATATCACTGCAGGGTTAGTAATGGGAGCGTCTTACAGACATCTCCTGGGCTTGATGTCAACTGACATTACAAAGCTGATAGTGTCATAGAATGCAGGGTAGAGTATGTCACCACGGAACAGACAGACCAACTGTTGAGGGGGGTTTATTAACAGGGGCAATATTCTCCTCGCAGGGAGAAAACAGTAGAATATAAACTGGTAAAATAACTGTGCAAAAATATGGGAAGCAGTATAAGTTCCCAGACAGTCAAACAGTATAACAGTAGTAAACAGAATCTCTTGGGAAAACACTTATCAGTCTGATGAGGACTTGCTTGTAGGGTCATCTTCTCCAACGTGGGTGCCGAGAAACAGCGGCACTTGTCATCCCTCTGTTAACCGTGGGCTGTTTAGTCTCTAGGAACCCGCAACCTGGGGTTAAGGGGTTACTGTGGTGAGCAGAGGGGATGCTAGGCAAATGGGGTCCCCTGTGCTCTGAGTCTTTTGCTTCAACAGTGCAGCCTATCCCAGGAGAATGATGCTCAGTTTATTATTGGGTCTCCCAACAGGAATCAGGGGCTCTGCACTAATACCGTGGGTACTAGGGGCCACTGTCTCTGCATGGGTCACTGTCGCTGCACGGGTCACTGTCTCTGCACGGGCATCAGGGTGCACCTCTCCAGTCACAGCAGAGTCTGCTTTCACGTACTCACAAGATGCAGTCTTTCTGGACAATCTCCCTGTCTCAGTCCTCCAACCGGGAGCTCTCTCTCTTCCCCGGAGCACAGCTGCGTGCTGTTCTGTCCGCTGTATCCGCTGCTCTCCCCACTGCGCCCACTGCTCTCTCCACTGCACACGCTGCTCTCTCTCCAGTACATGCTGCTCTGGCCCTGGAACGCGCCTTTTTCCTCTCTCAGCTTCCTTCCTTCCTTCAGGCTTCCTTCCTGTCCCGATCTCTAAGTCTGCCCCCAGGGAAACCTGCTGCACAGCTAAGTGGTTCCAGGCACGGAGCAGAGAAGTTAACTCCCTTACAATATTACAAAGCTGACATTGGAACGCCCGCCAGGGCCGTGGGGTACTCGGTACCGGGTCCGTTACTTAAAGGGATGTGTCACAGCTGCGGCAACCCAGACCATGGCCCTGGGTGCCCATGTTAAAGGGATAGTCTTTAAAGGGATTTGTAGAAATAATGAAAGCTCGTGACACCACCTGTGGTACTCGGTCAGTAGGGACAGGGACCAACGCTGCTTAAAGGGGTCCTCTGGGGTGATGTTATGGCAGCTAGATGGTATAACTTCCCACAGGTGAAGTAGGTCCCCAGTGCTCCCGTGTGTAGATGAAGATGGTGTGATAAGAAACAGAGGACATAAGGTTGCAGTCTCTTTACCTCTTTACTGAAGAAATTCAGGCAGCCACAGTCCAGGGTACCGGATCACAGGTGCTGGTAGTGGTCTGGCCGGCTTGGAAGCAAGTTGGGATTTCCCCCTTACCAGGTGGGGTCAGAAGTCTTCTCTCTAGCGCTGTGGTGTAGTTCCTTGCTGCCTATAGCTGTCCAACAAGGTCCTCATGAGGTTTCTGTCCTTTTGTGTAAGTGGGACACTAACCTGTATGACAGGTGGCTCGAGCCTTTTCACAGGGTCTCTATCACGACCCGGGTTCTATACGCCACTTTGTCTTCAGGTCTTAGGGCAGGCAAGTGACCTGTAGTTCAGTTGTCCTGCCGGTTTCTGCTGTGAGTCTTAGAGCCCCTCACAACCTCGGTTTCCTGGCCACCGGTGTCTGCGCTCTGTCAAAAGGTAGCTCAATTGTAGCTATTCTCCTCTGGTCTTAACTTCGCCTTTGCCTGTTTTCCCTTTCAATCTCTTTATCAGTTGCTCTGTTCTGTCTTTCCTTCCCAGGAGCTGCATGGCTCCAGCTTTTCTTCCTCACACATTGCTCTCCTCTCCCCAACTACTAACTCTTCCTAACTGCCTAGCAACGGCCTAGCAGCTGACTCCTCCTAATGACCAGAGAGAGCAGCTCCCTTGAAGTGTAGAGCTCTCCCTTCTGGCCTAAAGTCAGAACGGTGTTGTATGTGCTGATTACGTATTAAATAAATCCTTCCCTGCTTCCAAGCGTGACATCACTCTCCCCATGAGGAAAGCAATGCCAGTGTAACAACCGGTTACCTGGGGTGTTACAACATCAACTCCAAAAATATTACACCCCTTACCACTGCATCAGGGCAAGTTGGAAGAGCCAAGTCTAAGAGCCACAATTGTAGCATCTTATGGATGTGCCATTTCTGGGGCAGCATAGGGCTGATGTTATTAGTCTGCGAGGGGGGCCAATGTCAATGACCCTTTACTAGGCTATTAATATCAGTCCGTAGCTGTCTCTTTAGCCTTTGCTGGTCATTGAATCTAGGGGGACCCCACTTCATTTTTTGGGGGGTCTCCCTTATAATAACCAGTAAAGGCTATGCAAACTGCTGTGAACTACCGTATTTTTCAGACTATAAGACGCACTCCAAATTTTCAGAAGAATTATGAAAATAAATAATGCGTCAAATGAGGGTCGGTATTACAGTCTGAATTATTCAGCTTTCCGCAGGGTAGAGTGTGATCGGGAGCATTGGTGGAGCGGGCTCACAGGAGGTGTTTGGTGGTCTGGCAGGTTTGGTGATGCAGGGGCTCTGCCATTTTATGAAAGCCCCCACACATCCATCCCAGGATGGTGCATGGTAGTTTCGCAGATGCTTGGCGGTGCAGGGGCTCCATTGACATTTTGTGACATCTCGGAACCCCCACACATCTATCCCAGGCTGGTGCGTGGCAGTTTTGGAGATGTTTGGTGGTGGTGGGGCTCTGCCGACATTTTGTGAAAGCTCGGAGCCTCCACACTTCCTTTGCTGTAATGCTGTGGTCTCCAGGAAAATGGCCACCATTCGTTATTACAGTTTCAAAATATGCAATAATTAATTACTACCCCCTTTCTCAAATTTGTATTTAATATTTGACAGTAATTACAGTCAGTGGCCAGCATCTCAATTTTGTATATACGGAGTCTTGAAAATTGTCAAGTCTCATGTAATGTTAAAGGGGTTCATTATAAATAAATGGCTTAATGCCTTTAACTCACAAATCAACACTTGTAATATCTAGGAAGGCGATATCTGTAGAACTAAAATGTATGTGGCTTTATTACAATGATAAAAACCTGTCCTAGTATATGCAGTAGGAAGCACCTAGGCCAGATGTGCAAACATAAGAAAAGGAGGTAGTATCTATAGAGTTAAAATGTCCACCTTTTTTAATACTAACCGAAATCTGTCCTGGATTGTTAATTGGATAGGAGTCTGTAAACTTGTGCAGTAGTAAGGACCTAGGTTGTAGAAGTAAGAAGATGTTGCTCACGTGGCTGTCCACCCTGTCTTTCTGAATACTAAGCAGTTGTTGTGACCTGGAAATAGCTTGACAGTACGTGGGATATGTTATCTCCAAGTAACAGCAGTGGAGCTTCCTACTGCACATGCTCACAGGCACCTGTCCTCCTACTGTCATTGTAGGAGAGATTATCGCCAGAGTAAGAAGCTGGAGAAAGCTTAACAGTACAAGGCAGCGCTTGTGTCTAGGTCACATTAGCTGTTCAGCATTCAGAAAGACAGGGTGGACAGCAGCGTGAGCAATTTCCTATCTCTGTACACCTGGCCTTGGTGTTTTCTACTGCACATGTTTATAGCCGCTGACTTTATTAATATTATAGGACATATTTCTCTCAGTGTAAGGCTAGGTTCACTTTAGCGTGTCTGTGCACAGCGTATCATCTGCATGCCAAAACGCATGCAAAAGCATGCTTATGCCTGCGCATCATCTTGCGTATGACGCAAACAAAAACGCTGCGTGTGCATGCGTTTAAATGAGTTTTGGCATGCGCATGCGTTTTTTATGCACATGGTGGAGGCGAGACATCATATTCTGGACATGCGCAGTCTAAAGTACGCATGCATATCGAACACATGCGTACGCAAGTCCTTGCGTACCAGTGCATGGCAACACAAGATCTATTCCTTAAAATAAATGAAAACGCAACACAAAATTTTAATGGAAGAAAAATGGCTGTGATGTTTATTTAGGGTTAAACCAATTAATACACAGCTTTAAATAATAAACTCATATAAATTTCCAGATTTCCAACACACCAATACCAATCCGCCCATACCAATGGGCGATTTTCCCAAAAGCCAAGCCTCAAAGAGGCGAGGCCCCCCCAAAACCACACAGCCACTTTTCAACCATAGTTTGCAAATTTAAATTGAAAATGTCTAACCCGATGTCCGATAAATGGACTAAATCTTTCCTGAATAGCCCAGGCAAAAAACCCTCTAAATCTTCATGCCGAAAAGAAAAACCGTCAACTTTAAGCAAAAATGTATTCATACTTCTATTAACTCTCTTCCGGATCTTATCTAAAAAGAAAAACTTATTATCAGACCATAAAATTCTGGGAACTATCTCGGAAAAAACAAAACTGACAGAGGGAAATGCCTGTCTAAGACTGCAAATATCTGGTCTCATGAAAGCTAATAAATCTAAGGTTCTTATTTTGCCGAGATCGTTCCCAGATAAATGAAAAATAACTAAATCTGGAAAAGGAAAAAGTTTAGTACATTTTCTAAATTCAAAACAGAAATTGGACCACTTCATGCCACGAATACTGTGCCAGAAGATCTGTTTGTCAGTTGAATTAAATGATAGATTTTCAGAATAAAATCTCTGCCTGGCCCTCTTCTCTGCCCAAAATGTAAACGAGTTTCCAATAATCCAGACTATGATTGGACCTGAAAAGTAAATGAAGAATTAGTAATCATAAAGCTCGTGGCGAACGTACAATTTGAATCTGTGGGAATCCCATCTACCCAATTTTTGTATCATAGCATCCTCAAAACCAGCTCTGGATGCCTCAGTAGCAGCACCTATTCTAAAAGAATGGGAAGTAGTCCTCAGGTGTTCACAATTCAAAAAACATAAACATTTTTTTAGAACAGCATTAAATTGAAATATGGTAACTGGTGACCTATCCATATGAATAAATAAGGAACCTTCACTATCTGGTCTTATAAGCAGCCAGCGTTTCAAAATAGATACTGGGCAGATTACAGGTTCAGAAAAGGAGCTGATCCTTAACCTAGACCCTCTGCCCATTTGGTCCGTTTTCGATTTTCTAATAAATAAAACGGCATATGAGTCATGTACGCTCACATCAGAAATTAATAAACCCGAAGGCTCAGCTTTTTTAGCCGACACTACTTCACTTACACGCAAGGCTCCAAAAAATGTCACTACGAATGCTGCATAAAATAATAGACTCTCCTCCCTATTACTACAAACATTAGAAAGTGATAGACACAGATCCTTCAAAAGCTGAAAAGAAATCGGGCGTCTGGAATCTGATTTAAAATTAGATCTTTTCAAACCCTTTAAAAATTGCTTAACTGGGAAAAAACTAGTTAATGGGGGGCTACCCCTTAATTTAAGAAAAAATGGCACCCCTGCAAGGGATTTGGCTATAGTTGAGTAAGAAAGACCTAATTCAGCTAATGATTCTGCAAATTTCAAGCCCAATAAAGCATTGGATATGTTACAATTTAAATTATGAAGTACACAAAAATTCACCCATCTTTGCCATGCAGCCGAGTAATCGGCCCACGATCTATCAGAAAGAGAATTCCTAATGCACTGAGGAATCAAATCGAAATTAAATCCCAGATCGACTGCGGGCAAGCAGTTGGTTCCAAATCCGCGTTGGGCACCTGCAGACAAAAAATTGACAGCTCATGTTTACAAAGTGAACCAGCAGCTAAAACCCATTTGCTTTTACCTTGGTTAGCTTTAATCCAAATATTAAATTTTAAGCATGTTAAAACCAATGGCCTTAAAATCAATGAAGCCCATTTATTTTTTGAGGACAGAGTATTGATGGAGAAAATTACTCCTTGATTCAATGAAAAAATGATAATTCTAGAGTTCTGAATCAAAGAGCCCCATAAATAGAGCCCCCCAAAAATTGCAAAAAGTTCTGGAACCATCTCATTATTTGTGATATGACATTCAGACCAATGAATTGGCCACTGAACACCACACCAATGAGATGAAAAGAAAACACCACAGCCAAAAGTGGAATCGACTGAAAAAGAAAAGGGGATTGAATCAGCAGAAATAAAAGCAGTTTGCCAGCAAGACTTTCCGTTAAATTCTGAAAGAAATTCGAGCCAAATTTTAACATCTTCTTTCAAATCAGAAGAAATTCTGATGTGGGAAGTAAGAGATGTTAAACCCTTAGTCGCATCATACAACCGTCTAGAAAAAACTCGACCCATTGGAACAATGCGTAGAGCGAAATTTAGTAAACCCAATAAAGACTGAAGTTCTTTCAAAGTCACTTTCTTTTTGCACAAACAAATAGTTAACGCATTAGATAATTTAGCTATTTTGTCCATCGGGAGTCTGGATTCCATTTTAACAGAGTCTAAAGTGATGCCTAAAGGTACCGTCACATTAAGCGACGCTGCAGCGATATAGACAACGAGCCGATCGCTGCAGCGTCGCTGTTTAGGTCGCTAGGAGACGCCAGACACCAGCAACAGCAGAACGATGCAGGAGCGATCCAGTGACGTACTTATCGTTCTCGCTGGTTGTTCGCTCCAGTTCGCTCCATGAAGAAACATTGCAGGCATCGTTGCTTTTGCTGTCAAACACGATGATACACGCCGATCTGAGGACCAAATAAAGTTCTGGACTTCTAGCTCCGACCAGCGATATCACAGCGGGATCCAGATCGCTGCTGCGTGTCAAACACAACGAGATCGCTATCCAGGACGCTGCAACGTCACGGATCGTTGTCGTTCTCGTTGGAAAGTTGTTTAGTGTGAAGGTACCTTTAAAACTCAATAGAATTACATGGAAAAACTGTTTTCTCATGAGCAATAGGGACACCAAAATAGTCACACATTCTGATGAATTTATTAAGAGTATCTAAGCAAATTGTAGATTCAGGGGGGGCAACAAAAAGGAAATCGTCAAGATAATGTAAAATTTTTACATTGGGGGAATTGGATTCCAGTACCCAGTGTAAAAATGACGAAAAACTCTCAAAATAAAAACAAGAAAGGGAAAAACCAATGGGAAGGCATTTGTCAAAGAAAAATTGGTTCTGAAAATAAAAGCCTAGCGAATTAAAACCTTCAGGAACTATAGGTAATAGCCAAAACACAGACTTAATATCCGATTTGGACATCAAAGCGTTCTGACCCGTAGTCCTGAGCATGTCAATGGCAGAGTCAAATGATGAGTAGCTAACAGAACAAATATTCTTATCTACCTCATCATTTAAAGACGAACCAGTGGGGTATGATAAGTGGTGAATCAAACGAAAAGACCCTGTTTCTTTTTTGGGTACTAAACCCAAGGGGGAAATGCGAAAATTCTGAAAAGGAGGGGAAGTAAACGGACCTGCAACCCTTCCTTGTTTCAATTCACTAGCAATTTTATTTCTAGCTATGACTGGATTCTTAGCCAGAGAGGGGAGATTTTTTATTAATGTACAACCAATCCCTTTAAATGACGGGACAAAAAAACCTTTAGAAAACCCGTCAAAAATTAATTTACTGCTCGGATGATCTGGGTATTTGTTTAACCAATACACCAGTCTTTCCAGCTTCACTGGAGTCTGAGCCTTTTGAGTTAAGGTACCTTCACACTAAACGACTTTGCAACGAGAACGACAACGATCCGTGACGTTGCAGCGTCCTGGATAGCGATATCATTGTGTTTGACACGTAGCAGCGATCTGGATCCCGCTGTGATATCGCTGGTCGTTGCTGAAAGTCCAGAACTTTATTTGGTCGTCAGATCTGCGTGTATCGTCGTGTTTGACAGCAAAAGCAACGATGCCAGCAATGTTTTACAATGGTAACCAGGGTAAATATCAGGTTACTAAGCGCAGGGCCGTGCTTAGTAACCCGATATTTACCCTGGTTACCATTGTAAAAGTAAAAAAAAAACACTACATACTCACCCTCTGATGTCTGTCACGTCCCCCGGCGTCCGCGCTGCTGCTCAGAGCTTCCTGCACTGAATGTGTCAGTGCCGGCCGTAAAGCAAAGCACAGCGGTGACGTCACCGCTGTGCTTTAGGGCCGGCGCTTACACAGTGCAGGGAAGCTGAAGGCGAGGGATGCGACAGACACGGCAATGTAAGTATGTAGTGTTTGGGTTTTTTTACATTTACACTGGTAACCAGGGTAAACATCGGGTTACTAAGCGCGGCCCTGCGCTTAGTAACCCGATGTTTACCCTGGTTACCCGGGGACTTCGGCATCGTTGGTCGCTGGAGAGCTGTCTGTGTGACAGCTCTCCAGCGACCACACAGCGATGCTGCAGCGATCGGCATCGTTGTCGATATCGCTGCAGCGTCGCTAATGTGACGGTACCTTTAGTGTCCCTGGAAAGTGCTTGCTGAGCGGACTGCTTTTTAAAACATCTCGACATAGAGTGTGCATTTCCACAGAAGGAACACTCGTGCCGAAATCTACAATTACTGTTCCACTTACAGACCGAATCATTAAAAGCGAAACAGACGCCCCTCTTAGGGAGGAATGCAGACGCCTGTTTAACTGCAGCTTGCCTCTGAGGCAGCATCAGATTGATCCAAAGACCCACATCTTTCGTACCCCAGCTGAGAACTGGATGAACAGCTAACTTTTGTCTGAATGATTCATCATAATTCAGCCAGGCAAAGCCGCCAAAGTTGCGATATGCCTCCAAAATTATGTCAATGTGCTGAAATAGTTTGCTACACAAACCAGGGGATTTTTCGCCCAGAACAGCTGAGTAAATCGAAAAGGCTTGTATCCAATTGTTGAATGATTTAGTGTGACCACGTTTTAGGTCATCTAAAATCAGATTTATCTTCTCGCTTTTCAAATTTACTGGGCTGATCTCTGCGAGGAAGCAGAGAAAATAAATCAATATACTGATTGCTCCAAATAATTTCTTTAGTTGCAGGGCTTAGGTGAAACCCTAGGGGAGAGAGGTCACAAGTAAGAGCCTCTTTGAAGTGATTCTGGGGGGTCACTGTAACAGATGTGGCATTTATGGAGCTATTACTAATACTGACAGCTGTGGGGGAAGCAGATTTAAGAACTTCTCCCAAAACCTCAGAAACCACATCTTTAATCATACTTTTAATTTCAATGTGTGAGACAGACAGGGGCACAAAAACATTCTCACCCCTACTGTTATCTTCGTTGGTTCGCTCCATGGGGCAGCCAGCATTCGAGCCCTCCATGTTGGGCGAGCGCCACTGCAATCCAGCCGATGCTGACAGGAGGGAGTCTTCAGCCTGCGTTGATTGTAGATCCGGGGTAGAAGCAGGGATGACACCGGTAGCCGCTGCCATCACCGACTAGGCGCCCGACAGAGGGGTTCCAGCAGTGCTTTTACGGCTGCATCGCTCCCCTGCCATGTCAGCGCTCCTGCGTGATGCGGCTGACGATGGCTGATGACGTAGCTGGAACTCTCGCGCTGGACTGCGCAATCTCATGGACGCTGAGCGGCGGGACTTCCGGGCAGGAGCTTGAGAGCAACGTCTGGGCCTCGCTGAGGAGAGTGCTGGAGGAGGAGACAGTGGTCCCGCTGACAGAAGGTAGAACAGGCGCATCTTGACACGGCAACTCCAGCTGAGAGACCGGTAAAGGAGGGAGAGAGATGGCTTCCGAAGCTACCGCATTAGGTTCTATAGCTAGGCAGCTCTTCAGCCATTCTACTCCGCCCTCCGCGCCAGCTCTAGAAAGCAACTGCTGCAGTAATGCTTCCATCAGGGGGAATCTTCTCTTCTTCTCAACGCCAGTGAAATGACGGTTCCCAGGTAAAAAATGAGCTTTTTATAGTTTCACAAAGCCTGCCAAGCAACCTATTTATTCAATAGAAAACCGTTAAAAAGGCGCCAATGGTGCCAGATAAAACCGGTTTATCTATAAATAGCTGACCAGGGAGAGATTTAAATTGACCTTTATTTGAACCCCAATTTAAAAACCCAATAAGATAGATCTTGGCTTTAACAAAAGAGCTGAATCTCTCAAGATCTGTGTCACCATGAGACCCCCCCTTTACCTCATGTTATTGACGGGGGGGGGGCTAGCATTCTCATGGACAGTAATGCGTTTTTTTGACGCAATCATCCGCAAGCGGACGATTGCGCAAAATTCGACGCTTCAAGAAATGCAACATGTTATGTTTGCCGGACACCGCCGCACATCACGAAACGACGCATGAGTACGCATCCGCATGCCCCTGCATACACCATGTTAAAGATATGTACGCATGACGCATGCAGATCTGTGCGGATCATACGCTGCGCACAGATACGCTAATGTGAACCCGGCTTAACAAGGCCACAGCCATTTTAATTCTACTTTGATTATCTCTCTAAAAAATACAAGTGTAATTTACTAATTAAAGGTATTTAGGAATTGATTTATAATGAACTGTTTTAGGCTGCCGTCACACTAGCAGTATTTGGTCAGTATTTTACATCAGTATTCGTAAGCCAAAACCAGGAGTGGGTGATAAATGCAGAAGTGGTGCATATGTTTCTATTATACTTTCCTCTAATTGTTCCACTCCTGGTTTTGGCTTACAAATACTGATGTAAAATACTGACCAAATACTGCTAGTGTCACGGCAGCCTTAGGGTATGTGTCCACGTGCCGTTTTACATCCGGAATAGCAGTGGATTGAACGCTGCGTGGAGCCGCAGTGTTCAATCCGCAGCGTCCAGATGTTACAGCATAGTGGAGGGGATTTTATTAAATCCCATCTCCACTATGCATGGTAACACGCACCCGGCGGCGCTGCGATTCCGGACATGCGGCGCATCTTTTTAGAACGCAGCATGTCCGTTTACCTTGCAGCGCCGCTGCAAGTTAAAGCACAGGGCCCTATGTGTGGGGTGCGATGATGCCGGATGTGTGCAATGAACACATCCAGCATCATCGCGTCTCCAGGAGGGGGCGGAGCTTGGGCACAGCGAGTTTGCCGCTCCGTCCAAACCGCCGGCCATCCTGAAAGTGGACACATACCCTTAAAGTTACATTAAACATGTCTATTTTCAAGGCCTTTCTCAAGGTCTCAATTAGATTGATGTCTGGAATCTGATTTGTCCCTCCTAGGACTTGAAGAGTGTTGTATTTTAAAATCTATCTCAAATTAAAAAAAAAAAAAATTTAAGTGCAAAAATGTAAAACAAATACTGTAATTGTTTTTAATGAATGATGTGAATAGTTAGTTCTGCTTCTAAGGGCTCATACTCACTTGCGAGAAACTCGGATGAGTCTCACATGTTAATACCCGGCACTGCACCCGGCACTCAGATCGGAGCGTGCGGCCACATAGCAATACATGCAGCCACATGCTCCGCTCCTGAGTGCCGGGTGCAGTGCCGGGTATTAACATGCGAGACTCATCCGAGTTTCTCGCAAGTGAGTATGGGCCCTAAACAGAAGAATAGACTGTGGACTGACAGTAGTCCTTGCTTCTGCATGTTCTTACTAATGCAGCTCTTGTCTTTAGGGCTCATTTCCACATGCGAGGCACACGTCCGTATCTCGCATGTGGAAACCAAGCTGTGGCGCCGGCACTCCAGAGCGGAGTGTGCGGCCGCATAGGAACACATGGAGCTGCACAGCTCCGCTCCAAAGTGCCGGCGCCAGAGCTTGGTTTCCACATGCGAGATACGGACTTGTGCCTCGCATGTGGAAATGAGCCCTTAGTAAAATTCTGCCGACAGAACTGTTTAATCATTTAATTGAGAAGTATCAGTCTTTCCTTTATACTTTTCCTTTGTTTGGTCACATTTCTTCCTTTGGCTAAAAAAATTCATTTGTAAGAACTGCATGAGTAATTATGGCTTTAGGCTGTTGTCACGTGATTTTTTTTTTTTCTGAAATTGAGCCAAAAACACCATCTTTTTATCATGTTTTTGGAAAATTGCATAAAAAATATGGTGTTTTTACCATGATTTTAGAATATTTGTGGAAACATTTAAATGGAATGCATGGTGTGAGCTTTGGATTTGTCATAGGGCTAGGACTAGACGTTAAATTCATGCTAAAATTATGCGACTAAAGTCTGAGGGGTTAGATTTATGTTAGTGCTAGATTACTGTCAAGACGTACTTAGACCTAAAGAAACCTTTTACTGTTGATGAGTGTATAAATAATTATAAATAATTAATCCAATGCAGTCAAACGTTGTTAAACAATATAACAAGCTTAATGAAGGTTTTTTTACAGTCATTGTATAAACAGGTTTTGCCTCCAGGATATGATGCTAAGAATGATTGGTCTGTGTAAGGCTAGTTTCACACTAGCGTTTGGAGGAGCTGCGGAGGGCTGCGGACTTCCTCCGTGAAGCCCCGCCCTCGGCCGCACCTCCGCCGCTAGCTCCGCCTACTTCTGCATGCGGCCTGTGTACTTATATTTAACATGAGGTACGCAGGTCATGCCGCAGTATGCAGATGCTTCTGCATGCGTCGTTTTGACGATGCAGAAAAAAATAAATTGCTACAAGCTGCGTCCTACGCTGGTCG
This sequence comes from Ranitomeya variabilis, assembly GCF_051348905.1. Lineage (NCBI taxonomy): Eukaryota > Metazoa > Chordata > Amphibia > Anura > Dendrobatidae > Ranitomeya > Ranitomeya variabilis. Next base: position 483,511,851 of record NC_135235.1, read on the forward strand.
CCGCATCGTCAAAACGACGCATGCGGAAGCATCCGCATACAGCGGCACGACCTGCGTACCTAATGTTAAAGATACAAAAAGAGCAAAAGAAGGCAGCACTCCAAATACTTTTCAAGGTGAAAAAAGTGAGATTTATTCAGCCCACATGTCTGTGCGATGTTTCGGCTCACACTGAGCCTTTTTCAAGCCTGGCTTGGTGGAAATGTTTGAACAGTAAGGAAGAAAGTATAAAAGACCTGTATAAAGCTCCTGCAGTACGTTCATTATCTGATATGCATTCAATATAAGAGATTTCTTGTGTTTTCTGCCTAAGGGTATGTGCACACGTCCGGATTTCTTGCAGAAATTTCCTGAAGAAAACCGGAAATGTTCTGCATGAAATCCGCATTTTTTTTTTGCGTTTTTTTTCCGTTTTTTTCGCATTTTTTTAGCATTCTGCAAGCGTAATTAGCTTGCAGAATGCTAAAGTTTTCCAAGCGATCTGTAGCATCGCTTGGAAAACTGACTGACAGGTTGGTCACACTTGTCAAACATAGTGTTTGACAAGTGTGACCATCTTTTTACTATAGATGCTATGCAGCATCTATAGTAAAAGATAGAATGTTTAAAAATAATTAAAAAAATTTAAAAAATGGTTATACTCACCTGCAGGCATCCGTTCCTATAGATGCCGGTGTGGTTCAGGACCTTCGATGACGTCGCGGTCACATGAGCGGTCACATGACCGGTCTCGACCAATCACAAGACCATGACGTCATCGCAGGTCCTTCACCGCACACCAGCTATAGAAACCGAAGCGGCAGCATGCAGCGGAGAGGCGGGAAGACATCGAAGGTGAGTATAGGACTATTTTTTATTTTAATTCTTTTTTTGACCAATTATATGGTGCCCAGTCCGTGGAGGAGAGTCTCCTCTCCTCCACCCTGGGTACCAACCGCACATAATCTGCTTACTTCCCGCATGGTGTGCACAGCCCCGTGCGGGAAGTAAGCAGATCAATGCACTCCTAGGTGTGCGGAATCCCCTGCAATTCCGCATTTTAATGAACATGTTGCTTTTTTTTCCACGATGCGATTTTTTCGCGGAAAAAAAGGCTACATTTGCACAAAAAATGCAGAATACACTGAAAATAATGGGAGGCATATGTTAGCGTTTTTTTCACGTTTTTATCACGTTTTTATAGCGAAAAAACGCGAAAAATACTGAACGTGTGCACATGGCCTAAGGATGCCACATGATTCATCTAGAAGAAGAATAAACAACTGATTTGTTGATTTTTAGGATTTCTATTGCAGTAGGGCTTGTTTCAGAAAGGTGCTTACCTACGCATAAACCCTTAGAGTGCTCCCCTGCATGCTGCCAAACTCATGTCCAAACCAGTTGGAATAAAGGACTTTTACCTCAAAGATTTCATGACTGCTATTTTTTCGTTTTCTGTTTAATCGAACATGCAAGTCTCAAATTTTTTCACCACCTCATTATATCCGTAAGAAGTTGAAATTGTCAGTATTCATTCTATACAGCGTGGGATTTTGGTGCCTAGTGTTCTGTATTCATGTGAACTGCTATTAAATTATTGGATTCTATTAAATCAATCAGATCAAATCCCTTGTAATTGTGTTATATGTATACAGAGACGCATCCCAGGAGGCACTTTGAGCAAAATGATAAGTTGCATACGCCTTTTTATGGTCCCAGCAGTCTCTGGTTCAGAAACATAATTGATTCCTTTTGATCTTATGAAATGTTATATTGTTTCCAGGAGACAAGAGAAAGGTGAAATGAATGGAACCTGTCATTAGATTGATATTGCCTGAACCACAGGCAGCATGAAACAGAGCCTGGCTATGCTATTAGGCTACGTTCACATTTGCGGCTAGCGCCGCAGCGTCGGGCGCCGCAGCGGCGCCGCATACATCATGCGCCCCTATATTTAACATGGGGGCGCATGGACATGCGGTGCACTTGCTTTTTGCGCCGCATGCGTCCCTGCGGCGCCCGCGTCGGGGCGCAGAGGACGCAGCAAGTTGCATTTTTGCTGCGTCCAAAATCAATGGAAAAAAGGACGCATGCGGCGCAAAAAGCAGCGTTGTGCATGTGTTCACATTTGCGCTGTGCGTTGCGGCGGCGACGCTGCGGCGCACACCGCAAATGTGAACGTAGCCTTACTTCCTGTGAAAGATGACTCGGGAATATAGAGAGAGACCAGACTAATCCCCCAACTGGTTTCTCCCTGCACTGCCAGAGGTGTATCTAGCCTTTCCTGCACCCGGGGCAAAGGATCAGTGTGACGCCCCCCTCCCCCCCCAACCTCCCCCATTTGAACCTTAACTCTATTGAAACTTTATGACCAAGCCAAGGCACATTCCTGAATCCCCAGTATGTTAAAATAGATACCAATAAAAGTAAAATTAATTGAGACAGCGGTAGGTTAAGTGTTTTTGAATATCCATATTGAATCAGGAGCTCCATATAATCCTGCATAAAGGTTAATAATGGTCCCATAAGATCCTCCATAAACACATTTTCCCAATATAGTGCTGCAGAAACGTTGATTATGGCCCCATAAGATGCTCCATAACTATATTTGCGCCATATAATGCTGCACAAACGTTAATTATGGCCCGATAAGATGCTCCATAAATATGTTTGCCCCATATAGTGCTGCAGAAACGTTGATTATGCCCCATAAGATGCTCCATAAATATATTTGCCCCATATAGTGCTGCAGAAACGTTGATTATGCCCCATAAGATGCTCCATAACTATATTTGCCCCTTATAGTGCTGCAGAAACGTTGATTATGCCCCATAAGATGCTCCATAAATATATTTGCCCCATATAGTGCTGCAGGAACGTTGATTATGCCCCATAAGATGCTCCATAAATATATTTGCCCCATATAGTGCTGCAGAAACGTTGATTATGCCCCATAAGATGCTCCATAAATATGTTTGCCCCATATAGTGCTGCAGAAACGTTGATTATGCCTCATAAGATGCTCCATAAATATTTGCTGCAGAAACATCGATTATGCCCCATAAGATGCTCCATAAATATATTTGCCCCATATAGTGCTGCAGAAACGTCGATTATGCCCCATAAGATGCTCCATAAATATATTTACCCCATATAGTGCTGCAGAAACGTTGTTTATGCCCCATAAGATGCTCCATATAGACACTTGCCCCATATAGTGCTGCACAAATGTTATGGCCCCGTAAGATGCTCCATACAGACACTTGCCCCATTTGCTGTTGCTGCTATAAAAAAAAAAAATCACATACTCACCTCTCCGGCGCTCAGGCCCCTGGCACTTTCAATATTCACCTGCTCCTCGTTTCAGTCGCCGCTCCATCTTCAGCACTGACGCTCAGGCAGAGGGCGCGCACTAACCATGTCACCGCGCCCTCTGACCTCAGCATCACTGCTGAAGACGGAGCGACGCCGGAACGAGGAGCAAGTGAATATCGCGCAACACAGCGCTCCCCTCCCCGTTATACTCACCTGCTCCTGGCGCGGTGCAGTCCCTGCTTCCCCGGGGCTGCGCTGCAGCTTCTCCCTGTACTGAGCGGTCACCGTTACCGTTCATTACAGTAATGAATATGCGGCTCCACCCCTATGGGAGGTGGAGCCGCACATTAATTACTGTAATGAGTGGTACCATGTGACTGCTCAGTACAGGAAGAAGCTGGGGTGCTGGGGAACCGGAGACCTGCAGGGACTGTGCCGCCAAGAGTAGGTGAGCATCTCAGTGTGGGGGCGGCAGAATGCCACCGACGAGGAGCCTCCTTGGACTGCCCCATCATTAGGCGGCCTGCTGGCGCCCCTCTGTCGGCTGCGCCCAGGGCACATGCCCCGGCTGCCCGCCCCCCTGGATACGCCACTGTGCACCGCTCTCTCTCCTATGATTGAAAGCTCTCTCCCATGTGAGTACATAGAGAGACACCTGTAAATCAACTGGGGTGATACGGGGAGTAGCCAGCTGTGGCAATCCGCAGACTAGTCAGGTGTCTTGTGATATTCTCTGTCGGACTTTTTTGAAAATATGTTTTCTCTGCAACCTGCAACGTTTCAGAGAAGGACATACCTGGCTACGATCGCACAGCCATCCTCTCTTCATACTGCCTATAGCTTGGGAGGCATCAATCTAATTGCAATCTCCCTTTAAGCAACATTAAGCAGCGGAGCCCAGTTATTACAATATTCTGGTTGGTAAGGTTCAGTAGAAACAGATTGAGAAACCCTGGTTTATGCAATGTGCCTCATTGCCCCAATACTGTCTACAACGCATTTGACCAGGGTTGACTATTTCTCAATGATCCCCTGCTGCACATGGATTGTAACCTTGTGTCGCTAAGTGTAACATTGATTAGACACAGCCATATAAGATTCTAAAACCTTTTCACATTACAGTTCCTCAGCAGCCACAAAATTTCTCTGGCTGATGATATTGCTCGAGGCATCGTTGTTTCCTTAAGATTTGTGTGCACACTGTGGTTCATTAGGGAGGATCTTGTGGATGGTGCAGGCTTGCAGCTGTAATTAAAATATGAGGCACAAACAAATAATGATCCTTTTACCAAGCTGTTTCACATACCAGTATATGAATAGCTTAGATGAACCATAACTTAGATGATCCCTAACTACTCAACTGAATTAAATAAGATTAAGTTCTCTTATAACCTGGATTACTTAAAGCATCTGCAAGATTTGTAGTATCAGAACTTTGTATGAATCATATAGATATAGCGAGAAAAGTCATTTTCTTCCAAATATAAAATATATTCTAAAGTAATCGAAGACACCAACGTGAGAAAAGCAGTAAATCTTATTGTCACCGCTTCTTTATGATTGATTGCCCGATTATATTATTCTCAAGTTTTAGGTAGACATTAGTGTAATAAGCAGGCACTGGGATGCAGTAACATAAACGCTGCAGAGCAGGGATAAACTATATTTAACTATTTAACAGTGGGAATATTCCTCACAGGGAGATAGTAGGGTTAACAAAGAGTACAAAGGTAAATCTAAATAAATGTTGGTTAACTAAACAGTCTCTTGTAAACGGTTCCACTTATCGTGACTCTGTAGTCTGTCACTCTCTGAAGACCCCGAGGATCGCAGAATTCCAGCGGTGTTCAATGTAATGTCTGCTGGCGTCCTCGCCTAGCACGCGGTTCCTCTTCTGGCGGCGGCGGGCAGTGTCCGGTTCTACCCGCTGAGCCCCTAGTCCATATATTTGTGGAGTAAGAGAGTAGAGCTCTCCACAAGATTCCTCTCGTCTCCTTAACCCCTTAATGACCGCCGATACGCCTTTTAACGGCGGCCGCTAAGGGTACTTAAACCACAGCGCCGTTAATTAACGGCGCTGTGGAAAAAGTGAATAGCGCCCCCCAGAGTCGGATTTTCTCTGGGGTCTCGGTTGCCGAGTGTAGCTGAGACCCCAGAGAACATGATTCGGGGGGTTTTTACCGACCCCGAGTTGCGATCGCCGGTAATTAACCGTTTACCGGCGGTCGCAACAAAAAAAAAAAAACGCGATTTGCCGTTTAATTTCTCTGTCCTCCGATGTGATCGCACATCGGAGGACAGAGAAATGTGGTCCCCGATGGCCCCCAATAGCCCCCCAATACTCACCTATCTCCCCCGGTGCTCCTCGTGGCTCCCGATGGGCGCCGCCATCTTTTTTCCGGGAAAAAATGGCGGGCGCATGCGCAGTGCGCCCGCCGCCCGGCACCCGGATGTTCTTTGGGGTCTCGGCTGCCGGGGGTAGCCGAGACCCCAAAGAACATGATCGGGGTCGGTTTGCACCGACCCCTGCTTTGCGATCGCCGGTAATTAACAGTTTACCGGCGACCGCAAAAAAAAAAAAAAAAAGCGATCAGTTATTTCTCTGTCCTCTGATGTGATCGCACATCAGAGGACAGAGAAATAGGGGGATTCGGGGACCCTATCATACTCACCCGGGGTCCCTGGGTCCTCTTCTGTCTTCTCCTGCCAGCCGGATTTTTCATCATGGCGGGCGCATGCGCAGTGCGCCCGCCATCTGCTGCCATCTGCCGGCCGGCAGGAGAAGACAAGTTGGGGCTAAAATTAGGGTTAGGGTTAGGGTTAGGGTTAGGGTTAGAGTTAGGGTTAGGGCTAGGGTTAGGGTTAGGCTACTTTCACACTAGCGTTTTTTGGCTTCCGTCGCAATGCGTCGTTGGAGAAAAAACGCATCCTGCAAAAGTGCTTGCAGGATGCGTTTTTTCTCCATTGGCTTGCATTAGCGACGCATTGCGACGGATTGCCACATGTCGCATCCGTCGTGCGACGGATGCGTCGTGCTTCGGCGGACCGTCGACACAAAAAAAACTACATGTAACTTTTTTGTGCGAGGTGTCCGCCATTTCCGACCGCGCATGCGTGGCCGGAATTCCGCCCCCGCCTCCCCGCACCTCACAATGGGGCAGCGGATGCGTTGAAAAAACAGCATCCGCTGCACCCGTTGTGCGGCGCTTACAACGCTAGCGTCGGTACGTCGGCCCGACACACTGCGATGGGCCGAGTACGACGCTAGTGTGAAAGTAGCCTTAGGCTTCTTTCACACTTGCGTCGGTACGGGGCGGTCACAATGCGTCGGCCCGATGTACCGACGCACGTTGTGAAAATTGTGCACAACGTGGGCAGCGGATGCAGTTTTTCAACGCATCCGCTGCCCAGTCTATGTCCTGGGGAGGAGGGGGCAGAGTTACGGCCACGCATCCGCGGAAATGGCGGACGCGACGTACAAAAAAAAGGTTACATTGAACTTTTTTTGTGACGACGGGGGCTAAAGTTATGGTTAGGGTTGGGGCTAAAGTTAGGGTTGGGGCTAAAGTTAGGGTTAGAGTTGGGATTAGGGTTAGGGTTTGGATTAGGGTTGGGATTAGTGTTACGTTTGGGATTAGGGTTGGGATTGGGTTAGGGTTGGGATTAGGGTTAGGGGTGTGTTGGATTTAGGGTTTTGATTAGGGTTATGGTTAGGGTTGAGATTAGGGCTGTTTTGGGGTTAGGGTTGTGATTATCGTTAGGGTTGTGATTAGGATTATGGATCGGGTTGAGATTAGGGTTAGGGCTGTGTTGGGGTTAGGGTTGGAGTTAGAATTGGGGGGTTTCCACTGTTTAGGTACATCAGGGGGTCTCCAAACACGACAGCCAATTTTGCGCTAAAAAAGTCAAATGGTACTCCCTCCCTTCTGAGCTCTGCCGTGCGCCCAAACAGTGGTTTACCCCCACATATGCGGCATCAGCATACTCGGGATAAATTGGACAACAACTTTTGGGGTCCAATTTCTCCTGTTACCCTTGTGAAAATAAAAACTTGGGGGCTAAAAATCTTTTTTGTTGGAAAAAAATATATTTTTTTATTTTCACTACTCTGCATTATAAATTTCTGTGAAGCACTTGAGCTTTCAAAGTTCTCACCACATATCTAGATAAGTTCCTTAGGGGGTCTAGTTTCCAAAATTTGGTCACTTGTGGGGGTTTCTACTGTTTAGGTACATTAGGGGTCTGCAAACGCAACATAACGCCCGCAGACAATTCTATCAAAGTCTGCATTCCAAAATGGCACTCCTTCCCTTCCGAGCTCTGCCGTGTGCCCAAACAGTGGTTTACCCCCACATATGGGGTACCAGCATACTCAGGACAAATTGGACAACAACTTTTGGGGTCCAATTTTTCTTGTTACCCTTGTGAAAATAAAAACTTGGGGGCTAAAAAATCTTTATTGTTAAAAAATATATATTTTTTATTTTCACGACTCTGCATTATAAACTTCTGTGATGCACTTGGGAATTCAAAGTTCTCACTACACATCTAGATAAGTTCCATGGGGGGTCTAGTTTCCAAAATGGGGTCACTTTTGGGGGGTTTCTGCTGTTTAGGCACATCAGGGGCTCTCCAAACGCGACATGGCGTCCGATCTCAATTCCAGTCAATTTTGCATTGAAAAGTCAAATGGCGCTCCTTTGCTTCCGAGCTCAGCCATGCGCCCAAACAGTGGTTTACCCCCACATATGGGGTGTCGGCGTACTCAAGACAAATTGTACAACAGCTTCTGGGGTCCATTTTCTCCTGTTACCCTTGGTAAAATAAAAATTTGGAGGCAAAAAGATCATTTTTGTAGAAAAAATGCGATTTTTTTATTTTCACGGCTCTACGTTATAAACTTCTGTGAAGCACCTGGGGGTTTAAAGTGCTCACCACACATCTAGATAAGTTCCTTTAGGGGTCTAGTTTCCAAAATGGTGTCATATGTGGGGGGTCTCTACTGTTTAGGCACATCAGCGGCTCTCCAAACGTGACATGGCGTCCGATCTCAATTCCAGCCAATTCTACATTGAAAAAGTAAAACGACACTCCTTCTCTTCCAAGCTCTGCGGTGCGCCCAAACAGTGGTTTACCCCCATATATGGGGTATCGACGTACTCAGGAGAAATTGCACAACAACTTTTGTAGTCTAATTTCTCCTGTTACCCTTGTGAAAATAAAAATTTGGGGGCAAAAAGATCATTTTTGTAGAAAAAATGAGATTTTTTATTTTCACGGCTCTACGTTATAAACTTCTGTGAAGCACTTGGGGGTTCAAAGTGCTCACCACACATCTAGATAAGTTCCTTAAGGGGTCTAGTTTCCAAAATGGTATCACTTGTGGGGGGTTTCCACTGTTTAGGCACATCAGGGACTCTCCAAACGCGACATGGCATCCGATCTCAATTCCAGCCAATTCTGCATTGAAAAAGTCAAACGGTGCTCCTTCACTTCCAAGCTCTGCGGTGCGCCCAAACAGTGGTTTACCTCCACATATGGGGTATCGACGTACTCAGGAGAAATTGCACAACAACTTTTGTGGTCTAAATTCTCCTGTTACCCTTGTGAAAATAAGAATTTGTGGGCGAAAAAATCATTTTTGTGAAAACAAATGCGATTTTTTTATTTTCACGGCTCTACGTTATAAACTTCTGTGAAGCACTTGGGGGTTCAAAGTGCTCACCACACATCTAGATAAGTTCCTTGGGGGGTCTAGTTTCCAAAATGGTGTCACTTGTGGGGGGTTTCCACTGTTTAGGCACATTAGGGGCTCTCCAAACGCGACATGGCGTCCGATCTCAATTCCAGCCAATTCTGCATTGAAACAGTCAAACGGTGCTCCTTCACTTCCAAGCTCTGCGGTGCGCCCAAACAGTGGTTTACCTCCACATATGGGGTATCAGTGTACTCAGGAAAAATTGCACAACAAAATTTGTGGTTAAATTTCTGTTTTTACACTTGTGAAAATTAAAAAAAATGGTTCTGAAGTAAAATGTTTGCAAAAAAAAGTAAAATGTTCATTTTTTTCTTCCACATTGTTTTAGTTCCTGTGAAGTACGTAAAGGGTTAATAAACTTCTAGAATGTGGTTTTGAGCAGCTTGAGGGGTGCAGTTTTTAGAATGGTGTCACACTTGGTTATTTTCTATCATATAGACCCCTCAAAATCACTTCAAAGGTGATGTGGTCCCTAAAAAAAACATGGTGTTGTAAAAATGAGGAATTGCTGGTCAACTTTTAACCCTTATAACTCCCTAACAAAAAAAAAATTTTTTTCCAAAATTGTGCTGATGTAAAGTAGACATGTGAGAAATGTTATTTATTAACTATTTTTTGTGACATATCTCTCTGATTTAAGGGCATAAAAATACAAAGTTTGAAAATTGCAAAATTTTAAAAATTTTCGCCATATTTCCATTTTTTTCATAAATAATCGCAAGTAATATCGAAGAAATGTTACCACTAACTTGAAGTACAACATGTCACGAAAAAACAATCTCAGAATCAGCGGGATCCGATAAAGCGTTCCAGAGTTATAACCTCATAAAGTGACACTGGTCAGAATTGTAAAAATTGGCTCGGTCATTAAGTACCAAATTGGCTCTGTCACTAAGGGGTTAAGCAACTGCTGTGACCTGAAGGGCTATGGATATTGGCCGACACCCGGATGTCTATACATTGATGCTCCATCAAGCACACTCTCCCCTGCGCACCCGTTGGTTTCGGTGACTCCCTCACTATGCCGCCCTTTCTCTTCACGCCGCATCATGTCGCTCCCCTCTCAGCATTTGCGGTCTGTACCTCATCAGCGTCCTGGTGGGAAGGACGCTTCTGTTGCCATGCAACCCATTTTACCTCATACTGACTGGCCACGCCCCTTTCACCCTGGTTACTGGCTCACTCCAGTTGCAATTTCGTTCCCCCCAGGAACATTAGGTTTGACTCCATCAGTTCCGGACTCAGCACTTCAGCAGCTCTGGCAGCCCAGTCTCCCCTTCTACAATAGAACAAACTAGGGTTACCCATGACAACACCTTTAAAATATTATTAGATATAAATTAATGTTATTGATTTAAAAAAGAGTTCAAATAAGCATACCCCTTGTTCATTTGTATAGCATTATTTAGTTTTTACATCTCTTTTCCTCATCTATGTCAAACATCTACCGCCCTTTTACACATTCTGTGCATTCTCTCCATATCAGTCCCTCTTTTGTTCACTCTCCCATATACAACGCTCAGACTCTACTGACATTTCTCAAACACTCCAAACCAACCACTACCACCGGAGACTGCACAAAACGGTCATACAAATCTTTAAACCACCTGCTCTTTTTTTTTCTCCACCTCGTTGTTGGCGACATTTCTCCTAAACCTGGCCCTCCTTCTACAAGTATATATAACTCTCTCCCTGCTGCAGATTGAAACCCTGCTAATCTTATCAACATTCAGTGCATGCCTTCTCCTGTCTCTTAATTGGATTCTGGAACCCCTTAACCTTCTGTCTCTCATTGAAACCTGTATCCAGCAGTCCGACACCACTGCTACTGCTCCACTCTTGTATGGTAGGCCTCAGAGCAGGCAAGGCAGAGGTATTGGTCTGCTCCTTTCATCACAATGTGCTTTCCAGATTATACACACAAAACCCTCACACTCACTTATGCTTTCTCACACTCACTTATGTTTCCTTCCTTTGAGGTCCACACCATAAGACTCTTCAAACCATTCTCCCTGCAAATGACAGTTGTTTATCACCCTCCAGGCAATGTCAACCAATTCCTTGATCATTTTACCACCTGGGTTCCACACTTTCTATTCTGTGACATTCCCGTTCTCATCATGGGGGACTTTAACATCCCAATTGATGATCCGCTCACCCCATCTGCCACTCATCTTTGTTCTCTAACCTCCTCCTTCAGCCGTTCACAGCTTTCTAACTCTCTTAAGCATAAGGACAGAAATACTATGGACCTGGTCTTTTCCCAGCACTGCTCAGCATATGAGTTTACTAACTCCCCTCTCCTGCTCTATGCCCACAAACTTCTTTCCTTCTCTGTCAAGAACTGTCTCACCACTCAGGACACCCCCACTTACTACCACTGGTGTAACTAGAATCTAATGGGCCCTAGTGCTTGATTTGGACAGCCCCTTCCCTGATATGTATACCGAGGTGTGAAAAAGTGTCTGCCCCTTCCTGATTTCTTATTCTTTTGCATGTTTGTCACACTTAAATGTTTCAGATCACCAAACAAATTTAAATATTAGACACAATTCCTCTGATCAGAGTGTCTGGGACTCAGTGATGGACAGGTCTGTCATCCTATCTTATGCTGAAGCATGCTGTCACTTCTTTGACAGCTCGGTTGACCTATCTGAGACTGGGATGTGCAGAGATTTCCACAGGTGCTTCCTGTTCTTGGTAAGCTATTGAAAGGGGTGTGCTGGGGGCTAAGTTATAGTAAAATAGTAAAGGGAATGCTCTCAAAAAACTAGTAATTGGGCTAACAGGAAAAAAACTGTAATAGAAAATGTATGGAACCTGTAGCACAAATGTCACTTTCCTTCCTAATAAAGCGAGTATGTTTTATGTGTAAAATGGTGTGTTATGTGGTACTGTTTTATTGTGTAGTAATATGCTAAATAATGTTATGATGTTTGTGTACTGTGTAAAGGCCCCGTCTCACTAAGCGATTTACCAACGATCACGACCAGCGATACGACCTGGCCGTGATCGTTGGTAAGTCGCTGTGTGGTCGCTGGGGAGCTGTCACACAGACTGCTCTCTCCAGCGACCAACGATCAGGGGAACGACTTCGGCATCGTTGAAACTGTCTTCAACGATGCCGAAGTCCCCCTGCAGCACCCGGGTAACCAGGGTAAACATCGGGTTACTAAGCGCAGGGCCGCGCTTAGTAACCCGATGTTTACCCTGGTTACCAAAAAAAACAAACAGTACATACTCGCCTTTCGGTGTCCAGGTCCCTTGCCGTCTGCTTCCTGCTCTGACTGAGCCGCCGTACAGTGAGAGCAGAGCGCAGCGGTGACGTCACCGCTGTGCTCTCAGTGTACGGCCGGCAGTCAGAGCAGGAAGCAGACGGCAAGGGACCTGGACACCGAAAGGCGAGTATGTACTGTTTGTTTTTTTTGGTAACCAGGGTAAACATCGGGTTACTAAGCGCGGCCCTGCGCTTAGTAACCCGATGTTTACCCTGGTTACCAGTGAAGACATCGCTGGATCGGTGTCACACACACCGATTCAGCGATGTCAGCGGGGCCTCAACGACCAAAAAAAGGTCCAGGCCATTCCGACACGACCAGCGATCTCGCAGCAGGGGCCTGATCGCTGGTACGTGTCACACATAGCGAGATCGCTATGGAGGTCGCTGTTGCGTCACAAAACTTGTGACTCAGCAGCGATCTCGCTAGCGATCTCGCTATGTGAGACGGGGCCTTTAGTTATGTATCTTTATGGACTGGATAGAGATAGGGAGATACAGTGTAAGAGTAAGGTTTAGTAATAGTAATTGGTAATATATGGTTTAGTACAGTGGGGGGGCACTGTAGATTAGGAGATAAGATAAGGTTAGGATAAGAAGTAGGGGATTTCTGAGTAGGAGGAGCCAGGTTAGTTATAGTTTTAAGAGAGGTTGTTGCAGTAACAAGTTCAAGAAGAGTCCAGCAGTCCAGGACCTCGGGGCCAAAGTTACACAAAGGGACAAGTGCAGCAAGAGAGTAATCGTAGCTAGATTCAGCGGGAACTTTTGAAACGTCCGAGACCTACAGTCTGGAAAAGGTTGAGAAACGCCATCCTTTATTTTTACCTCGGAGGAGAAAATGGGTGGGGAACCCCAGGCATGAAGTAGTTTGGCTAGTTGGAACGCTGCGGTACGGGAGGGTACGGTACGGGAACAAAGAATTTCAGGACACTGGACTTTGCTGAACTTTGGATCATGTTCTGACTACCCGATTGTTATTGCCCCTTTGCATCTGATATTCTACTGCTGACCTTTGGACCATGTGCTGACTACCTATTTGTTACTGCCCCTTTGCTTATCTGTTATTTCTCTGGTATGTTGACCCTGGAATGTGACCTGATTTATGACTTTGTATATTTCCTTGATTTACTACATGCTCTCTTGGTATTGACTTCGCTGACTCACAGCCTGTCCGTGGGTTGTGAGTAGCGTCACACCGAGTTCAATTTACCTACCCACACCAAGGACTGATCACTGTCACACCTGTTGTCAGTCAATAAATCACTTAAATAGGACCTGTCTGACAAAGTGAAGTAGACCAAAAGATACACAAAAGCTATACATCATGCCACGATCCAAAGAAATTTAGGAACAAATAAGAAACAAAGTAATTGAGATCTACAAGTCTGGAAAAAGTTATAAAGCCATTTCTAAAGCTTTGGGACTCCAGTGAACCACAGTGAGAGCCATTATCAACAAATGGCAAAAACATGGAACAGTGGTGAACCTTTCCAGGAGTGACCAGCTGACCAAAATTACCCCAAGAGCACAGCGATGACTCATCCAAGAGGTCACAAAAGACCCCACAACATCCAAAGAACTGCAGGCCTTACTTGCCTCAGTTAAGGCCAGTGTTCTTGATTCCATCATACTAAATAGACAAAAATTGCCTGCGTGGAAGAGTTCCAAGAAGAAAACCACTGCTGAGCACTAAGAACATAAAGGCTTGTCTCAATTTTGCAAGAAAACGTCTTGATGATTCCCAAGAGTTTTGGGAGAACACTGTGGACTGACGAGACAAAGGTTGAACTTTTTGGAAGTTATATGTCCCATTACATCTGGCGCAGCAATTCAGAAAAGGAACATCATGCCAACAGTAAAATATGCCTGTTTCTCTAAGCCTGTTTTCAATGACAAAATAAGGTTTTATAAGTGCTTCATAGATGATCTGATTATTATATGGAAGGGGACATAGGAGTAAGCAGCACAATTAATGAAGGAGCTCAATAATAACACTTGGGGATTACCTTTACATCACAAATTAATAAAGAAAAAATGGTGTTTCTTGATCTAGAGATCAGCCAGAGTGGGGAAAAAATTATTACAAAAACCCACTTCAAAAAAGTGGATTCAAATGGCTTTTTAGATTTCAACAGTGCACATTGCAAGAAATGGAAGGTTAATATACACCACAGCCAATTTTTTCGTATAAGAAAGAATTGTACGAGAGAATCTGATTATGTAGCTCAGTCTAAAATTCTAAAAAAAAATTTAAGGAAAAAAAGATACCCCAAAAATTTAATAAATGGTGCATATAGGGCTAACAAAATAAAAACACAGGAAGAATGTTATATAAGGAAAAAATAGGAAGGGGGATAATTTGACTATTGGTAAAGAAAAAAGTGATGCTCGCTGGAAATTGAATATTGTGACAACATTCAATAGGGGAAATAAAGTCATAAGAACCGTGCTTTCAAAATATTGGTATATCTTGAAGCGTGACCCTGTTTTGGGAAAACATCTCCCTGATAAACTTACATATATAAGGGGGAAAACTTTGAAAAATTTGGTGGTCAACAATAAATTAAAAAACCGGTAGGATTCAAAAAGAAAAAACATTAATAAAAGTAAGGATCAAATTTTATGTGGTGTTCTTCAAGGAACCAGAATTTTTAAATGCAACTCCAAAAAATGTTGTACCTGTGGAAGCCTAGATCACGGGGCTAAAACTATCAAATGTAATAATACTGGTGATGTCTTTGAGATCTCACAAAGACTCACCTGTAGTAGTGATCATGTTGTATATGTCATCACATGCAGTTGTGGTTTGCAATATGTGGGACGCACTGTGCAGATACTGCGGTCCCGCATTAACGGTCACAGAAATAGAGTAAAAAACAGCTTTTTAAAACATAGTATCTCAAGGCATCTGCTAATTAAACATAACAAAATTTTTAACATAAAAGTACCTCTGGTGGAGCAAATACCCTCTGGAGTTGCAAATAGGAATGCTCTTTTAAACAGGAAAGAAACGTTTTGGATATATCGTTTGGGAACATTATATCCTAATGGATTGAATGATATCATAGAGAGAGCTTAGGCATTGCTTTTGTTTGTGTGTGTGTTTTTTTCCCTTGCATCTATGTTGTCAAGGTTGGATCAATCAGTGGGTGTGTTCCTGAACTTGGTCCACACCCCAAATTAAGTTTCTGAGGCTGGGATAAGAGGTTTGCTACTATATATAAGTGTAATTGAATTTTATACTAGTAGGATTTGTACTGTGTTTGTATTATACCTGAAGAAGGATATATACTGTATCCAAAACGCGTTGTATCTCCTCTATTTTAACTTATCAAATAAAAAATATGAAATATCATCTTTGGATCTGAGTCCTGGGAAGCGCTGCCTTTCATGGGCTGGATGTGCTTTTCTTGATTTACTCATGCTGTGTGAGCCTGAATCTGGCTCTTTCACTTGGATCCACCCGAGGCAAGCTGCAAGCCCTGTCTATTGAAAAGTATCCCAGAGGGATTTTTGAGGATATACAATCTAAAGCTATATTAGTCTTCTATCAGGTGAGTGCATAAAATTGTGCACCCTTTAAAGACTATAATATTGTGTTTACACACTTAGGGTGCCGCAATTTGTCTGTTCTTCTCTCCCAAATAGGGTTTCTTTGTATAACAGTAAAATATGGTGGTGGTAGTGTGATGGTCTGGGGCTGTTTTGCTGCTTCAGGACCTAGAAGACTTGCTGTGGTAAATGGAACCATTAATTCTGCTATCAAAAAATCCTGAAGAAGAACATAAAAGCTTGTCTCAGTTTTGCAAGAAAATGTCTTGATGATTCCCAAGACTTTTGGGAGAATAACCTGTGGACTAACAAGACAAAAGTTGAACTTTTTGAAAGGTGTATGTTCCATTACATCTGGCACAGCATTTCAGAAAAGGAACATCATTCCAACAGTAAAATATGGTGATGGTGGTGTGATGGTCTGGGGCTGTTTTGCTATTTCAGGACCTAGAAGACTTGCTGTGGTAAATGGAACTATGAATTCTGCTGTCTATCAAAAAATCCTGAAGGAGAATGTTTGGCCATCTGTTCATGACCTCAAGCTGAAGTGCACTTGGATTATGCAGCAGGACAATGATCCAAAACACAGCAGCAAGTCCATCCCTGAATGGCTTAAGAAAAACAAAATTAAGACTTTGGAGTGGCCTAGTCAAAGTCCTGATCTTATTCTGATTGAGATGCTGTGACATGAACTTAAAAAGGCAATTTATGCTCAGAAACCCTCCAATATGGTTGTGCAGCGCCCCAGAGTCCTGGTCGTTGCAGTAATGTCGCTCTGCCGCTAAGGGGGGCGATGTTGCGTCTGATTGCACTAGAGGAGTTCACCTGACCAGGTAACACTCACACTACACTTCACACTCCGGCCACCAGGGGGAGTGGTTCTATCTAGTAGGCCACTCCTCACACTCTGGTAAAACTGGGGGTTGGACAGGAAGACAGTGAGAAGTAACTGGGAAGAGCTAGAGAGAGGACCTGTCAGGGATGGGATCCTGACAGATTCCTAAGAAAGGACAAAGAGTGAGAAAATGGGAATACAGCAAAGAGGCGATAGGACCAGAAGGAGTCGTGCTGTAAGATTGAGGCAACATCCTTCTGAGGCGCAAACAGTCGGTGGCCGGAACGCCGAGAAAGTAAGAGACTTTAAGCATTACTTCAAACCACGGCAGGACAGCCAATTATAGGTTGGCTGTCTCACCCAAATCACCTAAGCAGACAACGGAGGCAGCTGTGGGAGAGGGGCGATTCTAGAGTCCCGGAAGAACTCCAGGCCTACCCCGTCATACGGGTGCGTCCTAGCAATATCATCTGGGGGACGGAGAGAGAACGAACATCAGAGGCAGACAGAATCAGTTGTGAGGACTATCCCGGGGTGCTCAGCAGGGAAGGACTACAACACATAGGCGCTAGCAGGTAGACGCTGATTCTCACCTGTAAAGGGGAACTCCTAATGTGCCTTTGGACCGGCCGGTCTCAGACAGCCCGGTTAACAGTGCTCTGGATTGGCTACCTCGAAGCCTTCAGTAAAGAGGTAAAGAGACTGCAACCTGGTGTCCTCGTTATTTACTGCGACCGACCTGCACCGCACCACCACAACATCATCACCATTCCCTCCACCTTTATTGTACGCCCCTCAGCAGGGTCACGGACCAGGTCTAGCCACCATGACAACCCCAGAACAGAGACTCCGAGGCCCGGTACTGGGTACCCCTCGGCCCTGCGACAGTGGGGGCGCTACAATTGAATTACAACAATTTTGCAAAAATGAGTGGGTCAAATTTCCTCCAGAGCATTGTAAAAGATTCATTGCCAGTTATCCCAAACGATTGCAGTTGTTACTAGGGTTGAGCGACTTTCATTTTTTTAAGATCGAGTAGGGTTTTGGGAAACCCGATTTTGTCCAGAGTCGAGTCGAGTGCAGTCGGCCGATTATCGCTAAAAGTCGGGGATCGACCGAAACACGAAACCCAATGCAAGTCAATGGGGAAGCATAGTCGGCAGTGAGTGGAGGCCAGGAAAACACCTACAGTGCCCATTTTAATGCCAAAAACATCCATTCTTGTTTCTGAAGCTTGCCAATCTTAATTAACTGTATAATAATAGTTGGGCATAGGGAATTGGGTGAAAGTTGTGGGGGGAGTAGGGCTGGCTCAAGTTTTTCGTGGGCCCAGGAAATGCGGACTACGTCACGGCGGTGTTGCAGGGAAAGGTAAGTATTTAAAAGTTGCAAGTGCTGTGATCCTGAGCAAGCAGGGGGGGGGCCCACTCGTTCGCATTGCCACTGGCACAGGGCCCCTCAAAGTACGGCGGTGTGTTTGCATGGCGGGGGCGCCTCCCACCAGCAGCGACACTTTTGCGTACTCTGAGGGGCCCTGTGCCAGTGACGTCGCCAACGAGTATGCCCCCCCACCTGATGAAGGAACCTGCACTTTCATCTGCACCTTCCTCTTTGTCCCTGTGTAAGGTGGTATAACATGCGGGAAGGGGAACCTTACTTTCAGCAGGGACAGATTCTGGCTGTGTAGAGTACAAGGGGAATGTAGTGGTCTAGGTCAATGTACCAGCAGACTCATTTAGCAGTGGCTGGGCAATGGGCAGGATGAGGAGGAAACAGATATAGGGCCAAAGAATAAAGTAGGCTACATGCAGTTCAAAATTGGTAACAGGACTAAACAGGCGGCATTGCTTTGTTCAGTGGAGTAGCAAACCCAAGAGCAGCAGACACTGTTTCAAGGGCCTAACCACACTAGTAGGCCAAATGCAGTTTAATATCTGATAGTATAGGGCGAAAGCCAGAATGTGGAAGCTCAGCTTTGTTCAGTTGAGGACAACACCAGGGAGGGGCAGACACCTTTAGTAGGCCGGAAAAGCCTATTGCATTTTTTAAAATGGTAATTTGGAGCAGAAGGTTGAAGCTCAGCTTTATTTACTTGAGGGCAACACCAGGGAGGGGCAGAAGCCGTTAGTAGGCCCTAACCACCATTTTTTTTTTTTAAACCACATAATGAGAGCCGGAAGGTTGAAGCTCAGCTTTATTTAGTTGAGGACAACACCAGGGAGGGGCACACAGACAGACACCTTTAGTAGGCCTGAAAAGCCTATTGCATTTTTCAAAATGGTAATTTGGAGCAGAAGGTTGAAGCTCAGCTTTATTTAGTTGAGGGCAACACCAGGGAGGGGCAGAAGCCGTTAGTAGGCCCTAACCACCATTTTTTTTTTAAAACCACATAATGAGAGCCGGAAGGTTGAAGCTCAGCTTTATTTAGTTGAGGACAACACCAGGGAGGGGCAGAAGCCGTTAGTAGGCCCTAACCACCATTTTTTTTTTTTAAACCACATAATGAGAGCCGGAAGGTTGAAGCTCAGCTTTATTTAGTTGAGGACAACACCAGGGAGGGGCACACAGACAGACACCTTTAGTAGGCCTGAAAAGCCTATTGCATTTTTCAAAATGGTAATTTGGAGCAGAAGGTTGAAGCTCAGCTTTATTTAGTTGAGGGCAACACCAGGGAGGGGCAGAAGCCGTTAGTAGGCCCTAACCACCATTTTTTTTTTAAAACCACATAATGAGAGCCGGAAGGTTGAAGCTCAGCTTTATTTAGTTGAGGACAACACCAGGGAGGGGCAGAAGCCGTTAGTAGGCCCTAACCACCATTTTTTTTTTTAAAACCACATAATGAGAGCCAGAAGGTTGAAGCTCAGCTTTATTTAGTTGAGGACAACACCAGGGAGGGGCAGAAGCCGTTAGTAGGCCCTAACCACCATTTTTTTTTTTAAAACCACATAATGAGAGCCGGAAGGTTGAAGCTCAGCTTTATTTAGTTGAGGACAACACCAGGGAGGGGCACACAGACAGACACCTTTTGTAGGCCTGAAAAGCCTATTGCATTTTTCAAAATGGTAATTTGGAGCAGAAGGTTGAAGCTCAGCTTTATTTAGTTGAGGGCAACACCAGGGAGGGGCAGAAGCCGTTAGTA
This sequence comes from Ranitomeya variabilis, assembly GCF_051348905.1. Lineage (NCBI taxonomy): Eukaryota > Metazoa > Chordata > Amphibia > Anura > Dendrobatidae > Ranitomeya > Ranitomeya variabilis. The sequence continues at coordinate 483,531,706 of NC_135235.1, forward strand.
GGCCCTAACCACCATTTTTTTTTTAAAACCACATAATGAGAGCCGGAAGGTTGAAGCTCAGCTTTATTTAGTTGAGGACAACACCAGGGAGGGGCAGAAGCCGTTAGTAGGCCCTAACCACCATTTTTTTTTTTAAAACCACATAATGAGAGCCGGAAGGTTGAAGCTCAGCTTTATTTAGTTGAGGACAACACCAGGGAGGGGCAGAAGCCGTTAGTAGGCCCTAACCACCATTTTTTTTTTTAAAACCACATAATGAGAGCCGGAAGGTTGAAGCTCAGCTTTATTTAGTTGAGGACAACACCAGGGAGGGGCAGAAGCCGTTAGTAGGCCCTAACCACCATTTTTTTTTTTAAAACCACATAATGAGAGCCGGAAGGTTGAAGCTCAGCTTTATTTAGTTGAGGACAACACCAGGGAGGGGCACACAGACAGACACCTTTTGTAGGCCTGAAAAGCCTATTGCATTTTTCAAAATGGTAATTTGGAGCAGAAGGTTGAAGCTCAGCTTTATTTAGTTGAGGGCAACACCAGGGAGGGGCAGAAGCCGTTAGTAGGCCCTAACCACCATTTTTTTTTTAAAACCACATAATGAGAGCCGGAAGGTTGAAGCTCAGCTTTATTTAGTTGAGGACAACACCAGGGAGGGGCAGAAGCCGTTAGTAGGCCCTAACCACCATTTTTTTTTTTAAAACCACATAATGAGAGCCGGAAGGTTGAAGCTCAGCTTTATTTAGTTGAGGACAACACCAGGGAGGGGCAGAAGCCGTTAGTAGGCCCTAACCACCATTTTTTTTTTTAAAACCACATAATGAGAGCCGGAAGGTTGAAGCTCAGCTTTATTTAGTTGAGGACAACACCAGGGAGGGGCACACAGACAGACACCTTTAGTAGGCCTGAAAAGCCTATTGCATTTTTTAAAATGGTAATTTGGAGCAGAAGGTTGAAGCTCAGCTTTATTTAGTTGAGGGCAACACCAGGGAGGGGCAGAAGCCGTTAGTAGGCCCTAACCACCATTTTTTTTTTTTAAACCACATAATGAGAGCCGGAAGGTTGAAGCTCAGCTTTATTTAGTTGAGGGCAACACCAGGGAGGGGCAGAAGCCGTTAGTAGGCCCTAACCACCATTTTTTTTTTTTAAACCACATAATGAGAGCCGGAAGGTTGAAGCTCAGCTTTATTTAGTTGAGGGCAACACCAGGGAGGGGCAGAAGCCGTTAGTAGGCCCTAACCAAAGTTGAAGGCCAAATGCAGTTTAATTTCTGATACTATAGGCCGAAAGCCAGAAGGTGGAAGTTCCGATTTAGACAGTGGAGGACAATTTGAATTAGGGACTGCAGACAGACTTAGTAGGCTGTCCCCTGTGGACCATGCATCCACCACATTAACCCATTGCGCCGTAATGGACACGTAATCTTCCGTGGCCATGCCTACAGGTCCATGCGTCTGTTGTCAGGTGCACCTTTGTACTCACAGATTGCCAGAGTGCATGGACAATGCGGTCTTCTACATGCTGGTGGAGGGTTGGGATGGCTTTTCTCGCAAAAGAAGTGTCGACTGGTTAGCTTGTAGCGTGGTACAGCGTAGTCCATCATGGCCTTATTAATAGTAAATAAAATATATAACTAGGCTCTATGAACTTTTAAATAGGTTCCAGGGGTACACGGGCAGCATTGGTGTGGTCAGTGGAGGAGTATTGCAAGTAGGGGCTGCAGACAGGCTATCAAAGGCCTAAAATAACAAACAGTAGGCAGTCATGGCAGTTTTACATCGGTTACATGGATACACAGGCAGGCACTCCAGGCAGCATTGTGGTCAGTGGAGGAGTATTGCAAGTAGGGGCCGCAGACAGGCTATCAAAGGCCTAAAATAACAAACAATAGGCTCATGGCAGTTTTACAGCGGTTACATGGATACACGGGCAGGCAGCTTGGTGGTCAGTGGAGGAGTATTTAAAGTAGGGACCGCAGACAGGCTTCAAAGGCCTAACATAAGAAAATGGGCTGGCTGTAGGCACTTTATAATTGGTTCCAGGGGTACACGGGCAGCAGTGGTCTGGTCAGTGGAGGAGTATTTAAAGTAGGGACCGCAGACAGGCTATCAAAGGCCTAACATAACAAACAATAGGCTCATGGCAGTTTCACAGCGGTTACATGGATACACGGGCAGGCAGCTTGGTGGTCAGTGGAGGAGTATTGCAAGTAGGGGCTGCAGACAGGCTATCAAAGGCCTAAAATAACAAACAGTAGGCAGTCATGGCAGTTTTACATCGGTTACATGGATACACAGGCAGGCACTCCAGGCAGCATTGTGGTCAGTGGAGGAGTATTGCAAGTAGGGGCCGCAGACAGGCTATCAAAGGCCTAAAATAACAAACAATAGGCTCATGGCAGTTTTACAGCGGTTACATGGATACACGGGCAGGCAGCTTGGTGGTCAGTGGAGGAGTATTTAAAGTAGGGACCGCAGACAGGCTTCAAAGGCCTAACATAAGAAAATGGGCTGGCTGTAGGCACTTTATAATTGGTTCCAGGGGTACACGGGCAGCAGTGGTCTGGTCAGTGGAGGAGTATTTAAAGTAGGGACCGCAGACAGGCTATCAAAGGCCTAACATAACAAACAATAGGCTCATGGCAGTTTCACAGCGGTTACATGGATACACGGGCAGGCAGCTTGGTGGTCAGTGGAGGAGTATTGCAAGTAGGGGCTGCAGACAGGCTATCAAAGGCCTAAAATAACAAACAGTAGGCAGTCATGGCAGTTTTACATCGGTTACATGGATACACAGGCAGGCACTCCAGGCAGCATTGTGGTCAGTGGAGGAGTATTGCAAGTAGGGGCCGCAGACAGGCTATCAAAGGCCTAAAATAACAAACAATAGGCTCATGGCAGTTTTACAGCGGTTACATGGATACACGGGCAGGCAGCTTGGTGGTCAGTGGAGGAGTATTTAAAGTAGGGACCGCAGACAGGCTTCAAAGGCCTAACATAAGAAAATGGGCTGGCTGTAGGCACTTTATAATTGGTTCCAGGGGTACACGGGCAGCAGTGGTCTGGTCAGTGGAGGAGTATTTAAAGTAGGGACCGCAGACAGGCTATCAAAGGCCTAACATAACAAACAATAGGCTCATGGCAGTTTCACAGCGGTTACATGGATACACGGGCAGGCAGCTTGGTGGTCAGTGGAGGAGTATTGCAAGTAGGGGCTGCAGACAGGCTATCAAAGGCCTAAAATAACAAACAGTAGGCAGTCATGGCAGTTTTACATCGGTTACATGGATACACAGGCAGGCACTCCAGGCAGCATTGTGGTCAGTGGAGGAGTATTGCAAGTAGGGGCCGCAGACAGGCTATCAAAGGCCTAAAATAACAAACAATAGGCTCATGGCAGTTTTACAGCGGTTACATGGATACACGGGCAGGCAGCTTGGTGGTCAGTGGAGGAGTATTTAAAGTAGGGACCGCAGACAGGCTTCAAAGGCCTAACATAAGAAAATGGGCTGGCTGTAGGCACTTTATAATTGGTTCCAGGGGTACACGGGCAGCAGTGGTCTGGTCAGTGGAGGAGTATTTAAAGTAGGGACCGCAGACAGGCTATCAAAGGCCTAACATAACAAACAATAGGCTCATGGCAGTTTCACAGCGGTTACATGGATACACGGGCAGGCAGCTTGGTGGTCAGTGGAGGAGTATTGCAAGTAGGGGCTGCAGACAGGCTATCAAAGGCCTAAAATAACAAACAGTAGGCAGTCATGGCAGTTTTACATCGGTTACATGGATACACAGGCAGGCACTCCAGGCAGCATTGTGGTCAGTGGAGGAGTATTGCAAGTAGGGGCCGCAGACAGGCTATCAAAGGCCTAAAATAACAAACAATAGGCTCATGGCAGTTTTACAGCGGTTACATGGATACACGGGCAGGCAGCTTGGTGGTCAGTGGAGGAGTATTTAAAGTAGGGACCGCAGACAGGCTTCAAAGGCCTAACATAAGAAAATGGGCTGGCTGTAGGCACTTTATAATTGGTTCCAGGGGTACACGGGCAGCAGTGGTCTGGTCAGTGGAGGAGTATTTAAAGTAGGGACCGCAGACAGGCTATCAAAGGCCTAACATAACAAACAATAGGCTCATGGCAGTTTCACAGCGGTTACATGGATACACGGGCAGGCAGCTTGGTGGTCAGTGGAGGAGTATTGCAAGTAGGGGCTGCAGACAGGCTATCAAAGGCCTAAAATAACAAACAGTAGGCAGTCATGGCAGTTTTACATCGGTTACATGGATACACAGGCAGGCACTCCAGGCAGCATTGTGGTCAGTGGAGGAGTATTGCAAGTAGGGGCCGCAGACAGGCTATCAAAGGCCTAAAATAACAAACAATAGGCTCATGGCAGTTTTACAGCGGTTACATGGATACACGGGCAGGCAGCTTGGTGGTCAGTGGAGGAGTATTTAAAGTAGGGACCGCAGACAGGCTTCAAAGGCCTAACATAAGAAAATGGGCTGGCTGTAGGCACTTTATAATTGGTTCCAGGGGTACACGGGCAGCAGTGGTCTGGTCAGTGGAGGAGTATTTAAAGTAGGGACCGCAGACAGGCTATCAAAGGCCTAACATAACAAACAATAGGCTCATGGCAGTTTCACAGCGGTTACATGGATACACGGGCAGGCAGCTTGGTGGTCAGTGGAGGAGTATTGCAAGTAGGGGCTGCAGACAGGCTATCAAAGGCCTAAAATAACAAACAGTAGGCAGTCATGGCAGTTTTACATCGGTTACATGGATACACAGGCAGGCACTCCAGGCAGCATTGTGGTCAGTGGAGGAGTATTGCAAGTAGGGACCGCAGACAGGCTTCAAAGGCCTAACATAAAAAAATGGGCTGGCTGTAGGCACTTTATAATTGGTTCCAGGGGTACACGGGCAGCAGTGGTCTGGTCAGTGGAGGAGTATTTAAAGTAGGGACCGCAGACAGGCTATCAAAGGCCTAAAATAACAAACAATAGGCTCATGGCAGTTTCACAGCGGTTACATGGATACACGGGCAGGCAGCTTGGTGGTCAGTGGAGGAGTATTGCAAGTAGGGGCCGCAGACAGGCTATCAAAGGCCTAAAATAACAAACAATAGGCTCATGGCAGTTTTACAGCGGTTACATGGATACACAGGCAGCTTGGTGGTGAGTGGAGGAGTAGTGCAAGGAGTGTCTGTCCCAGTACTCCCAAAATATAAATAGATGTTAATGTCTCGCAAAACAACCAAAACAAAAAAAAAAGGTGGCATACTTAGGTACAGGGGTGGGCTCATCTACTGAGTTTCTGACATAGTAATTTGGCAGTAACTATTTAATGGTGCCAATATAGGACACAGACACAGACTACTTTAAGTTGCATCATAGATGTCTACAAATTTGTATTGTCAGTGCCAGACATTGAATGATGTCAGCGAATAGACTAAAGATTGGTGGAGCTGTGCGACATAATTTTGCACGTGGTAGAGCACATTTTGAGCTGGGGTAGGGGGGAACTCTCTTGAGGCCGGCGGGACCGCCCCAGGGCCCCTCATGTTACAACGGTGTGTCTGACGTTGGGTGCGCACCACCACCGCCAGAGACACTACATTGTACTATGAGGGACCCAGTAGCAATGCCGTCAACCAAAAGCGAGCACACCCACCTCTTCAGACAAACAGCAGTCTCACGGGTGCTTGCGCCAAGTCGCGATACCACGGCCCCGTGTGGGGAGTTTTGCCATTTAGGGAGGTGTAAACATGTCGTATGCTGTACAATCAGCTGCAGCAAATTAGACATTAGAAAAGTAATTCACAGGCAAGAGCTTTTCATAGGAAAGCTAGGTGTCGGCCGGGCAAGGTGGGGCAAAAGATTTCGAAATCCAGTTGTGGTTCATTTTAATGAATGTTAGATCGTCAACATTTTGGGTAGCCAGACGAGTCCTTTTTTCGGTTAATATTGAACCTGCAGCACTGAATACTCTTTCTGATAGGACACTTGCTGCCGGGCAAGCAAGCTCCTGCAATGCATATTCTGCCAATTCTGGCCAGGTGTCTAATTTGGAGGCCCAGTAATCAAATGGGAATGACGGTTGAGGGAGAACATCGATAAGGGATGAAAAATAGTTAGTAACCATACTGGACAAATGTTGTCTCCTGTCACTTTCAATTGATGCAGCAGTACCTGTCCTGTCTGCGGTCATAGCAAAATCACTCCACAACCTGGTCAGAAAACCCCTCTGTCCAATGCCACTTCTGATGTGTGCACCCCTAACACTCCTAGTCTGCTGCCCCCTGGAGCTCGTGTGAGAACGATCACGTGCGCTGTGTGCTGGGAATGCCTGAAGCAAACGGTCAACAAGAGTTGATTGTTTGGTTGCTAATATTAGTTCCAAGTTCTCATGTGGCATAATATTTTGCAATTTGCCTTTATAGCGTGGATCAAGGAGGCAGGCCAACCAGTAATCGTCATCGTTCATCATTTTCGTAATGCGTGTGTCCCTTTTTAGGATACGTAAGGCATAATCCGCCATGTGGGCCAAAGTTCCAGTTGTCAAATCTCCGGTTGTGATTGGTTGAGGGGCAGTTGCAGGCAAATCTACGTCACTTGTGTCCCTCAAAAAACCAGAACCCGGCCGTGACACGCAACCAAATTCCTGTGCCCCCGGGAAAGGTTCGGCATTAAAAATATACTCATCCCCATCATCCTCCTCGTCCTCCACCTCCTCTTCGCCCGCTACCTCGTCCTGTACACTGCCCTGACCAGACAATGGCTGACTGTCATCAAGGCTTTCCTCTTCCTCTGGTGCAGACGCCTGCTCCTTTATGTGCGTCAAACTTTGCATCAGCAGACGCATTAGGGGGATGCTCATGCTTATTACGGCGTTGTCTGCACTAACCAGCCGTGTGCATTCCTCAAAGCACTGAAGGACTTGACACATGTCTTGTATCTTAGACCACTGCACACCTGACAACTCCATGTCTGCCATCCTACTGCCTGCCCGTGTATCCTCCCACAAATAAATAACAGCACGCCTCTGTTCGCACAGTCTCTGAAGCATGTGCAGTGTTGAGTTCCACCTTGTTGCAACGTCTATGATTAGGCGATGCTGGGGAAGGTTCAAAGACCGCTGATAGGTCTGCATACGGCTGGCGTGTACAGGCGAACGTCGGATATGTGAGCAAAGTGCACGCACTTTGAGGAGCAGGTCGGAGAACCCAGGATAAGTTTTCAATAAGCACTGCACCACCAGGTTTAAGGTGTGAGCCAGGCAAGGAATGTGTTTCAGTTGGGAAAGGGAGATGGCAGCCATGAAATTCCTTCCGTTATCACTCACTACCTTGCCTGCCTCAAGATCTACTGTGCCCAGCCACGACTGCGTTTCTTGTTGCAAGAACTCGGACAGAACTTCCGCGGTGTGTCTATTGTCGCCCAAGCACTTCATAGCCAATACAGCCTGCTGACGCTTGGCAGTAGCTGGCCCATAATGGGACAACTGGTGTGCAACAGTGTCATCTGCCGATGGAGTGGTTGGCAGACTGCGTTCTGTGGAAGAGCTGTAGCTTCTGCAGGAGGACGAGGAGGAGGAGGAGGAGGGGGTGCGAACGCCTACAGCCAACTGTTTCCTAGACCGTGGGCTAGGCACAACTGTCCCTAAATTGATGTCGCCTGTGGACCCTGCATCCACCACATTCACCCAGTGTGCCGTGATGGACACATAACGTCCCTGGCCATGCCTACTGGTCCATGCATCTGTAGTCAGGTGCACCTTTGTACTCACAGATTGCCTGAGTGCATGGACGATGCGCTGTTTAACATGCTGGTGCAGGGCTGGGATGGCTTTTCTGGAAAAAAAGTGTCGACTGGGTAGCTCGTATCGTGGTTCAGCGTACTCCATCAGGGCTTTGAAAGCTTCGCTTTCAACTAACCGGTAGGGCATCATCTCTAACGAGATTAGTCTAGCTATGTGGGCGTTAAAACCCTGTGTACGCGGATGCGAGGATAAGTACTTCCTTTTTCTAACCAGAGTCTCATGTAGGGTGAGCTGGACTGGAGAGCTGGAGATCGTGGAACTTTCGGGTGTGCCGGTGTACATGGCAGACTGAGAGACGGTTGGAGACGGTATTGTTTCCGCCGGTGCCCTAGATGCAATATTTCCTCCTACAAAACTGGTGATTCCCTGACCCTGACTGCTTTTGGCTGGCAAAGAAACCTGCACAGATACTGCCTGTGGTGCGGAAAATGGTGGCCTTACAGTGACGGAAGGGATGTTGCGTTGCTGACTAGCTTCATTGGCCGAGGGTGCTACAACCTTGAGGGACGTTTGGTAGTTAGTCCAGGCTTGAAAATGCATGGTGGTTAAGTGTCTATGCATGCAACTAGTATTTAGACTTTTCAGATTCTGACCTCTGCTTAAGCTAGTTGAACATTTTTGACAGATGACTTTGCGCTGATCAGTTGGATGTTGTTTAAAAAAATGCCAGACTGCACTCTTCCTAGACTCGGATCCCTTTTCAGGGATTGCAGACTGAGCTTTAACCGGATGGCAACGCTGTGCTCCAACAGGTTTTGGCTTTGACACGCGTTTTGGGCCAGATACGGGCCCGGCAGATGTAACCTGTTGCGATGTTGATGCCTGCTGCGGCCCCTCCTCCACCTCCGCTTCTGAACTACTGCCGCCTGCACCCTGTTCCCCCAATGGCTGCCAATCGGGGTCAATAACTGGGTCATCTATTACCTCCTCTTCGAGCTCGTGTGCAACTTCGTCTGTGTCACTGTGTCGGTCGGTGGTATAGCGTTCGTGGCGGGGCAACATAGTCTCATCAGGGTCTGATTGTGGATCTGTACCCTGAGAGGGCAATGTGGTGGTCTGAGTCAAAGGAGCAGCATAGTACTCTGGCTGTGGCTGTGCATCAGTGCACTCCATGTCAGAATATACTTGTAATGGGCATGGCCTGTTAAATGTTTCACTTTCTAAGCCAGGGACGGTATGTGTAAAGAGCTCCATGGAGTGACCCGTTGTGTCGCCTGCTGCATCCTTCTCTCTTGTTGTAGTTTTTGCTGAGGAGGACAAGGAAGCGACTTGTCCCTGACCGTGAACATCCACAAGCGACGCGCTGCTTTTACATTTACCAGTTTCGGAAGAGGAGGCAAAAGAGCTAGAGGCTGAGTCTGCAATGTAAGCCAAAACTTGCTGTTGCTGCTCCGCCTTTAAAAGCGGTTTTCCTACTCCCAGAAAAGAGAGCGTTCGAGGCCTTGTGTAGCCTGACGACGAAACTGGCTCCACAGCTCCAGACTTAGGTGGAATATTTTTATCCCCACGACCACCTGATGCTCCTCTACCACTACCATCATTACCAGCTGACAATGAACGCCCACGACGACCTCTTGCACCAGACTTCCTCATTGTTTTAAAATCTTAACCAAAGTAACTTTATTTGTTGCTGTCAAACAACTTACACGGTGAGCTATAACTTCAGTATGATTTCAATATCCCTTAACAGGTTGGTGAGACCACAAGGAAAATCAGGCACAATGTTACACACTCTGTTTTCTGTGGCACAAAATCACAGAGATGACACACACGCAGGACTGTCACTCAAGCACTAATGTCAATATTAATCTCCCACCTAATTTATTTTTTTTTTTTTCTCAGGGAGACTTTAGAAACCAAATAATATTAAAAAAAAAAAAAAAAAAGGCTTTCTATGGCCCACAATTAGAGAGAGAGAGGTGGCACACCCAGGAGTCAAGACTGGCACACAAGCTGAGAGGGCAATATTACTCTCCCACTGTTTTTTTATGTATTTTTTGTTTTTTCAGGGAGACTTTAGAAACCCAATAATATTTTAAAAAAAAAATAAATAGGCTTTCTATGGCCCACTGAATGAGAGGGAGAGAGGTGGCACACCCAGGAGTCAAGACTGGCACACAAGCTGAAAGGGCAATATTACTCTCCCACTGTTTTTTTAGGTTTTTTTTTTTTTTTCAGGGAGACTTTAGAAACCCAATAATATTTTAAAAAAAAAATAAATAGGCTTTCTATGGCCCACTGAATGAAAGGGAGAGAGGTGGCACACCCAGGAGTCAAGACTGGCACACAAGCTGAAAGGGCAATATTACTCTCCCACTGTTTTTTTATGTATTTTTTGTTTTTTCAGGGAGACTTTAGAAACCCAATAATATTTAAAAAAAAAAATAAATAGGCTTTCTATGGCCCACTGAATGAGAGGGAGAGAGGTGGCACACCCAGGAGTCAAGACTGGCACACAAGCTGAAAGGGCAATATTACTCTCCCACTGTTTTTTTAGGTTTTTTTTTTTTTTTCAGGGAGACTTTAGAAACCAAATAATATAAAAAAAAAAAAAAAAAAAAAATAGGCTTGCTATAGCCCACTGAATGAGAGATAGCACACACAGCAGTGGCACACAAGCCCTGACTGAGGCCAATATTTTTCTCCCACTGATTGATGTAGTGTTTTTGTGTTGAGGTAGAATTTAGAACACAAATCACGGAAAAAATAAATAGGCTTTCTATGGCCCACTGAATGAAAGGGAGAGAGGTGGCACACCCAGGAGTCAAGACTGGCACACAAGCTGAAAGGGCAATATTACTCTCCCACTGTTTTTTTATGTATTTTTTGTTTTTTCAGGGAGACTTTAGAAACCCAATAATATTTAAAAAAAAAAATAAATAGGCTTTCTATGGCCCACTGAATGAGAGGGAGAGAGGTGGCACACCCAGGAGTCAAGACTGGCACACAAGCTGAAAGGGCAATATTACTCTCCCACTGTTTTTTTAGGTTTTTTTTTTTTTTTTCAGGGAGACTTTAGAAACCCAATAATATTTTAAAAAAAAAATAAATAGGCTTTCTATGGCCCACTGAATGAGAGGGAGAGAGGTGGCACACCCAGGAGTCAAGACTGGCACACAAGCTGAAAGGGCAATATTACTCTCCCACTGTTTTTTTAGGTTTTTTTTTTTTTTTCAGGGAGACTTTAGAAACCCAATAATATTTAAAAAAAAAAATAAATAGGCTTTCTATGGCCCACTGAATGAAAGGGAGAGAGGTGGCACACCCAGGAGTCAAGACTGGCACACAAGCTGAAAGGGCAATATTACTCTCCCACTGTTTTTTTATGTATTTTTTGTTTTTTCAGGGAGACTTTAGAAACCCAATAATATTTTTTAAAAAAAATAAATAGGCTTTCTATGGCCCGCTGAATGAGAGGGAGAGAGGTGGCACACCCAGGAGTCAAGACTGGCACACAAGCTGAAAGGGCAATATTATTCTCCCACTGTTTTTTTAGGTTTTTTTTTTTTTTTCAGGGAGAATTAGAAACCAAATAATATTAAAAAAAAAAAATAAATAGGCTTTCTATGGCCCACTGAATGAGAGGGAGAGAGGTGGCACACCCAGGAGTCAAGACTGGCACACAAGCTGAAAGGGCAATATTACTCTCCCACTGTTTTTTTAGGTTTTTTTTTTTTTTTCAGGGAGACTTTAGAAACCAAATAATATTAAAAAAAAAAAAAAAAAAAAAAAAAATAGGCTTGCTATAGCCCACTGAATGAGAGATAGCACACACAGCAGTGGCACACAAGCCCTGACTGAGGCCAATATTTTTCTCCCACTGATTGATGTAGTGTTTTTGTGTTGAGGTAGAATTTAGAACACAAATCACGGAAAAAATAAATAGGCTTTCTATGGCCCACTGAATGAAAGGGAGAGAGGTGGCACACCCAGGAGTCAAGACTGGCACACAAGCTGAAAGGGCAATATTACTCTCCCACTGTTTTTTTATGTATTTTTTGTTTTTTCAGGGAGACTTTAGAAACCCAATAATATTTTTTAAAAAAAATAAATAGGCTTTCTATGGCCCACTGAATGAGAGGGAGAGAGGTGGCACACCCAGGAGTCAAGACTGGCACACAAGCTGAAAGGGCAATATTACTCTCCCACTGTTTTTTTAGGTTTTTTTTTTTTTTCAGGGAGACTTTAGAAACCAAATAATATTAAAAAAAAAAAAAAAAAATAGGCTTGCTATAGCCCACTGAATGAGAGATAGCACACACAGCAGTGGCACACAAGCCCTGACTGAGGCCAATATTTTTCTCCCACTGATTGATGTAGTGTTTTTGTGTTGAGGTAGATTTTAGAACACAAATCACGGAAAAAATAAATAGGCTTTCTATGGCCCACTCAGTGAGAGATGGCACACACAGGGATGGCACTGTAGCAGAAATGCCAATCTTAATCTCCCACAAAAAAAAAAAAAAAAAAAAAAAAAAACTGTCCTACAATTACTATCTCCCTGCAGTAATGTAAGCCAGGTATGGCAGGCAGCAATAGGAGTGGACTGATGCACAAATTAAATAAAAAGTGTGGACAAACAAAAAAGATAGCTGTGCAGAAAGGAAGGAACAAGAGGATATGTGCTTTGAAAAAAGCAGTTGGTTTCCACAGTGGCGTACACACAGCAATACAGCTATCACGGAGCCTTCTAGGGCAGCCCAATGAGCTACAGCGCTGAGGGGAAAAAAAAAAAAAAATAGCTTCCACAGTCCCTGCACACCGAAGGTGGTGTTGGACAGTGGAAATCGCTGCAGCACAAGCGGTTTGGTGGTTAGTGGACCCTGCCTAACGCTCTCCCTGCTTCTGACGAAGCGGCAGCAACCTCTCCCTAAGCTCAGATCAGCAGCAGTAAGATGGCGGTCGGCGGGAACGCCCCTTTATAGCCCCTGTGACGCCGCAGACAGCAAGCCAATCACTGCAATGCCCTTCTCTAAGATGGTGGGGACCAGGATCTATGTCATCACGCTGCCCACACTCTGCGTTCACCTTCATTGGCTGAGAAATGGCGCTTTTCGCGTCATTGAAACGCGACTTTGGCGCGAAAGTCGCGTACCGCATGGCCGACAAGCACAGGGGTCGGATCGGGTTTCATGAGACGCCGACTTAGCCAAAAGTCGGCGACTTTTGAAAATGATCGACCCGTTTCGCTCAACCCTAGTTGTTACTGCTAAGGGTGGCCCAACCAGTTATTAGGTTTAGGGGCAATCACTTTTTCACACAGTGCCCTGTAGGTTTGGATTTCGTTTTCCCTTAACAATAAAAGACCTTCATTTATAAATTGCATTTTGTGTTTACTTGTGTTATCTATATTTATTATTTAAGTTTCTTTTGTGATCTGATGTACAATAACAAATTGTATTGTGGTACCGTGTTAGCCAGAAAAATCGATGTGAATACTTTTCTGCCCAATGTATTGAATTTGAATGTATGAATTCCTACAACAAGTATACCATCCACTGGTAATAGATGAGCAGATCCACAGGGCTACAAGGTTCCCAAGAAACAGCCTCCTGGATTACAAACTGAGAGAGGATAACAACAGGGTACCTCTTGTGGTCACATACAACCCCCACATGAGCATCCTAAGGAAAATTGGTGCTGATCTCCAACCCATATTCCATAGAGATCACAAATTGAAAGACATATTCCCAGAACTACCACTTCTCTCCTATAAACAGCTCCCTAACTTAAGGAATCTCCTTGTCAGAAGTGTCCTCTCATCACCATCAGTGACTGGCACATTCCCCTGTAACAATACAAAATGCAAAACGTGTACCCACATATTACCAACAGATATAGTCTGTGTACCAAACACAAATCAGGACTATAAGGTCATGGGTTCCTTTTCTTGTACATCCTCCAACGTGATGTACATGATACAATGTACGAGGTACCCTGGAAGTATCTATATTGGGGAAACTATGCAAAGACTACAAACTAGGATGAATTTACACAGACACACAATCAGGAATGAAATGGACACACCGGTGGGAAAACATTTCTCTGGACCTGGACACAGTATGACAGACTTAAAAGTCTTAGGGTACTGTCACACTCTGCAACTTTCCAACGATCACGACCAGCGATACGACCTGGCCGTGATCGTTGGAAAGTCGTTGTGTGGTCGCTGGGGAGCTGTCACACAGACAGCTCTCCAGCGACCAACGATGCCGAAGGCCCCGGTTAACCAGGGTAAACATCGGGTTACTAAGCGCAGGGCCGCGCTTAGTAACCCGATGTTTACCCTGGTTACCATCGTAAAAGTAAAAAAACAAACAAACCGTACATACTCACATTCCGGTGTCCGTTAGGTCCCTTGCAGTCTGCTTCCCGCTCTGACTGAGTGCCGCCGTAAAGTGAAAGCACAGCACAGCGGTGACGTCACCGCTGTGCTCTGCTCTTACTTTACGGCCGGCAGTCAGTCAGAGCGGGAAGCAGACGGCAAGGGACCTGACGGACACCGGAATGTGAATATGTACGTTTTTTTTTTTTTACTTTTACGATGGTAACCAGGGTAAACATCGGGTTACTAAGCGCGCCCCTGCGCTTAGTAACCCGATGTTTACCCTGGTTACAAGCGAACGCATCGTTGGATCGGTGTCACACACACCGATCCAACGATGACAGCGGGAGATCCAGCGACGAAAGAAAGTTCCAAACGATCTGCTACGACGTACGATTCTCAGAAGGGTCCCTGATCGCTGCTGCGTGTCAGACACAGCGATATCGTATGGATATCGCTGGAACGTCACGGATCGTACCGTCGTAGCGACAAAAGTGCCACTGTGAGACAGTACCCTAAATACTAAAAGGTAATTTTAAGGACCACAGGGAAAGAAAAATTTGGGAATACAAACTAATGAATATGTTTAATTCGTTGACACTAGGACTCAATTTAACACCTGGATTTATGAGTCACTACATGGATACAATTCACACCTCCACCAGATGGACTCCAGATAACTAAGAACATTATTCCCACTGCCTCTCCATTTATAAGAAAATGCCTAATTTGATTACCATGGCTTATCTATGGACTCATCATACTTCCCACCCCCTAACAAATGTCCTCCTGTATTATTCTTTAAATGTTGTGCTTGTCTCTTATTAATCTATTTGTAATCCTGCCTGAAGAAGGAACCACTGTGCTCTGAAAGCTTGCAAACATATCATTTTCTGGTTAGCCAATAAAGTTATCACTCCTAGAATACTTCTGTCATCATTGGGCAGAAAAGTATTCACATCGGTTTTGTGTTCTGAAACATTTAAGTGTGACAAACCCAAAAAATAGAAAGCAGGAAGGGGCAGACAGTTTTTAACATTACTATATATGTCTTCCATCCTGGTATTTATGCCTCTCATTATGGTATATACAGTATATCACCCATCCTGGTATATATATTAGCTGTCCTGCTGCTACTTTTTAATGTATAGAAAAAAAAAGCCATTATACTCACCAGGGGTGAACATGAACATAGAAGCCATGGGGCACCATAGCAAAAGTATAATGCACTCAAAATAATAGTCCTCCATATAGTATAATGCACTCCCCATAGTCCTCCATACAGTATAATGCACCCCTCATTGTCCTCCATATAGCATAATGCACCCCTCATAGTCCTCCCTATAGTATAATGCACCCTCCATATTCCAACATACAATATAAGGCACAGCCCATAGTCATCCATGTCATATAATACATAGCCCATAGTCATCCATGTCATATAATGCACAGCTCATAGTCCTACGTGTAGAAAAATGCACAGCCCATTCTGGTACATGTTCCCCATCCTGGTATATGGCCCTCATGGTGATATATGGTCCCTATCCTAGTATATGGTCCCCATCCTGGTACATGTCCCCCATCTTGGTAAATGTAACCACCCTGGCAAATGTCCCTCATCCTGGTATATGTCACCACATCCTGGTATATATCCCTCTTCCTGGTATATGGTCCCATCTTGGTATATGGCCCCATCCTGGTATATATTTCCATCCTGGTATATGGCACTCATCCAGGGCCACATCTTGAAATATGTTCACTTCCTTGGTATATGTCCCTCATCCTGGTATATGTCCACATCCTGGTAAATAGCCCACATCTCGGGCCCTATCCTGCTATATGTCCCCCATTCTTCTATATAGCCCTCATCTATAGCCCCATCTTGGTACATATCCCCAACTGGTATATGTCCCCATCCTGGTATAGGGTCCTCTTCCTGGGCCCAATCCTTGTTTATGTCCCCATCCTGGTATATGGCCCTCATCCTGGTACATGTCCCCATCCTGGTATATGGCTTTCATTCTGAGCCCTCATCCTGAGCCCTATCCTGGTATATGTCACCATCCTGAGCCTTATCCTCGTATATGGCCACCATCCTGGTACATGTCCCCATCCTGGGCCCCTCCAGGCTGTCCTCGGTCCACAGAACAGTGGGACCACTATCCACGCTCACACTAAACAGTATGAATGCGAGCGTAACACTGAGTCCCTGCTGGACAAAGGAAAGAGGGTTTTATAAACTCAGGCCAAATAGGATACAAACGATTAACATGACATAATATCTCCAATATACTTCACTGCTACAAAGTAATCAGCTGCAGAAATGTTTTTTTAGGCCATGTTCACATGTTCAGTATTTGGTCAGTATTTTGCCACAGTATTTGTAAGCCAAATAAGGAGTGGAACAATCAGAGTAAAGGTAAAATAATAACATGCACCACTTCTGTACTTTTCACCCACTCCTGCATGAGGTCCAAATATCAGTTTCCTCAGCTCAATTCTTTTTGGAGCACACTTTAGGCCTGGTGAAAACATATATATTCAATGAGTCAACATGTTCAACTTATTTACTTGGTTGCTTACCATGGACCTTGCTTATGTTAACAGGCAGCGGACACTTTATGTGCTGCTCAGACAGAACAGAAGAAATATCACTAAGCACATCTCTGGAAGGTCACTCGGGAATCCATTAAGGCTGGGATCACACATACGCGAGATACGGCAGAGTCTCGCAGGTGAAAACCGATCTCTGGCGCCAGCACTCCGGAGCGGAGCATGCAGCCGCACAGCAATACATGGAGCTGCACGCTCCGGAGTGCCGGCGCCAGAGTTGGGTTTTCATCTGCGAGACTCTGCCGTATCTCGCGTATGTGTGATCCCGGCCTAAGTGTTCTACTCAGACTGCACAGTGGGGAGCAGCTATCAGGTGTACAGTGTGCCAGGAAATGGAGCACGGAAAAGCCGGCAACATAGTTTTTACGCCTGACCTGCATCTCTGCACAGGTCAGGTGCATACTTTAATCAAATCTCCCAACTTTTCCAGAATAAAGATAAAGACCATGCCCTTAGCCGCACCCATTTATCACTTCTCTCTACCCTGGCAGGTGGAGATGTCAGAAGGGTGATTAGTGATCAGTCGCTTAACTAGAGTCTGATGGGCCCCTGTGCAAGATTTGGACCGGGGTCAGTCCCCATCCTGAATAAATTATATATATATACAGTCATGTGAAAAAGTTTGGGCACCCCTATTAATCTTAAGCTTAATGTTTTATAAAAATTGTTTTTTTGCAACAGCTATTTCAGTTTCATATATCTAATAACTGTTGGACACAGTAATGTTGCTGCCTTGAAATGAGGTTTATTGTACTAACAGAAAATGTGCAATCTGCATTCAAACAAAAGTTGACAGGTGCATAAGTATGGGCACCCTTATCATTTTCTTGTTTTAAATACTCCTACCTACTTTTTACTGACTTACTAAAGCACTTTTTTTGGTTTGGTAACCTCATTGAGCTTTGAACTTCATAGCTAGGTGTATGCAATCATGAGAAAAGCTACTTAAAGTGGCCACTTGCAAGTTGTTCTCCTGTTTGAATCTCCTCCGAAGAGTGGCATCATGGGCTCCTCAAAACAACTGTCAAATGATCTGAAAACAAAGATTATTCAACATAGTTGTTCTGGGAAGGATACAAAAAGCTGTCTCAGAGGTTTAACCTGTCAATTTCCACTGTGAGGAACATTGTAAGGAAATGGAAGAACACAGGTACAGTTCTTGTTAAGGCCAGAAGTGGCAGGCCAAGAAAAACATCAGAAAGGCAGAGAAGAAGAATGGTGAGATCAGTCAAGGACAATCCTCAGACCACCTCCAGAGAGCTGCAGCATCAACTTGCTGCAGATGGTGTCACTGTGCATCGGTCAACTATACAACGCACTATGTTTTTTTGCCGCCGTGCATAACGCCTTTTTGTATTACCAAACAACTCAATCTTGGTTTCATGAGTCCACAGGACCTTCTTCCAAAAAGAAATTGGCTTCTCCAAATGTGCTTTTGCATACCTCAGCTGACTCTGTTTGTGGCGTGCTGCAGAAACGGCTTCTTTCGCATCACTCTCCCATACAGCTTCTCCTTTTGCAAAGTGCGTTGTATAGTTGACCGATGCACAGTGACACCATCTGCAGCAAGTTGATGCTGCAGCTCTCTGGAGGTGGTCTGAGGATTGTCCTTGACTGATCTCACCATTCTTCTCTGCCTTTCTGATGTTTTTCTTGGCCTGCCACTTCTGGCCTTAACAAGAACTGTACCTGTGTTCTTCCATTTCCTTACTATGCTCCTCACAGTGGAAATTGACAGGTTAAACCTCTGAGACAGCTTTTTGTATCCTTCCCCTGAACAACTATGTTGAATAATCTTTGTTTTCAGATCATTTGACAGTTGTTTTGAGGAGCCCATGATGCCACTCTTCGGAGGAGATTCAAACAGGAGAACAACTTGCAAGTGGCCACTTTAAGTAGCTTTTCTCATGATTGCATACACCTAGCTATGAAGTTCAAAGCTCAATGAGGTTACCAAACCAAAAAAAGTGCTTTAGTAAGTCAGTAAAAAGTAGGTAGGAGTATTTAAAACAAGAAAATGATAAGGGTGCCCATACTTATGCACCTGTCAACTTTTGTTTGAATGCAGATTGCACATTTTCTGTTAGTACAATAAACCTCATTTCAAGGCAGAAACATTACTGTGTCCAACAGTTATTAGATATATGAAACTGAAATAGCTGTTGCAAAAAAAACAATTGTTATAAAACATTAAGCTTAAGATTAATAGGGGTGCCCAAACTTTTTCATATGACTGTATATATATATATATATATATATATATATATATATATATAGATATGCAGCTCTGCCGAAAATTAAGAGACCACTGCAAAATGTCCAGTTTGTCTGATTTTTCTCTTTATAGGTATATTTTTGAGTAAAATGTAAATTGTTCTTTTATTCTAGAAACTTCTGACAACATGTCTCCGAATTTCCAAGCAACAAATTTGTTTTTTTTTTCTGAAAAGGAAAAATGATCCAAATAAAAACAAAACAGTGCTTTCAAGCCTCAAATAACGCAAAGAAAACAAGTTCATAATCATTTAGAAACAACAATACTAATGTTTTACCTCAGGAAGAGTTCAGAAATCAATATTTTGTGGAATAACCATGATTTTTAATCACAGCTTTCATGCGTCTTGGCATGCTTTCCACCAGTCTTTCACACTACTTCTGGGTGACCTTATGCCACTCCTGGTACAAACATTTAAGCAGTTCTATGTTTGATGGCTTGTGACTATCCATCATCCTCTTGATTACATTCCAGAGGTTTTCAATGGGGTTCAGGTCTGGAGACTAGGCTGCCCATGACAGGGTTTTGATGTGGTGGTCTCTTAATTTTTGCCACAGCTGCTCGTATATATATATGCACCCCCCCTTCCTGGTATATACAGGTCCTTCTCAAAAAATTAGCATATAGTGTTAAATTTCATTATTTACCATAATGTAATGATTACAATTAAACTTTCATATATTATAGATTCATTATCCACCAACTGAAATTTGTCAGGTCTTTTATTGTTTTAATACTGATGATTTTGGCCTACAACTCCTGATAACCCAAAAAACCTGTCTCAATAAATTAGCATATCAAGAAAAGTTTCTCTAAACGACCTATTACCCTAATCTTCTGAATCAACTAATTAACTCTAAACACATGCAAAAGATACCTGAGGCTTTTAAAAACTCCCTGCCTGGTTCATTACTCAAAACCCCCATCATGGGTAAGACTAGCGACCTGACAGATGTCAAGAAGGCCATCATTGACACCCTCAAGCAAGAGGGTAAGACCCAGAAAGAAATTTCTCAACAAATAGGCTGTTCCCAGAGTGCTGTATCAAGGCACCTCAATGGTAAGTCTGTTGGAAGGAAACAATGTGGCAGAAAACGCTGTACAACGAGAAGAGGTGACCGGACCCTGAGGAAGATTGTGGAGAAGGACCGATTCCAGACCTTGGGGAACCTGAGGAAGCAGTGGACTGAGTCTGGTGTGGAAACATCCAGAGCCACCGTGCACAGGCGTGTGCAGGAAATGGGCTACAGGTGCCGCATTCCCCAGGTAAAGCCACTTTTGAACCATAAACAGCGGCAGAAGCGCCTGACCTGGGCTACAGAGAAGCAGCACTGGACTGTTGCTAAGTGGTCCCAAGTACTTTTTTCTGATGAAAGCAAATTTTGCATGTCATTCGGAAATCAAGGTGCCAGAGTCTGGAGGAAGACTGGGGAGAAGGAAATGCCAAATGCCTGAAGTCCAGTGTCAAGTACCCAGTCAGTGATGGTGTGGGGTGCCATGTCAGCTGCTGGTGTTGGTCCACTGTGTTTCATCAAGGGCAGGGTCAATGCAGCTAGCTATCAGGAGATTTTGGAGCACTTCATGCTTCCTGGCACCTGCTCACAGTGCCAAAACCACTGGTAAATGGTTTACTGACCATGGTATTACTGTGCTCAATTGGCCTGCCAACTCTCCTGACCTGAACCCCATAGAGAATCTGTGGGATATTGTGAAGAGAAAGTTGAGAGACGCAAGACCCAACACTCTGGATGAGCTTAAGGCCGCTATTGAAGCATCCTGGGCCTCCATAACATCTCAGCAGTGTCACAGGCTGATTGCCTCCATGCCACGCCGCATTGAAGCAGTCATTTCTGCCAAAGGATTCCCGACCAAGTATTGAGTGCATAACTGAACATTATTATTTGATGGTTTTTTTGTTTGTTATTAAAAAACACTTTTATTTGATTGGACGGTTGAAATATGCTAATTTATTGAGACAGGTTTTTTGGGTTATCAGGAGTTGTAGGCCAAAATCATCAGTATTAAAACAATAAAAGACCTGACAAATTTCAGTTGGTGGATAATGAATCTATAATATATGAAAGTTTAATTGTAATCATTACATTATGGTAAATAATTAAATTTAACACTATATGCTAATTTTTTGAGAAGGACCTGTATGTCCTTCATCCTGCTATATGCCCCTCATCCTGGCCCCATCCTGGTATATATATCGCCCATTCTGGTATATGTCCCTTATCCTGGGCCCCATTCTGGTATGTATATCACCAATCTTGGTACATATCCCCTGTTGTGCTGCTGTTCTTTACAGTATTAAAAAATAAACTATTATACTCTCCAGGGGCATACATAAAAGTCATGAGGCTCCATAGCAGAAGTATAATGTACCCCCCATAGTCCTCCATATGGTACAATATATCCCATAGGTCTCCATATAATATAGTGCACAGCCTATAGTCATCCATGTAGTGCACAGTCCATAATCATCCATATTAGTATCATACACAGCCAACATCCTTCATATAAAATAATGCACAGCCCATAGTCCTCTGTATACTCTAATGCACAGTCCATAGCCATCCATAAAGTATAATGCACCCCCATAGTGATCCATAAAGTATAATGCCCCTTATAGTCATCCATACAGTATAATGTACCCCATAGTAATCCATAAAATATAATGCACCCCACAGTCATCCATGAAATATGATGCATCCCATAGTCATCCAAGTACTAGTACGGCCACTGATTGCCCCGTCACATGTTGCTGTCTCGTGAGTGAATTGTGAAGCCGGCAGCTGACTTCGGCATGGGATGGGAACGCATGATGTCACTACCATGTGCCCCTGGTCATGTGCATGCCCACATCAGTCGCTGGTCTCTGACTGGCCGGCAGCGTGTATTGCGGTGCGCGGACCCAATGGGTCTGTAAGCCAAAAACACTTCAACTGAATGTTCGTCCAAGGATACATATCCAGCTGAAGTTCCTGTTGGTGTCTTCGGGCCCCTGATTCCTTGGGTCAGGTCATTACACCCCTGGAAGTGATTATTGCATTTTTGCTGCATTTTTTTATGCCCTTTCTCCATTATTTAATAAAGATTTGGTGCAGATGTGAAGCAATGTTTTTAATGTGTGTTTTTTATAGTACAGAAAATAATTGTTTCTGCAATTAAAAAAATTAACTGCAGGTTTTTTGCATGCATTTTTTTAAAGGCTCCACATAGAAGCCTTTAAAGAAAAAAAATGCACCAAAACCGCACAGTTCAGCGATATCTTAAGAGACACAGTGGGCACAGTTTTCATGAATTTACATCCAAATTGCTTGGACAGTTACACACAGTGGAATTTCTGTGCAAAAAAAGTATCAGAAAAAACACAACATTTACGCTACATGTGAACACAAACGGCCTAAATATCCAAGCAAAGTGAATGTAATTTCATGAAAACTCCTGCTCTTGGTGGAGCTAAAGACAATGTTGTACTGTAATAAATTACAGAATCAAAGCTTTTCTGCACCAATCTGCCCCAAAGATGCATAAAGGAATGCAAACGTGCAATACTCAGAGAAGATTTATGTTGCGTCGTGTTGTGTGGACACCTGTAGAAAAGGTGCAGAAATAAAGCAGTAGAAAAAATGCAGCGTTTAGCTTTGTGTGAATGTGGCCTCAGTGTTACATTTTTATTATATTTTTTATGGATTTAATGAAAAAAAAAAAATCAATCACGCCATTTACTGATAATCTGATCGCTGTATTGTGTGGGTTTTTACTATTACAGGGACAGCAAATATGTCTGTTATGTGCTGATTTGTGAGAGCACATTAAAAATTACATTATTGTACCTGTTTTTAATTACTTTTTAGTAACTTTACAGTTTACAGTCTCTTTACCTGTATAGTACAGGGATATACAGTAGAAATGCATTGATATACAATGTATCTCTATGTACCAGTATATCCTGCCTGTAAATTTAGAGACTGTGAGGCAGCTTCAATTCTCATATACTAATCAGTGCAGATCGTGGCTCATAGTTTTCACTGTTGTCTACAATAATACAGGTTGCGGATTTAATTCCCAAATTACAAGAGAAGAAAAAAAATTACATTTAAATTACATTTTTGTAATTGTTTATCATTATCTTTTAGTAATCTTATAGTAAAAAAAATGGCCTTTTATTTTCCCTCTAGAATACAGGTATATAGAAATGCACTGCTATATATGGATGTATCTCTATGTATCAGTATAATCTGCATGTGGGTTCACAGCCCTCAATGCAGCTTCAAGTATACTATATTTTCCTATGCTGACCAGTGTAGGTTGTGGGTTTGATTTCTGGGAGACTAGAGAATTGTTTATTCAATTAATGTGTGTGTCGGTCCCACCCTCGGAGGAGTGTGCAATGGTGATGTCGTAGAGAAGACAGAAGAGTGAGTGGAAGTCACGGCACAAAGGCTGGGACAGCGGGACTACCCCTTCAAATTGGGTCAGTCCTGCTGAATATGTGACGGTTGGGAGCTCTGCTTTAGTTTCTGTAAGTTTGCCTGTCCCTGTCTACAGACTGTACAGGGACAACAAAGGGGCCGCAGTTTGCCCAGTTCTGTGTTAGGATAATTCTACTAATCAAAGTAGATTTATGTCTGTAGAGGTCATAGGACAAGAATTGTAATTGATACCTGTTTTGTAGTAGTCTGAAATCCCAATGCTGAGAAGTCAAGCTTTGAATTCACATGGAAGTTTGTCTGGAAGTAAACTTTCAGCATAACTTACATGTGCTGTATTTGAAAAATTGTAACATTTTTAACATTATTTATTTTTTCATGATGAGCTATGTAAAAACATTAGTTTTTCAGTTAATTTAGCCTGTGCAAATATTGAATAAAAATTGGACAAAAAAGACTTATGTACCCATTTATGTGTCCCACAAACTACTGGTTGGTCCAGTAATCATAGTCTGTATAAGGACCATGAAATTTGGATGGATGACGTCGGCCTAACTGTACCACACAGCAATAAAATAATAAGTGAAGTCAGATGTATCTTTCACCACGTGGCCAAGATGAGGCTCCTTAATCACAGTTGCAGTGGCTGTGATATAGAATATCACTAGGGGGTTGTCATTAAAGGAGTTGTCCACTACTTTAAAAGTTAACCTTAATGAGCACATGGTAAGAATTATACAAACCTTCACTCACCTACAAGACCAGTGCTACTCCTCACCACTCTGTATTGTGTCCCCTGCTGATCTCTCAATCTCCTTGATTCCAGGATCGGATGTTGATGGTCAGATACCAGCAGGGGACAGCGTACTGAATAAAGGAGCACATTGGTGAACATGTATTTTTCATTTTATAGACCATGCTGGGCCCATTCAAAGTAAAGGACAACCTGCCTTCAATTTACACAAATTTACCTTATAGTCTAGGTGCAGGTGAAGGGGACCTATTTTTCCCAAATAATTCTGCTGCCTTTTTGTTATTCTGTTCTGTGGGGGCTCTATCAATGTTATTACTGTATCTGGATACTTTTATCACTATTTTTATTAATTGAATTTGTATTATCTGTTTGATTATTCAGTTTAGCCGCGCCTGCCTTTGATAAAAAGGGCAGGTACAGCTACTTTGCATTTTAAATAATGATCAATGTTTTTTTCCTTCAAAGGTTTTACCCACAAGACCAAAAAGAGGAATACTGGATCGATAGCTGATTTTGGTGAGGTAAGTCTCCTACTGGCATCCTACTGGCATTGCTTACAGAAAATTCTCATAGTGTAAAATGGAACTGAAATTGTGGAACCATCAGTTGAAATTGTGTTTATAACTCTTTCTGTACCCATCTACATAATAAAATATGATAGAAGGGGTCTGACTGCTGAGTCCCCCACTAATCCTAATAATGGAGGTTTCATATCCTTCATGTTAATAACGCAAGCGCTGTCTATGGTACAGAGAGAATGCCCAACAAAAGTGAATGGAGATGTCAAGAATGTGTACTACCGCTCCCATTGACTCATAGAAGTATAAGGAGTGGTGCTCACACATGCAAACTATCTCTCCATTTTCACAGGGGATAGGACCCCGGTTCTTGAGACTGGTGAGGATTCTACTAGTCGGCCCCAACTGTTCATACCTTTAGCACCAGAGGTGTAGCTAGGGTTTTGGTTCGGGGGGGGGCAAACTTCTGAGTGGTCCTCTAACCAGGTAACCTTAATTACAACTTGGTGACGCACCCTAATAGTGGATGTAGGAGAACCTCAGCAGATGACCACACTGTTGCTGAAAATAATGTCTATACAAAAACCAACATTGATATTACATTGATATTACCGCCATATGGTCAGTGGTAAATACCAGTACTACAGAACATATTAGTGATTACAGCACATGGTGACTTACAGCTGATGTTCTTTCTGATGGAATCGTTCACTTTTCCCGTCTTTTCTATCTGGCACAGACTGACATGACAACTTCTCCAACCAGGACTCGTCTGCAGAGAATACAACAAAGACACATTTCACTTCTCATATTCCAGCCATCACTATCTATTCCCAACCTGCACAAACTGCTTATCCTGCTGATATCCCAAATACTGAGCCGCTGCTGCCATATGTATCCCTATTACTGCACCTACTGTGTTGTTCTGTGTGACCTCTAATTCTAAAGCAACCCTCTAGAATATAGTAATGCCGGGTGCAAGTGCCCTAGAAAATAGTGCCCACACTTTGCCCACTAGAAACCTAGAAAGTAATAATCCCCTGTGTGCCCCTTTGATAGTCACAGTAACCCGAGTTCCCCTATAACAATAAGTGCCCACTTTACATTTAATAATGTCCCGAGTCTCCCCCCTGTAGAGCTCCCCTATACACAGTATAATGACCCCTCACTTTATAGTACCACACACACAGTATACTGATCCCTTAGTAGCCACCAAACTGTTTAATGGCTCCAACACTGTATGATGGCCCCCTCACTGTAATCTCCACACTGTATGATGAGCCCCTAAACAGTCTCCATATAGCATAATGCACCAGATAGTTCTCAATGTAGTATAATGCACTCCCCATAGGCCTCCATATAGTATAATGTACTCCGCATAGACCTCTATAGTATAATGCATTCCCCATGGGCATAGTCTATTTAGTATAATACACTCCTCATAGGCAGACTATATAGGGTATAATGCACCCCATAGGCCTCCATATAGTATAATGCACTCCCCATAGGCAGACTCTATAGTGTATAGTGCCCCATAGGCAGACTCTACAGTATTCTGCACTCCCCATAGGCAGACTCTCTCTCTCTCTATATATATATATATATATAGAGAGAGAGAGAGAGTCTGCCTATGGGGAGTGCAGAATACTATAGAGTCTGCATATGAGAGGGCACTATACCCTATAGAGTCTGCCTTTGGGGAGTATAATGTATAATGTACCCCCATAAGCAGACTCTATATTGTATAATGCACCCCTATAGGCAGACTCTATATTGTACAATGCACTCCCTATAGGTAGACTCTATATTGTATAATGCGCCCCCATAGGCAGACTCTATATTGTATTGTGCATTCCATTAGGCAGACTATATTTAGTATAATGCACTTCCATAGCCAGACTCTATATTGTATAATGCACTCCCAATAGGCAGACTCTATAGTATAATTCACCTCCCCCATAAGGAGACTCTATAGTATAATGCACCTCCCCATAGGCAGACTGTATAGTATAATACAACCCCCATAGGCAGATTCTATAGTATAATGCACCCCCCATAGGCAGACTCTATAGTATAATGCACCTCCCCCATAGGCAGACTCTATAATATCATGCAACCCCCACACAGGTAGACTCAATAGTATAATGCACCCCTCCATAGGCAGACTCTATAGTATACTGCACTGCCCCCATAGGCAGACTCTATAGTATAATGCACCTCCCCGCAGACTCTATAGTATAGTGCAGCACCCATAGGTAGAAAATATAGTATAATGCAGCCCCAATGGGCAGACTCTATATAGTATAATGCAGCCCCCCATAGACAGACTCTATAGTATAATGCAGCCCCCATAGGTAGACTCTATAGTATAATACAGCCCCCCACCATACGCAGACTCCATAAAGCACCCCCCACCAGCAGACTCTTGTTATGATCCTAGTGGCTTAGGATCACAAATCTAACCAGCTAAGTAGAAAATAATAGGACGAGCTCTGGGGATGTGGTAACTGGACTAACCGCAAACCTGATCCTAACCGCACACACTATAGGCAGCCGTGGAATGTTTCCTGAAATCCTAGATGTCTCTTCACGGCCTGAGAAACTGACTACCCCTAAAGAGAAAGTAAAGACCTCACTTGCCTCAGAGAAATCCCCCAGAGATATAGAAGCCCCCCACAAATAATAACGGTGAGTTAAGAGGAAAAGACAAACGCAGAGATGAAACAGGTTAAGCAAATGAGGCCCGCTAACGCTAGATAGCAGAAAATAGCAAGGGATCTGTGCGGTCAGTAAAAAACCCTATGCAAAAATATCCACGCAGAGAATGCGAGAACCCCCACACCAACTAACGATGTGGGGGGAGCAACTCAGCACCCCAGAGCACCAGCAAGCAGGGAAATCACATATTAGCAAGCTGGACAAAAACTCATCATATACTAGGAAACATCTTGAACACAGATGAGCAAAAATAAGCAAACAGAACTTAGCTTCTCTTGGAGAGACTGATAACGGATGTAGACAGGAGCAATCAGAATAGCACTGAATACAACGGCAACAGGCAAGAAATGAAGGACCAGGTGGATTAAATAGGAAACCTAACTAGCAGATGACGAGACAGCTGATCCTGCCAGAAACCTGCAAAATAACAAAAAGAGCCACCAGGAGGAGCCCAAAGAGAGAACTCACACAGTACCACTCATGACCACAGGAGGGAGCCCGGAAACAGAGTTCACAACAGACTCTATAGTATAATACAGCCCCCCACACCGTAGGCAGGCTCTATAGAAGGCAGACTCCATAATGTACCCCCCACCACAGGCAGACTCTATAGTATAATGCAGCCCCATAAAAACAGTAAATAAATACTAACCTCTATTCCTCCTGGTTCCTCTGCTGCTCTGAGCGCCCACACATCTCCGGACAGTGGGCGCCAAGTAGTGACATCATCGCGACCCCTGTCAGTGTCAGCGTCGGTGACATCAGACCCTGAGAGGGGATGATGGGAGAGGGAGCATAACGCTCCTTCTCTCATCAATGCGGTCAGATACAGTTGAACCTGCGATGACAGGCGGGGGCCCCCTGCTGGCACCGCCCCCCCGCTTGCTCAGGAACCCCATAGCGGCCAGGTGGCAGAGCAGGGAGATCGTGTCTCCCTGCTCTGCCGCAGTGTAACTGTATCGGTGCTGCTGTGCACACCGATACAGTACAGTAATGTAGCTCCGGGTGGGCCCCCTCAGAGCGTGAGGCCTGGAGCGACCACCTTCTCTGCCCCCTGATAGCTACGCTACTGTTTAGCACCTCTCCTGGATAGGTGATATATGTTGTCTATGGAATTTCCAGGGCAGCATGGTGGCTCAGTGGTTAGCACTGCAGCCTTACAGCGCTGGAGTCCTGGGTTCAAATCCCAACAAGGACAACATCTGCAAGGAGTTTGTATGTTCTCCCTGTGTTTGCGTGGGTTTCCTCCGGGTTCTCCGGTTTCCTCCCACATTCCAAAGACATACTGATATGGAATTTAGATTGTGAGCATTATTGACACATTATTGACCCATCGGGGACAGTGCCAATAATGTCTGTAAAGCGCTGTGGAATTAATGGTGGTATATAAATGAGTTAAATAAATAAATAAAATATTTGGTAATGCATATTCATTATTGCATGTGATGACGAGCGCTTCTTCAGTATAGTGGATGTCTACAATGTCTTTAGACATTAACAGTAAACATTAACCTGTTTGTTCATCTGCAGATGACGAAGATGAAGTTAGTCTTTCTTTCACCTGTGGTAAAAACATCTGCTTAGTGTACGTCCCTAACAAAATAAACTTTATAAACCTTTATTCTGGACGATCATTTCTGGACCAATTCATAAGTGTAACTTGTTTCTCTTGGATCCCAATGTAAATTCTGTAATAGGGCACCCACTAACTATAAATAAATTGTAGTACTGGTGTCTTATTATGACACAGGCTCTACTACTGCAGCAGAGTAGAGAGGACCTGATTACAGTGATGTGTCACATACTGAGCTGTGTTTTGATGTTTCAACACAGTCAGTGTTTTATGAACAGGAGTTCATCACTGGAGGACATCTGGCTTTTTGCATCCTAATCCAACACCGTCCCCAGTGCTGACTAGCAGCTTTCTGTCGTTATACACTGTACTCAGAATGCTGTGGTGTCACTTGCGGGATTGGGGCTGGTCTCACCTTGCCGGCTTTCCTCCTCACAACGCACACTGACAGTGTAATTTCTTGCTGGCTCGTCAGTTCTCATCAGAGTCGGTGGGTGAGAACACTGTCCCTGTGAATTCAAAAGAATATTGCACAGTGACAAGGTCCTACTGAAAGCGACCCAAGCTCTGTAGAGCAGGGACTAGCCCAGCCCCTGAAATCGACATTACTGATAATGCTTCGTTTCGGGGTGGGGACATAGGCTGCAGCAGTGACCGCAGCCTCTGCCCCCTTATGACGTCTTGTTAAATATCCCAACATGCACTGGGGGTTCTCAATAGAAGAAGATAAAAAATATAGCAGTTAGAGAGAGTAGATAGGTAACGATAGAGAATGTTTAGTTAAAGTATATTAGAAAAGAGATTAGATTATTTCATTAAATAGACAGATAGTTAGGATTAAAATAAATGTTAGTTTCAGACCACCCTTTTAAGAAGCACACCGTTCCCGAGTCTCTCCTCTTTCTGGTTGAATCTAGCGGTGTGTTTCTAAAATTTAAACTATGAGATATAAACTATAAAATTAAATATCCCTCCTTTCTTAAGAAAGGCGACCATTTTTAATAAGAGGTAAATTGCAAATTTGCTTGCTTTTACAAGCACTTTTCAATTTTAACCATTTAAGAACTTGAGACAACCTTTTTAAGAATGAGTCATGAGTCATTTTCGTGCCAAGGAAATACATTGTTAAGTAGTTTTCCCTTTAAACTCTGCATTATGATGTCTTCACGTTGTGCTAGTTTATTTGTTTAGTAGGTAGGTCAGGAATGACAGCATTGTAAAACTAGAATAGCCTACAGGGACATTCCTCAAGAGTCAGAGAAGTTGTGTAAACCCTTGTTCAGCCGACAGCTACCTCTCCCCACATGGAGCTTGTAAAGAAAGGGCAATATCTCCTATGTCATCAATAGTCAACATGTTCTCACTATCTCGAGAGGCTCACACATGCATTGTATTGTCAGCCAAACCGGCCAGATATATGTGGAATGGAATGAAAAATTATCTGAATGTGGTATATGATGTAGTCTTTTAATCTGCAGGAAAACAGTTTGCAAGGATTTTTTTTTGTTTTAACTAAATAATGTGTAATCATTCTAGAATGAAAAGTTTAACAGCTGCCTAATTTAGTTTGGACTTGTGTATCATAGAATCATAGAATCATAGAATGTAAGAGTTGGAAGGGACCTTCAGGATCATCTGGTCCAAACCCCTGCTCAAAGCAGGATTCACTAAACCATCTCAGACAGATGTCTGTCCAGCCTGTTTGAAGACTTCCATTGAAGGAGAACTCACCACCTCTCGTGGCAGCCTGTTCCACTCATTGATCACCCTCACTGTCAAAAAGTATTTTTCTAATATTTAATCCGTGTGTCCTCCCATTCAGTTTCATCCCATTGCTTCTAGTCTTTCCTTGAGCAAATGAGAATAAAACTCTTCAGTGTGACGGCCTTTCAGATATTTGTAGACAGCCATTAAGTCTCCTCTCAGTCTTCTCTTTAGCAAGCTAAACATTCTTAAATCCTCTAATTGTTTCTCATAAGACATTGTTTGCAAACTGGTCACCATTCTGGTAGCTCTTCTCTGAACTTGCTCCAGTTTTTCAGTGTCATTTTTAAAATGTGGTGCCCAGAACTGGACACAGTATTCCAGATGAGGCCTGACCAAGGAGGAGTAGAGGGGGATAATTACTCCATGTGATCTAGACTCTATGCTTCTCTTAATACATCCTAGAACTGTGTTTTCCTTTTTTGCTGCTGCATCACACTGTAGACTCGTGTGCAATCTGTGATCTATTATTATACCCAAGTCTTTTTTACATGAGCTGATGCTTAGTTCTATTCCTCCAATTCTATATATGTTTTTTTTTCATTTTTATTGCCCTGATGTAGGACTTTGCATTTCTCCCTGTTAAAAACCATTCTGTTAGTTGTTGCCCACAGTTCCAGTTTGTTTAATAATTAATAATAATAATCTTTATTTATATAGCGTCAACATATTCCGCAGCGCTTTACAGTTTAACAGTTTCAAACACAACAGTCATAAGTAACAATGTTAACAATACAATAATTAAAGCAAAATAAAAGGACCCTGCTCGTGAGAGCTTACAATCTACAATGAGGTGGGGGAGATACAAGGTAGAAGTGTGTATTTACAATGATGGTCCAGCCATCTTCAGGGGGTAGAGGATAGATGGAAGTAGTGAATGGGCTACACACACACACGACTTTGATTAGGGAACGTGATAGGCCGTTCTGAACAAATGTGTTTTGAGGGAGCGCCTAAAACTATGCAAATTGTGGATGGGCCTAATTTCTTGGGGTAAAGCATTCCAGAGGATTGGCGCAGCACGGGAGAAGTCTTGGAGTCGGGATTGGGAGGTACGGGTTAGTGCAGAGGTTAGTCGAAAGTAATTTGCAGAGCGCAGTGGTCGGTTAGGCTGATAGACAAAAATAAGGGAGGAGATGTAAGGGGGTGCCGCACTGTGGAGAGCTTTGTGAGTGAGAACAAGTACTTTGAATTGGATTATATAATGAATGGGCAGCCAGTGTAACGACTGGCAAAGAGCGGACATATCTGAATATTGATTAACTAGATGGATGACCCTGGCTGCTGCATTAAGGATAGACTGGAGAGGGGAAAGTCGAGTAACGGGGAGGCCAATTAATAGAGCATTACAGTAGTCCAGGCGGGAGTGTATCAGGGCAACAATGAGGGTTTTTGTTGTTTCCATATTGAGAAAAGGGCGGATTCTAGAAGTGTTCTTTAGGTGTAAGCAGCAAGAGCGGGCAAGAGTTTGTATATGGGATGTGAAGGAGAGATCGGAGTCAAACATAACACCCAGACAGCACGCCTGCTGTAGATTTGCAATTCTTCTTTGTCCTAACTTTCATTTAAAGACTGATACTGACTTAGAATAGAGTGAATACATGCAGGGTGGCTCGTACTTATCACACTTAGAGGGAATCTGTCACTAGGTTTTTGCTACCTCATCTGAGAGCAGCATAATTTAGGGAAAGACAGTTCGATTCCAACGATGTATCACTTAGTTTACTGGGTGCAGCAATTGTGATTAGTGATGTGCGAACGGGCACAGATAACAACTTATCTGAGCATGCTTGGGTGTTATCCAAGCATCTGGGCGTGCTCGCATATTATGTTTTAATCCATGTGGCTGCATGGTTTGTTAGGCCCCTCAACACATATAGGGATTTCCTAACAAACAGGCAATCCCCGCATGTATTGAGGTTGTCTAAGACGTTACTGATAAGACGTTATCCGATCATGTTCGCTAATCACTAGTTGTGATACAATCAGTTTTTAGATGTAGTGTCACGGGATTACCACAATGGAGCGGAGTCAGAAAACCGCAGCGTCTGGTTGCTCCTACTATGCTGAGAAGAAGCTCTTCTCCAGTGTATTAAACGTGTTTACTTCTTCCAGCGGAACAGGGGTTAATCGTCCATATTGGAAAACTCCTACATTCATCTGTGCTCGGTTAGCCACCCCTTTTCCCTTTAAAATCTGGGCTCGATTACTTAGTCATCGTCAGTGTTAGCAATTTGCTGCTTGATCTTGGAGTGGGAGAAGCTGGTGTCGTGAAGGAGTGCTGGAGGAGTTTATTAGCGACTGTTGCTTGGAAATCCCCTATCCTTCGCTGTTTTACTTTCTTCCCCCTCCCTACACACCCTGGTGAATACCTCTGTTATATGTGGGTGTATATTTTGTGTGTGTGGAGTTTTCAGTGTACCCTTATCTTCATCACCCTGCCTGTCGGGTTGGTTTACTGCGGTACACAGTAGCGCCTCTTTTCCCCGGGTGGGGGACAGACGTAGGGCTGTTCTAGGAGATAAGGCAAGAGCGGAGGCCCTGACATCTTCGCCATCTGAAGTATCCTGGGGAACAGGGCAAGCTAAGGTGCCCTCTAGTGTTAGGGCCAGGAAAGGTGCCCTCTGGTCCCAGGTCACTCGTCAGTTGACATGACATGTAGTATGTAGCAGAGCTCAGAAAGCTGACCCCGCCCACACCACAGCTAAATATGTACATTGTCTATTGAAAGTGAGCTGCTTATCAGAGGAGGGGGCGTGGTTGGACAACTGCTCATGAGAGCATCAGTTCTTGCAGTCATAATGTTCTAGTGATAAAACATTTATCGTATGGAAAAATGCAGCACACAGCTTAAAAAATGACACATCGCTGAAATCTCAGCTGCTACATTATGCTGTCCTCAGATTACATAGCAAAAACCTGCTGAAGGATTCCATTTAAATAATTCTTTCTATCATCTGAGATGGGTATGTTTGCAAAGCGCTTGTAAAAACAGGCAACTTTGGAAATAACTTTTCATTAAATAGTGTGCAGGTCCCTGGATTTATTACTGCTCACTGCCAAGGAGACCAGACACCACTACCAAACTTCTGCAGTGCTTACAAGCTTTTTCCTAGCAAACATTGAGGCACTGTGTGATCGCCGTAGTGTGCTGTGAGTTCTTAAAAGGGAATCTGTCAGTACGATCTACCATTCTTAGCTGTCTATATGGGCATGTAGGTCATCTGAAGTTAAAAAAATGATACCTTGATATCTGCGATCCGATATTTTACATGTAAATGAGCTGTTCCAGGCTATAGGCCGGAGGCTGATCTCCCTGAGAATCTGCCTCCAGAGCTTATTTTTAAAAAAGGAGGCAATACTAGTGTGAGAAAAGTAACTAACACAGAACAATAAAACTGAACTTTGACTTCTTGCAAACACATATTTTGCAGCTCTTGAGCTCTGCTGTATTGCAACAATATTACAACCCTGTCTGCCTGTGAGATGGATGCTCAGAGAAACCTGCAGATGTGTCAGGCATAATCACACACAGCTCTGCAGTGAGATCAGGAGAGCAGACGGCGGCCATTACACATCACACTGGTAACTCCTTCATGTAAAAAAATCTCTGGAGGCAGATTCTCAGGGAGATCAGTGTCCGGGCCTAAGGCCTGGAACAGCTCATTTACATATAAGAAAAACATGGATGTCTCTGGAACAAGACATTGGATCACAAATATCAAGGTATCATTTTATTCAGCTTCCTGTGACCTACATGACAATGTAGATGGTTTAGGAGAGTTTATCTTGCTGACTGATTCCCTTTAATCCCCGACAGCTTCAGTCCCACTCTTCTTCCTCTGCTGAAGACGAAAAGCTGCCTCGTATAGCAGGTTTGGGAGTGCACAATTTGGGCAAATGTCACGGTGATCCTGCTGGTAAGCACTGTCATTCAATTATTAGCACTGGCCCCCAGAAATTTAGAAGAAAGGAGGCTGGGGGAGTGGTGCACTCCTGAAATAGAAGGTGGCATCGACCATGTAACACTTTTCTACTATTGTATGCAGTCTAGGCAATCTTCTGTGAGTTAAAACTTCAAATTAATACATTGCACCTTCCAAAATGATCTTGTACCATGACTGGAACCCTGGTGCCCCTTTCCAAATAAAGCTGTCTCTTGGCAGATTACTAATGCTGCCCAACACACATTTTGCATTGTACAGGAAGTACATAAAGTATCCATCATGCCTATCAAATAAACAGGTAACAATTCAGTACATGGCCAGGCAAAGACAAGCATGACAGAAATTGCTCCACAGTAGTTATCAGATATTTCTAATAGATTGATCCTGACAGCTAATAGAGCACTTCTTATAGGAGATATCCTGATGAGAGAAATCATTATAGGGAATCTGTAAGACTAAGCAGGTTTTTGCTATGCAATCTGAAAGAAGCAGGATGTAGGGGCAGAGACCCTGATTACAGTGATGTGTCACTTAGTTGGCTGTGTTTTGCTGTTTCAATACAAGTAGAAGATTATCACTACAGGACAACTGGCCTCGTGCATCCTAGTCCAACCACGCCCCCATCACTGACTTGCAGCTCTCTGTCACTGTACATTGTACACAGCTGTATGGGGGAAGGGAGGTTATACACATCTCAAAAACTGAGCTCTGCTAGAACTGCAGCAGAGAAAACTATGATTGTTTCATAACTGCTGCACCCAGTAAACTAAGTGATACATTGTTGGAATCAGGGTCTATGTTCGTAGGAATCGTAGCTCATGTTGCTGTCAGATTACATAGCAAAAACCTGCTGTCAGATTCTCTTTAAAGCAATCAAAAACCTACAGTGCCTTGCGAAAGTATTCCGCTCCCTGGTACTTTTCAACCTTTTCCCACATATCATGCTTCAAACATAAAGATACCAAATGTAAATTTTTGGTGAAGAATCAACAACAAGTGGAACACAATTGTGAAGTTGAACAAAATGTATTGCTTATTTAAACTTTTTGTGGAAATTCAAAAACTGAAAAGTGGGGCGTGCAATATTATTCGGCCCCTTTAACTTAATTCTTTGTTGCGCTGCCTTTTGCTGCGATTACAGCTGCAAGTCGCTTGGGGTAGGTCTCTATCAGTTTTGTACATCGAGAAACTGAAATTCTTGGCCATTCTTTCTTGGCAAACAGCTCGAGCTCAGTGAGGCTTGATGGAGATTGTTTGTGAACAGCAGTTTTCAGCTCTTTCCACAGATTCTCGATTGGATTGAGGTCTGGACTTTGACTTGGCCATTCTAACACCTGGATACATTTATTTGTGAACCATTCCATAGATTTTGCTTTATGTTTGGGATCATTGTCTTGTTGGAAGACAAATCGCCGTCCCAGTCTCAGGTCTTATGCAGACAATTTTAACTATCTTCCCTGTCCTTGCTGAAGAAAAGCAGGCCCAAACCATGATGCTGCCACCACCATGTTTGACAGTGGGGATGGTGTGTTCAGGGTGATGAGCTGTGTTGCCTTTACACCAAACATATCATTTGGCATTGTTGCCAAAATGTTTGATTTTGGTTTCATCTGACCAGAGCACCTTCTTCCACATGTTTGGTTTGTCTCCCAGGTGGCTTATTGCAAACTTTAAACAACACTTTTTATGGATATCTTTGAGAAATGTCTTTCTTCTTGCCACTCTTCCATAAAGGCCAGTTTTGTGCAGTGTATGACTGATTGTTGTCCTATGGACATACTGTTCCACCTCAGCTGTAGATCTCTGCAGTTCATCCAGAGTGATCATGGGCCTCTTGGCTGCATCTCTGATCAGTCTTCTCCTTGTTTGAGATGAAAGTTTAGAGGGATGGACAGGTCTTGGTAGATTTGCAGTGGTATGATACTCCTTCCATTTCAATATGATCGCTTGCACAGTGCTCCTTGGGATGCTTAAAGTTTTGGAAATCATTTTGTATCCAAATCCAGCTTTAGACTTCTCCACAACAGTATCACGGACCTGCCTGTTGTGTTCCTTGGTCTTCATGATGCTGTCTGTGCTTCAAACAGAACCCTGAGACTATCACAGATTAGGTGCATTTATACGGAGACTGGATTACACACAGGTGGATTATATTTATCATCATTAGGCATTTAGGACAACATTGGATCATTCAGAGATCCACAATGAACTTCTGGAGTGAGTTTGCTGCACTGAAAGTAAAGGGGATGAATAATATTGCACACCCCACTTTTCAGTTTTTGAATTTCCACAAAAATTTTAAATAAGCAATACATTTTGTTCAACTTCACAATTGTGTTCCACTTGTTGTTGATTCTTCACCAAAAATTTACATTTGGTATCTTTATGTTTGAAGCATGATATGTGGGGAAAAGGTTGAAAAGCTCCAGGGGGCTGAATACTTTCGCAAGGCACTGTACATGGAGCATTATTTTGCATTATTACGATCACTGTGATATGAAGGGTTGCCAATGTCATAGATGATTTCAGTAATATGCTCACGCTACTGGAAATTGCACATGGAATAAACCTATAAATTAATGTCAACCATTACAATGAAGATCCAAAGGTTGTGATGGCTAGCACTCAACTGAGGTGAGGGTGACGGTGCTAGTGAAGGGAACCAAAAGTTCCAAAGTCACTGAATATGAAGATCACTGCACACGTACACGAGAGAGGTATGCTTGCAAGTGGAAATTTATTTATAGTGGTTTTGAGGTCAAGCGACTGGTAAATTTTGACATTTCGGCCAATACCTGGCCTTGGTCACAACGTCGCTGCAAAAAACATAAAGATACAACTATTTACAATACAATATTTACAAAAGATAATGAAAACATGTTCTGTACACTATATACATAATACAAGAAAAGTTATAGATGGCAATCATGTACAGAGAAATGACTCTGTAAGACTAAGTAACGAAGTATGCTAGAATTGGAGTAAATCGTAACCAAGGGTTGTATATAAAACAAGAAGCTCGAAGAAGGGGTTCCATCTTGATGCGAATAGGTGTACATAAAATAGTGCACGCAACTCAAAATCTTAATGTACTAGAAATTCATCTATGGGGCAGAAAGTGGCCTAGAGAATTCTATCATTTAAATGGATCCCATAAATTTCTAAATGTAAACACAAGGCAAACAGGAGTGGCCTACCTAATATGCAGAGTTAAGTCTCAATTCAAGTTTTTCAGGTAAGGTACTGGCGACAGGTTATGTCCTGGTGGAAATGAAGGGTCAGAACATAGGAATGAGTGTAACTGCTTACTGGATATATAAGTTAAGATATAAAAAGATATATGTGATGGGAATAATTACCATGTAGCTTCCATAGAAACTCAAATGATTAAGGCTGAGGGATTTTTCTTTGGAACAAATGGAGTAGATGGCTATCACGGTCGTGTGCCAGAAGCCTGTTGGAAGGTATAGTGGTGAGGATGTGTCATAATTGTAAGGTGCTAATATCATTAAAAGAAAAGAAAGGCACCTGACCTGTGGAAATATTTGGCAAAAGAGATATGATATGGAGTCCAAGAGCAAAATAATTTCATAAGTGCTCCTTAGGGTACGATGCCCCTGTGTATGCCACTAACAGAGAGTAAAACAATGTGAGATATACGGTATTAGATAACGGATGGAAGGTAAAGGAACTGTGGGAATACTTATCTGGTAAATTAGACATACGTCCAAGAAATGGCGTGTCAGTGTACAGCTGACATGGTGGTGTCAGGAGTAGAAGTAAGAACTCCGACGTGTATTATAGCCCTCAGAGTTGCGCCTGGCGTTTTGACAAAGCTCGGAAATCCTGACACAGCCGTGTCTAGGTGGGTGCTGGCGCTGGCGTCAGGGCTCCCAGGTGAGTCCGGTGCTGACACTCCCGTGTCTTGTGCTGTGACAGGCGTGGTAGGGAATGAGACCCCTCCATAACAGACGTTAGGATATAGACCGCTCGTCGGGCATGTGACCGGAAGTTCTGTGGACGCCGGCGCATGCGCAATAGGACGGGATAGCATTCCATCTGAGGGAAGGGCGCTTGCAGAGTTTGCGCATGCGCATATCGGGTTACAGGACAGGGAGACGTTCTGACCTATACAGGGAGCGCTCGCACTACCGGCGCATGCGTATGTGTGAAAAGATAGGGCAGGACAGTGATACATCGTATAGATGAAGGGATGTCATATTGGAATGTTGCGCATAACGGGATCAGAGATGGTCAAATGACATCAATAAATGTCACTCATGATCTGTGTGTCTATGTGATAGAGACTAGGCACAGAGTGGAGTCTGCATGGTAAATATCTACCCTAATGTTTACATAAGAAAAATAGTAAATAATTGGATCCGTGTGTGGAGGGATATACTTACCAATACATATATCCCTCCACACACGGATCCAATTATTTACTATTTTTCTTATGTAAACATTAGGGTAGATATTTACCATGCAGACTCCACTCTGTGCCTAGTCTCTATCACATAGACACACAGATCATGAGTGACATTTATTGATGTCATTTGACCATCTCTGATCCCGTTATGCGCAACATTCCAATATGACATCCCTTCATCTATACGATGTATCACTGTCCTGCCCTATCTTTTCACACATACGCATGCGCCGGTAGTGCGAGCGCTCCCTGTATAGGTCAGAACGTCTCCCTGTCCTGTAACCCGATATGCGCATGCGCAAACTCTGCAAGCGCCCTTCCCTCAGATGGAATGCTATCCCGTCCTATTGCGCATGCGCCGGCGTCTACAGAACTTCCGGTCACATGCCCGACGAGCGGTCTATATCCTAACGTCTGTTATGGAGGGGTCTCATTCCCTACCACGCCTGTCACAGCACAAGACACGGGAGTGTCAGCACCGGACTCACCTGGGAGCCCTGACGCCAGCGCCAGCACCCACCTAGACACGGCTGTGTCAGGATTTCCGAGCTTTGTCAAAACGCCAGGCGCAACTCTGAGGGCTATAATACACGTCGGAGTTCTTACTTCTACTCCTGACACCACCATGTCAGCTGTACACTGACACGCCATTTCTTGGACGTATGTCTAATTTACCAGATAAGTATTCCCACAGTTCCTTTACCTTCCATCCGTTATCTAATACCGTATATCTCACATTGTTTTACTCTCTGTTAGTGGCATACACAGGGGCATCGTACCCTAAGGAGCACTTATGAAATTATTTTGCTCTTGGACTCCATATCATATCTCTTTTGCCAAATATTTCCACAGGTCAGGTGCCTTTCTTTTCTTTTAATGATATTAGCACCTTACAATTATGACACATCCTCACCACTATACCTTCCAACAGGCTTCTGGCACACGACCGTGATAGCCATCTACTCCATTTGTTCCAAAGAAAAATCCCTCAGCCTTAATCATTTGAGTTTCTATGGAAGCTACATGGTAATTATTCCCATCATATATATCTTTTTATATCTTAACATATATCCAGTAAGCAGTTACACTCATTCCTATGTTCTGACCCTTCATTTCCACCAGGACATAACCTGTCGCCAGTACCTTACCTGAAAAACTTGAATTGAGACTTAACTCTGCATATTAGGTAGGCCACTCCTGTTTGCCTTGTGTTTACATTTAGAAATTTATGGGATCCATTTAAATGATAGAATTCTCTAGGCCACTTTCTGCCCCATAGATGAATTTCTAGTACATTAAGATTTTGAGTTGCGTGCACTATTTTATGTACACCTATTCGCATCAAGATGGAACCCCTTCTTCGAGCTTCTTGTTTTATATACAACCCTTGGTTACGATTTACTCCAATTCTAGCATACTTCGTTACTTAGTCTTACAGAGTCATTTCTCTGTACATGATTGCCATCTATAACTTTTACTTGTATTATGTATATAGTGTACAGAACATGTTTTCATTATCTTTTGTAAATATTGTATTGTAAATAGTTGTATCTTTATGTTTTTTGCAGCGACGTTGTGACCAAGGCCAGGTATTGGCCGAAACGTCAAAATTTACCAGTCGCTTGACCTCAAAACCACTATAAATAAATTTCCACTTGCAAGCATACCTCTCTCGTGTACGTGTGCAGTGATCTTCATATTCAATTACAATGAAGATAACATCTTATTAAATCAAGGAAGTTATGTAGTAAGAAGCACTCTAACGAAATCTGGTTTCATTTTTTTTACAGAATTTTCGATGGCCTCACTATGGGAAAATTGTATCCGAGGAAGTTCTTACTGTGAAAGTTTACAATTGTAGCAAAGTTTTCACCAACAGGTAAATTTACAATCTGTTGTATAGGACCACAGATATTAATGAAGTATAAAATATTTAATATTATAACATCTATCATTTGTTAGTTATTTCAATGGAACTGAAAATAAAAGGAGTAGATTTATATGTTTCTGTGGCAACAGACTACAAACAAACCCTGAGTAGTCAGATCTAGCTGTCACACTGTCCCATCAATACATTAATTCTTACTGACATAGATTTCATTAGCGATGAAGAACTAGAAGTCAGATAGCAATAGGCACAAGGGAAATTGTGTTTTAAAGGAAACCTGTCACCTTGGACTACTGTACACCATTTACTTGTAGATATAGAGTTAGTCTGCGGGTAAATACCTCTACAATGCTTCCTGGCTCCTTTACCTAAAGTGCAGCAACCTGGAGAACATGAACTAGTTATCTCCCAAGAGCCACCAGCTTTCAGTCATGGGAACATATACAGCTACAGTCGCCGCTCACAGCATTCCCCGGTCTTTTGATTGGCACTTGGCTCGGTGGCACATCTGTGTGCAGTGAGCCATCAATCAAATTGCCCTGGCATGGTTTCAGCTGCCGCTAATGGTATAGTGAGTGGCGCTGTGAGCAGTGACTGTAGCAGCTCCATGCACACCCCGATGACAGAAAGTTGGCGGCTCCCAGCGGGAAATAAGTTAATTTTCACAAGTTCTCCAAAGACATACTGAAGGAGAATTTAGATTGTGAGCCCCAATGGGGACAGTGATGATGATGTCTGTAAAGTGCTGTGGAATTAACGGCGCTGTATAAGTGAGCATAAGTACATAAATGAATGACATTTGTCCCTGTAGCCGAACTTTTGGTAAAGTGGCCGGGCAGGATTGTAATGCTATTTACCTGCAGATTAACGATATACAGCTCTGGCAAAAATTAGGAGACCATCATATCAAAACCCTGTCATGGGCAGCCCAATCTCCAGACCTGAACCCCATTGAAAACCTCTGGAATGTAATCAAGAGGATGATGGATAGTCACAAGCCATCAAGCAAAGAAGAACTGCTTACATTTTTGCACCAGAAGCAGTGTGAAAGACTGGTGGAAAGCATGCCAAGACGCATGCAAGCTGTGATTAAAAATCATGGTTATTCCACAAAATATTGATTTCTGAACTCTTCCTGAGTTAAAACATTAGTATTGTTGTTTCTAAATGATCATGAACTTGTTTTCTTTGTATTATTGGAGGTATGAAAGCACTGGGCTTTTTTTTTAGTTTTGACCATTTCTCCTTTTCGGAAAAAAAATACAAAATTTATTGCTTGGAACTTCGGAGACATGTTGTCAGAAGTTTATAGAATAAATTAACAATTTACATTTTACTCAAAAATATACCTTTAAAGAG
This sequence comes from Ranitomeya variabilis, assembly GCF_051348905.1. Lineage (NCBI taxonomy): Eukaryota > Metazoa > Chordata > Amphibia > Anura > Dendrobatidae > Ranitomeya > Ranitomeya variabilis. The sequence continues at coordinate 483,574,121 of NC_135235.1, forward strand.
AAAAATCAGACAAACTGAACATTTTGCAGTGGTCTCTTAGTTTTTGCCAGAGCTGTATCTACAGGTAAATAGAGTTTTTTTGAGGCAACAGGTTCTCTTTAAATTAACTATATAGAATTTCCAAAAGTACTTACTGGATTATTATTAAATATCGTCTAATTAGAAGATGTAGCTAGGTCAGTTCTCTTTTCTTTTACAGCCAATACATAGACATAAAAGGGGTCTGAAAATGTCTAGCTATTGAAATGGGTCAGACTGCTAATTTCATTAATACAGATCAACACTTACATCTGGAAATAGGGGCACCACTTGATAATTCAAGTATACTAATAACTTGGATATATTTACATTTGAATCATATTTCTACATTTTTTTTTCAAGTAGACAGCCCCTTTAAGTCATATTGTGGAGTGATATAGAGCTCCTATAACTTTGAAAGACTGAAAGCTTAATTTTTGGCTTCTGTACAACTATACAATTTTATACTAGAAAACAAAAAGTTTTGTAAATATTATAAAAAATATTTCAAAACAATATCTAGCAATATATCAAGAAATAATGTCATGCAATTTCATCCCTATTGTGTGTGTAAGGGCTCATACCCATCACTGTAAAAAAAGGCCCAATATTGTTTCTGGAAAGTAGGACGAGTGGTGTGCAAGTGGCATGCAATTTTCATGCAAGTACAATCCGATTTTGACCACCTGGCATCCAATTGACATCCGAACCACATGCGAATGCAATCTGCATGCAGTGCGATTTTAACAGTAGCTTTTACATAGAGAAATTCACTATATCAATTTAAAAATAGTTTTCTAGGGAAATATTCTTCAATACATACATATATCTGTATATACTATATATATATATATATATATATATATATATATAAGTGAGATATATAATCTGTGCTCTGCATATGTAGCTTACTGTACATGCAATTTAGTAATAAATAATTACATTTCTGAAAAAAATTGTGTGGGATCCCCCTGAAATTTGATTAACCAGCAGAGGGAAAGTGGACAGGTGTTGCTGATGTTTATAGCCTGGGAAGGGGGTAATACCCAGGTAGCTTTCCAGGATATTAATATCAGCTCACAGCTGTATACTAAGCCTTTACTGGTTATTAAAATAGGGGACCCCAAAAAAGATGATATGGGGTCCTCCCTATAATTAATAACCAGCAAAGGCTAGGCAGACAGGTGCGAGCTGAGAAGGCTAAGAAGGGGCCTTGGATATTGGCCTGGTCCTATACTAAAACAACATCAGCTCTCAGCCGCCCCAGAAAAGGTGCATCCATGAGACTCACTAATTCTGACTCTTAGCCTCACTCTCATAGGCCGAGTGCCGTGCAATTATTTTATCACACTTATTGAGTTGCATTGGCGAATCTTGTCCAAGATACGGGAACTACCAGCAGCATGCTGCAATTTTTTTTATTAGTCCTATCTGAGCTGAAAAAAAATTTCAGATGAGCAGGGACTCATAGATTAACATTGGTCAGAGTGCAATCCGATTTTTGTCGGATTGCACTTGTCCGATTTTCTTGCCGATGAGTATGAGCCCTAATACTGATATTGTTATGCAAAGTGACTTAGATTGGCTGGTTTAATGATGGGCTCCATAATTTGCAACTTATTTTTGCTTTTCTGCTCTAGATTATTAGGGAAATTGATAATCAGTTTACAACATCTTCCAAAGAGCGGTCGGCTCATCCTTACAGAAGCTTTAGTGGACAAGAACTACAGCATCACTGGGGTAGGAATAATAATAAATAATAACAAATATATTATTCTGAGTAATTACTTTGTGTTTAACAGTAAAACATCTTCTAGTATACAAAAAATGGGCTAGGCCTTGGATGGTCATTGGTTGCATTCATGAGTTTGAGGTGTAGTGGGTCACAACAAGATAAAGCCCTAAAGCTGTCTAATAAAAACAGTTTTCAAGATATCGGTGTGCAGCCACCGAATGGAAACATTCTAGTTCACATTCATAGGTCAAAAATCTATTCTGATAATATCCAGCTGACAGGTGCATGGCTTGCAAGATGGATCTCAAGAGGTTGTGCAGGCATAAACGCTCATCTGGTCTGAGATCAAGTGTAGAGAAATACACTGTATACTTGTGGGAACCTATCTAAGCACCTACACACCCTAGGAGTGCCGTATTCACTAAATACACAACTGTATACTGGTCAGGACAGTTGCTGACTCAACCACCTGGCCCACAACGAGTATCATACATGGGTTCCATTATTGGCACCTTGTGTATGTAGGATGAAAGTCTATTAGACATTCACATACAAGACTGCATTAGTTGTTTATGTGCATCATCAGTGTTTAGGACGTATTTATAGCAGTTTTGCTGACCATTTGTTCCCAATAGAGATAAGCTGGCTTGAAAGGTGTCTGGCAGTGTCTTCAGTTGCATTTAGATAAGTTGACCACAGGCATTAAATGACCATCAATGGGCTACTTGGAAACTGATCAGTGGTCATTTAATGGCCTGTTTAAACAAATCCGACTGCCCTTCCATGTATTCAGAGCAATCATTAATAAAATTGTTGAGCATAAGCCATCATACAAGACAAAATGAATTTTGCTCATTTGTCGGGTTAGAACTAGCCTGCTTAGGATGCTCATTCATGATTATCGACCTATGCAAATGGGCCCTTACTCCCTGGTCTAACCAAGCATGCATGCAAATAGGAAGTTATCCAGGAGGGATTGTTTTTGGCCAAATGACAACTTTTAAGGCAGTATGGATCCTTTTATTGTATTGTTATGTTCACTGTCTGGAAACCAGATACAATTCAAACATTAACACTTAGACTGCACATTGAATTTGGAACCAACATGGGTGGTGCAGCCAAAAATGTCTCTATACTGCGGATACATTGCGGCATAATACAGCTGAATGAAGATGCATTGTGATACACAGGGTACCACATCTGCAACAAGCAAATCGCTAAAAATTCCACAGGTACTAACTTTTTGCATCTTGCTTGTCTTGCTTGCAGTACCCTGAAGTTTGCAGTGAGACCCCAAGTCACATACGTTACCCTGCAATATCACAGCGGCATAGAGCATTACTTGGTAATGCCACCCGTGTTGTGGCCAAAGTCGCCATGTGGCCCCAGCCTTACAGATGAGGGGGACCTCTTGACATTGCTGTTACTCAAATGACAGCTATAAGAGTTAATCAGCATCCAATCTGTTGCATGTTCCACAGCCAAAAACATGTTGTCTGTCTCTTTCTCTGATGACTAATAACATAGTCCAATGAGTCAGCTGAGATATGCTTTTCACTTGCACATAGCCACCCCATCACTTCTCACCTGCTTCCTGCCCAGCTGCATTTTTATGATGCTGTTCTTGGACTGGTATTATTGTGGTTTAAGGTTTTTCTTCCTTAGTTTATTAAGAGCCAAGAAGCATAAAACTGACAACCGAAAACACAGCAGTATTGCTATACAAAGATGTGAATACCTATGAATAATGCACAAGATTCCTAATTACCTGTTTGTCCTGTCTGCCAGATTCCTCAAAATATAAGATAAAACAGATATTTCTAGAGAATCTGAAAAGGTTTATATATAATCCTCATAGAGATATTCTCAAGTTTGGAAGTTATCCCCTATCTGCATTATAAACTACAACTTTCTGATCTTTGGAGGTCTAGCCACTTGGACCACCACCGATCCTGAGAACTGGGGCTCTGATGAGTTTCATGTGAATGGAGCAGTGGTTGATCATGCACATTGCTATCTCTGGCATTCCTATTAACAATTAATGAAGTAGCAGTGTGGATGATTGACCAATGCTCCATCGAGCTGGGGCGAGCTCTTGGGATTGGTGGTCCGAACAATCAGACCTGAAGCAATCGTGAAGTTGTACTATAGCAAATTGATAGGGGATAACTTCCAAACTTGAGAATAGCCCTTATGGCTGAGCCAGACGGCCATATAACTCACCCGATGGTCACATCGCACTGCACACACTGGCCTGGCACCTATCCTGACCTGAGCAAGGCAGTATAATGTATTTCTATGCAGCTGTCAAGCTCCGGTCAGGAGAACCTGTGAAGGGAGCCAGGGCCGTAGTCGTGGCTGACATATATTGCTCAATCACGCCCTGGTATCCCACCACATACATACAATGTCCCCTTTGTAGTGTACCTTCTTTTACGCCTTTGGTACCACCAGGGTACCCTCTGTTCTTCTGTGGGTTCACTCCTGTTGGTTTCACGCAAAGAGAAACAGAGTCCAGTTTCAACTTGTAACAAACAACTTTACTTGAATCCATTCGCAGTACGTCCAGCTGAGTTACAGCAACATCACAGGGAACATCACAGTACACAACCTTGTCTTTTCCTGGGCTTTTCCCCACTTCTTCTAGAATGCTCCTGGGTTGTACCGACTAGTCCGGTAATGCAGCGTTCCTTCTGTCCAGCTTAACTGCCTTCAGGTGTTCCCCTGTCTGTTTTAACCCAGACATAAGGGCATCTGCCCAAGTAGTCAGCTGCCACATCTTGGTGCTGCCCTGCATTCCACTGCTGCTGTGTCCTTCAGTTCCCAAGCCCTGGACAACTGGGCTCTTAGCTTGAAACGTTACAGGGTCCACTGTGTTGCCTGGGTTCTAAGGCCCTGTGGCACTGTCTGTGCTCCCTGGCCTGACTGACTAAAATCCCGGGAACTTGCTGGCCTACTACAGTTGGCCCCTCCTAGATTAACTATTACTTATCTTGCGCTAAAGTCCCATGATGCCCCCACTAGTGGACTAATCACATTACTACACCAGAACACTTTATACAGTTAGATAAATTGCACATCAATCATTAACTTAGAAAGAGGGGTGGGGTACAAGTCAGTCCTGGTACACCCGTTACAAGCCAACAGCCAGTAAAAGGCCACGAGAAATACTGCAGTCTGTCTCTGCCCTTAAGGATATGCTCACACATTTTGACACTTGCTTTCTGTGTAAAAATCTGCAACGAAAGTCAACTTCAAAACAGATTTTTCTTTTTTCAATAGAAGCAATACATTGTCTTTGATACAGTCACTTTTTTCTTAGTTTCAAAATGCATCCATTTATTGACAAGTCAGTTATTGAAGCAAATCTTTGGGTGGATTCTGCCCTAAAATTCTGGTGAATAATGACAATCATATTGTCTCCATTTTCATGCGTACCCACAACAGTACAAACTTCAAATGTAGAATCCTGGATTCTGATTCAAATGCACATTACATTTTTCTGGTTTGTATTTGCTCCATGTGATTCTACCATATTCCATAGATCTTAAAAGGCTGTGAGTTATAATCTTTCTGCTTAAGCAATGACTCTATACCTTTCTCCCCACGACTACAGATAAATGTTGAGCTGGATATCCGTTATCAGCCTGCTGAAGGTGCAGTTGGTGCTTGGGTTCCAGATGACTTTTTATTTGCCACAGTGGAAGACAGGTAAGATTAATCTCTGGATTCCTTCAAGTAAAGGTACCTTCACACTAAGAGAGTTTACAACGATAACGATAGCAATCCGTGACGTTGCAGCGTCCTGGCTAGCGATATCGTTGTGTTTGACACGCAGCAGTGATCAGGATCCCGCTGTGAGATCGCTGGTCGTTGCTGAAAGTCCAGAACTTTATTTCGTCGCTGGATCTCCCGCTGACATCGCTGAATCGGTGTGTGTGACACCGATCCAGCGATGTCTTCACTGGTAACCAGGGTAAACATTGGGTTACTAAGCGCAGGGCCGCGCTTAGTAACCCAATGTTTACCCTGGTTACCATTGTAAAAGTAAAAAAAACAACACATACTCACATTCCGGTGCCCGGCGTCCGCTTCCCTGCACTCCTCCTGCATCCTGTGTCAGCGCCGAACATATCCGGCATCTCCCACAGAGCAGAGCGGTGACGTCACCGCTCTGCTTTACGGACGGCACTTACACAGGATGCAGGAGGAGTGCAGGGAAGCGGACGCCAGGCACCGGAATGTGAGTATGTGTTTTTTTTTTTTACTTTTACAATGGTAACCAGGGTAAACATCGGGTTACTAAGCGCGGCCCTGCGCTTAGTAACCCGATGTTTACCCTGGTTACCCGGGGACTTCGGCATCGTTGGTCGCTGGAGAGCCGTCTGTGTGACAGCTCTCCAGCGACCACACAACGACTAAACAGCGACGCTGCAGCGATCGGCATCGTTGTCTGTATCGCTGCAGCGTCGCTTAGTGTGAAGGTACCTTAAGTAAAGCACTTGTACCTATGATATTCTATTGGGCTGTGCACATGTCCAATTTATCTTCCTCTGATCGAGAGGTCTGCAGAAAAAAAACTGAGACATCTCCAGTTTTGATCTAAAGGTCAGTTTGGCTGATCTGATTGATTGATCTGAGGATTAATTCGGATCACATTGGCAATGCAAGTCTATGGGTCTGTGAAGAAATTAGAGTGCACTCGAATGACATACGAAATGACAAAATGGAAAAGGTGGAAAAACTGTCTCTTCACACCTGAGAAAAACTGATGCCACTTTGACCAAACTGATCCAAGTCTGATCAGAATAATCAACAATTTTTATAGGATGTGGAGAAATCGGTTGTGTGAACCTACTCTTAGAATGAAATGGCAATGTGCATGATCAGCTGCTGCTCCATTCATTCCCTGAGCTCGGCTTTTTCTGGCAGTGCCACAGAGAGTGATTGGATGCAACCTGCAGCTCCATTTTTAACGGTGATAAAAGTGGCTAGTCTGGGACAATAAATTCCCTTTTCTGCCGATTGGTGGCGGACGGTCCTAGCGGTTAGACCCCTACCATTTAAGAAGTTATTACTTATCCTAACACAAATTTTCCAAAGTGATTAGAATTTAGATGCCTCTAATGAATGGTGATTTTTTTTTCCCAAAATACAAATTGCAGGCAGGAGTCTTGTCACACAATTCTACCATAAATGTTATAACATGATACAAACCATCATCAACCAGATAATAAGGAACTTTTTAAATCAAATGCGTTCTCTGCTCATCACTTTGCAATTTATTACAAGGCGTAGGATTACCTTGCACAATATCAGGTATAAATTGTCAAAAGTATTAGACACATTATGGTTCATTGTAATTATATACTCAATAAATCTACTACAGTTACAATATCTCACTGGTGATTATTATACAGCAAACATACAAATACACTTGATATCAGATTATAAAACAAGAGGATATCGACAGCTGGGTCCTAAAATGTTATGGCATCCACTAGAGCTTTAATGGTGTTATTTAATACGTGCTATGTGATGTTCATTAGTGCCACATGATAATATTTATTATTTTTTGACAGCTCAACATTGGTTTTTCGAAATGTTGGATTTCAAGATTCAGAGGAGTAAGTATAATGATGAGCTCATTAGCAAAGAATGCTTCAAGAGTATGACCCTTGTATTTAATACCGCTATACACTACAGTAATAACAGATGATCACCAGGGTTACTGAGCTTGAGTACCTGGAAACGGCCATTAAGCAGTATGATGGAGCGGTGGTACACCATTCTGTAGACTGATTACATCAAGGTGCAGCTGGAGCTGCCCTTTAGTAGGTACTCTAAAGGGCATAAATATCTCTTTAGTTGAAATCACCTTTAAAGGAGTATTCTCAAGTTTAAAATGTATCCCCTATGCACGGGATAGGGGATAAGTTCCCGATCGCTGATGGTTCAACCACTTGGCAGACACAGACAGAAAAGGGCCGCTGTGCAAGAACAATTTGTTGGTCTGTTGCAGTCCAATAGCTCATCATTATTCTTGGAGGTAAAATTGGGATCCCTTACTTCTTGTACTAACAATATATCTGCCTCTGACTAAGATCCCCATTGATCCCAAGACCTGGGACTTTGAAGAGCACTGTGTGAATGTAGCAGTGGCTGAGCATGTGCACTGCTGCTCCATCTCTATCTATGGGATTGCCGAAGACCAGCAGTGCGCAGTGCTCAACTATCATACCACGGTCTGATTAAGAATTAATGGAGCAGGAATGCGCATGATTGATCTTCGCAACGTTCTCAGGATCAGTGGGGGTCCAAGCAGTTGAATTAACTCAAATTGATAAATTATCCCCTATAACTTCCAAACTTGAGACTAGCCCCTTTAAAATTGAACTCTAAAATGTACTTCTCAATAATTCATAACTGGTTTGGTGGGGATCAAGCTCATGGGTTCACTACTAATATTGACAACATTCTAATACTGTCATGGCCACCTCAATGGTTAAAAGGAGCTTCTAGTGTGTTCATTGAGAGCTCGGCCGTCCAGTCTGGCTGTCTCCAAGTGTTCATTATCTCAGGTGATTGCCAAGCTACTTAACTGAGCTGTTTCTCCCAGACCTCTGTCAGTCATAAATTCAGCTACTGTGTGGTTTGCTCATCTGTGCCTTATGTTCTGTATGTTGATCTTTCATTTCCTGACCTTGGACCTCGTTCTGACCATCCGTATGTTTAACCCCTTCTGCTCTGATCCGCTATCCTCCTGGTATTTTGGCCTTGGAACATTACCTGACTATGCCTTTGTCTCTTACTTCTGTTTATGATGTACCCTGCAAGCTTCTGACCTTGGACTCCTTGACTATCTCAACTCACGGCCTGGCCGTGAGACACTTTTCACCAGTTTTAGGAAGCTAAACTCGCCACATCATCAAATTTTTAATTTTTTAATTTTTAATTTCCATTGTGCAGATATTACCTTGTAAAGCTGAGATTCTAGCTTCCAATTCAACCAAATTTTTCTCTGTGTGCGATTACTTTTTCCATTGCATGAGATTGACGAATCATAACTAGGAGGGGCAAAAATAACATTTCTCCAGAGAATATCAGACCCGGCTTTCACTATATGAGAAGTGTAATAACACATAGCCCTGCTCTCGTCACGGATCTCCTTGATGGCACCATGAATACGTGTGAGGAAGGAGAATCACACACAGAGAGGTGTGTGTTTTTTCCCTTGTATGATACTACCCAATGGCAACCAGAGGAAAAAGTACACGTCCCAGAGTGGAATCTCTGCTAACCCTCGTGTTTACAGGGGAAATTAGAATCTATACTTTATAAGATTGTATCTCTGCAATGGGGATGAGAAATGAAAAATAAAGTTTCATTCAGCTCTACAGCTGCTATTCCTTGATATGGCCAATTTAACATGTTAAAAATGTTAAAAGCTCCTCTCTAAGAACTGATTAGATCCAACCCTGTTTATGACCTAAAAAAGGCAAGTGGTTTGTCTCCAAATCATAAATATTTTGGTGACACTAAATATTAAAAAAATGTTAAAGTAAATTAATGTCTACCTGGGATAATGCACATATAGAATTAAGTACCATCCCTGTTGTTCATAGAGAAGACACGGAAGAAGTGGCTCGCAAGAAGGATATTGATGCCGTACGCATAGGAAAGAAACTTGTCAAAGGTTCGGATGATGATGATGATTCCTATGATGAGATGGATATAGAAATTTCTGGAGTCAATTTTACACCTGTTTTGAGGTATTACTTTAAGCAGAAAGTGACATTTTTAAAGGCCTCTAGAACATACTTTACATCCAATACAAAGCACAAAATGAAATAACAGCTTTTGACTATGAATCTCATTGTACTCTCTAGAAAATCAGATTCTGACTTTATATTTACCTCCCTGCTGTTGGAATGATTGATTTTGGCAAGAATTGATTATTTTACTACTCAGTCACAATCACAATGACAATCGTGTCTCATTCTGATGACTTTTTACAGTCGCTGTGCTGTGCCGGTGAGAGATTTATCAGCAAATCCCAAACCAAGAAACTTTCAGGTATGGGAATTATAATACTGAATATTTCTGTATGCTGCCATCGGAATCACTAGTTACGTTCATCTCTTACTTTGTTGTTGATGTCATTAAGGAAAAACTGTTCTAATATGATGTGTATTTTGTACGCATTCATAAGGAAACATAGCGTGACTTATAAAACATAAACATCACTATATGGGAATTTAGGGGGATGCAGAGTGCTGCTGTTTACCTGGTAGTTTAGGGAATAAGAATTTAACGAAACTGGGTTTTTAGCAAACAAATATAAGTTTTTTTCATAGATCCTTAAATACAGATTTTCTTGAAATTTCAATATCACATCTAAGAATGAACATTATATTATATTGTTGACCATGAGACATCTCTTTCTAGATTGCAGTCACAATCATACAAGCTCAGAAACTTGTTGGCGTTAATATTGATCCAGTCGTTCATGTGAAGGTTGGGGATGAGAAAAAGCACACAGTAACCCAGAAATCAACTAACTGTCCATACTATAACCAGGTGAGTTAGAACTCTTAAAAGCTAGAAAAGTGGATTTTATTGTACTTCTATTCTTATTTAATATCCCCAGCATAATACACCTACTGACACACATTTCTAAGTATGTGAAAATCAATTAAATAGTTTCCAAGTGTTTTTACATCGCCTGAATTGGCAGCAGTGGTTATGTTTGCCTTATAGAAGTGATGTCACTGCCGCAGTCTGCAATTAATCAGTGCGGAGTGCAGTGGCATAGAGTGGATGCTACAGCAGGTGAGCTAACCTCTTTTTGTAATGTTTAACCCTGGGAATACTATAGTCTAGACAAATTATTCCCAGAAGACCTTTGAAGTAATGTTATACCTACTTTTAATTCTACTTTTAGGAATTTTTGATTGGTATTAAAATATTGTGAGTCTCATCATCTGCTGTTATAATTCTTTTCCAGTGTCACATAAAACTGGAGTGATTCCTATAATAATGCATTAGGTATTGTTATTTAATTAATACATTGTCAAGTAGTTCCTAGGTTCCATCTTAATGTTTGTAGTAGACACGGGTAGATCTGCGATGAAATCTAAAGACATATGTGTCCCTGGTCTACAGGGAATGGCCAAGAGCATCGCATGGATGAGTATGTTGGGTCTTAGAATGCTCAGAAGTACTGCAGGCAGCTACATAATCCCGAACATCTTAGTGCACCCTAGACCACCAAAAACAATGAGTGAGAAGATCTGTGGTGGCTTTACTACCAGGATGTCTAGCCAAGACCGAATTGTGATGTTCGCTCAAAATTCTAAGATGGAGGTTCACAGGGACAAACAGTTTACCTGAAGCAATGGCAGCAGTGGTGTCCCCCTGAGCTTCGATGACCTCCTTTTTCAGATGAGAGCATATTGCAGCAATAACTACTCCTTTCTGTAAAATGGGAACTGGTTCGCGAATACTACCTTCCCGGAAAACAATTAGACAGTGCATCCACCATAATGTTTTTATCATCTGGACAATAGGCCACAAAAAAGTTGTATTTGGTAAAAAAAACAATTGCCATCTTTCCTGTCTAGGTGTCTGACATTTAGCTGATTCCAGTTACAAAAGATTTTTGTGATCAGTGATAGCCATGACCAGATTTACTGCCCTCTCCAAAAAATAACGCTTTTCCTCGAAGGCCAGATTTATTGCCAAGATTTCCCTATTACCAATGCCATAATTATTTTCAGCGAATTACAATTTTTGGGAGAAATATGCATACAGACACCATTTACTTGGAGACAAACCCTGTGACAATACAGCCCCAACACTCACCTCTGATGTCTCTACCTCCACAATGAATGGTTGAGTGATGTTTGGCTGTATAAAAATTGGAGCAGAAGCAAAACATCTTTTCAAGATATCAAACGCTTCACAGGCCGGTTTAGATCATTTGGAAACCTCTACTCCTTTCCTGGTCATAGCTGTAAGCGGTTTAACTACTGCCAAAAAGTCTGTGATGAACTTGAGTCGCCCGCCAGGGCCGTGTGGTACTCAGTACAGGGTCCGGTGTTCACAGGGGGATGTCATGGTGGCGACCTGGTCCGTGGCCTTGGGCGCCCATGTAAAAAGGAAATTGAATAAAGTTTGTGTTCATGACGACACCTGTGGTATTTGGTCAGTAGGGACCGACGCTGCTTTAAGGGGCCTCTGAGGTGATTTTATGGCAGCTAGATGGTATAACTTCCCACAGGTGAAGTGTATCCCCAGGGCTCCCGGTGTGTAGATGGAAGATGATGGTGAATAGTGCAGTAAAGAATGAGGACACAGGTTTGCAGTCTCTTTATATTGTTTACTGAAGACTTCAGGCAGCCACAGTCCAGGGTACCAGATCACAGGATAGGCAGAGTCCGGCCAGCTTGGAGGCAAGTTGGGAGTCCCCTTTTCCAGGTGGAGATTAAGAGCCTTCCCTCTAGCGCGGTGGTATTGTAGTCCCTTACTGCCTATGCCTTCGGATAAGGTCCTCATAGTTCTTATCTCTGTCCCCCATATAGGATAGGACAATACATGTATGACAGGTAACTCGAGCCTTTTTACAGGGACTCTTTCACGCCCCGGGCTCTATGTGTTACTGTGTCTTCAGGTGTGTAGGTAACTTGCAATTCAGCTGTCCTGCCGGTCTCTGATGCAAGTCGTAGAGTCCCTTACAACCTCGGTGTGCCGGCTACCGGTTGTCTGCGCTTGGCCAGGGAGACAGTCTGCTCGCTGCTGTCCTCCCCCTGGTGTCCTAGACTGTGCTCCTCTCTCCTACACGCTCACTGCAATATGTTCGGCTTTCGGTGTTGTCTCTGTCCAGGAGCTGCAGCACTTTCTCGTGGCTGCACGGCTCCCCATGCTTTCTTCCTGCCTAAGAACTATCACTTGCAAGGTCAGAAGCAAGGATGAGGGTTCTTATACCTGCTGGGAGTAACAAACTCAGATCAGCTGATACAACCCAAGACAGGAGTTCAAAAAAGCAGCTTAGCCCTTGCAGCACCGAGCAAAGAAAGCTAGAACTGCTAATAGAATGGTAAAACCGTTCTAACTACTGCAGGTGACGCTGAGATTGTCTGACCCCACTATGTCATGGTATTCCTGTGAAAGGTGCGGCATCATTTAGTTAGAGATGCAGAAGGAGTAAAAATGTATTTGGATGTTACTAAAGCCTAATTGAAACACATGGGTGTTAAGAACCTTATTATATCAATAGGCAATGAATGAAATCAAATACTTGACTAAAATAATTCTATTTATTATTACAATAAGGCTAAATGCACATATGTAATAATTAAGATATGAGAAAAATGTGAAACAAAAAATACATTTTGCATATGAAAAGATCAATACTTCACCATTGGTGATGAGCGAATATACTCGTTATTCGAAATTTCTTGAGCACGCTCGGGGGTCCTCCTAGCAACCAGGCAACCCCCACATGTACTTATGCTGGCTAACAGATGTAAATCATTCAGCTACGACAAGAAAAACGAAATCTCCGAGCACTAAAAAATACTTGGAGGACCCCCGAGCATGCTCGAGAAATCTTGAGTAACGAGTATATTCGCTCATCACTAGTCACCATGTAAGACATTTGAGTCTAAAATGTAAACGAAGGAAAAGTTGCTGATTGGAGGAAGCCCAATAACTTGCTTATCTCTACTACTAATTGAAAAGCTTGCTATTCTTAAACTTTTACCTGAGGTTTATAATTCTTAATGTTTTGGGTTTGTTTCCACTAGTATTTTCTGTATGAATTCCTGGAGCCACGTGAGCTTGTGTTTGACAAACTGATAGAGATATCTGTAAGTATTTCTTTACTAATGCATATTTATCCATTAGGCAATTGACTCATATTAAACTTGCAGTTCTGTAAATTTAAATACGGTAATCAATTTTTCTTGACGTAAATGCTCAAATTTAAGTGCACACACATATACCGTATATACTCGAGTATAAGCCGAGATTTTCAGCCCATTTTTTTGGGGCTGAAAGTCCCCCTCTCGGCTTATACTCGAGTCATACCCGGGGGTCGGCAGGGGAGGGGGGGCGGGGGCTATCTATTTATACTCACCTACTGCTGGTGCGGTCCCTGCGCGTCCCTGCTTCTTCCAGCGCTGCGTAGTCTTCCTGTACTGAGCGGCCGCATGGTCCCGCTCATTACAGCAATGAATATGCGGCTCCACCTCCCATAGAGGTGGAGCCGCATATTCATTTCGGTAATGAGCGGTAACTGTGACCACTCAATACAGGAAGAAGATGCAGCGCTGGAAGAAGCAGGGACTGCACAGCACCAGCAGTAGGTGAGTATACAGCGCTGCGCAGCGCTGCGCGATATTTACCGCTCCTCGTTCCAGTGCGGCTCCGTCATCAGCGTCCTCTGGCTGTGACGCTCAGGTCAGAGGGCGCGGTGACGTAGTCAGTGGGCGCCCTCTGCTGAACGTCAGTGCTGAAGAGAGACGGAGCCGCACGAGGAGCAGGTAAATATTGAAAGTGTCGGGGGTCCTGAGCGAAGAGAGGTGAGTATGTGATTTTTTTTTTTATCGCAGCAAAAGCATATGGGGCAGTGACTGTACGGATCATCTGTATGGGGCCATAATGATCATGCTGCACTATAAGGGGCAGTGACTGTACGGAGCATCTGTATGGGGCCATAACGATTGTGCAGCACTATAAGGGGCAGTGACTGTACGGATCATCTGTATGGGGCCATAACGATTGTGCAGCACTATAAGGGGCAGTGACTGTACGGAGCATCTTATGGGGCCATAATGATTGTGCAGCATTATAAGGGGCAGTGATTGTACGGAGCATCTGTATGGGGCCATAATGATTGTGCAGCACTATAAGGGGCAGTGACTGTACGGAGCATCTTATGGGGCCATAACGATTGTGCAGCACTATAAGGGGCAGTGACTGTACCGAGCATCTTATGGGGCCATAACGCTTGTGCAGCATTATAAGGGGCAGTGACTGTACGGAGCATCTGTATGGGGCCATAACGATTGTGCAGCACTATAAGGGGCAGTGACTGTACGGATCATCTTATGGGGCCATAACGCTTGTGCAGCATTATAATGGGGCAAGTGACTGTACGGAGCATCTTATGGGGCCATAACGCTTGTGCAGCACTATATGGGGCAAGTGTCTGTATGGAGCATCTTATGGAGCCATAACGTTTGTGCAGCACTATATAGGGCAAATATCTCTATGGAGCATCTAATGGGGCCCATCAAACTTTATGGAGCATTATATGGGGCTCCTGATTCAATATGGATATTCAAAAACACTTAACCTACTGATGTCTCAATTAATTTTACTTTTATTGGTATCTATTTTTACTTTTGAAATTTACCAGTAGCTGCTGCATTTTCCACCCTAGGCTTACACTCGAGTCATTAAGTTTTCCCAGTTTTTTGTGGCAAAATTAGGGGGGTAGGCTTATACTCGGGTCGGCTTATACTCGAGTATATATGGTATACCATATTCTGTATGCAGAATATACGTGCTCCTCAATATTTAACGCCAACACCAAGAAGGAAAAATCATAGAATTATAGAAATCACACAATAGAAATGGTAATAGACATGTTAATGATATGCAAAAGAACGAAAATTTTCAACACATCTTAATTTACACAGTATTAAGAATGAGCGACACATGCAGAAATATACACACACAGCTTGGCATGGTATCTATGAGGTTATTAAAGTCTGTCTGAGGAATATTCTACCTTGTTGAATGCTCTTTTGCATGTAAATAATCAAGATCCACTGCTGGCTGCTCTCTTTGCAACTGCTGATCAATAACGTACCAAATGTGCTCAGTGGGAGACAAGTCCAGAGATCCTGCAGGCCATGGTAGCACATTTAAGCCATGCAGGCTGCTCACAGTAGCAAAAACAACATTCTGCCTAGTGTTGTCATGTTGACAAATGCTCCAAGGACACTTTAGAGAAATGGCTGTACTACTGGTTCCACCATTAATACAATCGGTGGTGCAAGTAACACTGGACACTCCATACCAAGAATCAAACAGTGTCTACACAAACTATCAGAAGACATTTGCATAAGGCTACGTTCACATTAGCGTTGTGCGACGCAGCGTCGGGCGCCGCTGCGTCGCCGCATGCGTCATGCACCCCTATATTTAACATGGGGGCGCATGGACATGCGTTGCATTTGCGTTTTGTGACGCATGCGTCGCTGCGGCGCACACGTCAGGGCGCACAGGATGCAGCAAGTTGCATTTTTTGTGCGTCCAAAATCAAGCAAAAAAAGGACGCATGCGTCACAAAACGCTGCGTTGTGCATGCGTTCACATTTGCGTTGTGCGTTGCGTCGCCGACGCTGCGGCGCACAACGCAAATGTGAACGTAGCCTAACATTGGCCTACAAGCCAGATGTCCTGCTAAAGTTGTTACATTGAACTCACAGCTCTCAAAAGCTAAAGCAAAACAGCAGACTGGAATGAATGCCAATCCTCTTCAGAGATGAGTCTCACTTTTGTTTTGGATGCAATGATAGCAGGAGAATGGTTTGGAGATCACAGTAAGAACATGACACGAATCCTACTCCTGGGATTACGTCTGGGGCGACATAATATAGCTGGACTCTTGTAGTTTTTATTCCAAATATGCTACAAGCTAGGTGATACATTAATTTAATTGTGGAACCAGTGGTACAGCCATTTCTTCAAAGTATTCCAGGAGTCATTTTTTTACACAACAACACCAGTTGTACAGGGTGGGTCATGTATATGGATACACCTAAATAAAATGGGAATGGTTGGTGATATCAACTTCCTGTTTGTGACACATTAGTACATGGGGGGGAAAACTTTTCACGATGGGTGGTGACCATGGCGGCCATTTTGAAGTCGGCCATTTTGGATCCAACTTTATTTTTTCCAATAGGAAGAGGGTCATGTGACACATCAAACTTATTGAGAATTTCACAAGAAAAACAATGGTGTGCTTGGTTTTAACATAACTTTATTCTTTCATGAGTTATTTACAAGTTACTCTTTGTTTACATCCATTGACATGTCGCAGAGGATAACGCGTGAGGAGCGGAGAGAAATTGTGCTGATGTCTGGTGAATGTAGTACCCGGGTCATTGCAGCAGATTTCAATGCAAGACACCCTACGCAAGAAAACTGTCACCATTCCCATGTTATTTAAGTGTATCCATATAAATGGCCCACCCCAAAAAGTTTGCCTCATCACTGAACATAATGTTCTGTTTAAACTGAGGGCCCTGCTCCAATTTTTGTTTTGCCCATTCTGCAAATTCCGCACACCGATCTGGGTCATCCTTGTTGAGATACTGCAGCAACTGGCTTTTGTAAGGGTGTAATTTGTGAGTAGCTAATATCCGCCGAAGGGATGTTCGACTGATGCCAGATCGACACACTGAATTTGCGGAATGAGCAGAACAAAAATTTGAACAGGACCCTCAGTTTACACAGAACTTTATGTTTAGTGATGAGGCAAACTTTTTTGGGTGGGCCATTTATATGGATACACCTAAATAACATGGGAATGGTGACCGTTTTCTTGCGTAGTGTGTCTTGCATTAAAATCTGCTGCAATGACTCTGGTACTGCGTTCACCAGACATCCACACAATTTCTATCTGCTCCTCACGGGTTAACTTCTGCGACATGTCAATGGCTGTAAACAAAGAGTAACTTGTAAATAACTCATTAAAGAATAAAGTTACATTAAAACGTTAAAACCGAGCACACCATTGTTTTTCTTGTGAAATTCTCAATAAGTTTGATGTGTCATATTACCCTCTTCCCACTGATAAACATAAAGTTGGATCCAAAATGGCCGACTTCAAAATGGCCCCCATGGTAACCACCCATCTTGAAAAGTTTCCCCCTCCCATATACTAATGTGCCACAAACAGGAAGTTGATATCACCAACCATTCCCATTCTATTTAGGTGTATCCATATACATGGCCCACCCTGTAGTTATTTCTGCCATTATTTTGGCTAAATCAAAATTCAGGGTAATATATATATTTGTTTTTTTGTGGCGTAACTATGTAACAATGTTTTTTCTTTGAAGGTTGTTCATGCCAAGAAAATTCCATTTTTTGGTACACGTCTTGGAACATTTAAAATTGATGCAGGAACTGTTTATAACCAACCAGGTACAGACACTTCATACAATTACTAGCTATTATTTCTAGACTTAATAAAGTCTGAATCTGAATGACATATATTGTTCAAACGCAATGTTAATCAACCTTAAATGTAATTTCACTCCTATGGCCTTTGGCTGGAATCTTTATTATTATTATTTATTTATATAGCACCATTAATTCCATGGTGCCGCACATGAAAGGGGTTACATACAGGGTTTTATTTTTATTTTATTATTTATTTTATTATAATGATATTTATAAAATATCATTTCCAGTAAACAAGTTTACAGTGACAGACTGGTACAGAGAGGAGAGGACCCTGTCCTTGAGGACTTACATTCTATGGAATAATGGGGAAGAGACAGAAAGCCGGAGGTGCAGTAGCTCTGACGATGGTGAGGCGGCAGAATGGTTATTGCAGGCTGTAGGCTTTCTTGAAGAGATGGGTTTTCAGGTTCCGTCTGAAGGATCCGAGGGTGGTGGATAGTCGGACGTGTTGAGGCATGGAATTCCAGAGGATGGGGAATATTCGGGAAAAATCTTGGAGGCGGTTGTGTGAGGAACGAATAAGTGTGGAGGAGAGTAGGAGGTCTTGGGAGGATCGGAGATTACGTGAGGTAAGGTATTGGGAGATTAGTTCAGAGATATAGGGAGGAGACAGGTTGTGGATGGCTTTATAGATCAGTGTTAGTAGTTTGAACTGGATTTGTTGGGGAATTGGGAGCCAGTGGAGGGATTTGCAAAGGGGAGAAGCAGGGGAGTAGCGAGGAGAGAGGTGGATTAGCCGGGCAGCAGAGTTGAGGACAGACTGGAGTGGTGCAAGAGAGTTAGCGGGGAGGCCACAGAGGAGGGTGTTGCCGTAGTTGAGGCAGGAGATGATGAGGGCATGCACAAGAGTCTTAGTAGATTGTGGGGTGAGGAAGGGACGGATTCTGGCAATATTTTTGAGTTGGAGGCGACAGGAAGTGGCAAGAGTTTGAACGTGCGGTTTGAAGAACAAGGCAGAGTGGAGAGTTACCCCGAGGCAGCGGATTTCAGGTGCGGGAGAGAACGTGATGCTGTTTACCATAATAGATAGATCAGGTAGGGGGATACGTGAGATGGGGGAAAGATACTTTTGGGGGAAAGATACTTTATATCAAAGTATAGACAGTATTTGAGGATTACTGAATGCAAAGTGTAGCAATTTTGTAAGTTTGGCAAACAGTTTATTTTTATAATAAAAAAACACATACGAATAAGCTGTTTTAACAAAAATAACGTTAACAAAAATAGTATAGTGTCCAGGAGGCACACTATATGGACAAAAATATTAGGACACCTCTTTTAGTCATTGAATTCAGGTTTTTTAATTCAGTCCTATTGCCCCCAGTATATAAAATACAGCTCCTTGCCATGCAGTCTGCCTTTATAAACATTCGTCAAAGAATGGCTCGCGTTCTAAAGAGTTCACAAAATTTGAGCTTAGTCCTGTAATAAGACGCTACTAGTGATGAGTGAATATACTCGTTACTCGAGATTTCCCGAACACGCTCAGGTGTCCTCCGAGTATTTTTTAGTGCTCGGAGATTTAGTTTTCTTCACCGCAGCTGAATGATTTACAGCTATTAGCCAGCTTGATTACATGTGGGGATTCCCTAGCAACCAGGCAACCCCCACATGTACTCAGCCTGGCTAATAGCTGTAAATCATTCAGCTGCAGTGATGAAAACTAAATCTCCGAGCACTAAAACATACTTGGATGACACCCAAGCATGCTCGGAAAATCTCGAGTAACGAGTATATTCACTCATCACTAGTGGCGTCTTATTACAGGACTAAGCTCAAATTTTGTGAACTCTTTAGAACGAGCCATTCTTTGACGAATGTTTATAAAGGCAGACTGCATGGCAAGGATCTGTATTTTAAATACTGGGGGCAATGGGACTGAATTAAAAAACCTGAATTCAATGATTAAAAGAGGTGTCCCAATATTTTTGTCCATATAGTGTGCCTCCTGGACACTATACTATTTTTGTTAACGTTATTTTTGTTAAAAGCGTGCTCGGGAAATCTCGAGTAACGAGTATACTCCCTCATCGCTAGACGCCACCACTGTAACAAGTCAGTTCAGTATATTTATCGCCTCCTAAATATTCCATGATTACCTGTGAGTGATATTATTGGAAAGTGGAAGTGTTTAGAAACTACAGTGATTGCTTTTCAAGGGTTGGCCTAAGACCCTTAGTTCCAGAGAAGGGAAATCTTATACAACAAGCTCACCCAACCATGCTCTTATATACATTGTGTACATTGGGATGCAGTCAAGCTGGAAAGGGCCTGCCCAAAATAGTTCTAACAAATCTAGACGCATACAATTGTCCAAAATGTCTTTGTGTTACCTTGTAACTGTAGGAGCACAACAAGCAGCATCTACAAATATAACCCAGAACTGCAGCAATAATGCAAGAATCTTTGGGCCTGTTACATCAAGGCTGGTATTGTTCACACTGGTCTTGATGTAGGGGTGTACTGAAGTCAGACATGCCTGATTCATAAAGAGGTGTCATGTCGGACGCTGTTCAGACCAGGTCGTCCGACAGACAGCGGTAATTCCGCTTTTGACCACTATTTGCTCATTGGCGTCTGCTAGATTTTATCTAGCTGTTCCGGGGTTAATTGACCTAATCCTCGGATTGGAAGCTGGGCCATGCCCATTGCCTTTAAATAGTTCTCCTGTTCATTGGGCATCACCGATTATAGCTTCTGTCTTGTGCGTTGTTATCTCGGTCTGGAGTGGAGAGCTGATTGTTGGAGATTCGTTGCTGGTGGTGTATTTTCCTCTGTCTTATTTACTCCTTCCTATATTTGTATTTATTTTGCCCTGCACATTTATAGTGTATTCCTGAGTGACTGCGGCGTGGTGTATATTTTCCTTTATCCTTGTCTGTGCTAACTGTGGGTATTGGAATATAACCTCTGCACTGGGTGGAGGGCGGAGGTATCAGCCTAGGGTTAAAACAGGAGTTAGGGCGAGGGTCGAGGCCTGGACATGCACACCATCAGTGTAAACTCCAGGTAGAGGGTCAGTCAGGATTTCCCTAGTCTGAGGGAAACTGCAGGGGCCCGGGTTTTTAGCTCGCTCACCTAGTCTCCCCGTGACATTATAATCGGCCAAACAACAACAACAAAAAAAGGGGTTTCTTTTTTTTGTGTTTTGTCATGGATCCCATGACTTCCATAACCCGCCAGTTGGAGGCGCTGTCCCTACAGGTCACTGAGTTGAGGGGGGCAGTGCAGCAACAGGGACTAGCAGTATCTAATGTGCAGGCTGGAGCGACAGGAAGAGTTGCTGAGCCTAAATTTCCTTTGCCTGAAAGATTTACTGGGGAACGCAGTAAATTTGTTTCTTTTCGTGAAGCTTGCAAACTATTTTTCCGCATTCGCCCGATCTCCTCGAGTAATGAGGCTCAGTGTGTGGGCCTGGTGTTGTCATTGTTAAGCGGGGATCCCCAAGCATGGGCGTTTTCTTTGCCATCTGATTCTGTTGCATTTGACTCTGTGGAGAGTTTTTTTTCTTCTCTTGGGATAATCTACGATGAACCTGACAGAATGGCTCTAGCAGAATCTAAGATACGCACTATTCGCCAGTGGGAGCGAGTTGCAGAGGATTACTGTTCTGAATTTCGTCGCTGGGCAATCGATACACAATGGAATGATCCAGCATTGCGGAGTCAGTTTATACATGGGATTTCTGGAAGGGTTAAAAAAGCTCTTCTGATGTACGAGACTCCTGCTTCTCTAGATTCCGCCATGAGTCTGGTTGTCCGCATTGATCGCCGTTTGCGTCAGGGGGAGCATGAGACGCCGCCTGTGGGAGAAGGTTTAGGTTCACGTGAGGTTGCTGCAGGTGAGCCCACGGAACCTATGCAAATCGCAGGGGTATCACATGTTAAGAATCGAGCCCCTGAGCTCAGGAAGCAGGGAGCCTGTTTTTACTGTGGTAAAACTGGTCATTTTATTAACATCTGTCCTCTGCTGTCTAAGAAAAATGCAACAGCGGAAAACTTCTAAGTTCAGATGGTGTGGAGGAGACCAATCTGAGCTTATGTATATCCTCCATGGTGGTTTCTCAATGCATGCTCCCTGCTAAGGTTTTTCTTGCTGGCAGTGAGCTGCCAATTACTGTTTTTGTGGATAGTGGTTCAGCCACAAATCTCATTGATGAGGAGTTTGCGCGCACAGCAGGTTTTAGGATTGAAAAACTGTCTCATCCTATCCGCGTGGTCACCATCAATGCTGCTCCTCTCTCTCAGGGGGAGATTACTGAATTTGTGGCTGAGGTGAAACTCCACATAGGAGTTCTACATTCCGAGTGGGTTACATGTAAGGTGCTCAGGAATCTTCCTGCTCAGGTGGTTTTGGGTTTTCCTTGGTGGTCAACCCGGTAATTGACTGGAAAACTCAGGACATAATTCGGTGGAGCGAGTTCTGCCAGGAGAATTGCCTGGCCACATGTGTGGCTGCGGTGACTTCAAGCGTTCCGGAGTCACTTCTGGATTTTGTGGATGTGTTCTCTGAGAAGGGTTGTTCAGAGTTGCCGCCACATGGTCCTTATGACTGTTCTATCAGGTTTAAACCAGGGGCCAAATTGCCTAAAGCTAGGATGTTTAACATCTCAGGTCCGGAGAGACAAGCGTTAAAAGATTACATTGCTGAAAGCTTGAGCAAAGGGCACATCAGGCCTACACCCTCGCCGGTGGCAGCAGGGTTCTTCTTCGTGAAGAAGAAAGATGGCGGATTACGCCCGTGTTTGGATTTCAGGGAGTTGAACCAGATTATGGTTCGTGATCCATTCCCTATGCCTCTGATACCAGATTTGTTCAACCAGGTGGCAGGTGCTAAGTGGTTTACCAAGCTTGACCTCAGGGGGGCGTACAACCTCATAAGAGTCCGTCAAGGTGATGAGTGGAAGACGGCTTTTAATACCCCTGAGGGTCATTTTGAAAATTTGGTGATGCCGTTTGGGTTGACTAACGCACCTGCAGTGTTCCAACATTTCATCAATGATGTGTTCTCGCATGTTTTGGGGAAATTCGTTATCGTGTATCTAGACATCCTCATATATTCTTGTGACCGTGATGCTCATTTAGATCATGTCAGGCAGGTGTTACAGCTTCTCAGAGAGAATAAGCTGTATGCTAAACTTGAGAAATGTGTATTTTCTGTTCAAGAGTTGCCTTTCTTGGGTTATATTGTGTCTGCTTCTGGGTTTAAAATGGACGCCGCTAAGGTGCAGGCGGTGCTGCATTGGGAACGTCCTGATAACCTGAAAGCACTTCAGCGGTTCCTTGGGTTTTCTAACTACTATAGGAAATTTATGAAGGATTTTTCCATCATTGCTAAACCGCTAACTGACATGACTAAAAAGGGTACCAATTTCTCCGTTTGGCCTGAGGCTGCTGTGCGCTCATTTGAATTTCTTAAGAACAGTTTTGTTTCGGCCCCCATTCTTGTGCAGCCAGACGTGTCGAAGCCTTTTGTTGTGGAGGTCGATGCGTCTGAGGTTGGTGTGGGGGAGGTACTATCTCAAGGCTCATCTTTGAGTAGTTTGCGTCCGTGCGCCTATTTCTCCAAGAAACTGTCGTCCGCCGAACGTAACTACGATATCGGCAACAGGGAGTTGTTGGCTATTAAGTTGGCCTTTGAGGAATGGCGACACTTTTTGGAGGGGTCGGTACATCAGGTTACTGTTATTACCGATCATAAGAATCTGCTGTATTTGGAGTCAGCAAAGCGTCTGTCCCCCAGGCAGGCTCGCTGGGCATTGTTTTTCACGCGGTTCAATTTTGTGGTCACTTACAGACCGGGGTCTAAAAACACTAAGGCGGATGCTCTGTCCAGGTGTTTTCCGGGGGGAGAACCTCGGGAGGATCCAGTACCCATCCTCCAAAAGGGTGTTGTGGTTTCGGCTCTCACTACTGAGGTTGAGGCTGAGATTGCCGAGGCTCAGGAGGAGGTACCATCTGAGCTTCCCGTCAACAAATCTTTTGTACCGCTTCATCTCCGCCTAAAGGTTTTCGCGGAGCATCATGATACTGTCCTGGCTGGCCACCCAGGGGTTAGAGGTACCTTGGAGTTGGTGTCACGTCGGTTTTGGTGGCCCAAGATCCTACAGGACGTGGTCTCATACGTGTCAGCTTGTACCACGTGCGCTAGGGCTAAGACGCCTCGCTCCCGTCCTGTTGGCACACTACTTCCTCTTGAGGTACCTAGTAAGCCTTGGATGGAAATCTCCATGGATTTCATCACTGATTTGCCCTCATCAGCTGGGAACACGGTCATCTTGGTGATTGTTGATCGGTTTTCTAAAATGTCGCACTTTGTGTCTTTGCCTTCGTTGCCTAACGCTCAGGTATTTGTGCAGGAGGTGGTCAGACTTCATGGGGTTCCGTCTGACATCATGTCTGATAGGGGGTCTCAGTTTGTGGCAAAATTTTGGAGAGCATTTTGCTCACGGCTGGGGATCAAGTTATCTCATTCTTCGGCGTTTCATCCTCAGTCAAATGGTCAGACTGAGCGTTTGAACCAAAATTTGGAACAGTACTTACGCTGCTTTGTCTCTGATAATCAGGAGGAGTGGTCTACCTTTCTTCCTTTGGCTGAGTTTGCCATTAATAATCACCGCCAGGAGTCATCTGGGGAGTCTCCGTTTTTTTGTGTTTACGGGCTACATCCTCAATTTTGTACCTTGAGTCAGAGGGGCTCTTCCGGCGTTCCGGAGGAGGACCAGTTGGGGACACAATTGTCATCAGTCTGGAGGAGAGTTAAGCAGCGCCTGTTGAGTGTGGGTGCTAGGTACAAGCGTGTGGCTGACAGTAGGCGTGTGCCAGGTCCGGACCTGAGTGTGGATGACTGGGTGTGGTTATCCACAAAAAACATAAGACTCAAAATACCGTCCCTTAAATTGGGTCCACGGTTTATTGGTCCATTTAGGGTCACCGCCGTCATTAACCCAGTAGCGTACCGATTGGAGCTCCCTACAGTGTATAAGATACACAACGTGTTCCACAGTTCTCTTCTAAAGAAGGTGGTGGGTTCTGTGGACGCAGCGCCTATGCCACCTCCAGTCTTGGTGGATGGTAATTTGGAGTTTGAAGTCTCCAAGGTGGTTGACTCTCGTGTAGTGCGTCACACTTTACAGTACTTGATACACTGGCGTGGTTATGGGCCTGAGGAGAGGTCCTGGGTACCAGCCTCGGACATTCATGCGGATCGGCTGGTCAGGTTTTTTCATCGTCGCCATCCAGACAAGCCGGGTCCTATAAGCCGTGAGGGCCCTGGGGTCCCTCGTAGAAGGCGGGGTACTGTCATGTCGGACACTGTTCAGACCAGGTCGTCCGACAGACAGCGGTAATTCCACTTTTGACCACTATTTGCTCATTGGCTTCTGCTAGATTTTATCTAGCTGTTCCGGGGTTAATTGACCTAATCCTCGGATTGGAAGCTGGGCCATGCCCATTGCCTTTAAATAGTTCTCCTGTTCATTGGGCATCACCGATTATAGCTTCTGTCTTGTGCGTTGTTATCTCGGTCTGGAGTGGAGAGCTGGTTGTTGGAGATTCGTTGCTGGTGGTGTATTTTCCTCTGTCTTATTTACTCCTTCCTATATTTGTATTTATTTTGCCCTGCACATTTATAGTGTATTCCTGAGTGACTGCGGCGTGGTGTATATTTTCCTTTATCCTTGTCTGTGCTAACTGTGGGTATTGGAATATAACCTCTTCACTGGGTGGAGGGTTGAGGTATCAGCCTAGGGTTAAAACAGGAGTTAGGGCGAGGGTCGAGGCCTGGACATGCACACCATCAGTGTAAACTCCAGGTAGAGGGTCAGTCAGGATTTCCCTAGTCTGAGGGAAACTGCAGGGGCCCGGGTTTTTAGCTAGCTCACCTAGTCTCCCCGTGACAAGAGGCCTATTCCTCTTCATGAATCATGAATGTCGGATGAGTAGCATGCACCTCTGTGTGCACCTAGCTACAAATTCTACTCCTGCCCCTGCCGGAGTAATGTTTGTGGCATAGCAAATGCTGCCACACATCATGAACTTGATGAGAAGTGGTTCATTTGCCCCCGTACCACCGCGGTTCTGCTCATTTTGTTGGAGCTGGGTGAAAATGGTGTAAAAACGGTAAAAGTAACATAGTTTTAGCGCAGCTTCCAGTTGCGCCAAAATTATGTGACGTTTCAAGACTTTATATGCAATAATATTGGCCATCGTTGATAAATCTTGCCCCTTGTCTTTATGGTATCAGTAAACATGGAGATATACATCATCGTCACAAAACACTTTAAATAGTAAACCCTTAAAGGTATTTTTTTGTGTTTGCTGTTTGGGAATAACCACTCATCTGCCTTCTAACTTGTAATTGACCATTGGGGCTGCAGCATGGCTGTGCCAGTGGCCCAAACTATGTGCTCTACTTTCTTGCTAGCAGAGGAAGTGTTACCTTTGCAGCATCAGAGGAGCACTGAAGCGGGCCAGAATTAGAGATATGGCCAGCTTCCAAGAAAAGCTTGCCAGCTCTAAAGAAAAGAGCTTGCAGGCATTCACTCCTTGCCTAGGAAACAAGCAGCTTCTGATACACAGCCCTGGTGGTCTGTAACCTATACAGCGAGCAGTACCCTATAGAATACTTGTAAGGGCAGGAGTACTGGGGACACAAGGTCATATAGTTGGCAGCATTGATTTCTAACCATCTCCTAATGGACATGATGCAAGGATCACTGACTGACCCAGTTGTCCTGATACCAAATATTGAGGTGAGATCTTACTAATTTGCATTTTTAAACACTTATTGAAAGAACTTGGTGATGTGATTTAATTTTTCATACCGTGTTATGCACCATAATTGTATGAGGATGATTAAATGAATTGTCAGTTTGCTATTAGGGGTATGGCTGTATGTTTGACATTATTTCCAACTGTTGGATTCTGCATAACCCCATGGTTATTTATATATCTATTTTTGAATACACTGTATATAGGGGTATTATAATTTCAGTATTTTTGCACAACCCCTCTTTGTCAAAAAAATACCCAGTGTTCAACTATTAGGTTTTGGGATTACTACTCTTCCAGGTTATAAATAGATATTGGCACAATTGCATTTCATATGTCAATGGGACGTTTTTCATCCACCTATTGATGCCTTATTTTTAAATTAACCATGGTAGTGTTATAAACAACAATATAGACATTACACTAAGGCTGGACGATTTCCTTGATACACATAACATTGCGGTTTATAGTTAAATTAGTGACGAAATGTACAATTGGTGGAGAAAGGTTGAACTTGATGGACTAGATCTTTTTCCAACCTATGTAACTACTGTATGTAACTAACTATGTAACAATGATTTGGTCTCTACATAGATAATTTTAAAATGTCTAAAAAAGGTTAGATTTTAATGGAATGCTTTGTTGCTGTATATACCTTTAATGGTGAGACTAACCAACTATTTTGGTAGTTTGTTGCTTTTGTTATATGACATGAGACAGTAGAAGTGTAAAATGCGCGGGCGGTGCCAAGATGAGATAAGTGTTTCCTTATGTTTTTCTGTAAATGACCTGTGGCCAGTGGCAGCCCATGCAGCTGATGTGGGGCCCATAGATAGAAGAAGATATTCCTGGCTTATCCTATTCATTTGATACTGTGTGGTGAACATGTAAGGTGCCCGAGCTAGGTAGTCGTGTGTGAACTGGTGCCTCTGCTTGCTCTGGCACCCTACAGACAAAACATTTTCCAGTCTCAGTATGCTGCTGTGTGTGGGGTTAATCACACTTACTTGTGGCCAATAAGCCTCCACTGGCCCTAGGCTTTCATTTTCCAGAACCTTCACAGCACACAATCCAGGGGACATTAAACTTGTTAAAACAGTCAAACGTTTACTGTGCAGCTTTTGGTCATTACAATCAGGCATATAGGATAAGGCCCAACAGCTTAGTCTTTGCAACAGGTACAGGACTTAACTTCAGCCCCAGTTCTCGGTAAGGGTAGAGCATTCCTTTAGCTAACTCTACTAGTACTAGAAATTCTTCACCACAAACAGTGCACCCAGATTCCATCACCTCCCACCTCTGAGAGTTTGAGTCCATCTTTTCCTGCAGCTGTCAGGCTTAGTGCGCTCAAAGGCCCAGATGTCTATCTCGAGGTTCCTAGGCCAACAGATGAACTCGTATGGAAGGGTTCTTTGGAAATCCACTGGCTTACGCTGTGCCTAGCAACCTATCGCCTGTGACCAATGCTGTCACTTCATCACCCTTTCTGTAACTGAGCTCAACACTTCCTGAACTTGGTACAAACTCTCAGCTCCCCCCCCTAATCTGGGCCAGCCACTACACTTAACCCTGGGCAGACTAGACTGCAGCCCCAGAGGGTTTTACCTTCAGGTAACATACATCAATAGAAAATACAGTACAGACCAAAAGTTTGGACACACCTTCTCATTTAAAGATTTTTCTGTATTTTCATGACTATGAAAATTGTACATTCACACTGAAGGCATCAAAACTATGAATTAACACATGTGGAATTATATACTCAACAAAAAAGTGTGAAACAACTGAAATTATGTCTTATATTCTAGGTTCTTCAAAGTAGCCACCTTTTGCTTTGATGACTGCTTTGCACACTCTTGGCATTCTCTTGATGAGCTTCAAGAGGTAGTCACCGGGAATGGTCTTCCAACAATCTTGAAGGAGTTCCCAGAGATACTTAGCACTTGTTGGCCCTTTTGCCTTCACTCTGCGGTCCAGCTCACCCCAAACCATCGTGATTGGGTTCAGGTTTGGTGACTGTGGAGGCCAGGTCATCTGGCGTAGCACCCCATCACTCTCCTTCTTGGTCAAATAGCCCCTACACAGCCTGGAGGTGTGTTTGGAGTCATTGCCCTGTTGAAAAATAAATGATGGTCCTACTAAAAGCAAACCGGATGGAATAGCATGCTGCTGCAAGATGCTGTGGTAGCCATGCTGGTTCAGTATGCCTTAAATTTTGAATAAACCCCCAACAATGTCACCAGCAAAGCACCCCCACACCATCACACCTGCTCCTCCATGCTTCATGGTGGGAACCAGGCATGTAGAGTTCATCTGTTCACCTTTTCTGCGTCGCACAAAGACACGGTGGTTGGAACCAAAGATCTCAAATTTCGACTCATCAGACCAAAGCACAGATTTACACTGGACTAATGTCCATTCCTTGTGTTCTTTAGCCCAAACAAGTCTCTTATGCTTGTTGTCCTTAGCAGTGGTTTCCTAGCAGCTATTTTACCATGAAGCCCTGCTGCACAAAATCTCCTTTTAACAGTTGTTGTAGAGATGTGTCTGCTGCTAGAACTCTGTGTGGCATTGACCTGGTCTCTAATCTGAGCTGCTGTTAACCTGCGATTTCTGAGGCTGGTGACTCGGATAAACTTATCCTCAGAAGCAGAGGTGACTCTTGGTCTTCCTTTCCTGGGGCAATCCTCATGTGAGCCAGTTTCTTTGTAGTACTTGATGGTTTTTGCCACTGCAGTTGGGGACACTTTCAAAGTTTTCCCAATTTTTCGGACTGATTGACCTTCATTTCTTAAAGTAATGATGGCCACTCGTTTTTCTTTACTTAGCTGCTTTTTTCTTGCCACAATACAAATTCTAACAGTCTATTCAGTAGGACTATCAGCTGTGTATCCACCAGACTTCTGCGCAATACTACTGATAGTCCCAATCCCATTTATAAGGCAAGAAATCCCACTTACTAATCCTGACAGGGCACACCTGTGAAGTGAAAACCATTCCCGGTGACTACCTCTTGAAGCTCATCTAGAGAATGCCAAGAGTGTGCAAAGCAGTCATCAAAGCAAAACGTGGCTACTTTGAAGAACCTAGAATATAAGACATAATTTCAGTTGTTTCACACTTTTTTGTTAAGTATATAATTCCACATGTGTTAATTCATAATTTTGATGCCTTCAGTGTGAATGTACAATTTTCATAGTCGTGAAAATACAGAAAAATCTTTAAATGAGAAGGTGTGTCCAAACTTTTGGTCTGTACTGTACATTTAACCACTTGGAATGTAAAAGAGTAGAACATCACCTCCACTACTTTTGCAAACACCTGTGCAGATCTTCCCAGGACCTGCACACTTAGCAATCCAGTGAGTGAAAAATTGGCCCAAAGGTCAGGGAAAGAGCTTGGATGTGAAATACGACTGTCTTCAGTGCTGGGGTTTAAAGGGAAGCCCAGTTTGATCTTTGCTATCTTTTCTTTATTCACTATTACTGCTTAGTACCTACAATCCTTCATTTTCACTGGCAGTCACAGGTCACGTCTGTAGTCGTGTCATTTCTAGCACTCACACAGCATAAATTGACAGGTGTCCTTTAAAAAATGACCTAAATGATAGCAATTTCTACTTCCTTGAAAGCTTTCCTTTTAACAGTATAACTTCTTCATGTTTTTTGTTCCTCCAAGATCACAGATTTCTGCAGAAATGGGCAGTTATTACAGATCCAAAGGACACCCGAGCAGGCATAAAAGGCTTTGTAAAATGCAACTTGTCTGTAGTTACAAGGGGAGATCCCATGATGGCGCCTCCATCTACTAGCAGCCAGAATGATGATGTGGAAAAGTAAGTGTCATTTATAGATACCTCATTAACCATAAGAAATCATCTTGGGTTACTACAATAACTACGTAAGATTTTCTGTTGCTTGTAAGAACAATTTGTCTAGTTTAGCTAAATAGTAACTTTAAAATGTCTCTCTCTAGAAACGTGACATATCCAATTTTTTTATGGAGAGTAAATGGTGAACTATAAATCTGTCAAATATGTTAATAAGTATGTAATAATAATATTTTTGAGTGTATCAAACATCAGGTCATTTACATTTCATTTTCATGAGTTAAACTTATGCCTAAGGTTTTCTTGGGGATGTTACACTGAAGACTTTCAAAGTTTTATCAGTAGAGTTCCACCCCAACGACTCCAATGGGTCAGAAGAAGGAAGAACTCCCCTTCTGGGATGTTGCTTTGAATGCTTTTCCTTACTTAGAACATGTTATCAAAGTTCGTGTAATGTCCGTGGCCCAAGGAGAGCCTATAAGTGTCATGTCGGACGCTGTTCAGACCAGGTCGTTCGACAGACAGCGGTAATTCCGCTTTTGACCACTATTTGCTCATTGGCGTTGGCTAGATTTTATCTAGCTGTTCTGGGGTTAATTTACCTGATCCTCGGATTGGAAGCTGGGCCATGCCCATTGCCTTTAAATAGTTCTCCTGATCATTGGGCGTCACCGATTATAGCTTCTGTCTTGTGCGTTGTTATCTCAGTCTGGAGTGGAGAGCTGGTTGTTGGAGATTTGTTGCTGGTTGTGTATTTTCCTTAGTCTTATTTACTCCTTCCTATATTTGTATTTATTTTGCCCTGCACATTTATAGTGTATTCCTGAGTGACTGCGGCGTGGTGTATATTTTCCTTTATCCTTGTCTGTGCTAACTGTGGGTATTGGTGTATTATCTCTTCACTGGGTGGTGGGCGGTTGGTTTCAGCCTAGGGTTGAAACAGGAGATAGGGCAAGGGTCGAGGCCTGGACATGCACACCATCAGTGTAAACTCCAAGTAGAGGGTCAGTCAGGATTTCCCTAGTCTGAGGGAAATTGCAGGGGCCCGGGTTATTAGCTCTAGCTCACCTAGTCTCCCCGTGACAGTAAGGGTATGACTAGGTGAACACCTCACTCTTTTCTAGAGACTCTGATTGTGGAGTTAGACTTGGCTCCCAATGGATGCCAGGTGCTACTCCAGGGCAGACCTCGGACACACGGCAATTGACCCCCAAAGGGGCAGAAAAATGGAATGGCCAAGAATGTACAGACTTGTTACAGGCAAACACGGCAGGAATACTGGAAGACAAGACAGGGGCAGGCAGGTATGACTAGTACACAGACTGGCATGGCAGGTGCAGGCAGGTACAGCTGGTATGCAAATTGGCACAGCAGGTGTGGGCAGGTACGGCTGGAAGGCAAAAGCAGGGACAAGCAGGAATGAGCAAAGCAAGCAGGTAGAGGCAGGTACTAGTGGGAACTAGCAGGTACTGGCGGGTACATACAGACAAGGACCTAGCAAGCGTGCAGACTTACTGACTAAACACATTGCTCAGGCACCTTCCATCAGGTAGAGATGCCTTAAATAATAATAAAGGTCTCCCAGCCACTGGCTGGGGATACTTTGGGATGGCGCTCGCTGTCTCTTTTGGCAGCAGCAGGAGGAGCATAAAGTACGGTGCAGGTGCCGTAGCAGTGAGTGAGTTGGTATCCCTGCCGGGGGAGGGAGGAAGAGTGCAGGGACACCGTGACTACAGTTTCATTGATGGGGAACTACCCTCATGATCCCTATGGGCCAGTAGAAGGAAGAGAATGGTACTCCCTTTCTGGGATCATTCATTGAAAGCTTATCGTTAGAATATGTTATTGGTGGGAATCCACTCCCATGGACCAGAAGAAGAAATAGACGGTGGCATTCCCTTCTGCAGCTCCTTCACAGTCCCTGACATAATGCTTTCCATACTTGTGTAAATTGTACAAACATTGTACTTGCATTTTTTCCACCAGGAATTTGCTGCTTCCCAAAAGGATTCCGGCAGAAAGGCCTTGGTCAAGATTAAGTGTTAAAATCTACAAGGCAGAAGGCCTACCCAGTATGAATGAGGGCATTATGGGAAGCTTCTCTAAAATGATGGGAGATAAAAAAGTGTTCATTGATCCCTACGTTCAAGTTATTTTTTCTGGACAGCAGGTATATAAACATTACATTTATGATGACTAATCTTAATATATCTTGATACCGAACTCTGAAAAACACATTTTGGGGTTGTCTACCGTCAATGGACCATAGTATGTCAGCATCTGACATAATACATTCAATTCTAGTGTTTCATTGGTAATTTTTTTGTTTTACATTTTAGGGAGAGACCTCAGTGGAAAGTGACACCAATGAACCAGAATGGAATGAGCAAATCAGCTTCATTGAGCTTTTCCCACCTCTTGTTCGTAAAATAAAGGTTCAGGTCCTAGATGACGCTCATATTGGAGATGTTGCTTTGGCCACTCATTATATTGATCTTCAGCAAATATCAGACCCAAGCAAAAATGGTGAGACTGGGAAAATCTGTGAAATGTAACTTACATAAAATGTATGTACAATAATTTCATGTAGATTTTAGTTATTGCCAAAAGTTAGTTTTGTACATGGCCACAGGACTATGATAATGCACTTTTGGCAGGACATAATGTGCCACTTTAGAATGTGTTGTAAAATGAAAAAAAAGAATAATGATTAATGTGGCCAATTTAAAAACGAGAATGGCTTTGTTGCCCATCATTTTGTATGCTATTTCTGATTGTCGCACAGTAGCAAAAATTATTGATTTAAAGTTAAGTATTTCTAAACTGTATGATCAGAATGACAATATAACAATTATAGATTTTTTTCAATATTGATAAGTACAAGCAATATTTGATAATAGAAATCTAATTCTAGTGTACTCTATGATCATCCAAACATTTTAAGGGTATCTGTCTGTTTTTGCAACCCCATCGGAAAGCATTAGCGATATATCATTTACTGGGCTGCTTTCTGTGGTTTTGATAAAATCACTGTTTTATCTGCTGCAGAAATACCAGCTCTGTATAACCCCGCCCACACCACTGATTGGCCATTCAGTGTTGGGGTCATTGTTAAAAAAAGCTCATGAATATGGAGGACTACATGGCAGCTGATTTACTAGTCCTCTAATGATAAGATCCTGTTACTAAACTGTGATTTTATAAAAACTACAGCAAGCAACCCAGTAAGTCACAAATCACTGGATTCAGGGTCTCTGTTATCACATCATACTGGTCTCAGATTAGGTGTCAAAACCTGCTAACAGATTCCCCTTAAGCCTCTGATATTGAAGATCTGCAGGTTCTTGGGCCTGACAGCCACTGATCAAATACTAAGGATATTCCATCAATTTGCTAATACTGGAAAACCCTTTTAAATCATCATAATGTCTGAAACTGTCTAAACAAAACAAAATTACATTCCATTTCCAAACATTTATAATTAACTATTACGTATCATCCTCACAAATGTAGGTATTAAATCTACAATTTGTTATTTTTAGCTGGCTTTAACCCAACATTTGGCCCAGCTTGGGTCAACCTTTATGGCTCTCCACAAAATTACACCTTGAGAGATGTGCACAAGGATTTGAATGAAGGTCTTGGTGAAGGAATATTCTATCGAGGTCGTATTCTCATGGCTGTGACTCTAGAGATTTTTACCAACAACAATATCCAGGAAAAGAAACCGCTACAAGCTCTTAAAAATGCATTCAGTAAGCTGAAAATGAAAAAGAAAAGCAAAAAGTCAAAGGAAAAAGAGAAAGAAAGTGTGGCTGCTGAGAGTGCTGAAGGAGGAGAAGAGGAGGAGAACAAAGAGCAGCCTAATGCAGTCAAAGTAGAAGTGGATGACATTCTTCCCCTGCCAGAGGTACGTGAGAGGACAACGCTCAAACTTTAGGTTTTTCAAGATTCATCTTGTTAGAGGACCCCAAAGGCCTAATGCTACTTCTGGCT
The DNA here is from genome assembly GCF_051348905.1 of Ranitomeya variabilis. Lineage (NCBI taxonomy): Eukaryota > Metazoa > Chordata > Amphibia > Anura > Dendrobatidae > Ranitomeya > Ranitomeya variabilis. Next base: position 483,608,739 of record NC_135235.1, read on the forward strand.
AAGATTTGGTGTCTTATCAACTTATCGAACATAATGGTTCTGTCTAAATTGTTCATGTCTATTGTTCTGTAGAATGCACTGGGTGTTAAGGAAGAATTCCTTCTGTTTGGAGTACTATTCGAAGTGACAATGATTGACCCAACTATTGGGAATAAACCTGTGAAATTTGAAATTTCCATAGGTAAGTCTTTAGGCTGTTGCCAATATTCCGGCATTTTTTTATATCAATTTAAAGAAATTCTTAGAGGTTGATGAAACTTAGAATTTGTGTTTCTGATCAAAGGATACAGTAGAACAACTCTACTAGACGAAATGTTCAGATCCACGATTATGTATCTGTGTCACTTAGGGTTAGATGATGTTAGAGCAAGCAGCTAAACCAAACCATTTACCTGTAACTGGAAGATACTGTCTTTAAAGGGTTTTCACTACTACTATATTTGATGACCTATCATAAGGATAGGTCATTGGCATCAGATCAGTGGGGGGTCAAACACTTGGCACCACCACCGATCAGCTGCCAGCAGTGGCCGGATGTAAGCGGTATATGGAACTGAGCAGCACAGCTCCGTCACACTGATGGTTACTGAAATGTAACACAGATCAGCTCCTATTATTAAAGTAGGAGCTAATCTGCAGTACCCTGATAATGCACTGTTTGCATCCAGCAGCTACCAGAGATGGTGGCAAATGATAGGAAGTGAAGGAGTGGCAGGTATTAGACCCCAACCGATCTTATATTGACCAGCTATCCTGAGAATAGGCCATCTCTATTATAGTAGGGTTGGAAAACCCTTTTACTTCTGTGGTTGACCCGTAAATTCATGCTGGCATCCCACCCAGCAGTTTATAAGAGTATGTACCTATAGTATATTCAGATGCCTATTACCAGTACAGGTTCTTTTAACAGTATATTTTATTATGTCTACCTAATTCATTTTTCTACTCCTACTATATAGGAAACTATGGAAAAACAGCAGAAATAATCACAAAACCATCTAAAAAGAAAGGTGATGCAGTCCCGGAAGAGCGTCAGGGTCTGCTTGATGCAGGTTCAGAAGATGAACTTGAGGACGACCCAATTAATACTGAGCAAAGTTTCAAGTCGTTATCCCCTCCTAAGAAGCCAGAACGTACAGAACCAGACGAGTAATATAAGCTTAAAATTCCTGATATACTAACCCACAAAAATCCTTCATCTGCTCCTCGCCCCATGCAAATGCATGCTCAGCTCATCTGAGCATGCATGGGTACTAAATTTGGAGAGACATTTACATTTTCACCTGACATCTCTAGCAGTGTCTTAACTTCCTTGACAACAAAGTATAGGGTGTAAAAATTCAACGTCTCCAATCCTTTACCGCCAACATCATCTGTTCGGGAGAGTTGGAAGTGGGGATCCACATAAGGTAGTCGACCAATCTCGCAGATATTAGTGGATTTCAACAACCTTTCTCCATTGCGTATGCGCACTTGTTGTACCTGTAAGAAACCATTTCATATTAGGGAACTGCAGGGTATTTGCATAGGATTACTGACTGGGGTCCGGAAAACTTTCTGCCACGATAATTATATTTTTTATTATGTAGCTGGAGTTCTCATTGAATCTAAAAAATTGACAAATATGTCTGGTTTGAGCATAGTAACAACTGTTATTAAAAAGCAAATGGGTAGAAACTGTTTAGCTATGCGTTGGTATCTAAAATATCAAATTGGGAACTTAACCCCTTCATGACCTTGAACGTAGAGATCATAATTTCTGGTTCACATAGCTGTGCTGTAGCCCTGCTATGTGTAGCACAGGCAATTGAATGATCGCTGCTTCCAGTCTCCTAAGAGAACTATTGAAGTCAGTAAAAAAAAAGTTTAAATAAATATTAAAAATAAAAAACCCACAAAACTTCAAATCACTCCCCTTGTGCCCCGTTCAAAATAAAACAATAAAAAGCCCACGCATATATGTTATTGCTGCTTGCAGAAATGTCCGGTCTATCAAAATATAAAGAAAATTAATCAGATCGGTAAATGGCAGAACAAGAAAAAAATCGAAACTCCAGAATTAAATTTTTTAGCTGCCAAAACATTGCAATGAAATGCAATAACAGGTGATCAAAAGATCATGTCTACCCCAAAATGGTATTAATAAAAACATCAGCTCGGCATGCAAAAACTAAGCCATAACTTAGCCTCAGATCCTGAAAAATAGAGATGCTACGAGTCTCGGAAAATGGCGACATATGCAATTTTTGTTTCTTATAAATTTTGGAATTTTTTTGCCACTTAAATAAAAAAGAACTTATGCATGTTTGGTGTCTGTGCACTCATACTGACCTAGGGAATCATATTTCCAGGTCAGATTTAGCATTTAGTGAACATGGTAAGTAAAAAAAACCCAAAAAACAATTGTGGAACTGCACTTTTTTTTTGCAATTTCACCGCCTTTGGATTTTTTTCCCTGTTTTCCAGTACATTATATGGTAAAATCAATGGAGGAATTCAAAATTACCCCTAAAATGAGCTTGCATGTGGCTATATTGACTAAAAAATGAAAAAGTTCTCTGGCAAGAAGGGGAGCAAAAAAAATTAAAACGCAAAAATGGAAAATGGCAAGGTGGTGGAGGGGTTAAACATCCCACAATTTTTGGTATACCACTCATTTACAGACCTGTGTATAAAGTGAACTACGTTATGTGCACCAAGGTTGCGCCATAATTTGTTCCATGGCAATTGACTATATACAGTACATACCTTGTGTATATTCTGCTCTTGCACATATATGTTACTATTACCTCTACACGTGGTCCCTATAAGGAGGTGTAAGCCAGCACAATAGTAGGGCTGTAGGATAGTAAGTAGCGTGATATTTATGGATAGTGTTACATTGTGGTATAAGCAGTAAACCATCCACTAATGCGATTGCTTGTGACTCTAGGCAATATATCATATAAATCAGGTTACTGAATAGTTTACTTGTCTGTTTGCAGTTCTTACTCTTATATCCGAATGGACAATGACAGACTTTGCTTACATGTGTGGAGCTACTGGGAGGACCACAGCTGGAGGCTGTACAATAGTAACTGGATAGTAAAGATTGCTGAGCGTCTGGTAAGGAAAACAATTCCCAGCATCACACCCTCCTTTATACACTTCAATCTGTGAACTGAACTGCTTATATAAAAAAAGAAACTATTAGGCCGGGGTCACACTAGAGAGAAATAAGGACGAGGGAGAGGAGCAAAAACAACGGATTGCACACGGACCAATGTTTCTCTGTGGGGCAGCCGTATATTTCTCGGCCGTATTTTACGGGCTGAGAAGCGTATTCCTCCAAAAATACACCGATGAAAGTCTATGGGGGCGAGAAAAATACGGATTACACATGGACCATGCGTGTGACTTGCAAGAAATACGCAGAGGTGTTTTATAGAAAAGCCGGTAATTCAGTGCGATGCACAGTAAAATCACACTGACAGAATAGAATAGATGAAATAAATGTCTAGACATAGTATATATATATATATATATATATATATATATATATATATATATATATATATATACTGTGTATATATATATATATATATATATATATATATATATATATATATGTCATTGACAAACATATATATAAATATATTTATATTTAATACAGAGCTAGATAGCCTAAAAGCCGGTAATTCAATTGCCGGCTTTTGCTATCTCCTTATCAAAACCTTTCGGCCAACACAATAATGTGTATGGTGAGCTCCGGACAATTTTTTGTCACTGGAGATATTGATGTCCAATTTTGGGTTGCCAATCCTTTTTTTCTTCCGGATGTAAGCCAGAACCCAGGAGCACTTGTCCGAACAAGCACTCCTGTGTATGGGAGAAGCGGCTCAGATGGCTGCATCGTTCAACCGACATCCATATCATGTGTATGGCGCTGTTACATGCCACATTTACAAATCACAGCCAATGTGATTGGCTGAAAGCAGGAAGCTCTATATTATTATGTTTAGTGATTGATATGTATATCACCCAATATACATAGTGAGCAAACACATTTCAGTCAGGTGTCCTTAGACATTGCAATGATAAAAGACATCTGTCTGAAGCATTTTTGCCAGCCAGGTCTCGGCCCTGGATTTGCACCTTTTTTAATTTTTATCACAATAAAGAGTATTTTTTAATGAAGATTCAGATGCTGGAACCCCTTTTCCTTCCATTATGTGATTTTCCTTGTGGCACAGCACGTTCCACTGCATTGTTCCTTCATAATTGGGTGAGCTGATCCTTCCTATTTTTATATACACGTTAGATAGTTTTCTTATCCCCCAATTATAAGCATGCATGGTCCATTCTGCCCAGTGCACTCTTCTAATGTCTGATGCCATGCAGGCAAGGACTGGGCAGTTACATTTCAACTGCCCAGTGCTTTTTCTCTCAGGCTGTTAAAGGCGCTGTCCGCAATCCCTTTTCAATCCATATGTTTGCTCCTAGTGAAATAATAACACTTTAGGGCTCCTTCTCACTTGCGAGACATATGTCCGAGTCTCGCAGGTAAAATCCCTCCTCTGGCGCCGACACTCCAGAGCGGAGCGTGCAGCTCCATGTATTGCTGTGTGACCGCACGCTCCGCTCCCAAGTGCCAGCGCCAGAGGAGGGATTTAACCTGCGAGGCTCAGACGTATGTCTCGCAAGTGAGAAGGAGCCCTGATACTGGCTCCATTCCAGTTGTGTCGGCACTGGCTCTCCAACACTGCTGTCAATCATGGCCCGCTTCCCGCCTTTGGACGTATCACATACATCTGGATTGAGAACAGCAGCACTTACTATGTACGGATGTATGTGATTTCATCAAAGGCAAAGAGAATGAAGTCAGCGCTGATTGACAGCAGGGATCGTGTGACTTAAAGGGGTATTCCCATCTCCAAGATCCTATCCCAGTATGTAGTAGGTGTTATAATAATAATAATACTAGCAAATACCTCCAATTATAAATGAGGAATAGTTTTTCTGATTTGCCATGTTTCTTTCCTCCTCTGGAGGCATTTCAGGACCTTGGGTATCCATGGTTACGACCACTAGTAACTAACTGTCACTGTATAAGTGGTGGTAACCATGGATACCTAAGATCCTGCAATGTCTGCACATGAGGAAAGAGACATAGCGAATCAGAAAAACTATACTACATTTCTAATTGAAGGTATTTGCTAATATTATTATTATTGCTCCTACTACATATTGGGTAGAATCTTGGAGATGGGAATACCCCTTTAACAATGTTACAAGATCTCCAGGACAGCCAGAGCTGACACCACTGTAACAGCACTGACACCGGAGGTGAGTATGAGGCCACTCTCACACGTTCAGTATTTGGTCAGTATTTCACCTCAGTATTTATAAGCCAAAATAAGGAGTGGGTGAGAAATACAGAAGTGGTCACGTGTTTCTATTATAGTTTTCCTCTGATTACTCCACTCTTGGTTTTGGGTTACAAATACTGATGTAAAATACTGACCAAATACTGAACTGTGAATGTGGCCCCAGTGTTATTATTTTATTAGGACCAAACATAGGCATTGAAAAGGGGTTGTCTGTGTAGTGGACAAACCCTTTAACATCCCGAGAGAAAAAGCACTGGGCAGTTGAAATGTTACTGCCCAATACTTGTCTACCTGACATCTGGGATTGCAATAGTCAAGTGGCCTACATACGCATTAGGGATGGCCATCGTCACCAAAATCATCAGGTTCAGCCGACATACAGCTAATATGTATGGTCAAGTTACGTTTGTAATCATTCCTTGCAGGAAAATGGACTTGATGAGGTGGAGAAGTTGACAAGAAGACCAAAGTCAAATCCAGAAATTCGTCTAAAACAAGTTTTTGAAGAATTTGTTGCTGGTTGCAAGTACATGAATTTGTATTTTTATGAAATTGCCTAAATTGTAAATTTTACCCTGTTTTATGTACATTAGACTTTACCAAACAGTAACTAGTAACCAATATGAAAAAAATATCATAGCAAAATTATGTTGCTGCCCTTACACTTCATAATGTAAAAGTAACCCTGAATCCATAATTTCTCAACACCCATCCATATAAAATGTGCATATTTATATACATATACATATGTACAGTATATACAGTCATGACCAAAAGTGTTGGTACCCTTAAAATTGTTCCTTAAAAAGAAGCATTTATCCCAGAAAACTACTGCAATTACACATGGTTTGTTATACACATGTTTATTTCCTTCATGTGTATTGGAACGACACAAAAAAATGCGAAATAAAGGTTAATTGGGCATCATTTCACGGCAAAACCCCCCCAAAAGGCCAGACAAGATTGTTGGGTAAACAACTTTTTCACTATGTTGCCACAACTTTGTTTTTGGTTGTCCTGGGACCAGGGGCTCCTTCCTTGTCCCTAATACTTGGGGAACCCTAGCATACCCTGTTCCCTGAATTACTTCTGATGGTGAAGATGCCGGGGCCACGTACCTTGCCTTAGCTCCTGAATCAGTCTGTACCCTTCCCCTACCCAGGGACGAGGGAAGTAGCAGTGTACCATAATACACCAACCAGACTAACAAGGTAATATGAACAGAGATAAAGGAAACTACCAATCATATACAGGTCCTTCTCAAAAAATTAGCATATAGTGTTAAATTTCATTATTTACCATAATGTAATGATTACAATTAAACTTTCATATATTATAGATTCATTATCCACCAACTGAAATTTGTCAGGTCTTTTATTGTTTTAATACTGATGATTTTGGCATACAACTCCTGATAACCCAAAAAACCTGTCTCAATAAATTAGCATATCAAGAAAAGGTTCTCTAAATGACCTATTACCCTAATCTTCTGAATCAACTAATTAACTCTAAACACATGCAAAAGATACCTGAGGCTTTTAAAAACTCCCTGCCTGGTTCATTACTCAAAACCCCCATCATGGGTAAGACTAGCGACCTGACAGATGTCAAGAAGGCCATCATTGACACCCTCAAGCAAGAGGGTAAGACCCAGAAAGAAATTTCTCAACAAATAGGCTGTTCCCAGAGTGCTGTATCAAGGCACCTCAATGGTAAGTCTGTTGGAAGGAAACAATGTGGCAGAAAACGCTGTACAACGAGAAGAGGTGACCGGACCCTGAGGAAGATTGTGGAGAAGGACCGATTCCAGACCTTGGGGAACCTGAGGAAGCAGTGGACTGAGTCTGGTGTGCAGGAAATGGGCTACAGGTGCCGCATTCCCCAGGTAAAGCCACTTTTGAACCATAAACAGCGGCAGAAGCGCCTGACCTGGGCTACAGAGAAGCAGCACTGGACTGTTGCTAAGTGGTCCCAAGTACTTTTTTCTGATGAAAGCAAATTTTGCATGTCATTCGGAAATCAAGGTGCCAGAGTCTGGAGGAAGACTGGGGAGAAGGAAATGCCAAAATGCCTGAAGTCCAGTGTCAAGTACCCACAGTCAGTGATGGTGTGGGGTGCCATGTCAGCTGCTGGTGTTGGTCCACTGTGTTTCATCAAGGGCAGGGTCAATGCAGCTAGCTATCAGGAGATTTTGGAGCACTTCATGCTTCCATCGGCTGAAATGCTTTATGGAGATGAAGATTTCATTTTTCAGCACGACCTGGCACCTGCTCACAGTGCCAAAACCACTGGTAAATGGTTTACTGACCATGGTATTACTGTGCTCAATTGGCCTGCCAACTCTCCTGACCTGAACCCCATAGAGAATCTGTGGGATATTGTGAAGAGAAAGTTGAGAGACGCAAGACCCAACACTCTGGATGAGCTTAAGGCCGCTATTGAAGCATCCTGGGCCTCCATAACATCTCAGCAGTGTCACAGGCTGATTGCCTCCATGCCACGCCGCATTGAAGCAGTCATTTCTGCCAAAGGATTCCCGACCAAGTATTGAGTGCATAACTGAACATTATTATTTGATGGTTTTTTTGTTTGGTATTAAAAAACACTTTTATTTGATTGGTCGGGTGAAATATGCTAATTTATTGAGACAGGTTTTTTGGGTTATCAGGAGTTGTATGCCAAAATCATCAGTATTAAAACAATAAAAGACCTGACAAATTTCAGTTGGTGGATAATGAATCTATAATATATGAAAGTTTAATTGTAATCATTACATTATGGTAAATAATGAAATTTAACACTATATGCTAATTTTTTGAGAAGGACCTGTATATACTCACACAAACAACATAGGAATGGACTGAGGAGTGGAAGATGGGGTAAAACCAAAATAGAAGAAGAAGGGGAATTAGCACACACTCAAAACCTAGCAACAGTCACACATAAATCAACCAAAGGCTTTCTCAAATAACAACCACCAACCAAAAGCATCCAACCGTGCAGCAAAAGCTAACTCTTGACAATGAGTGCTTGCCACGGCCCGGATTATATAGGAAATGGGAGTGGCTGACAGTGCACAGCTGAGAGCTTTAGGCCATGTTCACACGATCCTTTTTTTGATCCTTTTTTTGATCCTTTTTTTTTCAGGTCCTGATTTGGAAAACCCGCAGTGCAAAACTGCACTGCTGATTTTCCTGCAGTTTCTTCTGCAGATTCCTCTGCGGGTTTTCAACAGCACTTTCCTATTGGTGCCTGTTGAAAACAGGAGCTGAATCCGCAGAAAGAAGTGACATGGTACTTCTTTTTTTCTGCAGGCAAATCCTCGCAGATTTGCCTGAGAAAAAAAGGATAGTGGGCACAGCGGTTTTTGTTTTCCATAGAGTAACATTGGACTGTACCCTGCATGGAAAAAGGACCTGAAAAAAAAAGGATCAAAAAAAGGATCATGTGAACATAGCCTATATGCAGAGAAGCTTCCAAGAACACTCAACTGAGCACTGCTAAAAGAAACCTGCACCATTTAATATGAAGGGGAACTGCTTTTAATCATTGCAGAAATAGGAAAAATCAGATGCTGCAGTCTTTTGGCCTCTTTCTGTCGTGGTAAACCCAGGACACATGTGATGCTCATTCAAACTCAGCTGTAGCAAGTAACAGGTGTGGGCAATATGAAAATCACACCTGAAACCAGATAAAAAGTGGATAAATTGACTTAATATTTGCATTGTGTGTTTGTGTGTCATACTAAGTATGGAGAACAGAAAGAGAAGAACACAACTATCTGAAGACTTGTGAACCATAATTGTTGAAAAATATCAGCAATCTCAAGGTTACAAGGCCATCTCCAGAGATGTTGATGTTTCTTTGTCCACGGTGTGTAACATAATCAAGAAGTTTACAACCCATGGCACTGTAGCTAATCTCCCTGGACGTGGACATTAGAGAAAAATAGATGAAAGGTTGCAACACAAGATAGTCCAAATGGTGGATATAATTAGCCCCAACCAAGTTCCAAAGAAATTCAAACTATCCTACAGGTTCAGGGAGCATCAGTGTCAGTGCAAACTATCTGTTGACATTTGAATGAAATAAAATGCTATGGCAGGGGACCCAGAAGGACCCCACTGCTGACACACAGACACAATAAAGCTAGACTGCAGTTTGCAAAACTGTACGTGAGTAATCCAAAATTCTTTTGGGAAAGTGTCTTGTAGACAGATGACACCAAGATAGAGCATTTTGGTAAAGCACATCATGCTACTGTTTACCAAAAATGGAATGAGGCCTACAAAGACAAGAACACAGTACCTACAGTCAAATATGGTGGAGTTTCAAAGATGCTTTGGGGTTGTTTTGCTGCCTCTGACACTGGATACCTTGACTTTGTGCAATGCATTATGAAATCTGAAGATCAGCAAAGGATTTTGGGTTGCAATGTCGTGCCCAGTGTCACCTGGGTTTGTGTCCTAGGTCATGGGTCTTCCAGCAGGACAATAACACCAAATATACTTCAAGAAGCACCCAGAAATTAATGGAAACAAAGCACAGGAGAGTTCTGAAGTGGCCACCAATGAGTCCAGATTTAAATCCCATTGAACACCTGTGGAGACATCTTACAATTGCTGTTGAGAGAAGACAGCCTTCAAATATGAGAGACCTGGAGCAGTTCAGGTTGTCCAAGAAGAGTTGTCCAAAATTCCATATGAGAGGTGGAAGAAGTTTGTTGATGGTTATAGAAAGAGATTTCAGTTATTTATTCCAAAGGATGTGCAACCAAATATTAAGTTGAGGGCGCCGACAATTTTGTTTGGGTTGGGGATTTTGTGTGAAATGTTGTCCAATTTGCCTTTTTTTCTCTGTTTTTTTTGTTGTTGTTCCAACACCCACAAAAAAAATAAACATGTATATAACAAAATATGTGTAACTGTAATAATTTTCTGGGTGCAAATCTCCCTCTGCTGCTGCTATGGTTGCATTTTGTTAGGAAATAGACACTAATATAATCAGTACAATACTGGACAAATATAGACACCAATATCATTATAATGATTTATATCATGATATCATGATATATTTTACTGCACAGTAACAAAAGAAGAAGAGAGACAAATACATTCATATTCCTTCTACACATTATAAATCTAGAAACATTTAAAAGGTCACAATTTATTTATTACCACATTTCGTTTTACAAACGCCATACATTATTTCATATATCTCCCAGACCTGATGAGCTTATTTAAAAAATCTATGTCAGACTGGCTGTATAATCCTGGTAATAAAATGAACATTACATAAGTCCTGGCAGAGATAGAGAGAGCTCATGAGTCTAAGTCTAGTCTCCACCAACCAATCCAGCCTGATTGACAGCTGCAGCTTGCACTGAGCAGTGTGAGATGCTCAGATGCAGAGGAGGGACAGTGCTGACTAGCCAATCAGGCTCGGTGGGCAGTGATAGAGTTTCAACTGTCAAGACAAATAATACAGCCCTTTCTGACATGAATTTTCAAAATAAGTACACCAGTTTTGTCAGGTCTAAGTGATCTATCTAATAATGTACACGGTTTTTACTATGAAATCTGGTAAAAAAATCCACTCTAGGTTCAAGTTTCAACTAGGATGTTTCAGGGGGTCGCTGAGCACTATTGATTTGGTGATGATTAGCTTACACTTGTGCTGCAGACATTGACTAAATGGCTAGATGTGATATGTATAGATGTGATGACTAATGTTGTGGTCACTGTGCTATTTGCAGGCAATTCTCTCTCAGTGCTGGGAAGAAAACCATGGCTCGACCAAACAACCTTGATCAATGCAGGACAAAATCTCTTACCCACAACATTGTAAGTCTGCTTCAGGCAAAAAAAGAATTTCTGCTTTCTATAAAGTGGACAACCAAACCAAAAAGGAGTTTTACCATTAGATCCAATTGATACTGCACTTTAAGAACTCTGCTGCTAACTCAGCTCTATTTCTGGTATTTCTTACATGACGCCTTTCAGGGCACTAGAATAACATGAGATCCTCATAGACTCCATCATCACACGAAATAAATCGGGCACCTGGAGAAGAGTCATCTGTGCAGCTTGTCCCTGCTTGGCACGGCTTGATTTGCAAATGAATCCATGCTAGGAGAAGCAAGTGGGAGGTTACCCAGTGGACCCTTCTCCTTTTGCTAGTACTCTTGTTTTTGTGCCCCTCTTGTTTTTAACCCCTTCACGACCAGAGGCATTTCCGTTTTTGCGTTTTCATTTTTCACTTCCCTCCTTCCCAGAGCCATAACTTTTTTATTTTTCCATCAATATGGCTATGTGAGGGCTTATTTTTTGCAAGACAAGTTGTGCTTTTGAACAACACCATTGGTTTTACCATGTCATGTACTAGAAAACGGGGAAAAAATTCCAAGTACGGTGAAACTGCAAAAAAGTGCAATGCCACAGGTTTTTTTTTACCATGTTCACTGAATGTTAAAATTCACCTGCTATGACCGCATATGGCCAAAATTGGGGTTTTCCCGGCAAACCAACTCCTCCACCCACCAACCTGTACCAAAACAAAACATCCCCCCAACACTTATTAAGAATAAAGCGCAGCACATTAATTTCTTTGGATAAATCGGCCACAGCGGCCAGTTTATTAACAAGCAATAACATGAATAACAACATGTATAAAATTACATATGCAAAAACTTGAGAGGAGGGTTCTTGGAGCTGAAAGATCTGGCTCACAATAGGCAACAAGCCACCAAAAATTGAACTAACACCTTTTTACCCTCAGCCGTATCCACCAGCTCGAGGGCACCATGTAACCCGTTTTGGGCAAATAAACTCCAAAGCTCCCGAGGTCAATTCCCCATCCAGAGCCCATAATCAAAAGCCAGATCAACCCCCATAAAAACATTGTCAACTCCAAGAACCCCACCCCCCACCAACTTGCCACTGTGACAATGCATCAAACGCCACATACCCAAGTAGCGAATTGCAACCCCCCAATTTCGCAGCCATGGGTCCATAAGGAACCATTCCATATCAAAAAGAGGAAGGGTGGGTGGGCTTCACACTCCAACTCCCAGTGGGATATGACCTCTTTTCCCGCACTTTCTTCCTTGAATCCCGCCCCTCCATCCTACTAACCCGCCCCCCCATCCTACCAACCCGCCCCCATCCTTAAACCAATCCCCATCCCCTTATTTATTTTTCCTTAAAATGAAAACCCTCCCCTTGGCAACGCAGTCATGGGGGGCTTCCATTTAGCCTGGCCAATTCCTGCCCCCCTGCTTTATGATTCTCCTGGTCATTATGAGTTCACAGAAACCAAACATGTCTAGATTCTTTTTTATTTAAGTGGTGAAAAAAAATCCAAAGTTTGGTAAAAAAAAAAAAAAGGCACCGTTTTTCGAGACCTGTAGCGTCTCCATTTTTCGTGATCTGCGGCTGGCTGAGGACTTACAGGTCCTTCTCAAAAAATTAGCATATAGTGTTAAATTTCATTATTTACCATAATGTAATGATTACAATTAAACTTTCATATATTATAGATTCATTATCCACCAACTGAAATTTGTCAGGTCTTTTATTGTTTTAATACTGATGATTTTGGCATACAACTCCTGATAACCCCAAAAACCTGTCTCAATAAATTAGCATATCAAGAAAAGGTTCTCTAAATGACCTATTACCCTAATCTTCTGAATCAACTAATTAACTCTAAACACATGCAAAAGATACGTGAGGCTTTTAAAAACTCCCTGCCTGGTTCATTACTCAAAACCCCCATCATGGGTAAGACTAGCGACCTGACAGATGTCAAGAAGGCCATCATTGACACCCTCAAGCAAGAGGGTAAGACCCAGAAAGAAATTTCTCAACAAATAGGCTGTTCCCAGAGTGCTGTATCAAGGCACCTCAATGGTAAGTCTGTTGGAAGGAAACAATGTGGCAGAAAACGCTGTACAACGAGAAGAGGTGACCGGACCCTGAGGAAGATTGTGGAGAAGGACCGATTCCAGACCTTGGGGAACCTGAGGAAGCAGTGGACTGAGTCTGGTGTGGAAACATCCAGAGCCACCGTGCACAGGCGTGTGCAGGAAATGGGCTACAGGTGCCGCATTCCCCAGGTAAAGCCACTTTTGAACCATAAACAGCGGCAGAAGCGCCTGACCTGGGCTACAGAGAAGCAGCACTGGACTGTTGCTAAGTGGTCCCAAGTACTTTTTTCTGATGAAAGCAAATTTTGCATGTCATTCGGAAATCAAGGTGCCAGAGTCTGGAGGAAGACTGGGGAGAAGGAAATGCCAAAATGCCTGAAGTCCAGTGTCAAGTACCCACAGTCAGTGATGGTGTGGGGTGCCATGTCAGCTGCTGGTGTTGGTCCACTGTGTTTCATCAAGGGCAGGGTCAATGGAGCTAGCTATCAGGAGATTTTGGAGCACTTCATGCTTCCATCGGCTGAAATGCTTTATGGAGATGAAGATTTCATTTTTCAGCACGACCTGGCACCTGCTCACAGTGCCAAAACCACTGGTAAATGGTTTACTGACCATGGTATTACTGTGCTCAATTGGCCTGCCAACTCTCCTGACCTGAACCCCATAGAGAATCTGTGGGATATTGTGAAGAGAAAGTTGAGAGACGCAAGACCCAACACTCTGGATGAGCTTAAGGCCGCTATTGAAGCATCCTGGGCCTCCATAACATCTCAGCAGTGTCACAGGCTGATTGCCTCCATGCCACGCCGCATTGAAGCAGTCATTTCTGCCAAAGGATTCCCGACCAAGTATTGAGTGCATAACTGAACATTATTATTTGATGGTTTTTTTGTTTGGTATTAAAAAACACTTTTATTTGATTGGTCGGGTGAAATATGCTAATTTATTGAGACAGGTTTTTTGGGTTATCAGGAGTTGTATGCCAAAATCATCAGTATTAAAACAATAAAAGACCTGACAAATTTCAGTTGGTGGATAATGAATCTATAATATATGAAAGTTTAATTGTAATCATTACATTATGGTAAATAATGAAATTTAACACTATATGCTAATTTTTTGAGAAGGACCTGTATTTTTTTACACGCCGAGCTGACGTTTTTATTGATAGCATTTTGGTTTATATATGATATTTTGGTCCCGTTATTGCATTTTATTGCAATGTAAGGGCGACCAAAAAAAATGTAATTCTGACGGTTTTAAATTTTTTCTCGTTACGCCGTTTATCAATCGGGTAAATTCTTTATTAATATTGATAGATCGGGCAATTGTGAACACAGCGGTACCAAATATGTACATATTGATTTTTTTATTGTTCTATTTTGAACGGGGCGAAAGGGGGATGATTTAAGCTTTTATATATTTTTTAAATTTTTTTTATATTTTTTAAAAACATTTTTTTTTACATGCTTCAATATTCTCCATGGGAGACTAGAACCTGCAGGTGTCTGATCGGCTCTAGTACATACAGGCAATGATCAGATTGCTTGTATGTAGCAGAAATGCTCACTTGCTATGAGCGCCAATCATTGGGCTGCGCTCATAGCAATCTGGCATGACAGCCATAGAGTTCTGCTTCAGACCTGTGGTTGTCATGCCGACCCATCGGTGACCCGCGATCATGTGACGAGGTCAACGATGGGATTTACTATGCGCTTTTGGTAAGCACAATTTAAAGGCCACTGTAAGAAATTGACAGCGGTATTTAACTAGTTAACAGCTTCGGGAGGATGGCAATTTCACCCACGGCTGTTGTGGGCACATGTCAGCTGTATATATATATATCACAGTTTTTGACCTGTACGGTATCAAGATGCGACCGTCCAGGCTGAGAACCACCGGTCACTGAACTGCTGCGAGCACAGCCTCAGTGACCGGTGGTGACATTATTGTGGTTACCTCCGGTCACTGAGGCTGCGTTCCCAGCTGGGCTGAACTGCGGTGACCTCAGTGAGATCTCTGCCAGCACTGTGAGAGAAACCAGCTGTGAGTTTTGCCTGACTGATTATCAAAAATACAGGGGAACCCACGCCGTTTTTTTTTCTTCAAAAATTACTTATTTACAGCGCATGAGTCAACTAATGAATACTCCAATCATCCTCTGCTATTTCTGGGATTTCAGTCCAGTGGGCAGTCCTATCAGTGACTGACAGCTGTGTCAGTGTGCACACTTGTAGAAAGACAGCTGTCAGTCACTGATAGGACTGCCCACTGGACTGAAAATCCCAGAAAGGGAAGCGATTTAATTGATGAAAACGCAGATTATACTGAATCTTTTCTCACAAAACAATATATCAGTTTTCTCAGCTCCTCCTGCTCTGTAACAAGCTGCCTAGTGTGTTTTTAAGTGTGTTTTTACCATGCAATTTTTCACATAAATCCAATCACTAATATAAACTGTGCCATTCCTTATTCCATTATACTTTCTCTCTTCAGATCCTCTATGCTAAACAGGCCATAAGAGCCAGTCGGAAACTGACCAAGCACAATGTGAAGGAGAAGATTAATGATGCCAGGAAAATTCTAACAAAAGTTCGATTCTTGGCTAAAATGGTGTGTTTAGCCTTTAAGTAGTAGAAGTGTGTCCTAGCTTTGAACTGCTGGCTTTCAATGAACCTTTAGTGTACTGAACGATGTGCGTGCCCATGAGAGTTTGCGTAGAGATTTGCTCATATTGATTGTACACAGCAGTGGAATATTTGTACAGGCGTATAACCAATCGTTGGGATTGTAGTTTTAAAGGTTTGTAAGCTTTTCAAAATGCATGAATTATGAGCGTTCGTGGGAAACAAAGATGTGTTTGTCAAATGCCCTTTTAATTTAAAGTCAAATTTCCTAATATAATGTAATCATTAGAATGTATGCAATTGAATAATAATTAGCAAGGTTGTGAGAAATCTTAATACACACATACTGGTGACCGATTTTTAGGACTAATTTTCACTCAAGATCAATGGGGGGAGTCGACACTTGACACCGTCTCTGGGTACTGCAACTCAGCTCTTATTCACTTTAATAGGTGCCGGAGATGTAGTACCCAAAAATTACCACTACACTGGTTATGGAGCTGTTCAGGCTCTGTACACGGTTTACAGCTGATTGGTCGGGATGCCAGACGCCCACCGATCCCAGGGATAGGTAATTGATATCACAATCCTAGACAGCCCCTTTAATTTTCTGATATTTGTCCTGTAGGACAGTGAGATAGCATGCACAGTATGTCTCCAGTGTTGAATGTGAAGACATAATGTGATTTCTTTGATTTACAGCCGCAGTGCACTCTTCCGGATGTACTCATATGGATGTACAGCAATAACAAGCGAGTGGCATATGCACGAATCCCAGCACAAAACATCCTCTACTCTGTGGTAGAAGAGGAGAAAGGGAAGGACTGCGGCAAGATCTCTACAGTATATTTCAAGGTGAAAAATACCTTTTTTTGATATTTTCATGTTCTATAACTGTTTTTTTATTGAGGCATACCCCGATATAGACACAGAAGTAAAACAGAACATCTTGAAGCTGGCACCGCCAATAGATGGCGAATATAAGCTTTATACATTATATATTTATCTCAATAATAAAACAATTTTTTTTACCTCTATTAACGCTATTTGCCTCTAGTTGTAGGGTCAATCGGCAGGAAAATTGCATTTAAACCCTGTGTAGCCGGCTTACTGAAAGTGAGGCTACAGGGAGAAAATTTGTTTTTTTTTCACCCTGTTGCCACTCGCTTCCAGTTATTGGGGCGGTGCAGGGAACAATCACTTCTCACTCACTACCACTCCCCTGCATTTTGATTGACAGCTGGCTCTGCACACATTTATCCCACAAACTCTGCAGAATGAGCAGTCAATCTTTGTGCAGTGGGGAGTGATTACAGCGGCAATCATGTAGTGAATGATGACTTTCAGAATGTAGGGGAACAACTACCCCCTCCCACTCTGATCTGCTCTCTACTGTCTTCACGGCCGTCCAGTTTGTAATAGTCTTATGCTCAATCTGCATCCTTTTTCCCTTAAGGGAGCAACTTTTCCACTATCTCCTTTACTTATCCCTTCTGTCTCTGATGCTCTGGAACTCTCGCCCGGGGCACTGTCTTTGTCTTAGTACTATGTCCCAACTAGGTCCGTTCCGTCTGTGAGTTATACACTCTGGGCCGTACTGTTAGGTGTCCTGACCATGGGCCAGTCTTCAATCATTCTCTCTATTCTTTCAGTTTATTCTCTTCTGCTTCTCTGCTGTCCTCTGTGTCTCCCTTCTTTCTTACTAGGGACACTCAACTCATGAAGCACTGCTCACATTAGACCTTAGGTCTTTTCTCTATGCACCTTTGGCCCTTTCTGACGTTCTAACATGATGTTGTCTCTCCCCCTTCTGCTTAGCCCCTCACACTCTGGGCTAGTCCCAAACTTAACTGCAACTGTCCGTTAACTACCTATTACTGGGCAGAATACAATACCAATGTAGCGCCCCCACTGCCGCAGGGCCGGTACCGGGCCTCTGAGTCTCTGCTCTGGGGTTGTCACGGTGGCTAGACCCGGTCCGTGACCCTGCTGAGGGGCGTACAGTAATAGATGTAGATAGTGATGGTGGTGCGGTGCAGTAAATAACGAGGACACCAGGTTGCAGTCTCTTTACCTCTTTACTGAAGGTCTCTGGGTCCTCCGTCCGGAATACGGTTCACCAGGCTGCGCAAGTCCAGCCGGTCCAATGGCACCTCCAGAGTTCTCCTTGCAGGTGGAAATCTGCGCCTTCCTGCTAGCGCTATGTGTTGTGGTCCTCCCCTGCTGTGCTTACGGGATAGTCCCCACAACTGTTGTGTCTGTTTCTCGTGTTCCCTCACAACTCGATTAGATGATCTTCTGCTAATCTTCCGTCCCTCCCAGGTGTTATGGTTGGGACGCACCCGTATGACGGGTAGGCTCGGAGCTCTTCCGGGACCCTAGAGTCGCCCCTCTCCACAGGTTGTCCCCTATGTCTGCGTAGGTGATTTAAGTGAGACAGCCCGCCTGTAACTGACTGTCCTGCCGTTGGTTTGAAGTATGGCTTAGAGCTCTGTACCTCCTCAGCGTTCCGGCCGCCGGTTGTTTACGCCTCAGTAGGATGTTGCCTCGATCTTACAGCACGACTCCTACTGGTATTCTCCCTGTTGCGTTGATCTCGTTTCTCACTCAGCACAATAAATCTCGCTTCTTGTCCTTTCTTAGGGCACCGCCGCTATGAAGTGCAGGCGTGGTCCCGTAGCTTTCTCTCTGTTTGCCAGGCCTCTGTCAGGATCCCACCCCTGACAGGGACCCTACCGAATCTTCCCCTGCAACACCCTCTGCCACAAGGTGTTGCCTGGTTCCAACCCAGTCAGCGTTCTCCCTAACTTCCTGCCTGACCCCCAGTTTTACCAGTATGTGAGGAGTGGCCTAATGAATAGTACCCTTAGCTCCCCCTGGAGGCCCGACTGTGAAATGTATTGGTGTATGTGATACCTGGTCAGATGAACTCCTTCAGTGCCATCAGACGTACCATAGCCCCCCATAGCGGCGGAGCCACAGTACTGCAACGACCAGGACTCTGGGGCGCTGCACTCCCCCCCGGTTAAATCCAGTACTCCTGGACTGGGAAGAAAACAACAATACATGTCAGCAAAAAGACATACAATTTTTGTGAGTGCAATAACAATAAGCATATTTGAACAGAGCTTCCCTTTATGGGAGGTGAGGACACTTGAACGTTACAAATATGGTTAAATACTTTTAAATAACTTTCCTTACCCAACCGGGTATTCTACTAAGTGCAAAATTTTTAAACATTAATTTAACATTGCCTTTAAGGATGTACACTCTGAATCCACTAAAGACCTTCTTATAACACATTATAAGGCTTAAGCAACTGTGCTACATTCTCCTACTTTACGTCTGCAGGACCGCCTGTCCTAATGGCTCCAGACCTACTGCCTCTCCTTTCTGTTACAGGACCGCTCCATTCTGCCCGAGCCTACTGTCCTTCCACCTCTATACACAGTATAGAACATGTTTTTCTTTCAGTTTGAGATCACTGAGCCATCTCTGTATGGCTCCTAGGAGGACTCACTAACTAACCCCGTACGGGTTCACTTTCTGTCCTCATTCTCTAACACATTATCAAACATTTCTTACAATCAACTAGTTAGTTACATTTAACTTTCACATATCAACATCATCAATACTTTCTTTTTCAAGACATTATTGCCATTCAACCATCTTAAGGCAACACTGTTCATAAGTGCAGGATGTGAACATCCCCTTTAAGAGGGGACCAAGTCTCTATGAGGTAGTGCAACTTCTCAAGCTGCTAGTCCGTATGCAGCAAAGACTCCAATGCAGGTTCCAAGAACCGTATCTTCGCAAAGAGTCCGTCTTTATGTAAAACCAGTAGAGAGCACCTTTAAGAAGGTGCAAACTATATACAAGGAGTTTGTATCATGCATTGTTCATGATTCAGCAGTTCTTGATAACTTGTGCAAATGTAGAAAACAAACAAAAACAATAGGGATCCCGGGTCAACAAAGGGATCCCTTTAAGAGTTAACCCTGGACGGGTTTAGCAGCAACGTAGCAGAAAACAAACAGTTTGAAGAACTATTTACATATTCAGAGTTTTAAGATCTTACTCTTATGGTGCAGAAGGTGGTTTCCTACCCCCAGCCGATGCAGCACCTGTGCTGGTAATTGGTCTCTCAGGTGCCATCAGATCAGCCGGTGTCTGGATTTGAAGGCTAATCCTGCTTGCAAGCTTGGCGGCTGCTACAAGGCGGACGGTGGTGATAGTAACGAGATCTGTCAAATCAGGATCAATCGGGGTCGCGGCAACAGGCGACGCAACCTCAGGCTCACACCGGTGGACGTTCCGAGCGCACCATCCTTGTGCATTCCGGTGGCGAGTGTAGGTTACCTGATCCCCCCTTTGCAATGGGTCACCATCTCAACTGCAGCAGGGAGTTTTTACGTTGTAACTAGTAACGAAGACGTCAGCTGGTAGTCCCGGTTCCTGTATGGAGCCCCAACCCCTCTTCGGGTGGAAGGCTAGCACAGTCCCCCGCTTTACCACGTCTTTCCTGTTGTGCGCAGGCTTCCTGCGTTGCGTTTGCGGTTCTGTTTCATCTCGGTTTTTCCAGTGTTGGATCAGACATTGTTTATACTGTTCCCAAGTGAGCACAGCAAGGGTGAGGCTCTCCCCCGGAGCTCCATACGGCTCGTTCCAGGGGGTGTCCCACCGGAGGATCACCCCGTCTGGGCCCACATCTATGGGTTCCCCCATCTTGGTCGGTAGGGGAGGTACCAGCTTCCCCATCACTTTGGGGGTGAGGACCACCCGTTCTACCGTAAAGGCGCGGTTATTGTTGCTGGGGTGAGGAGCGGTCACAGGAGCGGGATCGGTCAGGGGAACCGGATCGGTCGGGAGAGCAGAATCGGCCGGGGGAGTAGGGGTGCCGTCCATACCTGCGCCTGATGTGATTCCACCGATGTCGATCGGTCCCGTTGACGAGGACACTGGAATCGGCTGCAGCCCGGACCGCGGCTCTTCCGGAGTGGCCTCTTGATGTGGCTCCTCCCTCCATGGCTCCGTGGCTGGGATAGGTAGACTCGGCTCCTCCACTGGCGGCTCCCAGGAGTTCAGGTCCTTCACGGGCGGTGGACGCGAGTCCGTCTCTGATGGGTGAGAGCAAGCCGGAATCACCTCGCCGTTGCTCGGGCACTTGCTGCTCATCGTCGCTGTCTGGCATTCGGCGACAACGCATGCACCTGGCTCTGCCATTTCTCCGAGGTTGAGCTCCTTCGTCACCTCGTTCCCGCCGTTGCAAATCAGGGGGCGGTTCTCCTCTGCTGCTGGGTAGGTCGTCCTCTCGCAGCAGGAGTCGGAGGGGGCGGTCGCTACTTCTGGCGCCGCTTTGGTAGTCTCCTCCCATGGCACGCCCTTCTTCCTCTGTGCTCCCTGTGGCGCTGCAATGGCGGCGGCTTTTGGCGGGAACTTTTGGCGGTAAATGGCAACACACAGTCTTTGCAATAAATCACAGTCCAAGTATAATAAATCACAGTTCCAAGACACACATGACCTGATTCTTCAGGCTTAAGTAGATCCTGTTCGTGACGCCAAGTTGTAGCGCCCCCACTGCCGCAGGGCCGAGGGGTACCCGGTACCGGGCCTCTGAGTCTCTGCTCTGGGGTTGTCACGGTGGCTAGACCCGGTCCGTGACCCTGCTGAGGGGCGTACAGTAATAGATGTAGATAGTGATGGTGGTGCGGTGCAGTAAATAACGAGGACACCAGGTTGCAGTCTCTTTACCTCTTTACTGAAGGTCTCTGGGTCCTCCGTCCGCAATACGGTTCACCAGGCTGCGCAAGTCCGGCCGGTCCAATGGCACCTCCAGAGTTCTCCTTGCAGGTGGAAATCTGCGCCTTCCTGCTAGCGCTATGTGTTGTGGTCCTCCCCTGCTGTGCTTACGGGATAGTCCCCACAACTGTTGTGTCTGTTTCTCGTGTTCCCTCACAACTCGATTAGATGATCTTCTGCTAATCTTCCGTCCCTCCCAGGTGTTATGGTTGGGACGCACCCGTATGACGGGTAGGCTCGGAGCTCTTCCGGGACCCTAGAGTCGCCCCTCTCCACAGGTTGCCCCCTATGTCTGCGTAGGTGATTTAAGTGAGACAGCCCGCCTGTGACTGACTGTCCTGCCGTTGGTTTGAAGTATGGCTTAGAGCTCTGTACCTCCTCGGCGTTCCGGCCGCCGGTTGTTTACGCCTCAGTAGGATGTTGCCTCGATCTTACAGCACGACTCCTACTGGTATTCTCCCTGTTGCGTTGATCTCGTTTCTCACTCAGCACAATAAATCTCGCTTCTTGTCCTTTCTTAGGGCACAGCCGCTATGAAGTGCAGGCGCGGTCCCGTAGCTTTCTCTCTGTTTGCCAGGCCTCTGTCAGGATCCCAGCCCTGACAGGGACCCTACCGAATCTTCCCCTGCAACACCCTCTGCCACAAGGTGTTGCCTGGTTCCAACCCAGTCAGCGTTCTCCCTAACTTCCTGCCTGACCCCCAGTTTTACCAGTATGTGAGGAGTGGCCTAATGAATAGTACCCTTAGCTCCCCCTGGAGGCCCGACTGTGAAATGTATTGGTGTATGTGATACCTGGTCAGATGAACTCCTTCAGTGCCATCAGACGTACCATAGCCCCCCATAGCGGCGGAGCCACAGTACTGCAACGACCAGGACTCTGGGGCGCTGCACCAACACCATAATGCACTTCACTGGTCACATTACACATCAAAATACTTTTGCAACAATATACGTGTTCTTCAAGGTGTATTATGAGGTTCCGCAGCAACTGAGGTGTGTATTATGAGGTTACGCAGCAGCTGAGGTGTGTATTATGAGGTTCAGCAGCAGCTGAGGTGTGTATTATGAGATTCAGCAGCAGTCTGTATTATCCACAATGCATTATATATTTTTCTGTGGATTTCAAAATCTTTGACTTTTTTTCATAAGCCTGGAGTCACATTAGCGATTTTAAAATTGATCTGATTTTGTTCCTGCAAAGTTGGACGAGTGTAATGCGAGTGTCATGCATTTTTCATGCTAGTACAATCCAAGTTTTCACACATAGCATTCGATTTACATTTGAATGCAGTGCAATTGCTATGCGATTTTAACATGAGCTTTTACATAGAGAAATTCTCTAAGTCATTTACACATCATTTTCAAAGGAAATATTCTTCAAAACACATAAACACATGCACATACATACAGTATACAGGTCCTTCTCAAAAAATTAGCATATAGTGTTAAATTTCATTATTTACCATAATGTAATGATTACAATTAAACTTTCATATATTATAGATTCATTATCCACCAACTGAAATTTGTCAGGTCTTTTATTGTTTTAATACTGATGATTTTGGCCTACAACTCCTGATAACCCAAAAAACCTGTCTCAATAAATTAGCATATCAAGAAAAGGTTCTCTAAACGACCTATTACCCTAATCTTCTGAATCAACTAATTAACTCTAAACACATGCAAAAGATACCTGAGGCTTTTAAAAACTCCCTGCCTGGTTCATTACTCAAAACCCCCATCATGGGTAAGACTAGCGACCTGACAGATGTCAAGAAGGCCATCTTTGACACACTCAAGCAAGAGGGTAAGACCCAGAAAGAAATTTCTCAACAAATAGGCTGTTCCCAGAGTGCTGTATCAAGGCACCTCAATGGTAAGTCTGTTGGAAGGAAACAATGTGGCAGAAAACGCTGTACAACGAGAAGAGGTGACCGGACCCTGAGGAAGATTGTGGAGAAGGACCGATTCCAGACCTTGGGGAACCTGAGGAAGCAGTGGACTGAGTCTGGTGTGGAAACATCCAGAGCCACCGTGCACAGACGTGTGCAGGAAATGGGCTACAGGTGCCGCATTCCCCAGGTAAAGCCACTTTTGAACCATAAACAGCGGCAGAAGCGCCTGACCTGGGCTACAGAGAAGCAGCACTGGACTGTTGCTAAGTGGTCCCAAGTACTTTTTTCTGATGAAAGCAAATTTTGCATGTCATTCGGAAATCAAGGTGCCAGAGTCTGGAGGAAGACTGGGGAGAAGGAAATGCCAAAATGCCTGAAGTCCAGTGTCAAGTACCCAGTCAGTGATGGTGTGGGGTGCCATGTCAGCTGCTGGTGTTGGTCCACTGTGTTTCATCAAGGGCAGGGTCAATGCAGCTAGCTATCAGGAGATTTTGGAGCACTTCATGCTTCCTGGCACCTGCTCACAGTGCCAAAACCACTGGTAAATGGTTTACTGACCATGGTATTACTGTGCTCAATTGGCCTGCCAACTCTCCTGACCTGAACCCCATAGAGAATCTGTGGGATATTGTGAAGAGAAAGTTGAGAGACGCAAGACCCAACACTCTGGATGAGCTTAAGGCCGCTATTGAAGCATCCTGGGCCTCCATAACATCTCAGCAGTGTCACAGGCTGATTGCCTCCATGCCACGCCGCATTGAAGCAGTCATTTCTGCCAAAGGATTCCCGACCAAGTATTGAGTGCATAACTGAACATTATTATTTGATGGTTTTTTTGTTTGTTATTAAAAAACACTTTTATTTGATTGGACGGGTGAAATATGCTAATTTATTGAGACAGGTTTTTTGGGTTATCAGGAGTTGTAGGCCAAAATCATCAGTATTAAAACCATAAAAGACCTGACAAATTTCAGTTGGTGGATAATGAATCTATAATATATGAAAGTTTAATTGTAATCATTACATTATGGTAAATAATGAAATTTAACACTATATGCTAATTTTTTGAGAAGGACCTGTATATAGAGAGAGAGCGAGCAAAAGATAAGAAGAGCTATCAATTCATCTGCCGCGTACAGCAAGATCACAGAGTGTCAGGTTAAAATAGAATAGATAGAATAGATATATACACACAGCATAGATAGATATAAAGATGTCACTGATATATACTGTATATAGGAGATAGAATAAAAGCCGGCATTTCATCTGCAGCGTACAGCAAGATCACAGTGTGACAGGTTACAATAGAATACATAGAATAGATATATACACATAGCATAGATAGATATAAAGATGTCACTGATATATATATATATATATATATATATAGGAGATAGAATAAAAGCCGGCAATTCATCTGCCGTGTACAGTAAAATACAGCAGGAGCCAACAGGATGGAATAAATGGATTACATACAGTAAATACATATAGAATAGAGAGATACTGTATATACAGTAGATGTCAGTAACAAATGCAATTAGTACAGTGTGTGGGCAGATTACTGTACATGTATTTAATTATTTAAGATTATTTTTCTGAAAAAATGGTGTGGGCTCCCGCTTGATTTTCTTAACCAGCAGAGGGAAAGCTGACAGCTGGGGGCACATGTTTATAGCCTAGGAGGAAGGTAAAACCCATGGAGCGTCCCAGGCTTACAGCTGTATACTTAGCCTTTACTGGATATTAGAATGGGGGACCCCCAAAAAATGACATGGGGTCCCCTATAATTAATAACCAGCAAAGGCTAAGCAGGCAGCTGTGGTCTGATATTAATAGCATAGGAAGGAGCCATGAATACTGCCCCCTAGGCTAACAACATCAGCTCTCAGCCACCCCAGAAAAGGCGCATCTCTAAGATGTGCCAATTTTGGCTCTTAGCTTCTCTCTTCCCACTTGCCCTGTAGCCGTTTTCCCTCTGCTGGTTTAGAAAATTATGCAGGAGCCCACTTTCACTTTTTTTCAGAAAAATAATCTTTTAATAATTAAATACATGTACAGTAAGCTGCACATATACTGTACTAATTGTATGTGTCACTGACATCTATATATACCTTATATACTCGAGTATAAGCCGATCCGAGTATAAGCCGACCCCCTAATTTTGCCACAATCAACTGGGAAAACTTGTTGACTCGAGTATAAGCCTAGGGTGGGAAATGCTGCAGCTACTAATAAATAAATAAAAAATAGATATCAATAAAAGTAAAATTAATTGAGACATCAGTAGGTAAAATGTTTTTGAATATCCATATTGAATCAGGAGCCCCATATAATGCTCCATACAGTTCATGATGGGCCCCATAAGATGCTCCATACAAAAATATGCCCCATATAATGCTGCATAAAGGTTAATGATGGCACCATAAGATGCTCCATGCAAATTATGCCCCATATAATGCTGCACAAAGGTTAATGATGGCCCCATAACATGCTGCATATTAAAATATGCCCCATATAATGCTGCACAAAGGTTAATGATGGCCCCATAAGTTACTCCACATTAAAATATGCCCCATATAATGCTCCATAGTCCATACAGTTCATGATGGGCCCCATAAGATGCTCCATATTAAAATATGCCCCATATAATGCTGCACAAAGGATAATAATGGCCCCATAAGATGCTCCATAGAAAAATATGCCCCGTATAATGCTGCATAGAGGTTGATTATGGCCCCATAAGATGCTCCATATTAAAATATGCCCCATATAATGCTCCTCAAAGGATAATGATGGCCCCATAAGATGCTCCATACAAAAATATGCCTCTTATAATGCTGAATAAAAGTTAATGGTGGCCCCATAAGATGTTCCATATTAAAATATGCCGCATATAATGCTCCATAAAGGTTAATGATGGCCCCATAAGATGCTCCATATTAAGATTTGCCCCATATAATGCTGCACAATGGTTAATGATGGCCCCATAAGATGCTCCATATTAAAATATGCCCCATATAATACTGCACAAAGGATAATGATGGCCCCATAAGATACTCAATACAAAAATTATGCCAAATATAATGCTGCACAAAGGTTAATGATGGCCCCATAAGATGCTCCACATTAAAATATGCCCCATATAATGCTGCACAAAGAATAATGATGGCCCCATAAGATGCTCCATACAATGCTGCATAAAGGTTAATGGTGGCCCCATAAGATGCTCCATATTAAAATATGCCCCATATAACGCTGCACAAAAGTTAATGATGGCCCCATAAGATGCTCCTTATTAAAATATGCCCCATATAATGCTGCTGCTGTGATAAAAAAAAAATTACATACTCGCCTCTCTTTGCTGCCCGCTGCTTCTCAGCGTCGCCGGCTCTCTGCAGTGATTGTTCAGGCAGAGGGTGCGCACTAACCACGTCATCGCGCCCTCTGACCTGAATGTCACAGCCAGAGGACCCGGAAGACACAGCGCGGCGGTGGAACCAGGACAGGTGAATATCGCATGGCTCACCCTCCCCCAGTCCTACTCCCCCTCTCCTGGCTCTGCATGCCTATGGCAGTGGAGATGCGTGCATATTCATTACTTTAATGACTGGTACCATGTGACTGCTCAGCACGGGAAGGAAGACAGGAAGAGAGATGCTGGTGCCCAAGATGCAGGGACTGATATGCAGCGATGACACCAGGAGGGTGAGTATGATGTCTTCTACTCCCCCACCCCCCCTGGCAATGACTCGTGTATAAGCCGAGAAGGGCGTTTTCAGCATAAAAAAATGTGCTGAATATCTCGGCTTATATACGAGTATATACGGTATATCTATTCTATGTGTATTTACTGTATGTAATCCATCTCTTCTATCCTGTCGGCTCCTGCTGTGATTTTACAGTACACGGCAGAAGAATTACCGACTTTTCTTCTGTCTATCTTCTATATGTAATGTAAATACACACACACATATATACTGTATATATAGATATGGATAGAATGGAATAGATAAAATAGATATATACACATAGAATACATATATATATATATATATATATATATATATATATATGTGTATATATATATATATATATATATATAGATGTCAGTGACACACATATACAGTATATATACAACCCCTGGCAAACATTATGTAATCACCGGCCTTGGAGGATGTTCATTCAGTTGTTTAATTTTGTAGAAAAAAAGCAGATCACAGTCATGGCACAAAACTAAAGTCATTTCAAATGGCAACTTTCTGGCTTTAGGAAACACTAAAAGAAATCAAGAAGAAAAAATGTGGTAGTCAGTAATGGTTACTTTTTTTAACCAAGTATAGGGAAAAATTATGGAATCACTCAATTCTGAGGAAAAAATTATGGAATCACCCTGCAAATTTTCATACCCAAAAATAACACCTGCATCAAACTAGATCTGCTCGTTAGTCTGCATCTAAAAAGGAGTGATCACTAGGGTTGAGCGAAACGGATTGGTCATTTTCATAAGTCGCCGACTTTTGGCAAAGTCGGCGTCTCATGAAACTGAGCCGATCCCTGTGTGGGGTCTGCCATGCGGTACGCGACTTTCGCGCCAAAGTCGCGTTTCAATGATGCTAAAAGCGCCATTTCTCAGCCAATGAAGGTGGACGCAGAGTGTGGGCAGCGTGATGACATAGATCTCAGTCCCCACCATCTTAGAGAAGGGCATTGCAGTGATTGGCTTGCTTTCTGCGGCGTCACAGGGGCTATAAAGGGCGTTCCCGCCGACCGCCATCTTACTGCTGCTGATCTGAGCGTAGGGAGAGGTTGCTGCCGCTTCTTCAGAAGCAGGGATAGTGTTAGGCAGGGTACATTCACCCCCAAACCGCTTGTGCTGTAGCGATTTCCACTGTCCAACACCACCTTTTGTTTGCAGGGACAGTGGAAGCTACATTTTTTTTCCTCAGCGCTGTAGCTCATTGGGCTGCCCTAGAAGGCTCCCTGACCCTGATAGCTGCGTTGCTGTGTGTGTACGCCGCTGTGCAAACCAACTGCTTTTTTCAAAGCACAAATCCTGTTGTTCCTTCCTTTCTGCACAGCTATCTTGTTTGTTTGTCCACACTTTTGTTTTTTTTGTGCAGCTGTCCACTCCTTGTTATTGCTGCATGCCATACCTTGCTGAGATTACTGCAGGGAGATAGTAATTGTAGGACAGTCCCTTTTTTTTTTTTTTTTAATTCTCCCTGACAAAAAAAACATAGTGGGAGATTAAGATTGGCATTTGTGCTTGAGTGCCGGTCTTGTGTGTGCCATCTGTCTCAAATTATTGGGGCACATAAAGCCTAGTGTGTCATACTGGGAATTTTTTTAATTCACCCTGACAAAAAAAACATAGTGGGAGATTAAGATTGGCATTTGTGCTTGAGTGCCGGTCTTGTGTGTGCCATCTGTCTCAAATTATTGGGGCACATAAAACCTAGTGTGTCATACTGGAATTTTTTAAATTCTCCCTGAAAAAAAAACATAGTGGGAGATTAAGATTGGCATTTGTGCTTGAGTGCCGGTCTTGTGTGTGCCATCTGTCTCAAATTATTGGGGCACATAAAACCTAGTGTGTAACATTGGGCCTGATTTTCCTTTCATTGTCAGCCACCTATAAAGGTATATATAAATCCTACAGAAGTTTGAGTTCACCTTATAAGTTGTTTTACAGTAACAGATACCGTTAATTTGGTTACGTTTTGCAAACAATGAGGAAGTCTGGTGGAAGAGGTCGTGGCCGTGGGCGGTCATTGTCAGCTGGTAATGATGGTAGTGGTGGTGGAGCATCAGGTGGTCGTGGTAAAAGCAATACAGCACCTAAGTCTCGAGCTGTTGAGCCAGGTTCGTCGTCTGGCTACACAAGGTCTCGAACACTCCCTTTTCTGGGAGTAGGAAAACCGCTTTTAAAGCCGGAGTAGCAAGAACAAGTTTTGGCTTTCCTTGCTGACTCAGCCTCTAGCTCTTTTGCCTCCTCTTCTGAAAGTGCTAAATGTAAAAGCAGCGCGTCGTTAGTGGATGTTCACGGTCAGGGACAAGTCGCTTCCTTGTCTTCTTCACCCAGAACAAGAGAGAAGGATGCGTCAGGCGACACAACGGGTTACTCCATGGAGCTCTTTACACATACCGTTCCTGGGTTAGACAGTGAAACAGTTAACAGGCCATGCCCATTAGAAGTTGAATCGGACATGGAGTGCACTGATGCACAGCCACAGCCAGATTACTATGCTGTTCCTTTGACTCAGACCAGAACATTGCCCTCGCAGTGTACTGAGCCAGAATCAAACCCAGCTGAGACTATGGTGCCCCGTCACGAACGCTATACCACCGGCTTACACGGTGACACAGACGAAGTTGTACACGAGATAGAAGAGGAGGTCATAGATGACCCAGTTGTTGACCCCGATTGGCAGCCATTGGGGGAACAGGGTGCAGGCGGCAGTAGTTCTGAAGCGGAGGAGGAGGAGCCGCAGCAGGCATCAACATCACAACAGGTTCCATCTGCCGGGCCCGTATCTGGCCAAAAACGCATGGCAAAACCAAAACCAGTTGGAGGACAGCGTGGCCATCCGGTTAAAGAAGCTCAGTCTGCAATGCCTGAAAAGGTATCCGATAGTAGAAAGAGTGCAGTCTGGCATTTTTTTAAACAACATCCAAATGATCAGCGCAAAGTCATCTGTCAAAAATGTTCAACTACCTTAAGCAGAGGTCAGAATCTTAAAAGTCTAAATACAAGTTGCATGCATAGACATTTAACCACCATGCATTTGCAAGCCTGGACTAACTACCAAATGTCCCTAAAGGTTGCAGCACCCTCGGCCAATGAAGCTAGTCAGCAACGCTACATCCCTTCCCTCACTGTAAGCCCACCATTTCCCGCACCACCTGCAGTATCTGTGCAGCTTTCGTCTCCAGGCCAAAGCAGTCAGGGAATCACCAGGTTCGTAGTAGGAAACACTGCATGTAGGGCACCGGCAAGAATACCATCTCCAACCCTCTCTCAGTCTGCCATGTCCACCGGCACCACCGCTAGTTCCACGATCTCCAGCTCTCCAGTCCAGCTCACCCTACATGAGGCTCTTGTTAGGAAAAAGAAGTACACATCCTCGCATCCGCGTACACAGGGTTTGAACGCCCACATTGCTAGACTAATCTCATTAGAGATGATGCCCTACCGGTTAGTTGAAAGCGAAGCTTTCAAAGCGCTGATGGACTACGCTGTACCACGCTACGAGCTACCCAGTCGACACTTTTCTAGAAAAGCCATCCCAGCCCTCCAACAGCATGTTAAAGACCGCATCGTCCATGCACTCAGGCAATCTGTGACTACAAAGGTGCACCTGACAACAGATGCATGGACCAGTAGGCATGGCCAGGGACGTTGCGTGTCCATCACGGCACACTGGGTGAATGTGGTGGATGCAGGGTCCACAGGGGACAGCAATATTGGGACAGTTCTGCCTAGCCCACGGTCTAGGAAACAGTTGGTTGTAGGCATTCGCCCCCCCTCCTCCTCTTCCTCGTCCTCCTGCAGAAGCGAGAGCTTGTCCACAGACCGCAGTCGCACAACCACTCCATCCGCAGCTGCCACTGTTGCACACCAGGTGTTCCATTATGGGACAGCTAGTGGCAAGCGTCAGCAGGCTGTATTGGCAATGAAGTGTTTGGGCGACAACAGACACACCGCGGAAGTTCTGTCCGAGTTCTTGCAGAAAGAAACTCAGTCATTGCTGGGCACTGTACATCTTGAGGCAGGCAAGGTAGTGAGTGATAACGGAAGGAATTTCATGGCTGCCATAGCCCTTTCCCAACTGAAACACATTCCTTGCCTGGCTCACACCTTAAACCTGGTGGTACAGTGCTTCCTGAAAAGTTATCCGGGGTTACCCGACCTGCTCCTCAAAGTGCACAGACTTTGCTCGCATATCCGCCGTTCGCCCGTACACTCCAGCCGTATGCAGAACTATCATCGGTCTTTGAACCTTCCCCAGCATCGCCTAATCATCGACTGTTATGACCCCAATGGCAGAGGGTCTCAGAAATAATTACTAAGTCTGCAAACACAAAAAACCAGCTCATAGTGCAGTGGTAACTGAGCTGACCATATATCTAATCCTAGCACCACAAATAGCAGCAGCCGGGGAACGTGCCTACGTTGGTTCTAGACGTCTCGCGCCAGCCGGAGAACTAACTAACCCTGGAAGGGAAAAGAAAGATCTTTCTTGCCTCCAGAGAAAAGACCCCAAAAGTTGGATACAAGCCCCCAACAAATAATAACGGTGAGGTAAGAGGAAAAGACAAACGTAAGAATGAGCTAGGTATTTAGCAAAGAGAGGCCCACTAGCTAATAGCAGAATATAGTAAGATGACTTATATGGTCAGCAAAAACCCTATCAAAATATCCACGCTGGATATTCAAGAACCCCCGAACCGTCTAACGGCCCGGGGGGAGAACACCAGCCCCCCTAGAGCTTCCAGCAAAGTCAGGAATCACATTTAGTACAAGCTGGACAAAAATAAGAGCAAAGCAATAACCAAAAAACAAAGAAGCAGGACTTAGCTTAATTTTGCACGAACCAGGACAGCAGACAGGAGCAAACAGAAAGGATCTGATTACAACGATGCCAGGCACTGGACTAAGGATCCAGGAAGTTTATATAGCAACACCCCTGGGCTAACGACCCAGGTGGGTGCCAAACTGAGGAAAGACAATCCCAGAGTCATATCACTAGTAACCACAAGAGGGAGCCAAAAGGTCTAATTCACAACAGTACCCCCCCCTTAAGGAGGGGTCACCGAACCCTCACCAAGACCACCAGGGCGATCAGGATGAGCAGCGTGAAAGGCACGAACTAAATCGGCCGCATGCACATCAGAAGCAACCACCCAGGAATTATCCTCCTGACCATAGCCCTTCCACTTGACCAGATACTGAAGCCTCCGTCTGGAGAGACGAGAATCCAAGATCTTCTCCACCACGTACTCCAACTCGCCCTCAACCAACACCGGAGCAGGAGGCTCAACAGAAGGAACCACAGGTACAACGTACCGCCGCAACAAAGACCTATGGAACACGTTGTGAATGGCAAACGACACCGGAAGATCCAAGCGAAAGGACACAGGATTAAGGATTTCCAATATCTTGTAAGGACCGATGAAGCGAGGCTTAAATTTAGGAGAGGAGACCTTCATAGGAACAAATCGAGAAGACAGCCATACCAAATCCCCAACACGAAGTCGGGGACCCACACCGCGGCGGCGGTTGGCAAAACGCTGAGCCTTCTCCTGTGACAACTTTAAGTTGTCCACCACATGATTCCAGATCTGCTGCAACCTATCCACCACAGAATCTACCCCAGGACAGTCAGAAGGCTCCACATGTCCCGAGGAAAAACGAGGATGGAAACCAGAGTTGCAGAAAAATGGCGAAACCAAAGTAGCGGAACTAGCCCGATTATTAAGGGCAAACTCAGCCAACGGCAAGAAGGTCACCCAATCATCCTGATCTGCCGAAACAAAACACCTCAAATAAGCCTCCAGAGTCTGATTAGTTCGCTCCGTTTGTCCATTAGTCTGAGGATGAAAGGCAGACGAAAACGACAAATCAATGCCCATCCTAGCACAAAAGGATCGCCAGAACCTGGAAACAAACTGGGATCCTCTGTCAGACACAATATTCTCAGGAATGCCGTGTAAATGAACCACATTCTGAAAGAACACAGGAACCAAATCGGAAGAGGAAGGCAGCTTAGGCAAAGGCACCAAATGGACCATTTTAGAAAAGCGATCACATACCACCCAGATGACAGACATGCCCTGAGACACCGGGAGATCTGAAATGAAATCCATGGAAATGTGTGTCCAAGGCCTCTTCGGGACAGGCAAGGGCAAGAGCAACCCGCTGGCACGAGAACAGCAAGGCTTAGCTCGAGCACAAGTCCCACAGGACTGCACAAATGACCGCACATCCCGTGACAAGGAAGGCCACCAAAAGGACCTAGCCACCAGATCTCTGGTGCCAAAAATTCCCGGATGCCCTGCCAACACCGAGGAATGAACCTCGGAAATGACTCTGCTGGTCCACTTATCAGGAACAAACAGTCTGTCAGGTGGACAAGAGTCAGGTCTACCAGCCTGAAATCTCTGCAACACACGTCGCAAATCAGGAGAAATGGCCGACAAGATAACTCCCTCTTTAAGAATACCAACTGGTTCTGCGACTCCAGGAGAGTCAGGCACAAAGCTCCTTGAAAGAGCATCAGCCTTCACATTCTTTGAACCTGGTAAATACGAGACCACAAAGTCAAAACGGGAGAAAAACAATGACCAGCGGGCCTGTCTAGGATTCAGGCGTTTAGCAGACTCGAGATACATCAGATTTTTGTGATCAGTCAAGACCACCACACGATGCTTAGCACCCTCGAGCCAATGACGCCACTCCTCAAATGCCCACTTCATGGCCAGCAACTCCCGATTGCCAACATCATAATTCCGCTCAGCAGGCGAAAACTTCCTAGAGAAGAAAGCACATGGTCTCATTACCGAGCAACCAGGGCCTCTCTGCGACAAAACGGCCCCTACTTGACACAGACATTGCCTTCCAATCCAAGACTGGATTGTGGGTCTGTAACCATGGCAGACCCAAAACGACCAAATCATGCATTTTATGCAGAACAAGAAAACGAATCACCTCCCGATGTTCAGGAGTCATGCACATGGTTACCTGCGTCCAAAACTGCGGTTTATTTTCCGCCAATGGCGTAGCATCAATACCTCTAAGAGGAATAGGATTTACCAACGGTTCAAGAACAAAACCACAGCGCTTGGCAAATGACAGATCCATAAGACTCAGGGCAGCACCTGAATCCACAAATGCCATAACAGGGTAAGAAGACAATGAGCAAATTAAAGTCACAGACAAAATAAATTTAGGTTGCAAATTACCAATGGCGACAGGACTAACAACCCTTGTTAGGCGTTTAGAGCATGCTGATATAACATGTGTAGAACCACCACAGTAAAAACACAACCCATTCTGACGTCTATGATTTTTCCGCTCATTTCTAGTCTGAATTCTATCACATTGCATTAAATCAGGTGTTTGTTCAGACAACACCACCAGAGGATTAGCGGTTTTGCTCTCCCGCAAACGCCGGTCAATTTGAATAGCCAGCGCCATGGAATCATTCAGACTTGTAGGAATGGGGAAACCCACCATCACATTCTTAATGGCTTCAGAAAGGCCATTTCTGAAATTTGCGGCCAGAGCACACTCATTCCACTGAGTAAGCACGGACCATTTCCGAAATTTTTGGCAATACACTTCAGCTTCATCCTGGCCCTGAGAAATAGCCAGCAAGGCTTTTTCTGCCTGAGCTTCAAGATTGGGTTCCTCGTAAAGCAATCCGAGCGCCAGAAAAAAACGCCTCAATATTTGCCAATGCCGGATCTCCTGGCGCTAGCGAGAAAGCCCAATCCTGAGGGTCGCCCCGTAAAAAAGAGATAACAATTTTAACTTGCTGAGCTGAATCTCCAGATGAACGGGGTCTCAGAGATAGAAACAATTTACAATTATTCCTGAAATTCCTAAACTTAAATCGGTCTCCAGAAAACAGTTCAGGAATAGGTATTTTAGGTTCAGACATTGGACTACTGGTAACAAAATCTTGTATGCCCTGCACACGAGCAGCAAGCTGGTCTACACTTGTAATCAAGGTCTGGACATTCATGTCTGCAGCAAGCACAAGCCACTCAGAGGTAAAGGGGAGGAAGAGAGGAAAAAAAAAAAAAACTCAGAATTTCCTTTCTTATTATCCCACTTCTGCAATGCATTAAACATTCAATGTAGGCCTGGCATACTGTTATGACCCCAATGGCAGAGGGTCTCAGAAATAATTACTAAGTCTGCAAACACAAAAAACCAGCTCATAGGGCAGTGGTAACTGAGCTGACCATATATCTAATCCTAGCACCACAAATAGCAGCAGCCGGGGAACGTGCCTACGTTGGTTCGAGACGTCTCGCGCCAGCCGGAGAACTAACTAACCCTGGAAGGGAAAAGAAAGACCTTTCTTGCCTCCAGAGAAAAGACCCCAAAAGTTGGATACAAGCCCCCAACAAATAATAACGGTGAGGTAAGAGGAAAAGACAAACGTAAGAATGAGCTAGGTATTTAGCAAAGAGAGGCCCACTAGCTAATAGCAGAATATAGTAAGATGACTTATATGGTCAGCAAAAACCCTATCAAAATATCCACGCTGGATATTCAAGAACCCCCGAACCGTCTAACGGCCCGGGGGGAGAACACCAGCCCCCCTAGAGCTTCCAGCAAAGTCAGGAATCACATTTAGTACAAGCTGGACAAAAATAAGAGCAAAGCAATAACCAAAAAACAAAGAAGCAGGACTTAGCTTAATTTTGCACGAACCAGGACAGCAGACAGGAGCAAACAGAAAGGATCTGATTACAACGATGCCAGGCACTGGACTAAGGATCCAGGAAGTTTATATAGCAACACCCCTGGGCTAACGACCCAGGTGGGTGCCAAACTGAGGAAAGACAATCCCAGAGTCATATCACTAGTAACCACAAGAGGGAGCCAAAAGGTCTAATTCACAACATCGACGTTGCAACAAGGTGGAACTCCACACTGCACATGCTTCAGAGACTGTGCGAACAGAGGCGTGCTGTTATGTATTTGTGGGAGGATACACGGGCAGGCAGTTGGATGGCAGACATGGAGTTGTCAGGTGTGCAGTGGTCGAAGCTACAAGACCTGTGTCAAGTCCTTCAGTGTTTTGAGGAATGCACACGGCTGGTTAGTGCAGACAACGCCATAATAAGCATGAGCATCCCCCTAATGCGTCTGCTGATGCAAAGTTTGACGCACATAAAGGAGCAGGCGTCTGCAGCCGAGGAAGAGGAAAGCCTTGATGACAGTCAGCCATTGTCTGGTCAGGGCCGTGTAGAGGACGCGGTAGCGGGCGAAGAAGAGGAGGAGGACGAGGAGGATGATGGGGATGAGTACTTTTTTAATGAGGAACCTTCTCCTGGGCCAACTGAAATTAGTGGCGTTGCAAGGCCGGGTTCTGGTTTTTTAAGGGAGACAAGTGACGTAGATTTGCCTGTAACTGCCCCTCAAACCAGCACAACCGCAGATTTGACAACTGGAACTTTGGCCCACATGGCGGATTATGCCTTACGTATCCTCAAAAGGGACCCACGCATTATTAAAATGATGACCGATGACGATTACTGGTTGGCCTGCATCCTTGACCCTCGCTATAAAGGCAAATTGCAAAATATTATGCCACATGAGAACCTCGAACAAATATTAGCAACCAAACAAGCAACTCTTGTAGACCGTTTGATTCAGGCATTCCCAGCACACAGCGCCGGTGATGGTTCTCACACGAGCTGCAGGGGGCTACAGGGCAGAGGTGTTAGAGGTGCACAAATCAGAAGTGGCGTTGGACAGAGGGGTTTTCTGACCAGGTTGTGGAGTGATTTCGCAATGACCGCAGACAGGACAGGTACTCCACTCCACTGACCACACCAATGCTGCCTGTGTACCCATGTAACCTATTTAAAACTGCATAGAGCCTATTTTTATTTATTTTAGGCCCAGTAAGCCTGTCTGCGGTCCCTCCTTGCAATCGTCCTCCGCTGACCACACCAATGCTGCCCGTGTACCCCTGGAACCTATTTTAAAGTGCATATAGCCACTTTTTTTAATTGTAGGCGTACTAAGTCTGTCTGCGGTCCCTCCTTCCAATAGTCCTCCACTGACCACACCAATGCTGCCCGTGTACCCCTGGAACCTATTTAAAAGTTCATAGAGCCTATTTATATATTTTATTTAATGTTAATAAAGCCATGATGGACTACGCTGTACCACGCTACAAGCTAACCAGTCGACACTTCTTTTGCGAGAAAAGCCATCCCAACCCTCCACCAGCATGTAAAAGACCGCATTGTCCATGCACTCTGGCAATCTGTGAGTACAAAGGTGCACCTGACAACAGACGCATGGACCTGTAGGCATGGCCACGGAAGGTTACGTGTCCATTACGGCGCAATGGGTTAATGTGGTGGATGCATGGTCCACAGGGGACAGCCTACTAAGTCTATCTGCAGTCCCTAATTAAAATTGTCCTCAATTCAGGTTTTCGGGCTTTTTTAAAAAATAGGAAACTGCATTTGGGCTACTAGTTTGGTTGGGGCCTACTAGTGATGTCTGCCGCTCCTGGGTGTTCTCCTCCTCCTTGGTGTTCTCCTCCTCCTTGGTGTTCTCCTCCAGGTTTCCTTGTCTGAGCTTCAACCTTCAGGCTCTCATTAAGTATTTTTAAATGTAACACTACAGTTGCCATACTACTTGGGTTGGGGCCTAGTAACGGTGTTCTCTGTTGTGATTTTGCTTTTTGCTCCCTCTAGTGGTCATTAGTGATTTGACTCTGGAGCGTCTGTCTTTTCCTATATCCTCACCTGGGCCGTTAGTTCAGGGGCGTTGCTATATAAGCTCCCTGGACCTTCAGTTCAATGCCTGGCATCGTTGAAATCAGAGCTAATCTGTTGTGCTCTTGTCCTCTGATCCTGGTTCCTGTTTTTCAAGCTAAGTCTGCTTCTTTGCTTTTTGCTTTTGTTTTGTTTGGTATTTTTGTCCAGCTTGTTCCTATCTGTATCCTGACCTTTGCTGGAAGCTCTAGGGGGCTGGTGTTCTCCCCCCGGACCGTTAGACGGTTCGGGGGTTCTTGAATCTCCAGCGTGGATTTTTATAGGGTTTTTGTTGACCAGATAAATTATCTTGCTTTATTCTGCTATTAGTAAGCTGGCCTCTCTTTGCTGAACCTGGTTCATTTCTGTGTTTGTCATTTCCTCTTACCTCACCGTTATTATTTGTGGGGGGCTTGTATCTTGCTTTGGGGTCCCTTTCTCTGGAGGCAAGAGAGGTCTTTGTTTTCTTCTCCTAGGGGTAGTTAGATTCTCCGGCTGGCGCGAGTCATCTAGCGATCACCGTAGGCATGATCCCCGGCTACTTCTAGTGTTGGCGTTAGGAGTAGCTATTTGGTCAACCCAGTTACCACAGCCCTATGAGCTGGATTTTTGTGGCTTGCAGACTTACACGTTCCTCTGAGACCCTGTCCACTGGGGTCATAACAGTATGCCAGGCCAGTATTAAATGTTTAATGCATTGCAGAAGTGGGATTATAAGAAAGAAAATTTTGAGTTTTTTTTTTTTCCCTCTCTCATTTTTTTTTTTTCTTTTCCCCTTTACCTCAGAGTGGCTTAAGCTTGCTGCAGACATGAATGTCCAGACCTTGATTACAAGTGTGGACCAGCTTGCCGCTCGTGTGCAGGGTATACAAGATTATGTTACCAGAAATCCTAGGTCTGAACCCAAGATTCCGATTCCTGAACTGTTTTCAGGAGACCGATTTAAGTTTAGGAATTTCAGGAATAATTGTAAATTATTTTTGTCCCTGAAACCTTGTTCGTCTGGAGACTCTGCTCAACAAGTAAAAATTGTTATTTCATTCTTACGGGGTGACCCTCAGGATTGGGCTTTTTCGTTGGCGCCAGGAGATCCGGCATTGGCTGATATTGATGCGTTTTTTCTGGCGCTCGGTTTACTTTATGAGGAACCCAATCTTGAGATTCAGGCAGAGAAAGCCTTGCTGGCTATGTCTCAGGGCCAAGACGAGGCAGAGGTGTATTGCCAAAAATTTCGGAAATGGTCCGTGCTGACACATTGGAACGAGTGTGCACT
Source organism: Ranitomeya variabilis (assembly GCF_051348905.1). Classification (NCBI taxonomy): domain Eukaryota; kingdom Metazoa; phylum Chordata; class Amphibia; order Anura; family Dendrobatidae; genus Ranitomeya; species Ranitomeya variabilis. The sequence goes on from NC_135235.1 coordinate 483,648,142, forward strand.
GGCCGCTAATTTTAGAAATGGCCTTTCTGAGGCCATTAAGAATGTTATGGTGAGTTTTCCCATTCCCACAGGTCTGAATGATACCATGTCCCTGGCTATTCAAATTGACCGGCGGTTGCGGGAGCGCAAAACCGCAAATTCCCTCATGTTGTTGTCTGAACAGACACCTGATGTGATGCAATGTGATAGAAAAAACGCAAATTCCCTCATGGTGTTGTCTGAACGGACACCTGATTTGATGCAATGTGATAGAATCCTGACTAGAAATGAGAGGAAAATTCATAGACGCCGGAATGGCTTGTGCTACTACTGTGGTGATTCTACACATGTTATCTCAGCATGCTCTAAACGTATATCTAAGGTTGTTAGTCCTGTCACCGTTGGTAATTTGCATCCTAAGTTTATTCTGTCTGTAACTTTGATTTGCTCACTGTCATCTTATCCTGTCATGGCGTTTGTAGATTCAGGTGCTGCCCTGAGTCTTATGGATCTCTCATTTGCTAAGCGCTGTGGTTTTATTCTTGAACCATTAGAAAATCCTATCCCTCTTAGGGGTATTGATGCTACGCCATTGGCAGAAAATAAGCCGCAGTATTGGACACAGGTTACCATGTGCATGACTCCTGAACACCGCGAGGTGATACGTTTTCTCGTTCTACATAAAATGCATGATTTGGTTGTTTTGGGGCTGCCATGGTTACAGACCCATAATCCAGTCCTTGACTGGAAGGCTATGTCAGTGTCTAGTTGGGGCTGTCATGGTATTCATGAGGATTCCCTGCCTGTGTCTATTGCTTCTTCTACGCCTTCGGAAGTTCCGGAGTACTTGTCTGTTTATCAGGATGTCTTTAGCGAGTCCAGGTCCAGTGCATTGCCTCCTCATAGGGAATGTGACTGTGCAATAGATTTGATTCCAGGCAGTAAGTTTCCTAAGGGAAGACTGTTTAATCTGTCGATACCTGAACATACCGCTATGCGTTCATATATCAAGGAGTCTCTGGAGAAAGGACACATCCGTCCGTCTTCTTCCCCTCTTGGTGCGGGATTCTTTTTTGTGGCTAAAAAGGACGGATCTTTGAGGCCTTGTATTGACTATCGGCTTTTAAATAAGATCACTGTCAAATTTCAGTATCCTTTGCCGCTGTTGTCTGACTTGTTTGCCCGGATTAAAGGTGCCAAGTGGTTTACCAAGATAGACCTTCGTGGTGCGTACAACCTTGTGCGCATTAAGCAAGGGGATGAATGGAAAACCGCATTCAATACGCCCGAAGGTCATTTTGAGTACTTGGTGATGCCTTTTGGGCTCTCTAATGCCCCTTCAGTTTTTCAGTCCTTTATGCATGACATTTTCCGGAACTATCTGGATAAATTTCTGATCGTTTATCTGGATGATATTCTGTTTTTTTCTGATAATTGGGACTCGCATGTGGAGCAGGTCAGGATGGTCTTTAAAATTTTGCGTGAAAATTCTTTGTTTGTCAAGGGCTCAAAGTGTCTTTTTGGTGTACAGAAGGTTCCCTTTTTGGGGTTCATTTTTTCCCCTTCTGCTGTGGAGATGGACCCAGTCAAGGTCCGAGCTATTCTTGATTGGACTCAGCCCTCGTCAGTTAAGAGTCTTCAGAAGTTCTTGGGTTTCGCTAACTTCTACCGTCGTTTTATCGCTAACTTTTCTAGCATTGTGAAACCTTTGACGGATATGACCAAGAAGGGCTCCGATGTGGTTAATTGGGCTCCTGCTGCCGTGGAGGCTTTCCAGGAGTTGAAACGTCGGTTTACTTCGGCGCCTGTTTTGTGCCAGCCTGATGTCTCGCTTCCCTTTCAAGTTGAGGTGGATGCTTCAGAGATTGGAGCAGGGGCCGTTTTGTCGCAGAGAGGCCCTGGTTGCTCTGTTATGAGACCTTGCGCCTTTTTCTCTAGGAAGTTTTCGCCTGCGGAGCGAAATTATGATGTGGGCAATCGGGAGTTGTTGGCCATGAAATGGGCATTTGAGGAGTGGCGTCATTGGCTCGAGGGTGCTAAGCATCGTGTGGTGGTCTTGACTGATCACAAAAATCTGATGTATCTCGAGTCTGCTAAACGCCTGAATCCTAGACAGGCCCGCTGGTCATTGTTTTTCTCCCGTTTTGACTTTGTTGTCTCGTATTTACCAGGTTCAAAGAATGTGAAGGCCGATGCTCTTTCCAGGAGCTTTGTGCCTGATGCTCCTGGAGTCGCTGAACCTGTTGGTATTCTTAAGGATGGTATTATCTTGTCAGCTATTTCTCCAGATCTGCGACGTGTGTTGCAGAGATTTCAGGCTGATAGGCCTGATTCTTGTCCACCTGACAGACTGTTTGTGCCTGATAAGTGGACCAGCAGAGTCATTTCCGAGGTTCATTCCTCGGTGTTGGCAGGTCACCCAGGAATTTTTGGCACCAGAGATCTGGTGGCCAGATCCTTTTGGTGGCCTTCCTTGTCTAGGGATGTGCGGTCATTTGTACAGTCCTGTGGGACTTGTGCTCGAGCTAAGCCTTGCTGTTCTCGTGCCAGCGGGTTGCTCTTGCCCTTGCCTGTCCCTAAGAGACCTTGGACACATATCTCCATGGATTTCATTTCTGATCTTCCGGTGTCTCAGGGCATGTCTGTTATCTGGGTGATATGTGATCGCTTCTCCAAGATGGTCCATTTGGTTCCTTTGCCTAAACTGCCTTCCTCTTCCGATCTGTGTTTTTCCAGAACGTGGTTCGGTTGCACGGCATCCCTGAGAATATTGTGTCAGACAGAGGATCCCAGTTCGTTTCCAGATTCTGGCGATCCTTTTGTAGTAGGATGGGCATTGACTTGTCGTTTTCGTCTGCTTTCCATCCTCAGACTAATGGACAGACGGAGCGAACTAATCAGACTTTGGAGGCTTATTTGAGGTGTTTTGTCTCTGCTGATCAGGACGATTGGGTGACCTTCTTGCCGTTAGCTGAGTTTGCCCTTAATAATCGGGCTAGTTCCGCCACCTTGGTTTCGCCGTTTTTCTGCAACTCTGGTTTCCACCCTCGTTTTTCTTCGGGTTATGTGGAACCTTCTGACTGCCCTGGGGTGGATTCTGTGGTGGATAGGTTGCAGCGGATCTGGAATCTTGTGGTGGACAACTTGAAGTTGTCACAGGAGAGGGCTCAGCGCTTTGCCAACCGCCGCCGCGGTGTGGGTCCCCGACTACGTGTTGGGGATTTGGTGTGGCTTTCTTCCCGCTTTGTTCCTATGAAGGTTTCCTCTCCCAAATTTAAACCTCGTTTTATTGGTCCTTACAAGATATTGGAAATTCTTAATCCTGTGTCCTTTCGCCTGGATCTTCCTGTGTCGTTTGCTATCCACAACGTGTTTCATAGGTCCTTGTTGCGGCGGTACGTTGTGCCTGTGGTTCCTTCTGCTGAGCCTCCTGCTCCGGTATTGGTTGAGGGCGAGTTGGAGTACGTGGTGGAGAAGATCTTGGATTCTCGTCTCTCCAGGCGGAGGCTTCAGTACCTGGTCAAGTGGAAGGGCTATGGTCAGGAAGATAATTCCTGGGTGGTCGCCTCTGATGTTCATGCGGCCGATTTAGTTCGTGCCTTTCACGCCGCTCATCCTGATCGCCCTGGTGGTCGTGGTGAGGGTTCGGTGACCCCTCACTAAGGGGGGGTACTGTTGTGATTTTGCTTTTTGCTCCCTCTAGTGGTCATTAGTGATTTGACTCTGGAGCGTCTGTCTTTTCCTATATCCTCACCTGGGCCGTTAGTTCAGGGGCGTTGCTATATAAGCTCCCTGGACCTTCAGTTCAATGCCTGGCATCGTTGAAATCAGAGCTAATCTGTTGTGCTCTTTTCCTCTGATCCTGGTTCCTGCTTTTCAAGCTAAGTCTGCTTCTTTGCTTTTTGCTTTTGTTTTGTTTGGTATTTTTGTCCAGCTTGTTCCTATCTGTATCCTGACCTTTGCTGGAAGCTCTAGGGGGCTGGTGTTCTCCCCCCGGACCGTTAGACGGTTCGGGGGTTCTTGAATCTCCAGCGTGGATTTTTATAGGGTTTTTGTTGACCAGATAAGTTATCTTGCTTTATTCTGCTATTAGTAAGCTGGCCTCTCTTTGCTGAACCTGGTTCATTTCTGTGTTTGTCATTTCCTCTTACCTCACCGTTATTATTTGTGGGGGGCTTGTATCTTGCTATGGGGTCCCTTTCTCTGGAGGCAAGAGAGGTCTTTGTTTTCTTCTCCTAGGGGTAGTTAGATTCTCCGGCTGGCGCGAGTCATCTAGCGATCACCGTAGGCATGATCCCCGGCTACTTCTAGTGTTGGCGTTAGGAGTAGCTATTTGGTCAACCCAGTTACCACAACCCTATGAGCTGGATTTTTGTGGCTTGCAGACTTACACGTTCCTCTGAGACCCTGTCCACTGGGGTCATAACAGTTCTCCTCCTCCTTGGTGTTCTCCTCCAGGTTTCCTTGTCTGGGCTTCAACCTTCAGGCTCTCATTAAGTATTTTTAAATGTAACACTACAGTTGCCATACTACTTGGGTTGGGGCCTAGTAACGGTGTTCTCCTCCTCCTTGGTGTTCTCCTCCAGGTTTCCTTGTCTGAGCTTCAACCTTCAGGCTCTCATTAAGTATTTTTAAATGTAACACTACAGTTGCCATACTACTTGGGTTGGGTGTTGTGATCCGCTTTTTGGGCTCCCCTGGTGGTGGCTGGTGGTACTGGAGACTTGTGTGTGCTTTTCTGCCTCAGCTCACCTGCTTCCATCAGTTTTGGGAGTTCCCTATTTAGCCTTGCTCTCCAGTCACTTCCTTGCCGGTCATCATTGTAACCTGAGTCATTCAGTTGCATGTTCCTGCTACTAGTCTGCTGATCAGCTAAGTGGACTCTTGTCCTTATTGTTTTGTATTTCTTGTCCAGTTTACAGTTTTGTCATTTCCTGTTACTGGAAGCTCTTGTGGACTGAAATTGCCACTCCTGTGTCATGAGTTGACACAGGAGTCTTAAAGTAATTTCAGGATGGGTTTTTGAAAGGGTTTTTCAGCTGACCGTGAAGTCCTCTTTTGTATCCTTCCTCTATCTAGTAAGTGGACCTCGCTTTGCTAAATCTACCTTCATACTGTGTATGTCTTTTCCTCTGAACTCACCGTTAATATATGTGGGGGCTACTATCATCTTTGGGGAATTTCTCTAGAGGTAAGCCAGGTCTGTTCCTTCCTCTTCCAGGCGTAGTTAGTTCTCCGGCTGGCGCGTGGCATTTAGGCAGCCGTAGGAACGCTCCCTGGCTGCTGTTAGTTGTGTGGTAGATTTAGGTCACGGTCAGCTTGAGTTTCCATCACCCGAGAGCTAGTCTGTTATTTTTGTGTTTCTGATGTTCCCATGCCATTGGGGAATCATGACAGTATGACCGGCCACTGTTAAAGTAATTGGCAGAAGAAAGGAGAGTAAAAGAAGTCTGTAGATTTTTTTTTTTTTTTTTTCCCTTTCATGTTTGCCACTTAGTTGGCTCAGTTGTATTTCTGCTCTATTTACAGCCTTGCTTTTCTCTCCTTCTAATCCTTGAATGGCTCTGATCTCTCCGGTTTAAGGATGGACCCTCAGAGTTTGCCTGCAGGTTTAAAAAATCTTGCTACGAAGGTTCAGAATTTACAAGATTATGTTATACGTACTCCTATTTCTGAACCTAAGATTCCTACACCAGAGGTATTTTCCGGAGATAGATCTCGGTTTCTGAATTTCAAATGTAATTGTAAATTATTCCTTTCACTCAGACCTCACTCCTCTGGAGATCCTGTTCAGCAGGTTAAGATTGTGATTTCTTTGCTGCGAGGTGACCCTCAAAATTGGGCATTTTCATTGACACCAGGGGATCCTGCGTTGCTCGATGTGGATGCGTTTTTTCTGGCTTTATGGTTGCTGTATGAGGAACCTAATTTGGAGATTCAAGCTGAAAAAGCTTTAATAGCCCTGTCTCAAGGGCAAGATGAAGCTGAGATATACTGCCAAAAATTTCGTAAATGGTCTGTGCTTACTCAGTGGAATGAGTGTGCCCTAGCGGGAAATTTCAGAGAGGGCCTTTCTGATGCCGTTAAGGATGTCATGGTGGGGTTTCCTACGCCCACAGGTCTGAATGAGTCCATGACAATGGCGATTCAGATTGATCGGCGTTTGCGGGAGCGCAAACCCGTGCACCATTTGGCGGTATCTTCTGAAGGGACGCCAGAGAAAATGCAATGTGACAGAATTCTGTCAAGAAGCGAGCGGCAGAACTATAGGCGCAAAAATGGCTTGTGCTTCTACTGTGGTGATTCCGCGCATGTTATATCAGCATGCTCTAAACGTACTAGGAAGGTTGACAAGTCTGTTTCTATTGGCACTTTACAGTCTAAATTTCTTCTGTCTGTAACTCTGATTTGTTCATTATCAGTTATTACCGTGGATGCCTATGTGGACTCTGGCGCCGCTCTGAGTCTCATGGATTGGTCCTTCGCCAGGCGCTGTGGGTTTGATTTGGAGCCTCTGGAAGTTCCTATACCTCTGAAGGGTATTGATTCTACACCTCTGGCTTGTAATAGACCACAGTTCTGGACGCAAGTGACTATGCGTATGACTCCAGACCATCAGGAGATGATTCGCTTCCTCGTGCTGCATAATTTACATGATGTTTTAGTGCTTGGATTACCATGGTTACAATCTCATAACCCAGTACTGGACTGGAAAACTATGTCTGTGTTAAGCTGGGGATGTCGGGGGGCTCATGGGGACATACCTTTGGTTCCTATCTCGTCATCTATTCCCTCTGAGATTCCGGCATTTTTGTCGGATTTTGGGGATATTTTTGAAGAGCCTAAAATTGGTTCTCTCCCTCCCCACAGAGAGTGTGATTGCGCCATAGATTTGATTCCAGGCAGTAAATTTCCAAAGGGTCGTTTGTTTAACCTATCTGTACCTGAGCATGCTGCCATGCGAGAGTATGTTAAGGAGTCCCTGGAAAAGGGACATATTCGTCCTTCTTCATCACCTTTAGGAGCTGGGTTTTTCTTTGTCTCTAAAAAGGATGGCTCGCTGAGGCCTTGTATTGATTATCGACTTCTGAATAAAATTACTGTCAAATATCAGTATCCGTTGCCGCTGCTTACTGATTTGTTTGCTCGCATAAGGGGGGCTAAGTGGTTCTCCAAGATTGATCTCCGTGGGGCGTATAATTTGGTGCGAATTAAGCAAGGGGATGAGTGGAAAACCGCATTTAATACGCCTGAGGGCCACTTTGAGTATTTAGTAATGCCTTTCGGCCTTTCTAATGCACCTTCAGTTTTTCAGTCCTTTATGCATGATATTTTCCGTGAATATCTGGATAAATTTATGATTGTGTATTTGGACGATATTTTGATTTTTTCTGAGGACTGGGAGTCTCATGTTCAGCAGGTCAGGAGGGTTTTTCAGGTCTTGCGGGAAAATTCTCTGTGTGTAAAGGGTTCTAAGTGTGTTTTTGGGGTTCAGAAAATTTCCTTTTTGGGGTACATTTTTTCCCCTTCTTCTGTTGAGATGGACCCTGTCAAGGTTCGGGCTATTTGTGACTGGACGCAGCCTACTTCTCTAAAGGGTCTTCAGAAGTTCTTGGGCTTTGCTAATTTTTATCGTCGATTTATAACTGGTTTTTCTGGTGTTGCTAAGCCTCTTACGGATTTGACTAAGAAGGGTGCTGATGTTGCCAATTGGTCCTCTGCCGCTGTGGAGGCCTTTCGGGAACTTAAGCGCCGCTTTTCGTCTGCCCCTGTGTTGCGCCAGCCCGATGTCTCTCTCCCCTTTCAGGTTGAGGTCGATGCTTCCGAGATCGGAGCGGGGGCGGTTTTGTCGCAGAAAAGTTCCGATTGCTCAGTGATGAGACCTTGTGCGTTCTTTTCCCGAAAATTTTCTGCCGCCGAAAGAAATTATGATGTCGGTAATCGGGAGCTTTTGGCCATGAAGTGGGCATTTGAGGAGTGGCGTCATTGGCTTGAGGGTGCTAGACATCAGGTGGTGGTTTTGACTGATCACAAGAATCTGATTTATCTTGAGTCTGCCAGGCGCCTGAATCCTAGACAGGTGCGCTGGTCGTTGTTTTTCTCTCGGTTTAATTTTGTGGTCTCATATCTACCAGGTTCTAAGAATGTGAAGGCGGATGCCCTTTCTAGGAGTTTTGAGCCTGATTCCCCTGGTGATTCGGAACCTACAGGTATCCTTAAGGATGGGGTGATATTATCCGCTATTTCCCCAGATCTGCGACGTGCTTTGCAAGAGTTTCAGGCGGATAGACCTGATCGCTGTCCACCTGGTAGACTGTTTGTTCCTGATGATTGGACCAGTAGAGTCATCTCGGAGGTTCATTCTTCTACGCTGGCGGGTCATCCTGGAATTTTTGGTACCAGGGATTTGGTGGCTAGATCCTTCTGGTGGCCATCTCTGTCTCGAGATGTGCGTGTTTTTGTGCAGTCTTGTGATGTGTGTGCTCGGGCCAAGCCTTGTTGTTCTAGGGCTAGCGGGTTGTTGTTGCCCTTGCCTATACCGAAGAGGCCTTGGACGCACATCTCGATGGACTTTATTTCTGATCTTCCTGTCTCTCAGAGGATGTCTGTTATCTGGGTGGTGTGTGACCGTTTTTCTAAGATGGTTCATTTGGTGCCATTGCCTAAGTTGCCTTCCTCGTCTGAGTTGGTTCCTTTGTTTTTTCAAAATGTGGTTCGCTTGCATGGTATTCCTGAAAATATCGTTTCTGATAGGGGTACCCAGTTCGTTTCTAGATTTTGGCGGGCATTCTGTGCCAGGTTGGGCATTGATTTGTCTTTTTCGTCTGCCTTCCATCCTCAGACTAATGGCCAGATGGAGCGAACTAATCAAACTTTGGAGACGTATTTGAGGTGTTTTGTGTCTGCGGATCAGGATGATTGGGTTGCCTTTTTGCCGTTGGCGGAGTTTGCTCTTAATAATCGGGCTAGTTCGGCCACTTTGGTTTCCCCTTTCTTTTGCAATTCGGGGTTTCATCCCCGTTTTTCTTCTGGTCAGGTGGAGTCTTCGGATTGTCCTGGAGTAGATGCTGTGGTGGATCGGTTGTATCGGATTTGGGAACAAGTGGTGGACAATTTGAATTTGTCCCAGGAGAGGACTCAGCGGTTTGCTAACCGCCAGCGTCGGGTTGGTCCTCGCCTTCGTGTTGGGGACTTGGTGTGGTTGTCTTCCCGTTTTGTCCCAATGAGGGTTTCTTCTCCTAAATTTAAGCCTCGGTTTATCGGTCCCTATAGGATTTTGGAGATTATTAACCCTGTTTCCTTTCGTTTGGACCTTCCGGCATCTTTCGCTATCCATAATGTGTTCCATCGGTCGTTGTTGCGGAGATACGAGGTGCCGGTGGTTCCTTCTGCTGAGCCTCCTGCTCCTGTGCTGGTTGAGGGTGAATTGGAGTACGTTATAGAGAAGATCTTGGACTCCCGTATTTCCAGGCGGAGACTCCAGTATCTGGTTAAATGGAAGGGCTATGGTCAGGAAGATAATTCTTGGGTAACTGCCTCTGATGTTCATGCCTCGGATTTGGTTCGTGCCTTTCATAGGGCTCATCCAGGTCGCCCTGGCGGTTCTTGTGAGGGTTCGGTGCCCCCTCCTTAAGGGGGGGTACTGTTGTGATCCGCTTTTTGGGCTCCCCTGGTGGTGGCTGGTGGTACTGGAGACTTGTGTGTGCTTTTCTGCCTCAGCTCACCTGCTTCCATCAGTTTTGGGAGTTCCCTATTTAGCCTTGCTCTCCAGTCACTTCCTTGCCGGTCATCATTGTAACCTGAGTCATTCAGTTGCATGTTCCTGCTACTAGTCTGCTGATCAGCTAAGTGGACTCTTGCCCTTATTGTTTTGTATTTCTTGTCCAGTTTACAGTTTTGTCATTTCCTGTTACTGGAAGCTCTTGTGGACTGAAATTGCCACTCCTGTGTCATGAGTTGACACAGGAGTCTTAAAGTAATTTCAGGATGGGTTTTTGAAAGGGTTTTTCAGCTGACCGTGAAGTCCTCTTTTGTATCCTTCCTCTATCTAGTAAGTGGACCTCGCTTTGCTAAATCTACCTTCATACTGTGTATGTCTTTTCCTCTGAACTCACCGTTAATATATGTGGGGGCTACTATCATCTTTGGGGAATTTCTCTAGAGGTAAGCCAGGTCTGTTCCTTCCTCTTCCAGGCGTAGTTAGTTCTCCGGCTGGCGCGTGGCATTTAGGCAGCCGTAGGAATGCTCCCTGGCTGCTGTTAGTTGTGTGGTAGATTTAGGTCACGGTCAGCTTGAGTTTCCATCACCCGAGAGCTAGTCTGTTATTTTTGTGTTTCTGATGTTCCCATGCCATTGGGGAATCATGACATTTGGGGCCTAGTAACGGTGTTCTCCTCCTCCTTGGTGTTCTCCTCCTCCTTGGTGTTCTCCTCCAGGTTTCCTTGTCTGAGCTTCAACCTTCAGGCTCTCATTAAGTATTTTTAAATGTAACACTACAGTTGCCATACTACTTGGGTTGGGGCCTAGTAACGGTGTTCTCCTCCTCCTTGGTGTTCTCCTCCTTGGTGTTCTCCTCCAGGTTTCCTTGTCTGAGCTTCAACCTTCAGGCTCTCATTAAGTATTTTTAAATGTAACACTACAGTTGCCATACTACTTGGGTTGGGGCCTAGTAACGGTGTTCTCCTCCTCCTTGGTGTTCTCCTCCAGGTTTCCTTGTCTGAGCTTCAACCTTCAGGCTCTCATTAAGTATTTTTAAATGTAACACTACAGTTGCCATACTACTTGGGTTGGGGCCTAGTAACGGTGTTCTCCTCCTCCTTGGTGTTCTCCTCCTCCTTGGTGTTCTCCTCCAGGTTTCCTTGTCTGAGCTTCAACCTTCAGGCTCTCATTAAGTATTTTTAAATGTAACACTACAGTTGCCATACTACTTGGGTTGGGGCCTAGTAACGGTGTTCTCCTCCTCCTTGGTGTTCTGTTCTCCTCCAGGTTTCCTTGTCTGAGCTTCAACCTTCAGGCTCTCATTAAGTATTTGTTGGTAAAAATTGGTGGTTGGGTCCTACTAACGGTGTCTGCCGCTCCCTGGTGTTGTCCACCACTGTATAAAGCTGAGCTTCAACCTTTTGGCTTTCGGCCTATAGTAGCAGATATTAAACTGTATTTGGCCTTCAACTTTGGATGGGCCCTACTAACGGTGTGTGCCGCTCCCTGGTGTTGTCCTCCACTGTATAAAGCTGAGCTTCAACCTTCTGGCTCTCATTAAGTATTTGTTGGTAAAAATTGGTGGTTGGGGCCTACTAACGGTGTGTGCCGCTCCCTTGTGTTGTCCTCCACTGTATAAATCTGAGCTTCAACCTTCAGGCTCTCATTAAGTATTTGTTGGTAAAAATTGGTGGTTGGGGCCTACTAACGGTGTGTGCCGCTCCATGGTGTTGTCCTCCACTGTATAAAGCTGAGCTTCACGCTTCTGGCTCTCATTAAGTATTTTTGGTAAAAATTGGTGGTTGGGGCCTACTAACGGTGTCTGCCGCTCCCTGGTGTTGTCCTCCACTGTATAAAGCTGAGCTTCAACCTTTTGGCTTTCGGCCTATAGTAGCAGATATTAAACTGCATTTGGCCTTCAACTTTGGTTGGGCCCTACTAACGGTGTGTGCCACTCCCTGGTGTTGTCCTCCACTGTATAAACCTGAGCTTCAACCTTCAGGCTCTCATTAAGTATTTGTTGGGAAAAATTGGTGGTTGGGGCCTACTAACGGTGTCTGACGCTCCTGGGTGTTCTCCTCCTCCTGGGTGTTCTCCTCCTCCTGGGTGTTCTCCTCCTCCTGGGTGTTCTCCTCCAGGTTTCCTTGTCTGACCTGCAACCTTCTGGCTCTCATTAAGTATTTGTTGGTAAAAATTGGTGGTTGGGGCCTACTAACGGTGTCTGCCGCTCCCTGGTGTTGTCCTTCACTGTATAAATCTGAGCTTCAACCTTCAGGCTCTCATTAAGTATTTGTTGGTAAAAATTGGTGGTTGGGGCCTACTAACAGTGTGTGCTGCTCCATGGTGTTGTCCTCCACTGTATAAAGCTGAGCTTCAATCTTAAAGCTCTCGTTAAGTAGTTGTTTTTAAAATGTGTGGTTGGGCCCTTAAAACGGTGTCTGACGCTACTGGGTTTTCTCCTGTTTTGTTGTCCCGACCTTCAATGTTCAGGCTTTCAGCTTACATTTTAAATAATTAAACTGCAGTTGGCCTACTACTTTGGTTGGGCCTAGTAACGGTGTGTGCCGCACCTTGGTGTTGTCCTGTGTTATTTTCCTGACCTTTAATCTTCAGGCTTTCGGCCTTCATTTGTAATATTAAACTGCATAGGGCCTACTAGTGTGGTTCGGCCCTACTAATGGTGTCTGTCTGCCGCTCCTGGGTTTTCTACTCCACTGAACTAAGCAATGCCACCTGGTTAGTCCTGTTACCAATTTTGACCTGCATTTTACCCACTTTATTATTTGGGCCTATATCAGAGTTTCCGCCTCATCCTGCCCATTGCCCAGCCGGTGCTAGATGAGTCTTGTGGTACTTTGACCCAGACCACTACATTCCCCTTGCACGCTACACAGCCACAATCTGACCCTGCTGAAAGTCAGGTTCCCCTTCCCGCATACTATACCACCTTACACAGGGACAAAGAGGAAGGTGCAGATGAAAGTGCAGGTTTCTTCAACAGGTAGGGGGGCATACTCGTTGGCGATGTCACAGGCACAGGGCCCCTCAGAGTACGCAAAAGTGTCGCTGCCGGTGGGAGGCACCCCCGCCGTGCAAACACACCACCGTACTTTGAGGGGCCCTGTGCCAGTGCCAATGCGAACGAGTGGGCCTCCCTGCTTGCTCAGGATCACAGCACTTGCAAAGTTGAAATACTTACCTCTCACTGCTCCACCGCCGTGATGTAGTCCACGTTTCCTGGGCCCACTAAAACCTTGAACCAGCCCTACCCCCCACAACTTTTGCCAAATGACCCCCAATTTCCAATGCCCAACTATTATTATAAAGTTAATTAAGATTGACAAGCTTCAGAAACAAGAATGGATGTTTTTGGCATTAAAATGGGCACTGTAGGTGTTTTCCTGGCCTCCACTCACTGCCGACTATGCTTCCCCATTGACTTGCATTGGGTTTCATGTTTCGGTCGATCCCCGACTTTTCGCGATAATCGGCCGACTTCACTCGACTCGACTTTGGACAAAGTCGGGTTTCACAAAACCCGACTCGATCTTAAAAAAATGAAAGTCGCTCAACCCTAGTGATCACACCTTGCAGAGCTGTTGCACCAAGTGGACTGACATGAATCATGGCTCCAACACGAGAGATGTCCATTGAAACAAAGGAGAGAATTATCAAACTCTTAAAAGAGGGTAAATCATGACGCAATGTTGCAAAAGATGTTGGTTGTTCAACGTCAGCTGTGTCTTAAATCTGGACCAAATACAAACAACATGGGAAGGTTGTTAAAGGCAAACATACTGGTAGACCAAGGAAGACATCAAAGCGTCAAGACCAGAAACTTAAAGCAATATGTCTTCAAAACAAGAAATGCACAACAAAACAAATGAGGAACGAATGGGTGGAAACTGGAGTCAATGTCTGTGACCGAACTGTAAGAAACCGCCTAAAGGAAATGGGATTTACATACAGAAAAGCTAAACGAAAGCTATCATTAACACCTAAACAGAAAAAACAAGGTTACAATGGGCTAAGGAAAAGCAATTGTGGACTGTGGATGACTGGATGAAAGTCATATTCAGTGATGAATTGCGAATCTGCATTGGGCAAGGTGATGATGCTGGAACTTTTGGTTGGTGCCGTTCCAATGAGATTTATAAAGATGACTGCCTGAAAAGAACATGCAAATTTCCACAGTCATTGATGATATGGGCTGCATGTCAGGTAAAGGCACTGGGGAGATGGCTGTCATTACATCTTCAATAAATGCACAAGTTTATGTTGATATTTTGGACACTTTTCTTATCCCATCAATTTAAAGGATATTTGGGGATGATGAAATTATTTTTCAAGATGATAATGCATCCTGCCATAGAGCAAAAACTTTGAAAACATTCCTTTAAAAAAGACACATAAGGTCAATGTCATGTCTCGATCCAATTGAAAATCTTTGGTGGAAGTTGAAGAAAATGGTCCATGACATGGCCCCAACCTGCAAAGCTGATCTGGCAACAGCAATCAGAGAAAGTTGGAGCCAGATTGATGAAGAGTCCTGTGTGACACTCATTAAGTCCATGCCTCAGAAAGTGCAAGCTGTTCTAAAAGCCAGAGGTGGTAAAACAAAATACTAGTGATGTGTTGGAGTGGTTTTTTATTTGTTTGTTTTTCATGATTCCAAAATTTTTTCCTCAGAATTAAGTGATTCCGTAATTTTTTCCCTATGCTTGGTTAAAAAAAATTACCATTACTGACTACCACATTTTTTCTTCTTGATTTCTTTTAGTGTTTCTTAAAACCAGAAAGTTGCCATTTGAAATGACTTTAGTTTTGTGCCGTGTCTGTGATCTGCTTTTTTTCTACAAAATTAAACAACTGAATGAACATCCTCCAAGGCCGGTGATTCCATAATTTTTGCCAGGGGTTGTATATATACTGTATATGTGTGTCACTGACATCTATATATATATATGTATTCTATGTGTATATATCTATTTTATCTATTCCATTCTATCCTGTCACGCTGTGATTTTACAGTACGCTGCACATGAATTACCGGCTTTTCAAATGCGTGTGTAAAAATTCGACAGCACTCACATGGTCCAGGTGCTGTGGGATTTTTTTTCTCGCACCCATTGACTTCTATTGTAGGATGCGATCCGATTTCTGATTACAATCGCAGCTTTGCCAACTGGTGTGAGACTAGACTGAGTAATAAAGGGGTCTCTGGATTAACATGGCAGAGTTCTTCCATAAACAGTGCCCCCGTCCTCATGTTGTGTGTGTTGTACTGCACCCCGGCCCTGGTCAAGTCACTGAAGCTGAAAGGCAGCATCGAATGTAATCTGAGGCCACTTTATTATGCAGATTAGATTTTTTTTCTACATTTGTAAAATGCCTTTAAACGGAACCTGCCACCCCCAAAATGGAATTTGAGCTAATTCTGGAATGCTGTAGATAAGCCCCCAATGTAATCTGAAAGATGAGAAAAAGAGATTAGATTATACTCCCCCAGGGGCGGTCCCGCTGTGGTGGGCATCGCGGTCTGGTCCGGGGCCTCCCATCTTCTTCCGATCACGTCCTCTTCTTGTCTTCACGCCGCAGCTCCAGCGCATGCGTACTTTGTCTGCCCTGTTGAGGGCAGAGCAAAGTACTGCAGTGCGCAGGTGCCAGGAAAGGTCAGAGAGGCCCAGCCCCTGCGCACTGCAGTACTTTGCTCTGCCCTCAACAGGGCAGACAAAGTACACCTGTGCCAGAGCCACAGCGTGAAGACAAGAAGAGGACGTCATCTTATGAAGATGGGAGGCCCCGGACCTCGACGCCCATCAGACCAGACCACAACAGGAACACCCCTGGGTGAGTATAATATAACCTCTTTTTCTCATCTTTTAGGATACATCGGGGGCTTATCTACAGCATTACAGAATGCTGTAGATAAGACCCTGATGCCGGTGGGCTTAGCTCAACTTCCATTTTGAGGATGACAGGTTCCCTTTAATACTTGTATTCTGGATTTTTTGGCCTAGTACGAGTAGAACATGGTGACCAGCTACATCATGTATCATCTCCAGCTACATCATGTATCATCTGGTATTTTCATCTCATAAATTTATGGCATATCCACTTGATTTGTCTAGTATATTAGGATCCCACTAATGGGGCCATGACATGGGCCACTCTCAGACAAGAGATGGCCTGAATTCCCATTCATTTGTATAGGAATTGTGCCCACCTCTCCACAAAGAGCAGCAGTGACTCTTTCTCAAAATACATATGAGTCCCATTGGTGAGATCCACATATACTATCCATTATGTAATATCCATCGATACGTCATAACTGTGCGAGGTCAGATTACTTCTATAAGCGTAAGTTCAGACTTAGTGAAGTTAATGTGGTTTTCAAATGTAGATTCCACACCACAAATTTGGAGGCCTTAATAGTACAATATACTTGATGAAATAAATTTTCTTTGGTGTGAGGTATCCCCCCAGGATGTGCATGGAGGTGTATTAAGGCCATGGGAGTGCATTGCAGTCACAGGCGTAACTGTGCTTGCAATGCAGAATAAAAGTGAGTATAGTTCTTGGACAAGCTGTTTGTCCAGGTCAGATTTAAGAAAACCTGCTGGGCTTTTATTTTTTAAATGGACTACAGAATGGTAGTGGGGCAGTCCGTTTCCTTCCTGGCCGGGTTTTGCATGTGGCCGAAGGCCACAGGTTTCTTGTAAAAATCCCTGAAGCAGAGGGTTGTATGTGTCAGTGTCAGTTTGGGCTTTCCAAGAGTGCAGAGCAGAAGGCTCTGCGGAGCTCCACCTGTGAGAGGCAACACAGGCAAGTGGAGCCAAACAGTCAAGGGAGCTGAAAGGCCTGGCACTCAGAGCATATACGGCGGTGCAGGCACCCACGGCAACAGGTCTCTGAGGTGGACTGGCGTGTTTATTGGCTGCAATCTGGAGAATATGCTTCCCGGCTACGATCCGGATAATATTGTGTGCTGTATATTTTTGTGAGTTGAGCATTAAAGAGAGTTTTGTTTTGGAACTTTCCTGGGTCACTGCCTCATCACTGCACAGCGTGGATACCGCTGCACTACATAGGATATGAAAAAGTGGCCTCCTGTCTTCTTTTGTGTTCTGGTAAACTGCATAAAAATTAATAGTGTGGGATAACCAAAAGGTGCACAAGGCACCATTCAGTCGAAGGCTGGCCTGCTAGTGTGTCTTAAAGCATTAAGTGGGGTTTATGTGGGGTACTGAATGTAAAACTAATTATTCTAGCTTGACTCATTTTCCTTAATTACGTTTAGATCCCAGGAACATACAATGGAGAAATCTTTGCAAAAGCTGAAATCTATATGTGGCTTGGTGTAACTAAGTATGCAAAAAACAGCACAACAGACATTCCAGAAGACTACAAGCTCCTCTATGAAAGAAATGGACTTTTGGTGGAATCTCCCACCCTCAATCCACCTGTCCTACTTCGGAGAGATGGTAAAAGAATTTAGTATAATCACATCCAATTAGAGCAAGAAATAAAACATATGAGGCCGTAGGCAGTTAAAAGTTGTGTGTCAGAGATTGACATCAGCATTTAACAGCTTAACAGCCACAGGTGGAGCTCCGCTCCACCTACGGCTGTTAAAAGCTCATGATGGCTGATTACATCAGCCATCAACTGCCGGCAAGGATGCAGGCTCGGCGTGGAGCCCCCATCAAAGTCAGGGACACGACATATGATTGAAATATACGTCATATGTTGTGAGGGGTGAAAGTATATTAGAAAAAATATTAGATTATGACATTAAATAGAGATTTAGGATAAAAATAAAATTTTGTTTTGGACCACCCCTCTAAATTAACAAACATATCTCACTTCATTTTCCAGATTACCGCTATTTCCAGCTACGAGCTCATGTATACCAGGCCCGTGGCATTCTGCCTGCAGATGACAATGGTTTGTCTGATCCATTTGCTAGAGTCATATTTGGCAACTTTTGTCAGACTACCAAGGTAAGAATGAATGTTGTTTTATACTCAGCAAAAACCTCATTAAGACCGGCTTCACAGGTCCTGATATTTCTGGTACCAGAGATGTCAGTGTCCATGTGTGTAATACTTGCGTCACACGTGTGGCAACCATGTGCCACATCATCAGCGCCACACGAACGGGCACCAGGGAAGAAGCTCTACAGTAAGCGCTGTTCCCCAGCGCCGGGTTCTGAAGATCGCTCTCATCATTCAGGGGAGAAGGATGAGAGTTATATTCAAGTGATAACAATGACAGCAGCCTACACCTGTTGCCGCTAATAACAGTGATAGCAGGAGTGGCTGATGGGAGTATTCCTCACCCACCTGCGCTATATATAAATAAATAAATGAAAAAACCCGGTGTGGGTTCCCCTGTATTTTCTATAATCAGCCAGGCAAAACTCACAGCTGGGGGGGCTGCAACCCTCAGCTGTCAGCTTCAGCTAGGCTGGTTATGAAGAATAGAGGGGTCCTCATGCTGTTTTTTAATTATTTTTTAATTATTGAAATAACTAAATGGGAAAAAACAGCGTGAGGTCTCCCCCCGTTTTTGACAATCAGCCTTGCTAAAGCTGACAGTTGAGGGCTGGTATTCTCAGGCTGGTAAGGGGTCATTGATATATCCCCCCATCCTAAAAATTGCAGCCTGCATCTGTCCAGAAAAGGCGCATCTATTAAATGCGCCAATTCTGGCGCTTTGCCCAGCTCTTCCCATTTGCACTGTAGCAGTGGTAAGTGGAGTTTATATTTGTGAGGTTGATGTCACCTTTGTATTGTCAGGTGACATCAAGCCCACGGCTTAGTAATGGAGAGGTATCTATAAGACACGTATTCATTACTAATCCCATAGCTGTATTGCAAACCAAAGACACAACCAGAATAAAGTCCTTTAATTAAAAAACAGCATGAGGACCCCTCTGTTCTTGATAACCAGCCTTGCTGAACCTGAGAGCTGAGAGTTGCAGCCCCCAGCTGTGAGTTTTGCCTGACTGGTTATAGAAAATACCACTCAGGTTTTTTTTATTTAATTATTCATTTATAGCGCTGGCGGAAGCTGATGAATACTCCCATCAGCTGCTCCTGCTCTCACTGTAATTAGCTGCAGCAGGTGTAGGCTGATGGGAGTAATAGTCCCATCAGCCGCCGCCTGCTGTCATTGTTCTGACTTGAATACAACTGTCATCATTCTCCCCTGCTCATGCTGATCGCCGGCAGAGAAGGGGAGAATGATAAGAGCCATCTTCAGCACCCGGCGCCAGGGAACAGTGCTTACTGTACAGCTTCTTCCCTGGCGCCGATGCGTGCCACACGGCTGACATCCCAGTGTGTCATCCACATTTTGCGGCCCGTGCTGATGGTAAAAAATGGACATGTAGGCGTGTTTTACCCACTGTCAGACGGTCTGTGGAAACACACTGACATGTGCATAGACCCATTTACTTGGATGGGTCTACGTGTGTCAGCGTCTCCGGTACATGTTAAAAGTGTAAAAGAGCCCTAAGATCAATGAAAAAATGAAATTTAAGCCAGTAATTAAAAATTGTTGTTGAAACCTGGATTTTTTTTGTATATATTAGTCTATAGTACTTTACCTAAAAAGGAAAAATACGTATCTATATTATTATTAATATCACATTTTGAAATATTGGCAAAATCTTTGACCATGAGTCTGTCTAAAGTAGGGATAACAGTGTTACATGCAGATCAAGCAGCATTTATGCCTGAAAAATAATGTAAAATTGGGGTATCTGTCTAACATCTTGGAGAAGTTTTAACTTGTTCCAAACTTTCTCTACAGTTATATATCTCACCAACTGCAGGGATTAGCTGATAGGCCACTATCGCATGGTTTTGCATTAACTAAGGGGACATAGCCGAGGTGTTTTCTCTCTTTGCTCTGTCAGTGGAAGCCCGGGCGTGCGCCATACGTTGACAGTCCAAAATAATAGGTTTTTAATAAGGTCAAGTATATGAATGCATTATGTTGTATACATTGCCAAACTGAAAAATAAAATTCAAACACCTGATTTAAACAGTAGGATATTTTCTAATGATACTTTCCCTTTAAAGAAGAGTTTATGTCATCCAATAGTGTATTTTACCAAGCTATTCAAACTCGATCTATAAAAATATGGAGATAGGAATCTCTGCAGTTCTGCGGTATATAGTTCAGTTTCATTTCTTGAGGGGATAAAATAATGATAATATTTGAATGTATTACGTGGAATTTTGTATAATGAATATCATAATGTAATATTTGTATAAATCAGGAGCCCAATCTTCAAAATATGTCTCCTCACACACCCTACCACTTAAAATTAAATCTAACAATAGAAATAATATATAACTGTTGCTAAAAAAAAAAAGATCTCTATTAAAAATACCAATATTACCACCCTACAGTAACCATATAGACTCAGTGTCGGACTGGGGTGCCAAGGGCCCACCAGTTACAAAATCCAGGACCCCACTTTTCAATTACATACAAATGTGATATTATCCTCAATCACAAATATATATAACAATGAACTGGGTAGATTATTAAATTAATAAGGTGCTGTCTTTGTCTGAACATAATGATTCAAGTATATAGTGCCAAGTACTGCTCATATAAGAGGTTGATGGCCCACTCTTGCACAGGGGCCCACCGGAGGATTCTCCCATTCTCCTGTGGGCCAGTCCAAGCCTGTGTATAGTGGTAGATATCAGTCCTGCCAACCATACAAGTGATTACAATACACTTATAGATTTCTGATTGCGCTTGTTCACTTTTCTCAACTTCTCCATCTGGCCCAGACCTACAGTGGGTACGGAAAGTATTCGGACCCCTTTAAATTTTTCACTCTTTGTTTCATTGCAGCCATTTTGTAAATTTAAAAAAGTTCATTTTTTCTCATTAATGTACATTCTGCACCCCATCTTGACTGAAAAAAGCAGAAATGTAGAAATGTTTGCATATTTATTAAAAAAGAAAAACTGAAATATCACATGGTCATAAGTATTCAGACCCTTTGCTCAGACACTCATATTTAAGTCACATGCTGTCCATTTCCTTGCGATCCTCCTTGAGATGGTTCTACTTCTTCATTGAAGTCCAGCTGTGTTTAATTCAACTGATAGGACTTGATTTGGAAAGGCACATACCTGTCTATATAAGCACTTACAGTTCACAGTGCATGTCAGACCAAATGAGAATCATGAAGTCAAAGGAACTGTCTAATGAGCTCAGAGACAGAATTGTGGCAAGGCACACATCTGGCCAAGGTTACAAAACAATTTCTGCAGTATTCAAGGTTCCTAAGAGCACTGTGGCCTCCATAAACCTTAAATGGAAGAAGTCTGAACCACCAGAAGTCTTCCTAGACCTGGCCATCCAGCCAAACTGAGCAATCGTGGGAGAAGAGCCTTGGTGAAAGAGGTAAAGAAAAACCCCAAGATCACTGTGGCTGAGCTCCAGAGATGCAGAAGGGAGATGGGAGAAAGTTCCACAAAGTCAACTATCACTGCAGCCCTACACCAGTTGGGCCTTTATGGCAGAGTGGCCAGACGGAATGACTCCCAGACTATGAGAAATAAGATTCTCTGGTCTGATGAGAGGAAGATTGACCTTTTTGGTGATAATTCTAAGCGGTATGTGTGGAGAAAACTAGGCACTGCTCATCACCTGCCCAACACTGAAATATGGTGTTGGCAGCATCATGCTGTGGGGGTGTTTTTCAGCTGCAGGGACAGGACGACTGGTTGTCATTGAAGGAAACTTGAATGCGGCCAAGTACAGAGATATCCTGGATGAAAACCTTTTCCAGAGTGCCCTGGACCTCAGACTTGGCCAAAAGGTTCACCTTTCCACAAGACAATGGCCCTAAGCACACAGCTAAAATAACAAAGGAGTGGCTTCAGAACACCTCTGTGTCCATTCTTGACTGGCCCAGCCAGAGCCCTGACCTAAACCCAATTGAGCATCTCTGGAGAGACCTGAAAATGGCTGTCCACCAACGTTCACCATCCAACCTGACGGAACTGGAGAGGATCTGCAAGGAAAAATGGCAGAGGATCCCTAAATCCAGGTGTGAAAAACTTGTTGCATCATTCCCAAGAAGACTCATGGCTGTACTAGCTCAAAAGTGTGCTTCTACTCAATAATGAGCAAAGGGTCTTAATACTTATGACCATGTAATATTTCAGTTTTCCTTTTTTAATAAATTTGCAAAAATGTCTACATTTCTGTTTTTTTCAGCCAAGATGGAGGGTACAGAGTGTACATTAATGAGAAAAAAAATTGCCACGCTGCTGCAATGCAGTTAGGTGCAGGCTCCACTAGATGGCATTAAAATGGAAGCAGGACTGCACCTAAACAGAGCTTGCCTGCAGTGCAGCAGTGAGCCTACCACAGGTGGTAGCAGAAAAGTCAAACAAGCTGGGTCAAATCCTAGACTGTAGCACAGTACCAGAGGAATAAGCAAACTCACGGTCATAGACAAGCCAGGGAGTCAGAAACAGTCTGGAGCGGATAAGCCAAAAGAGAAAAGACAGAAGCCGGTCAGGATAGAAGCCAAGTCAAAACCAGAGAACCAGCACAATAAAGGGAAACACGGAGTCAAGACGGGAATAGGGGAAAACAGAGACATGGGTTCAGACAGCAAAAGCAGCAGGACAAATCAGAGCAATCAGTCAGCTACAGCAGCACTAGGCAAAAACTATAACTGACATCGCCTGCAGGAAGCAGCAACGATAAATAGCCAACCTGAACCCAGACAGAGGCTTAGAAATGTTAACTCTTGACATGGCCAGACCGGGAAATAGGGAAAACAGGATTCAAAACTCGGTCTGGATCATGCCAAAATGAACTTTTTTGAATTTACCAAATGGCTGCAATGAAACAAAGAGTGAAAAATGTAAAGGGATCTGAAAACTTTCCATACCCACTGTACGTGACAACTTCTTACAGTTATGACTTGTATCCGCAGAGGTTATAAAGAAAGACACATTTGACTTCTGACATTTCCAGAACCGTCCCCACCTGTACCAAACCTACACAAACTCCCCATCCTATGTACACGTGCGGCGTGGAACATTGATCCCAATACTTCAAGCATTGTGTCATTACTATACTTACTCTCTACACCAACAAATGCTACACAGAGTATGCCAGATGGTACTCCTAAAAATGCATGTCCAATAGAAAGTAATAATGCTCCCACTGCGCTATCTATAAATTAATAAGGCCCACATTTTGCTCCTTAACAGTATTAATACCCCTTTTAAGAATATAATGCTCCAAATTCCACCTTCAATAACAACCAATGAGTGTCCCCTTAAGGTAACAATGACCCAGGCAGAGTGTCTTCTTAAAAATTCAAAAATGCCCCAACTGCCCCTCAAAAAGTAATAATACCGAGTTCCCCTCTTAAAAACTAATAATGTCCGCTTCAGAACTAACAATACCATTAAGAATAATAAAAACAAAGCTTACACTCAACTAATCCTGAATTCCTGTCCTTCGCAGCCTTCATTTCCTCTTCTGAGACACTAACGTCCTGCAGGCCACAGACCTACAGCCAGTGGCCTACAAGACAGAAAGTGATAGGGCAGGGAGCTTGTGGCTCCCTGCTCTACCAAGGTATTGAACTTTTGATGCTGACACAATACAATGTGGCGTTGCTGAAGATCTGGGGCACCAGGCAAGAAGTTTGATAAAATTAGCTGCAGTTTTGATTTTTTTGACAACACTAAGATCTTTTGTCCCAAAGGTCTTTGAGCATGCTTTCTAAAGTCATAACAGGTATGGAAACTATAGTGATCATACGAAAACTCCAACTCCTTCAATCACGTGGCCAGTTTTGTTATCTGGGATCTACAGCATACCATCTAACTAACATCTCATCAAACATCAGGTCACAGCAGATCAGGTCTAGAATAGCAATAAAGAGTTTACTATGTAGCATCTTCACTATTGAAGCTTTGTTCTTCCTTAGTGTAGATGCCAAAATTAAAATGATTTTTACAAAATCGGTTTTAACGAGAAATCATCTACAACCCTTTTATTTGTAAAGTTTTTCTAAGCATTTCTGTATCTACCATTTTAATACTGTCTAGTTATAAACGAATCTTCTTTAGGTGATTAATGAGACTCTAGCTCCAATGTGGAATGAAATGCTGCTGTATGACAATCTTCTCATGGATGGAAATAGGGAAGACTTGAAGAATGACCCTCCAATTATCATTATTAATATTTTTGATCAAGATAAATTTGTAAGTAACATACTTGTATTACTTTTATGTCAGTATTTATGAGAGCTCAAAAGAAAAGCACATTTTTAATGTAGTGTAAACATCCATTGGATCCAATAAACTAGTGTGGAAATAATTAGTTATGGAATATTAAAACCTTACATGAAGTCATCTTCATCAATTATAAAATTTCCATTGGAATTTTTAAGTCTGCCTTTTCTAATTAATAATAATGAATTACTTTCCCATCATAAAATCTATATAATGCTTCCACTACTTGATATGTCTGTGATATGAAGACACAGCAACACATCATGAGGATGAGATTCTCTAAAAGCATCTCCTTGTAGGGAGAGAGGAAAAACATGGGCAATTGTTGTTATTGGTTCTCATTTGATGCCATTGTTAACATTTATGTTATTGCACAGCAATATTTATATTGACTTACATGGGAAACGTTTTATAAAGAATGGGTTTTTTGTCAAATCAACCATTTATTACTCTATTTCCTTTGTATGTGTTCTTTATGTATTTTTGTTAATCTGAAACGTTAATTGAAACATTGTAAAAAAAATGAACGTGTATACTGTTTCTATGAATTGTAGGGGCCACCTGACTTTTTGGGTCGAGCCTTTGCTACTCCAACTGTAACACTTTTAGAAGATGAGGATAATGAAGATGAAGGTCCAAAATATATCCAACCACCCTTGCAATTCTTTGACATCTATAAGGGTAACATGGCTGGCGGAGAGCTCATAGCTGCTTTTGAACTTATAGAACTTGAAAACAGAACATATATGAAAGAGGTATGTATATCATAGTAGTGAAATGATGGTCGGAGAAAGATTATATTGTTGCTTTTAAACCTTATGCAGTGGGAGTAAACAATACTGTAGGAAACATTCACAATGCAAATTCTACAATATATTCTAGAGTTTTGTGAGTATAAATGCTTGATGCTTACATACATAGCAAATGTACAAGGTAGCTATAGTGAAACATCATCTTCAGATTTAAGAAAACATATATTAGTATACACATACAGATGTAGCTTTCGTAAAATGACAAAGACATCCTCAATAATCCGAACCGCCAACTCCAGTCTCCAAGACTTCTTTTGAGCTGCGCCACTTCTCTGGAATGCACTACATAGGACAATTCGATTAATTCCCAATACCCACAGTTTTACACATGCCCTAAAATGTACTTCTTTAGACTGGCCTATCGCCCCATCTCACTTATGTAACTGTTCAAGTTTTGCCCTTCCAAAATTCTCTTCCAAATCCGGTCCCTCGTAGCATCTGTTCATACATCCTCCATACACTTAATAGCACTCTGTGTCTGTACTTGTACACATACTGGCTGGTGACTGGTTCATGCAGCGCTATTGAATACCCTATTTATTATAATAATGACTGGATCATACAATACTAGCCCTTTTTACCATGTACCTTTCATGTCTCCCCCATCTTCTCATAGACTGTAAGCCTGTGAGGCAGGGCCCTCACTCCTCTTGGTATGTGAGGTATTCTTATTCTGTAATGTCTTTATTGTCTGTACAAGACCCCTCTAAAATGTAAAATGCTGTGGAATATGTTAGCACTATAGCAATAAAATTATTATTATTATTATTACTCTTATTATATCTACACGACATCTAACTATACAAACTCAATTGCTGTTGTTGTATTAAATGAGTTTTCCCACACAGAAAGTACATTTTCATCAATAGAACTTGTAATAAAAATAAGTTCCATAATTGAATGTGTTAAAAAGAATGTTCCTGTGCTGAGATAATCTTATAAATGTGCTCCTGCTATGAAGTGTGTAATGGCTGTGTCTGGGCAAGCGAGGACACAAAGGAGAGTATTCAGCCAGTACAGCATGGGACCTCAGCTTATTCTTTCTGTGAGGTAAAGCTTTTCCTGCTTTTTTAAAAATATTTTTCCTCAGGAAAATAATCAGCTGAAATCTCATGCAGCCCTGTCTGTATACTCTTTAGATTCCTCCTCTGGCCAGAGGCTTGCTATGTTTAACCCCTTCATGACCGATGATGTATATTTACATCATCAACCTCGTCCCTGCCTTTGATGCGGGCTCACGCACTGAGCCCGTATCTTTACCGACACTTGAGGGCTGATTTATTGGCTGAAGCACTGCTATGTATAGAACCAAACATATATTTGGTATTGTTGCATTTAGAAATGCCCAACCTATCAAAAATATAAAATAAATAAATCTGAGTGGTAAACGGTGTGTTGTGAGAAAAAGAATCAAAAAGCCAGAATTGCGTCTTTAGTTGCCACAACAATGCAATAAAATGCAATAAAAGGTGATGAAAACATCTTATCTACCCCAAAATGGTATCAATAAAAACATCAGCTCATCGCTAAAAATAAGGCATCATCCGGCCCCAGATCCAAAAAAAGGAAATGCTACAGGTCTCGGAAAATGGCAACAAATGCAAAACATTTTTTAATACAAATTTCAGATTTTGTTTTTCAATAATACTAGAAAACACTGGCACTATCCACTAGGGGAGAGAGAGGAAAAAAAAGTGCTAGACTGCTGCTGGTGAATTCACCAGATTTTGTTTTTCACCGCTTAAATATCAAAATCTATACAAGTTTGGTATCTGTCAGACTTAACATACAGTGAACATGGTAGATTTTTTTCCCATTCTCCAGTGCACTATGTGGTAAAATCAATGGTGGCATTCAAAATTACAACTTGTCCCACAAAAAGCAATCCCTCATATGACCAAATTGATGGAAAATAAAAAGTTATGGCTCTTAGAAAAAGGGGAGGAAACAATGTAAAGGAAACCGCCCAGGGGTGAAAGGGGTTAAACCACGTTTCTGCCCGGTCAGATTAGCCATTACACAAGGTAACATTTTTAAGATTATCTCAGCACAGGAATAATTTTTCACACAACCAATTGTGGAGCTTATTTTTATTCCAAGTTCTATTGATTCAAATGTACTTTGTGAAAAAACTCTTAAGTGTTAAAGAGTTAACTTTCTGCATCGTAATATATTTCTAATTCTTTAGTTTAAGAAAGGCCACAAATGTATAAGTGGTGTAATGTGGGTGGAGGCCAAAGGCGCAGTTGCATCAATTGACAAATTTTATATGGGGTGCAACGTTTCCCCTCAAACCAACTGTCAAATCTCCAGGAGGACCCACTGTTTGATCCTCAAACAGAGCCATAGGTCAGAGTGAGCAGCACAGACCGGAAGCGATGATGCAGCAGAAATAGACTTCAGTTCTTTAAAGATAATGAACCTTAGCTGATATCAGTATACCACCTCATAAAAAAACTCCACTGTACAGCTTTCTTTTATTATTATTATTTATTTATATAGCACCATTGATTCCATGGTGCCGTACATGAGAAGGGGTTACATACAGGTTACAGATATCACTTACAGTAGACAAACTTACAATGACAGACTGATACAGAGGGGCGAGGACCCTGCCCTTGCGGGCTTACATTCTACAGGATTATGGGGAAGGAGACAGTAGGTTGGTGAGGCAGTAGCTTCGGTAGTGATGAGGAGGCAGCGAGGTCAGTGCAGGCTGTAGGCTTTCCTGAAGAGATGGGTTTTCCGGTTCCATCTGAAGGATCCGACTGTGGTTGATAGTCGGACGTGTTGGGGCAGAGAGTTCCAGAGGATGGGGGATATTCGGGAGAAGTCTTGGAGGCGATTGGATGAGGAGCGAATAAGTGTGGAGGAGAGAAGGAGGTCTTGGGAGGACCGGAGACTTTCTCAAAGCTGTTATTCACTGTCAATCAGCTGGTTACAAAACACACACTTTCTCCCAATGCTTCTTTTATCATTTTAAATACAAATTCCAATGTGCACATCTGTTTTCAAAATATATATACAGTGGCTTGAAAAAGTATTCACCCCCTTGGCATTTTTCATGTTTTGCTACCTCACAACCTGTTTTTTTTGCATCAGTTCATGTACAGAACATGCCTACAACTGCAAACAGTTGGTTTTCTTCTTATTGTGAAGCAAACAACAAATAGGACAACATAACTGAAAACTTCAGTGTGCATAACTATTCCCCTGCTGAAATCAGTACTTTATAGAGCCTCCTTTTGCAGCAGTTAGAGCTGCAAGTCGCTTTAGATAAGACTCTATGACTATGAGCTCTCCACATCTCTCCACTTCCTCAAGGCAAAACTGCTCCAGCTCCTTCAACGTAGATGGTTTCCTCTGGTGAACAGCAATCTTCAAGTCTAACCAGAGATTCTCAATTGGATTAAGGTCTAGGCTTTGACTAGGCCACTCCAAAACATTTAAAAGTTTCCCCATAAACCACTAGAGTGCTGCTATAGCAGTATGCTTTGTGTCATTGTCTTGTTGGAAGGTGAACCTCTGTCCCAGTCTCAAATCACTGACAGACTGAAACAGGTTTTGCTCAAGAATTTCCCTGCATTTTGCACCATCCATCTTCTCTTTGACTAGAGCCATTTTCAATGTCCCTGCTTCCAAAAAACATTCCCACATCATGATTCTGGCCACGCCATGGTTCACTGTAGGGATGATGTTCTTGGGGTGATGAGCTGTGTTAGGCAGTTTCACACGTCAGTGTCTGCGGTACGTGTAGTGACAGTTTTCTCACATACCGGAGACACTGACACACATAGACCCATTCAAATGAATAGGTCTATGCACATGTCAGCGTGTTTTGACGGACCGTGTGTCCGTGTGCAAAACACGCAGACATGTCCATTTTTACACTAACACACGGGCCGCAAAATGTGCTGTGCACATGGAGAACAGTGTACACTGTCCTCCATGTGCACGGACATCCGCGGGGGGAAGCAGCGCTACTTTAAGCCGCTGTTCCCCTGCGTGTGGTACTGAAGCTGGCTGTCATCCCTTCTCCCCTGCTCTGCTGGCGAGCAGTGTGAACAGGGGAGAATGAATGAAAGAAAAACCCAACATGGGGTCCCCTGTTATGATTTTCCCAATGGCAGGGAAATCAAAAATAACAAACGGACTAGCTCTCGGGTGATGGAAACTAAAGTGACCGTGACCTGAACCTGACACAACACTGGAAGTAGCCGGGGAGTGTTTCCTACGATGCCCTAGACACCACGCGCCAGCCGGAGATCTAACTACCCCTATCAGAGGAATATACAGGCCTGCCTTACCTCCAGAGATGAACCCCAAAAGGAGATAGCAGGCCCCCACAAATATTGACGGTGAGTCAAGAGGAAAAGACATACGTAGGATGAACAGCAGATTTAGCACAGTGAGGTCCGCTTACTAGATAACAGAAGTACAGGAAAGAGTTACTTCACGGTCAACTTCAAAACACAACTCAAAAACACCATCCTGAAATTACTTTAAAACTCCAGTGACAACTCATGCCACTGGAGTGGCAATTTCAGTCCACGAGAGCTTCCAGCTGCAGAGAGTCACATTGCAGATAGCTGGACAAAAAATAACATTAACAAGGAACAAAATTCAACTTAGCTGAACTGGAACTTGAGGCAGGAGAATGCAACAGAATGCTACTGATACATTGTTGGCCGGCATCGGACCAGCAGCCAAGCAGCCTTAAATAGGAAACTCCCCTAATGGGTGTCAACAGGTGATCAAGGATAGAAGAAGGCAAATAAGTGGCAATACCATAAAACACCACCGGGGGAGCCCACAAACAGAATTCACAACAGTACCCCCCCCTTAAGGAGGGGGCACCGAACCCTCACCAGAACCACCAGGGCGATCTGGATGAGCACTATGGAATGCACGAACCAAATCAGGAGCATGAACATCAGATGCTGTCACCCAAGAATTATCCTCCTGACCATAGCCTTTCCACTTAACCAGATACTGAAGTTTCCGTCTGGAAACACGGGAGTCCAAGATCTTTTCTACCACATACTCCAACTCACCCTCAACCAGCACAGGAGCAGGAGGATCAGCAGACGGAACAACCGGCACCTCATACCTCCGCAATAATGACCGATGAAAAACATTATGAATAGTAAAAGATGCTGGGAGGTCCAAACGAAAGGACACAGGATTGAGAACCTCCAGAATCCTATAAGGGCCGATAAACCGAGGCTTAAACTTAGGAGACGAGACCTTCATAGGAACAAATCGAGAAGACAACCAAACCAGGTCCCCAACACAAAGACGAGGACCGACACGCCGATGACGATTAGTGAACTGTTGAGTCTTCTCCTGGGACAACTTCAGATTGTCCACAACCTGTCCCCAAATCTGATGCATTCTATCAACCACAGCATCTACTCCAGGACAATCCGAAGATTCCAATTGACCGGACGAAAAGCGAGGGTGAAACCCTGAATTACAAAAAAATGGAGAAACCAAAGTGGCAGAACTGGCCCGATTGTTAAGGGCAAACTCTGCCAATGGCAAAAAATCAAGCCAATCGTCCTGATCAGCGGACACAAAACACCTCAAGTAAGTCTCCAAGGTCTGATTAGTACGCTCAGTCTGGCCATTAGTCTGAGGATGGAATGCAGACGAAAACGACAAGTCGATGCCCATCCTGGCACAGAACGCCCGCCAAAATCTAGACACAAACTGAGTACCCCTGTCAGAAACTATATTCTCAGGAATACCATGCAAACGCACAACATTCTGAAAAAATAGAGGGACCAGCTCAGAGGAGGAGGGCAATTTGGGCAAAGGTACCAAGTGAACCATCTTGGAAAAACGGTCACACACCACACAGATGACGGACATCCTACGAGAAACAGGAAGGTCAGAAATAAAGTCCATAGAGATGTGCGTCCAAGGCCTCTTAGGAATAGGCAAGGGCAACAACAACCCGCTGGCCCGGGAACAGCAGGGCTTAGCCCGAGCACAAACATCACAAGACTGCACAAAAATACGTACATCTCGAGACAAGGAAGGCCACCAGAAGGACCTAGACACCAGATCCCTGGTGCCAAAAATTCCAGGATGACCTGCCAACACGGAAGAGTGAACCTCCGAAATAACTCTACTGGTCCAGTCATCAGGGACAAACAGTCTACCAGGCGGACAGCGATCAGGCCTATCCACCTGAAACTCCTGCAAAGAGCGCCGCAGGTCTGGGGAGACAGCTGACAATATCACCCCATCCTTCAGGATGCCAGTAGGTTCGGAATCACCAGGCGAGTCAGGCTCAAAACTCCTAGAGAGGGCATCCGCCCTCACATTCTTAGACCCAGGCAGATATGAGACCACAAAGTTAAATCGAGAGAAAAACAACGACCAGCGCGCCTGTCTAGGATTCAGACGCCTGGCTGACTCAAGATAAATTAGATTTTTGTGGTCAGTCAAGACCACCACCTGGTGTCTAGCACCCTCAAGCCAATGACGCCACTCCTCAAATGCCCACTTCATGGCCAAGAGCTCCCGATTTCCAACATCATAATTTCGCTCAGCGGGCGAAAACTTTCGAGAGAAAAACGCACATGGTCTCATCACTGAGCAGTCAGGACCTTTCTGCGACAAAACTGCACCTGCTCCGATCTCGGAAGCATCTACTTCAACCTGGAACGGGAGCGAAACATCAGGCTGGCGCAACACAGGAGCAGAAGAAAAGCGGCGCTTAAGCTCCCGAAAGGCCTCCACAGCCGCAGAGGACCAATTAGCAACATCAGCACCCTTCTTGGTCAAATCAGTCAAAGGTTTAGCAATGGCAGAAAAACCCGCTATGAATCGGCGATAGAAATTAGCAAATCCCAAGAATTTCTGAAGACTCTTTAGAGAAGTAGGTTGTATCCAATCACAAATAGCCTGAACCTTAACAGGGTCCATCTCCATAGATGAAGGGGAAAAAATATATCCCAGAAAGGAAATTCTCTGAACCCCAAAAATACACTTTGAGCCCTTCACAAATAGAGAATTAGCTCGTAAAACCTGAAAAACTCTCCTGACCTGTTGAACATGAGATTCCCAGTCCTCCGAAAAAATCAAAATATCATCCAAATACACAATCATAAATTTATCCAGATATTCACGGAAAATATCGTGCATAAAGGACTGAAAAACGGAAGGGGCATTCGCGAGACCGAAAGGCATTACCAAATACTCAAAATGGCCTTCAGGCGTATTAAATGCGGTCTTCCACTCATCCCCCTGCTTAATCCGCACCAAATTATACGCACCACGTAGATCGATCTTAGTGAACCACTTTGCCCCCTTTATGCGAGCAAAAAGATCTGTCAGTAAAGGTAACGGGTACTGGTATTTAACAGTAATCTTATTCAGAAGTCGATAGTCGATACAAGGTCTCAATGAACCATCCTTTTTACCCACAAAGAAAAACCCTGCCCCCAATGGAGACAAAGAGGGGCGAATATGACCCTTTTCTAAAGATTCTCTGATATACTCCCGCATAGCAGTATGTTCAGGTACAGACAAATTAAACAAGCGACCCTTAGGAAATTTACTACCGGGAATCAACTCAATAGCGCAGTCACACTCTCTGTGAGGGGGGAGAGAATCAGTTTTAGGCTCCTGAAAGACATCATAAAAATCTGACAGAAATGCTGGGATCTCAGAGGGAGTAGATGAAGAAATGGGAACCAAAGGTGCATCCCCATGAATCCCCCGACATCCCCAACTCAGCACAGACATTGATCTCCAGTCCAAGACTGGATTATGAATTTGTAACCATGGTAATCCAAGTACTAATACGTCATGTAGATTATATAACACAAGGAAACGAATAATCTCCTGATGGTCTGGGGAAAGATGCATAGTCACTTGTGTCCAATATTGTGGTTTATTGCTAGCCAAAGGTGTAGAATCAATACCCTTTAAGGGAATAGAAACCTCCAGAGGCTCTAAATCAAACCCACAACGCTTGGCAAAGGACCAATCCATGAGACTCAGAGCGGCGCCAGAATCCACATAAGCATCCACAGTAACAGATGATAAAGTACAAATCAATGTCACGGACAAAAGAAATTTAGACTGCAAGGTACCCATAGAAAAAGATTTATCAACCTTTTTATCAACCTTCTTTATGCGTTTAGAGCATGCTGATATAACATGAGCTGGATCTCCACAATAGAAGCACAACCCATTTTTGCGCCTGTAATTCTGTCGTTCGCCTCTAGACAATACACTATCGCATTGCATATGCTCTGGTGCCTTTTCAGAGGTCACCGCCAAATGATGCACAGGTTTTTGCTCAGAAGATACCCCCATATGGTGCACAGGTTTTTGCTCAGAAGATACCGCCATATGGTGCACAGGTTTTTGCTCAGAAGATACCGCCATATGGTGCACAGGTTTTTGCTCAGAAGATACCGCCATATGGTGCACAGATTTGCGCTCCCGTAAACGCCGATCAATCTGGATAGCCAATTTCATGGCATCATTCAGACCTGTAGGCACAGGGAACCCCACCATGACATCCTTCACGGCATCAGAGAGACCTTCTCTGAAATTAGCTGCTAGAGCGCACTCATTCCATTTAGTAAGCACCGACCATTTACGAAATTTCTGGCAGTATATCTCAGCTTCATCTTGCCCTTGGGAAAGAGCTATCAAGGCTTTCTCAGCCAAAATCTCTAAATTAGGTTCTTCATAAAGCAACCCCAAAGCCAGAAAAAACGCATCTACATTTAATAACGCAGGATCCCCTGGCGACAATGCAAATGCCCAACTTTGTGGGTCACCCCGCAATAGAGAAATAACAATTTTAACCTGTTGTGCAGGATCACCAGCAGAGTGAGATTTCAGAGACAAAAACAATTTACAATTCTCTCTGAAATTCAAAAAACGGGATCTGTCTCCGGTAAAAAATTCAGGCATAGAGATCTTAGGTTCAGACATTGGAGCACGTATAACAAAATCTTGTAAGTTCTGGACCTTTGTAGCCAGGTTATTCAGACCTGCAACCAAACTCTGTGGATCCATGATTCAAACAGGTGTAACCAAAGCCATTCAAAGATTAAGAGGAGAGGAAAAAAAAAAAAAAAGGCTGAAGACTGCAGTTTAAGCAAGAAGTACAAATAAGCACTAAGGTGCACTTTCCAAACACAGAAGGAAAAAAAAAAACCTTTTCATATCCTTTCCTGCTTTAGTGCATAGTTTTAACACATGTGGCCGGCCAAACTGTTATGATTTTCCCAATGGCAGGGAAATCAAAAATAACAAACGGACTAGCTCTCGGGTGATGGAAACTAAAGTGACCGTGACCTGAACCTGACACAACACTGGAAGTAGCCGGGGAGTGTTTCCTACGATGCCCTAGACACCACGCGCCAGCCGGAGATCTAACTACCCCTATCAGAGGAATATACAGGCCTGCCTTACCTCCAGAGATGAACCCCAAAAGGAGATAGCAGGCCCCCACAAATATTGACGGTGAGTCAAGAGGAAAAGACATACGTAGGATGAACAGCAGATTTAGCACAGTGAGGTCCGCTTACTAGATAGCAGAAGTACAGGAAAGAGTTACTTCACGGTCAACTTCAAAACACAACTCAAAAACACCATCCTGAAATTACTTTAAAACTCCAGTGACAACTCATGCCACTGGAGTGGCAATTTCAGTCCACGAGAGCTTCCAGCTGCAGAGAGTCACATTGCAGATAGCTGGACAAAAAATAACATTAACAAGGAACAAAATTCAACTTAGCTGAACTGGAACTTGAGGCAGGAGAATGCAACAGAATGCTACTGATACATTGTTGGCCGGCATCGGACCAGCAGCCAAGCAGCCTTAAATAGGAAACTCCCCTAATGGGTGTCAACAGGTGATCAAGGATAGAAGAAGGCAAATAAGTGGCAATACCATAAAACACCACCGGGTGAGCCCACAAACAGAATTCACAACAGTCCCCCCTATGTTTTTGAACCAACCTGGCAAAACTCACAGGTGCGGGCTGCTATTCTCAGGCTGGTAAAGGGCCATGGATATGGGCACCCACAGCCTAAAAACAGCAGCCCGCAGCTGCCCAGAAAAGGCGCATCTATTAGATGTGTCAATTCTGGAACTTTGCCCAGTTCCTCCCACTTGACCTGTAGCGGTGGCAAGTGGGGTAGTGAGGGGTTAATGTTTCCTATTGTAAGGTGACATTAAGCCGGCTTAGTAATGGAGAGGTGTCAATAAGGGCACAGGATCAGTAACTAGCGGGTACGTCACTGAGTCTGTGCTCGCTGTTTCTCTTTATATGAAGATGGCTACTCTTAGTAAGCACCTGTTCACACTTGGATGTGACAGTCAGTCTTTTGATAAATGTGCAGATTGAATAGGAGCAGCAGAACTGAATAGCATAAATGATATCTTGAGATGTGTTTATACACAGGAAGAACAGGTGTATAAGCAATCGGTTATCTTGCGGCAGTCATTCACAGGAATAGAAGATTTCTGAATGTGGACAGAATAGCAACATCAGAGACAAATGTAATTAGGTACCTTGCTTGCAGAGACATAGATGTAAACAACACAATACCTTATAGCAGGCATGAAGGTATAACTTCTGGCATGACAAAATGGAACTTGAAAGCTTAGACGAGATTGTAACTTGAGGCTTGACACAGCAGACCTGAGAGAGCAATAGTAATGATATGCAGAGTGGCATTTACACATTTCTTCATCCGGGGACAAAGCACACAATTCTGGGTTCCCTGTCCCCTCTCAAAAAATTTATTAGAGATGTATTGATTAGAAAGTTGCCAAGCCCACGTAAATGAACATCACAATCACGTGTCTCATCAGACTGAAGTTGTCTGAGAATTGAACACTTCTCATCATGCTCATCTATTTTATCAGAAATGTCGTTGAGCTTTTTCCTCATATAAATCAAATTGTTCTCACACTTCCTTCAATCTGTTAGTTCTATCAATCAGTTCTTGCAATTCTACTAGTGATTGGAGAACTTCGGCAACTTCCAAAACATCAAATTCCACATTTTGCACATACTTGTTCACTTTGTGTAACCTGAGCATCACCGTTCTCTGTAATTGTGCCAGTAACACTGTTTGAAGTCTTCGCAGCTTGATGAGTGTACCGCTAGCTTCTGCTTGAGTTCCTGTATTTTGGGGTTTCATCAATTTCGAGATATCTTAGAGCATCTATGATGACAGTAGACATATAGAAGTCAAGTGATATGAATCACAAGGAATTGCTATTGTAACACCAAATCTGTAATTTTCCTTTAACATGTGATTTACTCTGAATGAGAAATAACAAATGCTTTTTTGCCAGTCACTGAGCAACACAGCGCAACCTGTAGAGATGGACGACGTAAATGTACTGCTCAATTTATTTAATGTATATGGATGTAAATTTAAAAAACAGTATTTTATATGGCCTTTTCAAAATAATACAGAAACAATTTATAAATATTTGGTTGATATTTCTTCTGTACATATGCCCATGTGACTGCTGCACCCTAGGTTATGGCCTAGATCAGCCTACAGGAATTGCTAAGAGAGTAATTAGACAGCTGACTGGAGCATAGTCTAGTGGAATCTGGGGCAACTCCTGCAAAAACATTTTTTATGAAGGTGGCATATTTCCTGAAAACTCAAGCAGCTAGAAGCTGCCTGCCTGAGTCGGTCTTAAAAGGCCTTGGATGATGACGTCAGAACTTAGTGTTTGTTTGAGTTATCATAGTAACTTGTGGCAGACTGGTATTGAGGAAGCCAGCCATAAATGAAGGAAGGAAAGCCTTTCGATGGAGCCTGTACAGAAGAGCAATGCCAGCGCAGGTGGAGAGGCACACTGTAGCTGCTTTGTCATCTCAGTCGCTGCTGCCAATTTCTAGGCAGAATCCAATAGTCAAGAGGAACTTGTCTTCGGCTGCCGCACGCTTCATCAATGGTTATCCCAAGTGTTAACAACCCACGCTATGTCCCTCACTGTACAGGATAATCATTAGGTAAGCCAGACAGCATGATATATAGGTAAAGAGACTATAACAGAACTCGTGAGATGTCATTTCAAAAAAAGTTTAACACAAAAGCAATAGAAGTAGTCAAATTGTATTGTATGTTTCTAGTTTTGCAGCATTGCTCTACAGATTTAAGAATGTCCTGTGCTTCATAATGTATTATTAGAATTAAGCATAATGCATATTATACATATTGATTTAATGTTATATATATGACTTATTTACATTACTTAAGTGAAAAGTAATTTTTTGTTTTTTGGGGGGCATATATTCTGTATTTTTTGGATAAGCAATAATTTGTTGACATTGAATTATCAAGATAATAGATCATAATGACAGTTAAGAAAGTAATTACATTCTTGAAAAGTTTTTTAAAATGGTCTTCTAAATATGTTTGCCTGCCCACTTACTTGCCGTAGGCAAGAACTACTTAATTTTTTCCCTTTTATTAATTCATTGTAGCCTGCAATACCAAAGTATGCAAAACTAACAGAACCTGAGTTTATGGATGAAACAATGGAGCGTTACATCATTCCAGAAGGAATTCGACCAGTCCTTAAGGAATTCAGAATAGAGGTAAACATGACATTATTACCAATAAATCTGTAAAGCAAACAATGTTTTAAATATAATCAATTTTGGTAATTGTGTTTCTATTCCTAATATACAGTTCAACTTTTCTTTCATTGTCTTTTTATAATTCTTTAGCCTAAAATATGGAGACAGTCAAAATGGATGGAGCATAGAAAAATTCTACCATTCATTAAAATTTTTGTCCCTGCACAAACAAAATACTTTCCTCAATATTGAAATTATAACACCAAGAAGGTAAAGTTGCACTTGGGCATCCACATCATCAAGATCTCCTGCTGGCAGCTCCTTTTAACAATTGCCGACCAATGATTTCCTAGATGTGATTGATGGGAGTCCAATCCAGAGATGCTGCAGGCCATGGTAGTATGATTAGGCCACACAAGCTTCTATCAGTAGCACAAGGAACATGCTTCCTAGTTTTGTTGTCCAAATTAAGGCAATTATTGTATCCAAGACATCAGTGGTACTCATCATTGAAAATAATAGACCTCTATTCCATCCATTATTGCTCCATTACAGCCTTTGGCCTCCATATGGAGATCATGTGGGCAACACCATGAAGAGGCCTTTACAAAACAACATCACACTGCTACTACTCTCAGGACTATGGTGTGGGATGGCATAATTTACTGTAGCCGGACCGCTATACTCACCATTCCAGACACATAACAGATTGGCGTTAGATTGATTTCGTAATGGAATCAATGGTATGACCATTTCTCAAAAATGTCCCAGGAGCCATTTTTCAACACAACAACGGCAGGCCGCAAGTTGCTTGTGCTACTGTAAGCAGCCTAATCATGCTACGATAGCCAGCATGGTCCTTAGAACTTCTTTCTACCTGAGCACATCTGGAACGCCATTGGTCAGCAATTGAAAAGTGAGTTGTCAGCAGTGGATCTTGATGATTTGAGTGCCTAAGTACATTTACTATGGCAAATCATTTCTCAGACAACTCTTAATAAACTCATATTCGATTCGATGCTGAATAAGTGAAGATGTATTGCGTAGCATTAACATGTTTATTGAACCTGTGAATTCCAAACTTTTCCTTCTTTGTAATGCAATTTCAATGTTGAGGAGTGTAATATAAGAAAGCAGCAGTGTTATTAAGGTACTGTATGGCGTGATTATTTCTGCACTGTATGATAGCATTATTTGGTATCCTATATAGAATGCACTTAGCATGTAGATAAGTTAGGCCATGGAAACAATGATTGAAGTATAGATTATATGCATGGACATTTTCAACACACTTGTATTTATCGTTTATTTGCGTGTTTTTATTTTTAGGTTCTTTTCTGGGGACTGCGAGATTTACGAAGGATAAACTTATTTGAAGTTGAGCAACCTCAGGTGCGGATTGAATGTGCTGGAAAAATAGTGGAATCTGAGGTTATACTGAGCTACAAAGAATTTCCCAATTTCACTGAACTTGTGAAATGCATCGATGTGGTGAGTAGTACAACACTGCCAGATTTTTTTTTCTATTCTCTGTTTTTTTTTGCAAGAGCATTGGCCATACATAAAATACCTGCACTGTTCCAATAGTTCATCTATATATATTTTAAGCATATTTAATTGGCCATTATGTTTGTAAGATAACATGGCATTTTTTGGATCTCTCAATTAGAACATTGAATATATGAACTGTGAGTACATTTTTGTACATACTGTATGTACTATAAGTAGAATCACAGAAGTACATTTATGAGGCTGACATGACAAATTGTAACAGAAAAAAATGTTGAATATTATCAATGCAATTACAGCAACTTCCAGAGCAAGCGTATCTCCATCCGCCTCTGAGTATCTTTGTAGTTGAAAAACGAGCATTTGGCCGCTCTGTTATGGTTGGATCTGCAGTGGTGTCTCATCTTATGAAGTTTGCACCAAAGGAATTGGAAGAGAAGAGTGAAGAAACAGAAGATAAGAGTAAGAATTACATTACAGTGAAAATCTAAAAATGTAGCCCTTTGCTATTTTTAATGTATTTGTCTTCAAAACCATCTATACAGTGCAGTCACAAAAATTCAACCCAAACTAAATTTATTAACAAAATTTACAAACAATATAAATACCTCAACATAACTAACATAATAAGTTGTTTCTTCAAATTCAACACAAAATTCCATTTTTACTCACTATTTATGCAATCTTGGTATGCAGCAAAACACCAGTTTCTGGCAGTGTTGTTGAGGTGTCTTTGTCTATTTCTTTTCAGCAATTGCACCCATTTCATTTTCCCTCAGGAATGAGTGCTACAAACTTCTTAAAATCCCACTAAAGATTTTCTATGGGATTCAAGACACTGTGAAGGCTTCTCCAAAATATTCCTGGATTCCTTCTGAAAACAAGTCTTGGTGGATTTTGAGGTGTTTTGGGGAAAATTATCATTATCAAGGTTCAATGATGTCCAAGCTTCAGCTTCTTCACATAAGCATGATGTTTTCTCCAAGGATTTCCGGATACTTTACTGAATCTATCTCTTCAGACACTGCAGGTTTACAGTGTAAGAGAAAGCAAAGCCGCCCCACTGCCATGCTTTACTTTAGGCAGGATGTTCTTTTCAGTATATGCTGCATTCTTACTTCTCCAGACATACCACTGACCCATAGGCCTGAAAAGTTTAAATTTTGTACATTGGTCCACATAACAGATTCCCAAATCATCTGTGACTCATTTATTTGGTTAAACATACTAGTTCCAATTTTCTTGGGCTTTTGGATAAGTAGAGATGTTTGGTATGCAAACTGAAACTTCACTCTCTGTTGTGACTGAAGCTTGCTTCAGGTCTTTTCCTGTGACTTCAGTATTTTTGACCATCTCCTCAGGAATCTGGTGGCAGCCGGTGATTACTTACTCTTTCTACCTCTTCTAGGTAGTATAGCCAGTGTTCTTTTAACTTTGATCTTATGAACTATGCTTCCAGTTGTATCTCTAGGAACATGCAATGCCTTTACTATCATTGCCTAGCTCTTTCTTTGTGGAAAACAATGTTCTAATCTCCTAACTTTGTGTAGCACTTTTGATCTAGACATATGCCTAACATGCAATCAAACATCACAGTTAACAAACCTCTAGCCAGGCCAGGTATTTGATGTGTTTTACATCAGGCACACCTGATGCAACTAATACAAATCTTGATTATGATACAACACCTTATTTGCAAATGTGTGCTCTTATGTGTTATCGTTTACAGCAGGAAGGGGAATATATTAAAAATATAATGTCATAGGGTTATCGCAACAGAGAGGAGCCAGAAGATCGCAGCATCTGATTGCTCCTACTCCTGCACTGAAAAGAAGCACTTCACCTTCCTTTTATTATTATTATTATTATTATTATTATTATTATTTATTTATATAGCACCATTAATTCCATGGTGCTGTACATGAGAAAGGGGTTACATACAGAGTTATAGATATCATTTACAGTAAACAGGTTTACAGTGACAGACTGGTACAGAGGGGAGAGGACCCTGTCCTTGCGGACTTACATTCTATGGGATAGTGGGGAAGAGACAGAAGGTAGGGGGTGAGGCGGCGGCGGCTCTGGCGGTGGTGAAGTGGCGGCTCGGTTATTGTAGGCTGTAGGTGCAGCGCCCCCACTGCCGCAGGGCCGAGGGATACCTGGTACCGGGCCTCTGAGTCTCTGCTCTGGGGTTGTCACGGTGGCTAGGCCCGGTCCGTGACCCTGCTGAGGGGCGCACAATAAAAGGTGGTGGTATGATGGTGCTGATGTTATGGTGCGGTGTAGTGCCGGTCACGGTCAATAACGAGGACACCAAGTTGCAGTCTCTTTACCTCTTTACTGAAGGCTTCTGAGTCTTCAATCCGGAATACGGTTAACAGGGCTGCGCAAGTCCGGCCGGTCCGATGGGACCTCCAGAGTTCCCTTTGCAGGTGGAAATCTGTGCCTACCTTCCTGCGCTTGTGTTGTGGTCCTCCCCTGCTGTGCTTACGGGATAGTACCCCACAACTGTTGTGTCTGTTTCTCGTGTTCCCTCACAACTCGATTCTCATGTTCTCCCTCTACGTCCCCCTGATCTTACGGATAGGATGCACCCGTATGACGGGGAGGCTCGGAGCTCTTCTGGGACTCCAGCATCGCCCCACTCCTGTTGTTACCCCCCTGAGTCTTCCTGGGTCTGGGTGAGACAGCCCGCCTGTAACTGACTGTCCTGCCGTAGGTTTAAAGTTTGGCTTGGAGCTCTATACTTCCTCGGCGTTCCGGCCACCGGTTATGCGCCTCAATAGGATGTTGCCTCGTCTTACAGCACGACTCCTACTGGTATTCTCCTTGTTGCGTTGATCTCGTTTCTCACTCAGCACAATATACCTCGCTTCTTGTCCTTTCTTGGGGTACCGACGCTATATCGTGCAGGCGCGGTCCCGTAACGTTCTTCTCTGTTTGCTAGGCCTCTGTCAGGATCCCACCCCTGACAGGGACCCCTCTGAGTTTCTCCCCGCAACACCCTCTGCCACAGGGTGCTGCCTGTTCAATTCCCAGTCAGCTTCTCCCTAACTTCCTGCCTAACCCCCAGTTTTACCAGACTGTGAGGAGTGGCCTAATAAATAGAACCCTTAGCTCCCCCTGGAGGCCAGACTGTGAAATGTATTGGTGTTTGTGATACCTGGTCAGATGAACTCCTTCAGTGCCATCAGACGTACCATAGCCCCCCTTAGCGGCGGAGCCACAGTACAGCAACGACCAGGACTCTGGGGCGCTGCACTCCCCCCCGGTTAAATCCTGTACTCTTGGACTGGGGAGAAAACAACAATACAAGTTAGCAAAAAGACATACAATTTTGAAAATGCAAGTACAAGTAAACTTTTTAACAGAGCTTCCCTTTATGGGAGGTGAGGACACTTGAACGTTACAAACATAGTTTAATACTTCAACTAACTTACTATAAATAACTTTTCTTACCCAACCGGGTATTCTACTCAGTGCAAAACTTGTGAACAATAATTTAACATTGCCTTTAAGGACGTACTTGCTAAATCCACTAAAGACCTTCTTATATCACATATAAGGCTAATTAACGTTTTTGCATTCTCCTACTTTACGTCTGCAGGACCGCCTGTCCTAACTGCTCCAGACCTACTGCCTCTCCTTTCTGTACAGGACCGCCCCTTTCCGCCCGGGCCTACTGTCCTTCCACTACCATACACAGTATAGAACATATCATTTTTCTTTCAGTTCGAGATCACTGAGCCATCTCTGTATGGCTCCTAGGAGGACTCACTAACTAACCCCGTACGGGTTCACTTCCTGTCCTCGTTCTTCTATCAACATCATTAAACATTTCTTACAATCAACCAGTTAGTTACATTTAACTTTTGCATATCAGCATCATTACTTTCTTTCAAAACATCATCATTCTTTAAGTGCCTTCGATGAACATCCCCTTTAAGAGGGGACCAAGTCTCTATGAGGTAGTGCAACTTCTCAAGCTGCAAGTCCGTTCGCAATAAGGACTCCGGTAATGTCTTCAAAACAGTATCTTCGCAAAGAGTCCTTTTCTTGTATAAAACCAGTAGAGAGCACCTTTAAGAAGGTGCAAACTATTTACAACATTAGTTTTTGAATCATTCACCGTCCATGATTCGGTAGTCTTTATAACATGGGTAAACAGGGAGCAAAAAGGAAAATAAAAAAACAAAAATAAAAGCAATAGGGATCCTGGGTAAACGAAGAGATCCCTTTAAGAATAACCCTAGTCGGATTTAAAGCAGCAAAAAGCAGGGAAACAAGCAGTTAACTATTTACATATCCATGGCATCGAGGTTTACTCTCGCTCTGGCGGCCGTAGCTCCGCATAGACCTCGCTCGGCAAGGTGATCGGCGAGATCGGGGCCTTTAAGAAGTGCTCCATACCCGGGGCCTGGTCCCCAGGTGTAAGGCGCTGGAGTCTATAGGTCCCAGGGAGAGGGGGTGCCGCAACGGGGCCTATCAGCAAGTCATCTGCTGGCGAGGCAGGGTCGTTCTTCATACCTGCTTCATATGCGGTCCCTCCGGTGCCGATCTGCTCCGTCTCCGCTGGGATCTGGAACGCTGGTTGCAGGGCCTTGCGCTGCGGCGTTGTCATCTCCGTTTGCAGCATCTCGCTTTTTGGCAGGGCATTGCTTTCTGGCTTTGGAGCACTGGAACTTCTTTCTTGCTCCAGACCAGATGAGGCTGCCGACAGATGTCTGGTGAGGCTCCCGATGATGGTCTTCTTCCACCCGGCCTCAGTGCTCAGCTGCGTCCGCAGGAGTTGGTGGATCAGCTCGTCCGCTCCGGTCTGCAGGAGGTCAACATCAGCGGTGGAGGCCTGGTTGCGGTGCCCCTCCGGGTAGCTGGGGGAGTCCTCTGCTCCTACCCCACGCTCCGACTCCGGGTGGCTCGCCATGGCGTCCTCCATGTCGCTGACTCCTTCTTCCTGGTCCTTTTCGCGCTCTCTCCTCCGTGGGCGGTTTCGTTTTCTTTGTCTCTGCCCACCATTGAGGATCAGGAGGCGGATCTCGGCTGCTGACG
The DNA here is from genome assembly GCF_051348905.1 of Ranitomeya variabilis. NCBI lineage: Eukaryota > Metazoa > Chordata > Amphibia > Anura > Dendrobatidae > Ranitomeya > Ranitomeya variabilis. Next base: position 483,692,083 of record NC_135235.1, read on the forward strand.
GACACGTCCTCAAGGGGCCGAAATATTTAGACTGGGCGGCCATTGTCTTTCACGCTCTTCAGCTTGTTCACGCCCACTTCCACGCCCTTCTTCGTCTCCTGCGCTCTCCTTAGCGATGTAATGGCGGCGGTTTTGGCGGGAACTTTTGGCGGCAAGTGGCAATTCACAGTCTTTGCAATAAGTCACAGTCCAAGCACAATAAATCACAGTTCCAAGGCACACATGACCTGATTCTTCAGGCTTAAGTAGATCCTGTTCGTGACGCCAAAATTGCAGCGCCCCCACTGCCGCAGGGCCGAGGGGTACCCGGTACCGGGCCTCTGAGTCTCTGCTCTGGGGTTGTCACGGTGGCTAGGCCCGGTCCGTGACCCTGCTGAGGGGCGCACAATAAAAGGTGGTGGTATGATGGTGCTGATGTTATGGTGCGGTGTAGTGCCGGTCGCGGTCAATAACGAGGACACCAAGTTGCAGTCTCTTTACCTCTTTACTGAAGGCTTCTGAGTCCTCAATCCGGAATACGGTTAACAGGGCTGCGCAAGTCCGGCCGGCCCGATGGCACCTCCAGAGTTCCCTTTGCAGGTGGAAATCTGTGCCTACCTTCCTGCGCTTGTGTTGTGGTCCTCCCCTGCTGTGCTTACGGGATAGTACCCCACAACTGTTGTGTCTGTTTCTCGTGTTCCCTCACAACTCGATTCTCATGTTCTCCCTCTACGTCCCCCTGATCTTACGAATAGGACGCACCCGTATGACGGGGAGGCTCGGAGCTCTTCCGGGACTCCAGCGTCGCCCCACTCCTGTTGTTACCCCCCTGAGTCTTCCTGGGTCTGGGTGAGACAGCCCACCTGTAACTGACTGTCCTGCCGTAGGTTTGAAGATTGGTTTGGAGCTCTATACTTCCTCGGCGTTCCGGCCACCGGTTATGCGCCTCAATAGGATGTTGCCTCGTCTTACAGCACGACTCCTACTGGTATTCTCCTTGTTGCGTTGATCTCGTTTCTCACTCAGCACAATATACCTCGCTTCTTGTCCTTTCTTGGGGTACCGCCGCTATATCGTGCAGGCGCGGTCCCGTAACGTTCTTCTCTGTTTGCTAGGCCTCTGTCAGGATCCCACCCCTGACAGGGACCCCTCTGAGTCTCTCCCCACAACACCCTCTGCCACAGGGTGCTGCCTGTTCAATTCCCAGTCAGCTTCTCCCTAACTTCCTGCCTAACCCCCAGTTTTACCAGACTGTGAGGAGTGGCCTAATAAATAGAACCCTTAGCTCCCCCTGGAGGCCAGACTGTGAAATGTATTGGTGTTTGTGATACCTGGTCAGATGAACTCCTTCAGTGCCATCAGACGTACCATAGCCCCCCTTAGGGCTCATTTCCACATGCGAGGCACACGTCCGTATCTCGCATGTGGAAACCAAGCTGTGGAGCCGGCACTGAGGAGCGGAGCGTGCGGCCGCATAGGAACACATGGAGCTGCACAGCTCCGCTCCAAAGTGCCGGCGCCAGAGCTTGGTTTCCACATGCGAGATACGGATGTGTGCCTCGCATGTGGAAATGAGCCCTTAGCGGTGGAGCCACAGTACTGCAATGACCAGGACTCTGGGGCGCTGCATAGGCTTTCCTGAAGAGATGGGTTTTCAAGTTCCGTCTGATGGATCCGAGGGTGGTGGATAATCGGACGTGTTGAGGCATGGAATTCCAGAGGATGGGGGATATTTGGGAGAAATCTTGGTGGCTGTTGTGTGAGGACCGAATAAGTGTGGAGGAGAGTAGGAGGTCTTGGGATGAACGAAGATTATGTGAGGGAAGATAGTGGGAGATTAGTTCAGAGATATAGGGAGGGGACAGGTTGTGGATGGCTTTGTAGATCAGTGTTAGTAGTTTGAACTGGATTCGTTGGGGGATTGGGAGCCAGTGGAGGGATTTGCAGAGGGGAGAAGCAGGGGAGTAGCGAGGAGAGAGGTGGATTAGGTGGGCAGCAGAGTTGAGGACAGACTGGAGTGGTGCAAGAGAGTTAGCGGGGAGGCCACAGAGGAGGGTGTTGCAGTAATCAAGGCGGGAGATGATGAGAGCATGCACAAGAGTTTTGGTAGATTGTGGACTGAGGAAGGAACGGATTCTGGCAATATTTTTGAGTTGGAGGCGACAGGAGGTGGCAAGAGCTTGGACGTGAGGTTTGAAGGACAGGGCTGAGTCAAGAGTTACTCCGAGGCAGCGGATTTCAGTAGCGGGAGAGAGCGTGATGCCGTTCTCCATAATAGATAGATTGGGTAGGGGGGATACGTGAGGTGGGGGAAAGATGATGAATTCGGTTTTGTCTACATTGAGTTTTAGGAAACGAGAGGTGAAGAAGGAGGATATGGCTGACAGACACTTCGGGATTCTGGACAGCAGGGAGGTGACATCTGGGCCAGAGAGGTGTTTATTTATTTTGGCAGAACAGGGGTTAATCGGCCAAGTTGGAAGCTCAGTTAGCCACTCTTATCCCCTATATAATCTGAGTCTTGATTCAAACACATGTCAGAGCTAGATTATGCTACATGGAGAGGTGTTTTTGGTGTTTATGTGAGGAGTTATCTGTGACTGTTGCATGGTGATAAATCCCTTCCCTCCTCTTATTTAGGTTTTTCGCCATTTTCCATCCCCCGTGTATTCCTCTGTTATATGTGAGTGAATATTTGTATGCCTGATATTTTCAGTTACCCCTTGTTCATGTTGCCTTGTTCATTGGGTTGGTATACTGCGGTGCACAGTAGCGCTCCTCTTCCCTGGGTGGAGGAAAGGAACAGACGGAGGGCTGATTCAGGAGATAAGGCAAGGGTGGCAGATCCAACATCTTCTCCTTCAGAAATATCTCGGGGAATACGGCAAGCTAGGGTGCCCCCTAGTGTTAGGGATAGAGAAGAAGCCCCTGGTCCTGCATCACCCAATAGTGGAGTTGTGACATACAGCTCTGGCAAAAATTAAGAGACCACCACATCAAAACCCTGTCATGGGCAGCCCAATCTCCAGACCTGAACCTCATTGAAAATCTCTGGAATGTAATCAAGAGGTTGATGGATAGTCAAAAGCCATCAAACAAAGAAGAACTGCTTAATTTTTTGCACTAGAAGCAGTGTGAGGGTCTGTGCACATGTTGCGGATTTGGCTGCGGATCCGCAGTGGATTGCCCTGCGGATTCGCAGCAGTTTTCCAAGCATTGTACAGTACCATGTAAACCTATGGAAAACCAAATCCGTAGTGCCCATGCTGCGGAAAATTCAGCGCGGAAACTCTGAGGTTTATTTTCCTCAGCATGTCAATTCTTTGAGCGGATTCCGCAGTGTTTTACACCTGCTCCTCAATAGAAATCTGCAGGTGTAAAAACGCATGTAAAATCCGCACAAAAAAAGCAGGAAATCTGCGGTAAATCTGCGGGTGAAACACAGGTAAAACGCAGTGTGTTTTACCTGCGGATTATTCAAAAACGTTGCGGAAAAATCCGCACACAAATCCACAACGTTGGCACATAGCCTGAAAGGTTGGTGGAAAGCATGCCAAGACGCATTAAAGCTGTGATTGAAAATCATGGTTTTTCCACAAAATATTGATTTCTGAACTCTTCCCGAGTTAAAACATTAGTATTGTTGTTTCTAAATGATTATGAACTTGTTTTCTTTGCATTATTTGAGGTCTGAAAGCACTGCTTTTTGTAATTTTGACCTCCTTTTCAGAAAAAAATACACAATTTATTGCTTGGAACTTCGGAGACATGTTGTCAGAAGTTTATAGAATAAATGAACAATTTACATTTTACTCAAAAATATACCTATAAAGAGAAAAATCAGACAAACTGAACATTTTGCAGTGGTCTCTTAATTTTTTCCCCAGAGCTGTATAACTAATATAAGAAGCCACTTGCTCCTTTAGTTGTTTTGAGCTATCTACATTTTTCTTGACTGGCTTATTGCAAATAGCAGAAATTGTGCCCAAAAATCTGATTTGCAATAAATTTGAATATTTTGATTGCGACTGTACATCATAGTATCTGTAACTTACCACAGGTTTAATTCAAAGCTGCAGCAACATAAAGATAGATTAGAAACTTTAAATTTTCCAAATATAGATTTAGACCCAAGTAAGTTCATAAAGAAACATGGCTGGACTACATTGCTTTTAATAAATCTGAAACAATGGATTTTATATTTTTGCAGAGAAGAAAGTCTTTCATCGGTTGAATTCTCAGCCATCAGTAATCAATGTGGAGCAGGAGGAAAGGGATGGAAAGTTCAATCCTCTTAACCTAGTAAAGGTATTGTACGACCAATAGATTATAATATAATTTTACATAAAAATGCATCAGAGAAGTATAATAATAATAAATACTATATAGCATTTTACAAATGGAAGGTAATACACAAGTAAATAAGTAATAAATATTTTAAATAATTTCATTCTGAAATATAGTCATGGATGAATTCAATCAAAATCTATGTACTAAACCTTTTCAGACACGACTATTTTTTATTCCATTTTTTTTTCTTTGCCTTCCAAGGGCCATAAGTTTGTTATTTTTCACTTAACATAGCTGTTAAAGGACCATTTCAGTGGGTTTTTTTTTTTTAGTGCCGCAGTGGTGCTACTAAACTAAGGTCCTTGCCCCCTGTCTTATACTCACCCTCTGGCGTCTACTCTTCACCTTTTTTTTGAGCCGTTCCGGTTCTGTGGCGCCATCTTGTAGCCACTCATTCTGACTGGCTGGAAGTCAGAAGCTACCTCACAACCTCTCAATGCAAGTCTTTGACAGCCTGAACGAGGCCAGAACGAGGCTCTCATAGACATGTATGGAGTTGTGACCTCCAGCTCACTCGATAAAACATCCGACAGGTGAAGGTGGTGGCAGGCAAGTGTCAGATTAGGTGCAGGGACCTTGCATAAGATGCACCATTCCAGCACTGCAATTAAAAAAAAAGAAAACTTGTTTTCAGATGTGAATTATGCAATTAACTTTACCACTAATTCCAAACGGGGTGAAACTGAAAAAAAAACAACACCAACTTTACGGTTAGAGTTTTCTTTACACGACATTCACTTTGTGGTAAAAATTACCTGGAAACTTAGTTCTAGGGTTCTATATTAACTTTAGTACTACTAAATTGATATAGTTTTTTTTTTTGCTACTTAAAAAAACTTGTCTTCAGTTACCATATTTTGGGAACCATAACTTTATTTTTTGGGTCATTAGCATTGTACAAGGGCTTGTTTTTGCGGAATGAGCTGTATTTTTTATTGGTACCATTTTGGGGTCAATACAACTGATCTAATCTTTTTTTATTTCATTTTTTGTGGCAGTGATGTGAACTAAAAACAGGAATTCTGCCATTATTTTTTTGTTTTTTTATATTGGTAAACTGAAAATATCCAATAAAGCCAAGGTACAGATTCGACTTCATAGGCGTAGTAACATGGCTGCCACTGGGACCTTCATTAGACCCCGGCTGTCATAACAAAACATCAGCGTCCGAAATCACATTACTGAGGACACAACTGCCCTCCATTCTTACCTCTTAAATGTTTCAGCAATTATTCTCAGGTGCAGGTAACCCACTTTATGTGGAGCTTGTCGCCAAAGGGTTAATTCAACAAATAGAGCTTTAGGGACATGGTCTAGTTTTTCATTATCTCATTATAAGTGCATTATGTAATTTATGCTAATTTCTATCTCCATGTTTCAGGAACCTTTCAAGAGCTTAGGAAAAACAGTTACCAAAGATGAAGAGCTAGAAGAAGAGCGACCGGATCCTGAAGAGCTGGACTGGTGGTCTAAATACTATGAATCTCTAAGGGACATGGAAGATCATGTATGTGCCAATTGCTTCTTCATAGAAGTAATAGGAAAAAGTTACAGAAAGCTAAAATATTAAGATCTTTATCCTTCCTGAGCCTAGCCCTGTGTCTCCGCCACTGCCCCAATCTATGCCGTTTGGCTGCAGTGGTAATGTCACGTCGGCATCACTGCCACCAATCACTGAACTCAGCAGTTCTGGAGAATCCTTAATAAGTGAACACTTTTTTTTCTTGGAGCGAAATGCATCTAGTAACCTATGTCCAGCTTATTGCATAGAGGGATACTACTACTATATATACATCTATTGTTTTATTGTAGATGGATGCAGCTGACGAAGATGATGAAGGTGAAAATGAAGAAGGTGGAGGTATGAAACCCATGAAATTAGTGTTCTTTTCACAAAGTGATGCACTGAGTCATGTACATTCGATGTGCTGAACGAAGCTCCGTTTTATACCATTTTTTGAACCGATCATAAAGGATAATTTGAAGGTCTTTTAGGATTATAGACATAAAACGCATTAATATTGTCAGACGTAAAGTTGTTCATTTCCTTTTCAAATGTTGTTATCATATCTAGGTTCGTACTGATGGGATGGTCAATGAATTATGTAATTACACAATATCTTACATATTGTTATATGCATCTTGCATTTAGATGGAATGAATATCCACTCTATAGATGCTGCAGGCGAGGAAGAAGTAGTGGAAGTGGAAATTGTGAAACCAAAAAGGAAACCCATTTCCACTTTGAAGGTATGCTTGGGTTATATGGTCTTATATAGTGGAAGGAAACGTTGAAATGTCGCTGAGCTCAAACTGGCAAGGTGAATACTGGGGGTGCCTTTTACTCTTCTGGCATGTTAGATTTCCTGGTTGGATTGAGGTGGAATGTATCCCTGATATAACATGACAATACTTAAATGGAATCTGTCAGCAGGTTTTGCTGTGGATTCTAACAGCAGCATAATGTGGAGACAGACAGCCTAATTTCAGCAATGTGTCACTTACTGGGCTGCTTGGTGCAGTTTTGATAAAATCACTGTTTTGTCTGATGTGGATGTAGTATTAAGACTTCTGGCCATGTGTAACCCCGCTCGCACTCCTGCCTGGCAGCTTCCTGTGTACATGTGTACTGTGTGCAAGCTGCAAATCAGTGGTGTGGGGCGGGATTATACAAATTACCCTGACTAGCCAGCACATGAGATCTAGTCCTGCAGTTTAATCTCCTGCTGATAAATCACTAATTGTATTGAAATTACAGCCCACAGCCCAGCAAGTGACACATCCCTGGAATCAGGATCTCTGCCTCAACATTATGCTGCTCTCAGCTTTAAATAACAAAAACCTGGTGACAGATTCACTTTAAAGTGGTTTTAACCCACTATTTTTGTTTACAAAAGCACGCAAGATGGTTTGATAAAAAGCAAACCCAGTTTACCTGTTCCAGCTGCTTTTCTCCAAGTGCATTATTCTCTGATTGGTCTCTTTGCTTCCTCCTCTGGCTAGGATGGGCATGAGTCAACAACACCAGCCAAATACTGACTGCAGCAGTGACAAATATGTATCCGTTTGTCACATGCCCATGTAGCCAAAGCAGGATGTACAGTTCAGGTTCTATAGACAAGTAGGGAAACAGAAACAATCGGGCTACTTGCACAGTGAACAAGTCTGTAGGAACATGTTCACACACCACCAAGAAACTTGAAGACACAAAAAAGCACAGTAAGACCAAAAGCACTATGTTGCAAAAAAATCACAGTGATAAGCAAGTGCTAGTAAAAAGATGGAAAAAACAAGGTATTTGGTTGATACGTTTTTGCAAAAAATGTATACTAAGCTGCTCCACCAAATGTCAAGGTATACTCATATAGAGAAGTCCTAACTGATGTATGCAATCCCTGTCTGATGTATTTAAAAACCTGATCATCTGTATATTACCTGTATAAGCAGGGTTCAGAGAGGAAATGTCCATGTGGACACGTTGAATGGAACAGCTTTTGTGCAAATGGCCCACAAGGAGTGGTGGATAACTCCCCAGTCTTGTAGCACAAGAGAACAATTATGGAAACAAAAACACATGGGCTACTTGCACAGTGAACAAGTCTGTAGGAACATGTTCACACACCACCAAGAAACTTGAAGTCACAAAAAATCACAGTAAGACCAAAAACACTCTGTTGCAAAAAAAATCACAGTAATAAGCAAGTGCTAGTAAAGCTAGTACAGGTAATATACAGATTTTCAGTTTGCAAAAAACGTATCAACCAAATACCCTGTTTTTTCCATCTTTTTACTAGCACTTGTGTTATGGTTCTCAATGGCAAGAGAACATAGCCCAGCATACATAGGAACTAGCTCTTGGAAGGATGGAAACTTAAACTGACCATGAACTAAACCTGCCGCACAACTAACAGTAGCCGGGTAGCGTAGCCTGCGTTTTATCCCTAGACGCCCAGCGCCGGCCGGAGGACTAACTAATCCTGGCAGAGGAAAATATAGTCCTGGCTCACCTCTAGAGAAATTTCCCCGAAAGGCAGACAGAGGCCCCCACATATATTGGCGGTGATTTAAGATGAAAATGACAAACGTAGTATGAAAATAGGTTTAGCAAAATCGAGGTCCGCTTACTAGATAGCAGGAAGACAGAAAGGGTACTTTCATGGTCAGCTGAAAACCCTATCAATACACCATCCTGAAATTACTTTAAGACTCTAGTATTAACTCATAACATCAGAGTGGCAATTTCAGATCACAAGAGCTTTCCAGACACAGAAACGAAACTGCAGCTGTGAACTGGAACAAAATGCAAAAAACAAACAAGGACAAAAGTCCGACTTAGCTGGAAGTTGTCTGGTAGCAGGAACATGCACAGAAAGGCTTCTGATTACAATGTTGACCGGCATGGAAGTGACAGAGGAGCAAGGTTAAATAGCGACTCCCACATCCTGATGGGAACAGGTGAACAGAGGGGATGATGCACACAAGTTCAATTCCACCAGTGGCCACCGGGGGAGCCCAAGATCCAATTTCACAACAGTACCCCCCCCTCAAGGAGGGGGCACCGAACCCTCACCAGAACCACCAGGGCGATCAGGATGAGCCCTATGAAAGGCACGGACCAGATCGGAGGCATGAACATCAGAGGCAGTCACCCAAGAATTATCCTCCTGACCGTATCCCTTCCATTTGACCAGATACTGGAGTTTCCGTCTGGAAACACGGGAGTCCAAGATTTTTTCCACAACGTACTCCAACTCGCCCTCAACCAACACCGGAGCAGGAGGCTCAACGGAAGGCACAACCGGTACCTCATACCTGCGCAACAATGACCGATGAAAAACATTATGAATAGAAAAAGATGCAGGGAGGTCCAAACGGAAGGACACAGGGTTAAGAATCTCCAATATCTTGTACGGGCCGATGAACCGAGGCTTAAACTTAGGAGAAGAAACCCTCATAGGGACAAAACGAGAAGACAACCACACCAAGTCCCCGACACAAAGCCGAGGACCAACCCGACGCCGGCGGTTGGCAAAAAGCTGAGTCTTCTCCTGGGACAACTTCAAATTGTCCACCACCTGTCCCCAAATCTGATGCAACCTCTCCACCACAGCATCCACTCCAGGACAATCCGAAGATTCCACCTGACCGGAGGAAAATCGAGGATGAAACCCCGAATTACAGAAAAAAGGAGACACCAAGGTGGCAGAGCTGGCCCGATTATTGAGGGCAAACTCCGCTAAAGGCAAAAAAGCAACCCAATCATCCTGATCTGCAGACACAAAACACCTCAAATATGTCTCCAAAGTCTGATTCGTCCGCTCGGTCTGGCCATTAGTCTGAGGATGGAAAGCAGACGAGAAAGACAAATCTATGCCCATCCTAGCACAGAATGCCCGCCAAAATCTAGACACGAATTGGGTTCCTCTGTCAGAAACGATATTCTCCGGAATACCATGCAAACGAACCACATTTTGAAAAAACAGAGGAACCAACTCGGAAGAAGAAGGCAACTTAGGCAGGGGAACCAAATGGACCATCTTAGAGAAACGGTCACACACCACCCAGATGACAGACATCTTCTGAGAAACAGGAAGATCCGAAATAAAATCCATCGAGATGTGCGTCCAAGGCCTCTTCGGGATAGGCAAGGGCAACAACAATCCACTAGCCCGAGAACAACAAGGCTTGGCCTGAGCACAAACGTCACAAGACTGCACAAAGCCTCGTACATCTCGTGACAGGGAAGGCCACCAGAAGGACCTTGCCACCAAATCCCTGGTACCAAAGATTCCAGGATGACCTGCCAACGCAGAAGAATGAACCTCAGAAATGACTTTACTGGTCCAATCATCAGGAACAAACAGTCTACCAGGTGGGCAACGATCAGGTCTATCCGCCTGAAAATCCTGCAAGGCCCGCCGCAGGTCTGGAGAAACGGCAGACAATATCACTCCATCCTTAAGGATACCTGTAGGTTCAGAATTACCAGGGGAGTCAGGCTCAAAACTCCTAGAAAGGGCATCCGCCTTAACATTCTTAGAACCCGGTAGGTATGACACCACAAAATTAAACCGAGAGAAAAACAACGACCAGCGCGCCTGTCTAGGATTCAGGCGTCTGGCGGACTCAAGATAAATTAAATTTTTGTGGTCGGTCAATACCACCACCTGATGTCTAGCCCCCTCAAGCCAATGACGCCACTCCTCAAAAGCCCACTTCATGGCCAAAAGCTCCCGATTCCCAATATCATAATTCCGCTCGGCGGGCGAAAATTTACGAGAAAAAAAAGCACAAGGTTTCATCACGGAGCAGTCGGAACTTCTTTGCGACAAAACCGCCCCAGCTCCGATTTCAGAAGCGTCGACCTCAACCTGAAAAGGAAGAGCAACATCAGGCTGACGCAACACAGGGGCGGAAGAAAAGCGGCGCTTAAGCTCCCGAAAGGCCTCCACAGCAGCAGGGGACCAATCAGCAACATCAGCACCCTTCTTAGTCAAATCAGTCAATGATTTAACAACATCAGAAAAACCAGCAATAAATCGACGATAAAAGTTAGCAAAGCCCAAAAATTTCTGAAGACTCTTAAGAGAAGAGGGTTGCGTCCAATCACAAATAGCCCGAACCTTGACAGGATCCATCTCGATGGAAGAGGGGGAAAAAATGTATCCCAAGAAGGAAATCTTTTGAACCCCAAAAACGCACTTAGAACCCTTCACACACAAGGAATTAGACCGCAAAACCTGAAAAACCCTCCTGACCTGCTGGACATGAGAGTCCCAGTCATCCGAAAAAATCAGAATATCATCCAGATACACGATCATAAATTTATCCAAATAATCACGGAAAATGTCATGCATAAAGGACTGAAAGACTGAAGGGGCATTTGAAAGGCCAAAAGGCATCACCAAATACTCAAAGTGGCCCTCGGGCGTATTAAATGCGGTTTTCCACTCATCCCCCTGCTTAATTCGCACCAAATTATACGCCCCACGGAGATCTATCTTAGAGAACCACTTGGCCCCCTTTATGCGAGCAAACAAATCAGTCAGCAGTGGCAACGGATATTGATATTTAACCGTGATTTTATTCAAAAGCCGATAATCAATACACGGCCTCAAAGAGCCATCTTTCTTAGACACAAAGAAAAAACCGGCTCCTAAGGGAGATGACGAAGGACGAATATGTCCCTTTTCCAAGGACTCCTTTATATATTCTCGCATAGCAGCATGTTCAGGCACAGACAGATTAAATAAACGACCCTTAGGGTATTTACTACCCGGAATCAAATCTATGGCACAATCGCACTCCCGATGCGGAGGTAATGAACCAAGCTTAGGTTCTTCAAAAACGTCACGATAGTCAGACAAGAATTCAGGAATCTCAGAGGGAATAGATGACGAAATGGAAACCAAAGGTACGTCCCCATGCATCCCCTTACATCCCCAGCTTAACACAGACATAGCGTTCCAGTCGAGGACTGGGTTATGAGATTGCAGCCATGGCAATCCAAGCACCAACACATCATGTAGATTATACAGCACAAGAAAGCGAACAATCTCCTGATGATCCGGATTAATTCGCATAGTTACTTGTGTCCAGTATTGTGGTTTATTACTAGCCAATGGGGTGGAGTCAATCCCCTTCAGAGGTATAGGAGTTTCAAGAGGCTCTAAATCATACCCACAGCGTTTGGCAAAGGACCAATCCATAAGACTCAAAGCGGCGCCAGAGTCGACATAGGCATCCGCGGTAATAGATGATAAAGAACAAATCAGGGTCACAGATAGAATAAACTTAGACTGAAAAGTGCCAATTGAAACTGACTTATCAAGCTTCTTAGTACGCTTAGAGCATGCTGATATAACATGAGTTGAATCACCACAATAAAAGCACAACCCATTTTTTCGTCTAAAATTCTGCCGTTTGCTTCTGGACAGAATTCTATCACATTGCATATTCTCTGGCGTCTTCTCAGTAGACACCGCCAAATGGTGCACAGGTTTGCGCTCCCGCAGACGTCTATCGATCTGGATAGCCATTGTCATGGACTCATTCAGACCCGCAGGCACAGGGAACCCCACCATAACATCCTTAACGGCATCAGAGAGACCCTCTCTGAAATTCGCCGCCAGGGCGCACTCATTCCACTGAGTAAGCACAGACCATTTACGGAATTTTTGGCAGTATATTTCAACTTCATCTTGCCCCTGAGATAGGGACATCAAGGCTTTTTCCGCCTGAAGCTCTAAATGAGGTTCCTCATAAAGCAACCCCAAGGCCAGAAAAAACGCATCCACATTGAGCAACGCAGGATCCCCTGGAGCCAATGCAAAAGCCCAATCTTGAGGGTCGCCCCGGAGCAAGGAAATCACAATCCTGACCTGCTGAGCAGGATCTCCAGCAGAGCGAGATTTCAGGGACAAAAACAACTTGCAATTATTTTTGAAATTTTGAAAGCAAGATCTATTCCCCGAGAAAAATTCAGGCAAAGGAATTCTAGGTTCAGATATAGGAACATGAACAACAAAATCTTGTAAATTTTGAACTTTCGTGGTGAGATTATTCAAACCTGCAGCTAAACTCTGAATATCCATTTTAAACAGGTGAACACAGAGCCATTCCAGGATTAGAAGGAGAGAGAGAGAGGAAGGCTGCAATATAGGCAGACTTGCAAGTGATTCAATTGAAAGCACACTCAGAACTGAAGGAAGAAAGAAAAAAAAAAAAAAATAATTTTTCAGCAGACTTCTTTTTTCTCTCCTTTCTCTGCCAATTAATTTAACCCTTTGCGGGCCGGTCAAACTGTTATGGTTCTCAATGGCAAGAGAACATAGCCCAGCATACATAGGAACTAGCTCTTGGAAGGATGGAAACTTAAACTGACCATGAACTAAACCTGCCGCACAACTAACAGTAGCCGGGTAGCGTAGCCTGCGTTTTATCCCTAGACGCCCAGCGCCGGCCGGAGGACTAACTAATCCTGGCAGAGGAAAATATAGTCCTGGCTCACCTCTAGAGAAATTTCCCCGAAAGGCAGACAGAGGCCCCCACATATATTGGCGGTGATTTAAGATGAAAATGACAAACGTAGTATGAAAATAGGTTTAGCAAAATCGAGGTCCGCTTACTAGATAGCAGGAAGACAGAAAGGGTACTTTCATGGTCAGCTGAAAACCCTATCAATACACCATCCTGAAATTACTTTAAGACTCTAGTATTAACTCATAACATCAGAGTGGCAATTTCAGATCACAAGAGCTTTCCAGACACAGAAACGAAACTGCAGCTGTGAACTGGAACAAAATGCAAAAAACAAACAAGGACAAAAGTCCGACTTAGCTGGAAGTTGTCTGGTAGCAGGAACATGCACAGAAAGGCTTCTGATTACAATGTTGACCGGCATGGAAGTGACAGAGGAGCAAGGTTAAATAGCGACTCCCACATCCTGATGGGAACAGGTGAACAGAGGGGATGATGCACACAAGTTCAATTCCACCAGTGGCCACCGGGGGAGCCCAAGATCCAATTTCACAACACACTTGCTTATTACTGTGATTTTTTTGCAACAGAGTGTTTTTGGTCTTACTGTGCTTTTTTGTGTCTTCTATAGACAAGTAGGCATCATTCACTGGTGCAAAAAGTGTTTTTGACTTAAATGTTTGTCTTTGTCTTAAAGCACCATTTCAGCATATTTTAATTGCACCACTAGAGTGGTGCTACTAAGCTAATTAACCAGCCCCTTGTTTTATACTTACCAGCCATTGTTTTCATCTTTTTCTGATGCTGCTCCGGTTGTTCTCCACTAGTTTGTGACCTGTCAGATTGCTCTAGTGTTTGCTGGGCGATCCGGAAGTCACAACTCAGTGTAAATCTATGAGGCAGAAAGAAGCACCAATTTTTACAATTCTGACCACTGTCACCTTATAAGGCTATAGCTCTGGAACGTTTCAGTGGAACGATTCCACTGATATTAAGACTGTTTTTTCGTTACACATTGTACTTCATGTTAGTGGTAACATTTCTTCGATATGATTTGCATTTATTTATGAAAAAAACGGAAAATTGGCAAACATTTTGAAAATTTTGTAGTTTTCAAACTTTTAATTTTTGTGCCCTTAAATCAGAGTCATGTCACACAAAATAGCTAATAACGTTTTGAACGCAAAATTGGTTGGTATAAATGGCAAGGCACCATGTCTTGTTTGGAGACCCCCTGATGTGCCTAAACAGTGGAAACCCCCCAATTCTAACTCCAACCCTAACACAGCCCTTATCCCAGCCATAACCCTATCACTATAACCCTAACCACAACGCTAACCCCAACCCCAGTATCACCCTAACCCCAGCATCACAACCGTAACCCCAATCATAACCCCAACACAAACTTAACCACAACACCACCCCAACACCACAACCGTAACCCCAACCCTGACCCCAACACAACCCTAACCCTAGCCCCAACTCTAACCCTAGCCCCAACCCTAACCCTAGCCCCTAACCCTAATCCTAGCTTTAACCCCAACCCTAACCCTAACTTCAACCCTAACCCCAACTGCAAAGAATGGAAAAAATATTTTTTTTACTTTATTATTTTCACCTAAGGGGTGATAAAGGGGGGTTTGATTTACTATTTTTTTTATTTTGATCACTGTGATAGGGTCTATCACAGTAATTAAAATGAACCAATAGGAAAAATCTATTGTTGCCGAGTACCTGTCGACTGATCTCGGTGGCCACACTGCACATGTGCCTGCCATATTCTTCCAGGAAGAAGACGGGGAGGGCCGGAGGACGGAGCCGGAGGGTCCAGGGATGGCAGAGGTACCGGGGGGCTCGAGGGACCCCATTTCTCTCTCCTCTGGTATGGAAGATCATAGCAGTGGAGAGAGAAATTAATGGGAAATCAGACTTTTTTTGCAATCGCCGTTATTTGGTAAATAACAGCGATCAGAAGATGGGGGATGGTAAAAACCGACCCGAATCCTATTCTCCGGGGTCTCAGCTACCTCAGTAGCCGAGACCCCAGAGATTTTCCGATGCTGGCGGGCGTTATACCCTTAATTCTCAGTGCCAGTAAAAAGCAGCACTGAGGAATAAGTACTCTTAACTTCTGCCATTAAAAGGCGTATCAGCAGTTGGTGTGGTTAAGCAAAATCGAGAGGGGAAAAAATTAATTGAGATCTAGTTTATTTTTACTTAATTTTAGAATGTTTTGTGAATTTATAACTCGGCTCTATATATTTGGTCTGGCATCAAAGTTCCAGCCAAAGGTGAACATATCATTGGTGCAACCTGAGCAGTCGCACAGGGGCTCAAGAGTTAAAGAGGGCCATTTCCACCTACAAAGCAGCATAGATGCCCATAAAGTTGAAAGCAATGATGGGGGAGATAAAAATTAACTTTTAATAAGCTCTTTTAAAATATAACATATATAATCAAGTGTAAAGTGCACATGTGCCAACGAAATAACGTGACAATAGAAATATCAATAGTTAAGTAGCAGATTGACAGTGTCATTCACTATAATGACCAAAGTAACAGTCTGCTGCAAAAAAAGGCCTTTATGGATAAGGCACAGACTTAACAAAAAGACCAACCAATTACCCTTTAAGTCATTGAAAAAACCAACTGGACAGAGGATCTAGAGACGAAGGGCATCAGATTGGTGGACTTGATGACCAGAAGTTATATATACAGATAGACCATGCCACACCAGATATACATATGTGCACTTAGTATGTCATAGCTATATTTTATGCAGGATATATAACGGGTTCTGAACTAATCCCACACCACAATATATATACAAGTGTGGATAAACCACAATAGCCCTCTATGCCTAGGGATTCTTTTAGTCAGCTGTCTTCATCCCTGCATATATGACACTAACAGATAAAGTGAATGCACAGCGGCATAAAACAGGCTACTTAACATGATATGTCAGCAGCAAAAACATAGGGAATTGATATAATATCAACATTTAAATATCTGGAACCTCTTTTTGTTATGACTGTGCCTTATCTATGATGGCCTTTTTTGCGGCAGACTGTTACTTTGGTCATTACAGTGAATGACACTGTCAGTCTACTACTCACTTCACCTTTCTGACGTCAGCGCAAGCACCGTGGGAAATTTGAAGTGAGTTCACTGACTGTGAACTCGCAGGACCTGTATGACGGCACCGCGAGCAGGAGAACTTTCTCACGCTCGCGGTGCCCTTAGACAGGGAACATGAGTTCACAGGGAGACACTGAGCACACATTGCTCAGTGTCTGCTGAATGACAGGTTATATAGTCGCATTATGAAACCATGCAGCCTGCCATCTAGATGTAACAGAGCTGGACCCGTCGTGAGACAAATAGATTAAAAGCACCTCTGCGGAAAGGTGAGGAATATTGTTGTTTTTTATTTTTAACTCTTTTGCAGATGACAAGGGCGTCAAGGGAATGGGCGAGGTCGTAAGTATGGTTTAATTAAGATTTATTAAAGGAGTCTGTGTCATTCTTTCGATTAAGGGACTTTATTCTGGGTGTCTGTGTTTTCTTACAGTGTGACTATGGGGTTTATAATGGGGACAAAAAAGAAAAACGCAATGGTAGAAGCATCAGCTCACCGGGTTGAGAAATTCCTGGGATAGGGATGCGGTGCACGGAGACTTTAGGCTGGTTTCCTGAGTAAATGAACCGTGAAGAAAATGGGAAAATCCAGCAACTGTAAAAGCCACAAAACTTCACATTTTATTAGTAGATTTAAAACATGAAAAGGAAAAATGAAAAAAAAAAACAAAACATAAAGGTCAATGCATTTTGAGCTACACTAGCTCTTAATCATGACCAACAGCTACTGTAGCTCGAAACGCATCGACCGTTATCATATTTTTAAAAAGTTTTCCTTTTCATGTTTTAAATTTACTAATAAATGTGAAGTTTTATGACTTTTGAGGTTGCTGGATTTTCCCATTTTCTTCATTAGTAATTGGGACGTCTTATTGGCGCCTCTCCATTACTAACTTTGGTGCTTGTTGTCACCTGACAATACAAAGGTGACATCAACCCCCCAACTATCACTCCACTTGCCACTGCTACAGAGCAAGTGGGAAGAGCGAGGCTAAGTGCCAGAATTGGGGCATCTTAGAGATGCTCCTTTCTTGGGGTGGCTGAGAGCTGATGTTTCTAGTCTGGGGGGACCAGTATCCATAGCCTCTTCCTAGGCTATTAATATCAGCTCACAGCTGTCTGTATAGCCTTTGCTGGTTATTAATTATAGAGGGACCCCACGTCATTTTTTTGGGAGTCCCCCATTTTAATAACCAGTAAAGGCTAATTTTACAGCTGTGAGCTGATATTAATAGCCTGGGAAGCTCCATGGGTATTACCCCCTTCCCAGACCATAAATATCGACCCCCAGCCATCAGCTTTCCCTCTGCTGGTTACGAAAATTGCGCTGGAGCCCACACCATTTTTTTCAGAAAAATAATCTTTTATAAATTAAATACATGTACAGTAAGCTGCACACACACTGTACTAATTGTATTTATCACTGACATCTATATACAGTATATATATATATATATATATATCTATTCTATGTGTATATACTGTATGTAATCCATCTCATCTATCCTGTCAGCTCCTGCAGTGATTTTACAGTACACGGCAGATGAATTGCCGGCTTTTCTTCTATCTATCTATCTATCTATCTATCTATCTATCTATCTACTGTATCTATCTATCTAATATATATACATATATATATATCTCGAGCTCCGCTTGCAGAACACATTACTTAATTTTTCCCAGCTTCTACATTACACCACATGAAGAAAAAGAGGTGACATAGTATCACTCTACACAGTAACAGGACCGCCCCCCCCATAAAACAGTGTCCTCAAAGAATAAAATAAATACATCACTGCAGTAATAATACCCCTTAATTAGCCCCTATGGTAATAATAATATCCCCCATCCTGGCCCCGTGTATCTCATTCCTGGCTCCAGCCATATGTTCTCGCATCCTGCTCTCATGAGTATCCATTCTGCCCCATATGATCTCCCCATCCTGCCCCATCAGTCTCCATAGTATCCATCCTGCCCCATGATCCTGCATGATCTGTCTCCAATCCTGCCCCATGTCTTTCATTCTGCCCTGAGTCTCCAATCATGCCCTGTATCTACATTCTGCCCATGTCTCCAATCCTGCCCCATCTGTCTTCAGTCCTGCCCCCAGTGTGTCCAACATCTCTGCCCCCAATGTCCAGCATCTCTGCCTCCAGTGTCCACCATCTCTGCCCCAGTGTGTCCAGCATCTCTGTCCCAGTGTGTCCAGCATCTCTGCCCCCAGTGTCCAGCATCTCTTCCCCCAGTGTCCAGCATCTCTGCCCCCAATGTGTCCAGCATCTCTGCCCCCAGTGTGTCCAGCATCCGGCCCCCAATGTGTCCAGCATCTCTTCCCCAAATGTGTCTAGCATCTCTGCCCCCAATGTGTCCAGCATCTCTGCCCCCAATGTGTCCAGCATCTCTGCCCCCAATGTGTCCAGCATCTCTGCCCCTAATGTGTCCAGTATCTCTGCCCCCAATGTGTCCAGCATCTCTGCCCCAATGTGTCCAGCATCTCTGCCCCCAATGTGTCCAGCATCTCTGCCCCCTGTG
The DNA here is from genome assembly GCF_051348905.1 of Ranitomeya variabilis. Lineage (NCBI taxonomy): Eukaryota > Metazoa > Chordata > Amphibia > Anura > Dendrobatidae > Ranitomeya > Ranitomeya variabilis. Next base: position 483,711,061 of record NC_135235.1, read on the forward strand.
TCCAGCATCTCTGCCCCCAGTGTCCAGCATCTCTGCCCCCAGTGTCCAGCATCTCTGCCCCCAGAGTGTCCAGCATCCTGCCCCCAGTGTGTCCAGCATCCTGCCCCCAGTGTGTCCAGCATATTGCCCCCAGTGTGTCCAGCATATTGCCCCCAGTGTGTCCAGCATATTGCCCCAGTGTGTCCAGCATATTGCCCCAGTGTGTCCAGCATATTGCCCCCAGTGTGTCCAGCATATTGCCCCCAGTGTGTCCAGCAATCTGCCCCCAATGTGTCCAGCAATCTGCCCCAATATGTCCAGCATCTCTGCCCCAATGTGTCTAGCATCTCTGCCCCCAATGTGTCCAGCATCTCTGCCCCCAATGTGTCCAGCATCTCTGCCCCAAATGTGTCTAGCATCTCTGCCCCCAATGTGTCTAGCATCTCTGCCCCCAATGTGTCTGGCATCTCTGCCCCCAATGTGTCCAACATCTCTGCCCCCAATGTGTCCAGCATCTCTGCCCCCAGTGTGTCCAGCATCTCTGCCACAATGTGTCAAGCATCTCTGCCCGCAATGTGTCCAGCATCTCTGCCCCCAGTGTCCAGCATCTCTGCCCCAGTGTCCAGCATCTCTGCCCCAGTGTCCAGCATCTCTGCCCCCAATGTCCAGCATCTCTGCCCCCAGTGTCCAGCATCTCTTCCCCCAGTGTCCAGCATCTCTTCCCCCAGTGTCCAGCATCTCTGCCCCCAGTGTCCAGCATCTCTGCCCCCAATGTGTCCAGCATCTCTGCCCCTAATGTGTCCAGTATCTCTGCCCCCAATGTGTCCAGCATCTCTGCCCCAATGTGTCCAGCATCTCTGCCCCCAATGTGTCCAGCATCTCTGCCCCCTGTGTCCAGCATCTCTGCCCCCAGTGTCCAGCATCTCTGCCCCCAGTGTCCAGCATCTCTGCCCCCAGTGTGTCCAGCATCCTGCCCCCAGTGTGTCCAGCATCCTGCCCCCAGTGTGTCCAGCATATTGCCCCCAGTGTGTCCAGCATATTGCCCCCAGTGTGTCCAGCATATTGCCCCAGTGTGTCCAGCATATTGCCCCAGTGTGTCCAGCATATTGCCCCCAGTGTGTCCAGCAATCTGCCCCCAATGTGTCCAGCAATCTGCCCCAATATGTCCAGCATCTCTGCCCCAATGTGTCTAGCATCTCTGCCCCCAATGTGTCCAGCATCTCTGCCCCCAATGTGTCCAGCATCTCTGCCCCAAATGTGTCTAGCATCTCTGCCCCCAATGTGTCTAGCATCTCTGCCCCCAATGTGTCTGGCATCTCTGCCCCCAATGTGTCCAACATCTCTGCCCCCAATGTGTCCAGCATCTCTGCCCCCAGTGTGTCCAGCATCTCTGCCCCAATGTGTCAAGCATCTCTGCCCGCAATGTGTCCAGCATCTCTGCCCCCAGTGTCCAGCATCTCTGCCCCAGTGTCCAGCATCTCTGCCCCAGTGTCCAGCATCTCTGCCCCCAATGTCCAGCATCTCTGCCCCCAGTGTCCAGCATCTCTTCCCCCAGTGTCCAGCATCTCTTCCCCCAGTGTCCAGCACCCTGCCCCCAGTGTGTCCAGCATCCTGCCCCTAATGTCCAGCATCTCTGCCCCCAATGTCCAGCATCTCTGCCCCAATGTCCAGCATCCTGCCCCCAGTGTTTCCAGCATCCTGCCCCAGTGTGTCCAGCATATTGCTCCCAGTGCCTCCAGCAATCTGCCCCAGTGTCTCCAGCATATTGCCCCCAGCATGTCCAGCAATCTGCCCGTGTCTCCAGCATATTGTCCCCAGTGTGTCCAGCAATCTGCCCCAGTGTCTCCAGCATATTACCCCCAGTGTGTCCAGCATCCTACCCCCAGTGTGTCCAGCATCCTGCCCCCAGTGTGTCCAGCATCCTACCCCCAGTGTGTCCAGCATCCTGCCCCCAGTGTGTCCAGCATCCTGCCCTGTTGTGAATTTGGATTCTGGGCTCCCCCGGTGGCTACTGGTGGAATTGAACTGGTGTCTTCATCTTCTCTGTTCACCTGTTCCCATCAAGATGTGGGAGTCGCTATATAACCTTGCTACTCTGTTAGTTGCTTGCCGGTCATCAATGTTATCAGAAGCCTCTCTGTGCTTGTTCCTGCTCCTAGACAACTACTAGATAAGTTGGACTCTTGTCCATGTTTGTTTTTGCATTTTGTTCCAGTTCACAGCTGTAGTTTCGTTACTGTGTCTGGAAAGCTCTTGTGAACGGGAATTGCCACTCTGGTGTTATGAGTTAATGCCAGAGTTTTAAAGTAATTTCTGGATGGTGTTTTTTGATAGGGTTTTCAGCTGACCATGAAAGTGTCCTTTCTGTCTTCTGCTATGTAGTAAGTGGACCTCAAATTTGCTAAACCTATTTTCATACTACGTTTGTTATTTCATCTCAACTCACCGCCAATACATGTGGGGGGCCTCTGTCTCCTTTCGGGGTATTTCTCTAGAGGTGAGCTAGGACTAAGATTTTCCTCTGCTAGCTTTATTTAGTCCTCCGGCTGGGCTGGGCATCTAGAATCAACGTAGGCATGCTACCCGGCCACTGCTAGTTGTGCGTTAGGTTTAGTTCATGGTCAGCTCAGTTCCCATCTTCCAAGAGCTAGTTCCTATATATGCTTATGCTATGTTCTCTTGCCATTGAGATCATGACAGTTTGACCGGCCCGCAAAGTGTTAATTGTTTGGGCTGAAGCAGGAGAAAAAGAAGTGTTGAAGGGAAATTTTTTTTTTTTTTTTCCCCTCAGAGTTTTGCTGCCTAGCCCTTAATTGCTGTCTAGCTGCTTCTTACCTCCTCTTAACCCTTGAATGGCTCTGTGTCCACCTGTTTGTAATGGATCTTCAGAGTGTAACTGCAGGTTTGAATATTCTCGCCACGAAGGTACAAAATTTGCAAGATTTTGTTTGTCATGCACCTGTATCTGAGCCGAGAATTCCTTTGCCGGAATTTTTCTCGGGGAATAGATCCGGGTTTCAGAATTTTCGAAATAATTGCAAATTATTTTTGTCTCTGAAATCTCGCTCTGCCGGAGACCCTGCACAGCAGGTCAGGATTGTGATTTCCTTGCTCCGGGGCGACCCTCAAGTCTGGGCTTTTTCATTGACACCAGGAGATCCTGCGTTGCTCAATGTGGATGCGTTTTTTCTGGCCTTGGGGTTGCTTTATGACGAACCTCATTTGGAGCTTCAGGCAGAAAAAACTTTGATGTCCCTATCTCAGGGGCAAGATGAAGCGGAAATTTACTGCCAAAGATTCCGTAAATGGTCTGTGCTTACTCAGTGGAATGAGTGCGCCCTGGCGGCGACTTTCAGAGAGGGTCTCTCTGATGCCATTAAGGATGTTATGGTGGGGTTCCCTGTGCCTGCGGGTCTGAATGAGTCCATGACAATGGCTATTCAGATCGATAGGCGTTTGCGGGAGCGCAAACCAGTGCACCATCTGGCGGTGTCCACTGAGAAGTCGCCAGAGAGTATGCAGTGTGATAGAATTCTGTCCCGAAGCGAGCGGCAGAATTTTAGACGGAAAAATGGGTTGTGTTTCTATTGTGGTGATTCTACTCATGTTATATCAGCATGCTCTAAGCGCACTAAAAAGCTTGGTAAATCTGTTTCCATTTGCACCTTACCGTCTAAATTTATTCTATCTGTGACCCTGATTTGCTCTTTGTCATCTATTACCACGGACGCCTATGTCGACTCTGGCGCCGCTTTGAGTCTTATGGATTGGTCCTTTGCCAAACGCTGTGGGTATGATTTAGAGCCTTTGGAGACTCCTATTCCTCTGAAGGGGATTGACTCCACCCCATTGGCTAATAATAAACCACAATACTGGACACAAGTAACTATGCGTATTAATCCGGATCACCAGGAGATTATTCGCTTTCTGGTGCTGTATAATCTACATGATGATTTGGTGCTAGGATTGCCTTGGCTGCAATCTCACAACCCAGTCCTCGACTGGAGAGCTATGTCTGTGTTGAGTTGGGGATGTAAGGGGGCTCATGGGGATGTACCTGTGGTTTCCATTTCATCATCCATTCCCTCTGAAATTCCTGAGTTCCTGTCTGACTATCGTGACGTCTTTGAAGAATCCAAGCTTGGTTCGTTACCTCCGCACCGAGAGTGCGATTGTGCCATAGATTTAATCCCGGGTAGTAAATACCCAAAGGGTCGGTTATTTAATCTGTCTGTGCCTGAACATGCTGCTATGCGAGAATATATAAAGGAGTCCTTGGAAAAGGGACATATTCGTCCATCGTCATCTCCCTTAGGAGCCGGTTTTTTCTTTGTGTCAAAAAAAGACGGCTCTTTGAGACCATGTATTGATTATCGGCTTTTGAATAAAATCACTGTTAAATATCAATACCCATTGCCGTTGCTGACTGATTTGTTTGCTCGCATAAAGGGGGCCAAGTGGTTCTCTAAGATTGACCTTCGTGGGGCGTATAATTTGGTGCGAATCAGGCAGGGGGATGAGTGGAAAACCGCATTTAATACGCCCGAGGGCCACTTTGAGTATTTAGTGATGCCTTTTGGTCTTTCTAATGCTCCGTCAGTTTTCCAGTCCTTTATGCATGATATTTTTCGCGATTATTTGGATAAATTTATGATTGTGTATCTGGATGATATTCTGATTTTTTCGGATGACTGGGACTCTCATGTCCAGCAAGTCAGGAGGGTTTTTCAGGTTTTGCGGTCTAATTCTTTGTGTGTGAAGGGTTCTAAGTGTGTTTTTGGGGTACAGAGGATTTCCTTTTTGGGATATATTTTTTCCCCCTCTTCCATTGAAATGGATCCTGTCAAGGTTCAAGCTATTTGTGATTGGACGCAGCCCTCTTCTCTTAAGAGTCTTCAGAAATTTTTGGGCTTTGCTAACTTTTATCGTCGATTTATTGCTGGTTTTTCGGATATTGCTAAGCCATTGACTGATTTGACTAAGAAGGGTGCTGATGTTGCTGATTGGTCCCCTGATGCTGTGGAGGCCTTTCGGGAGCTTAAGCGCCGTTTTTCCTCTGCCCCTGTGTTGCGTCAGCCTGATGTTGCTCTACCTTTTCAGGTTGAGGTCGACGCTTCTGAGATCGGAGCTGGGGCAGTGTTGTCGCAGAAAAGTTCTGACTGCTCCGTGATGAGGCCTTGTGCCTTCTTTTCCCGTAAATTTTCGCCCGCTGAGCGGAATTATGATGTTGGGAATCGGGAGCTTTTGGCCATGAAGTGGGCTTTTGAGGAGTGGCGCCATTGGCTTGAGGGGGCCAGACATCAGGTGGTGGTATTGACTGACCACAAAAATTTGATTTATCTTGAGACCGCCAGGCGCCTGAATCCTAGACAGGCGCGCTGGTCATTATTTTTCTCTCGGTTTAATTTTGTGGTGTCGTACCTACCGGGTTCTAAGAATGTTAAGGCGGATGCCCTTTCTAGGAGTTTTGAGCCTGACTCGCCTGGTAACTCTGAGCCCACAGGTATCCTTAAGGATGGAGTGGTATTGTCAGCCGTTTCTCCAGACCTGCGGCGGGCCTTGCAGGAGTTTCAGGCGGAGAGACCTGATCGTTGCCCACCTGATAAACTGTTTGTTCCTGATGATTGGACCAGTAGAGTCATCTCTGAGGTTCATTCTTCTGCGTTGGCAGGTCATCCTGGCATTTTTGGTACCAGGGATTTGGTGGCAAGGTCCTTCTGGTGGCCTTCCCTGTCACGAGATGTGCGAGGCTTTGTGCAGTCTTGTGACGTTTGTGCTCGGGCCAAGCCTTGTTGTTCTCGGGCTAGTGGATTATTGTTGCCCTTGCCTATTCCTAAGAGGCCTTGGACGCACATCTCGATGGATTTTATTTCAGATCTGCCTGTTTCTCAGAAGATGTCTGTCATCTGGGTGGTGTGTGACCGTTTTTCTAAGATGGTCCATTTGGTTCCTCTGCCCAAGTTGCCTTCTTCTTCCGAGTTGGTTCCTCTGTTTTTTCAAAATGTTGTTCGTTTGCATGGTATTCCTGAGAATATCGTTTCTGACAGAGGGACCCAATTCGTGTCTAGATTTTGGCGGGCATTCTGTGCTAGGATGGGCATAGATTTATCTTTTTCGTCCGCTTTCCATCCTCAGACGAATGGCCAGACCGAGCGGATTAATCAGACCCTGGAGACATATCTGAGGTGTTTTGTGTCTGCTGACCAGGATGATTGGGTTGCTTTTTTGCCATTGGCGGAGTTCGCTCTCAATAATCGGGCCAGCTCTGCCACTTTGGTGTCCCCGTTTTTCTGTAATTCGGGGTTTCATCCTCGATTTTCCTCTGGTCAGGTGGAATCTTCGGATTGTCCTGGAGTGGATGCTGTGGTGGAGAGATTGCATCAGATCTGGGGGCAGGTGGTGGACAATTTGAGGTTGTCCCAGGAGAAGACTCAGCTTTTTGCCAACCGCCACCGTCGTGTTGGTCCTCGGCTTTCTGTTGGGGATTTGGTGTGGTTGTCTTCTCGTTTTGTCCCTATGAGGGTCTCTTCTCCTAAGTTTAAGCCTCGGTTTATCGGCCCGTATAAGATATTGGAGATTCTTAACCCTGTTTCCTTCCGTTTGGACCTCCCTGCATCCTTTTCTATTCATAACGTTTTTCATCGGTCATTATTGCGCAGGTATGAGGTACCGGTTGTGCCTTCCGTTGAGCCTCCTGCTCCGGTGTTGGTTGAGGGTGAGTTGGAGTACGTTGTGGAGAAAATCTTGGACTCTCGTGTTTCCAGACGGAGACTCCAGTATCTGGTCAAGTGGAAGGGATACGGCCAGGAGGATAATTCTTGGGTGAATGCATCTGATGTTCATGCCTCCGATCTGGTTCGTGCCTTTCATAGGGCCCATCCTGATCGCCCTGGTGGTTCTGGTGAGGGTTCGGTGCCCCCTCCTTGAGGGGGGGGTACTGTTGTGAATTTGGATTCTGGGCTCCCCCGGTGGCTACTGGTGGAATTGAACTGGTGTCTTCATCTTCTCTGTTCACCTGTTCCCATCAAGATGTGGGAGTCGCTATATAACCTTGCTGCTCTGTTAGTTGCTTGCCGGTCATCAATGTTATCAGAAGCCTCTCTGTGCTTGTTCCTGCTCCTAGACAACTACTAGATAAGTTGGACTCTTGTCCATGTTTGTTTTTGCATTTTGTTCCAGTTCACAGCTGTAGTTTCGTTACTGTGTCTGGAAAGCTCTTGTGAACGGGAATTGCCACTCTGGTGTTATGAGTTAATGCCAGAGTTTTAAAGTAATTTCTGGATGGTGTTTTTTGATAGGGTTTTCAGCTGACCATGAAAGTGTCCTTTCTGTCTTCTGCTATGTAGTAAGTGGACCTCAAATTTGCTAAACCTATTTTCATACTACGTTTGTTATTTCATCTCAACTCACCGCCAATACATGTGGGGGGCCTCTGTCTCCTTTCGGGGTATTTCTCTAGAGGTGAGCTAGGACTAAGATTTTCCTCTGCTAGCTTTATTTAGTCCTCCGGCTGGGCTGGGCATCTAGAATCAACGTAGGCATGCTACCCGGCCACTGCTAGTTGTGCGTTAGGTTTAGTTCATGGTCAGCTCAGTTCCCATCTTCCAAGAGCTAGTTCCTATATATGCTTATGCTATGTTCTCTTGCCATTGAGATCATGACACTGCCCCCAATGTGTCCAGCATCTTGCCCCCACTGTGTCCATCATCCTGCCCCCAGTGTATCCAGCATCCTGCCCCCAGTGTGTCCAGCATATTGCCCCCAATGTGTCCAGCATATTGCCCCCAGTGTGTCCAGCATATTGCCCAGTGTGTCCAGCATATTGCCCAAAGTGTGCCAGCATATTGCCCCCAGTGTGTCCAGCATATTGCCCCCAGTATGTCCAGCATATTGCTTCCAGTGTGTCCAGCAATCTGCCCCAGTGTGTCCAGCATATTGCCCCCAATGTGTCCAGCATATTACCCCCAGTGTGTCCAGCATATTGCCCCCAGTGTGTCCAGCATATTGCCTCCAGTGTGTCCAGCATATTGCCCCCAGTGTGTCCAGCATATTGCCCCCAGTGTGTCCAGCATTTCTGCCCCCAGTGTGTCCAGCATTTCTGCCCCAGTGTGTCCAGCATCTCTGCTCCAGTGTGTCCAGCATATTGCCCCCAGTGTGCCCAGCATATTGCCCCCAGTGTGTCCAACATCCTGCCCCAAGTGTGTCCTGAATATTTCCCCCAGTGTGTCCAGCATTCTGCCCCAGTGTGTCCAGCATCTCTGCCCCCAGTGTCCAGCATTCTAGCCCGGGCCAGCTGGATTGCCGCCCATTCGCAATTAAAAAAAAAAAAAGAGTTCTCCTCACCTGTCCACGCTCCTTCGGCGAAGCTCTCTCCTCGCAGCAGAAGCGCGCACTCGCCGGCGACTGACAATGACATCAGGCACTGGCGACGTACGCGCTGCGGCTGACGTCAGCTGCCAGCCTCCGATTGGCTGGTGGCTATTAACTATTGACATGCGGGCACGCGCCCGCACATCAATAGCATTTAACTGCCGCAGCGCCGGTAGGGGCCCGGTGAGCAGATCAGACGGGGCCCGATGCGGGCCCCCTCTGCCCACCGGGCCCATACACCAGTCAGGGCAGTAATGCCCAGATTGACCCTATTATTATTACTAATGACTAATTACTAATTATTCATTATTATTACTAATTATTGCCCAGATTGACTACTATTATTATTACTAATGACTATTATTAAAATTACTAATGACTTACTCACAGCCAAAGCTAACAGACAGTTCTCCATCCTCCTCCTTCTTGACCTGTCCTCTGCTTTTGACACAGTCGATCACTGCCTACTGCTACAGATTCTTTCTTCCCTTGGCATCAAAGACCTTGCCCTGTCCTGGATTGCCTCATACCTTTCCGACCGCACATTTAGCGTTTCCTACTCCCACACTACCTCCTCATCCCACCCTCTCTCTGTTGGAGTCCCTCAAGGCTCTGGCCTAGGGCAACTCATAAAGTCCCATGGCTTTCAGTACCACCTGTATGCGGACGACACTAAGATCTACCTCTCTGGCTCAGATGTCGCCTCTCTCCTGTCCAGAATCCCGGAGTTTCTGTCAGCCATATCCTCCTTCTTCACCTCTCGCTTCCTAAAACTCAATGTAGACAAAACCAAACTCATCATCTTTCCCCCATCTCACGTATCCCCCCTACCTGATCTATCTATTATGGTAAACGGCATCACGTTCTCTCTCGCACCTGAAATCCGCTGCCTTGGGGTAACTCTCGACTCTGCCTTGTCCTTCAAACCGCACGTTCAAACTCTTGCCACCTCCTGTCGCCTCCAACTCAAAAATATTGCCAGAATCCGTCCCTTCCTCACCCCACAATCTACTAAGACTCTTGTACATGCCCTTATCATCTCCCGCCTCGACTACTGCAACACCCTCCTCTGTGGCCTCCCCGCTAACTCTCTTGCACCACTCCAGTCTGTCCTCAACTCTGCTGCCCAGCTAATCCACCTCTCTCTTCGCTACTCCCCTGCTTCTCCCCTTTGCAAATCCCTCCACTGGCTCCCAATTCCCCAACGAATCCAGTTCAAACTACTAACACTGATCTACAAAGCCATCCACAACCTGTCCCCTCCCTATATCTCTGAACTAATCTCCCAATACCTTCCCTCGCGTAATCTCCGATCCTCCCAAGACCTCCTACTCTCCACCACACTTATTCGGTCCTCACACAACCGCCTCCAAGATTTCTCCCGATTATCCCCCATCCTCTGGAATTCCATGCCTCAACACGTCCGACTATCCACCACCCTCGGATCCTTCAGATGGAACCTGAAAACCCATCTCTTCAAGAAAGCCTACAGCCTGCAATAACCATTCTGCTGCCTCGCCATCGCCAGAGCAGCCGCCTCACCACCGCCAGAGTTGCTGCACCTCCGACCTTCTGTCTCTTCCCCACTATCCCATAGAATGTAAGTCCACAAGGACAGGGTCCTCTCCCCTCTGTACCAGTCTGTCACTGTAAACTTGTTTACTGTAAACGATATTTATAACCCTGTATGTAACCCCTTTCTCATGTACAGCACCATGGAATTAATGGTGCTATATAAATAAATAATAATAATAATATTATAATCCACCCCTGGTTCAGAGCTGGAAAAAACGTAGTTAAACACACAATGATAGAATAACATTGGTCCAAATGCAATCCGATTTTTAATCAGATTACATTTGTCCAATTTCATCGCAAGTGGAAATGAGCCCTTAAAGGGCCATTAAAAGGTATCAATCCCTAGGGACTCTCAAATTTTAATATTTTTGTAATAACAGTAATTTTTCTGCAGATTTATAAAGGAGAACTTGAGAATGAATTTGACAAGTTTGAAGATTGGCTATATGTATTTCCTCTGCATCGGGGCAAGGCATTCGATGATGAAGATGGTGATGATGAAGATAACTTTATGGGAAAATACAAGGTACATTTAGCTGCCAGTCAATATGAAATATGATATGGCTTTGATATATGATACATTTTTACGTAAATGTGTTTTCTAGGGTTCTTTCTATGTATACCCTGCAAGTGAGGTCACTGAAGAGTTCCAGATAATGAAGGGTGTCCCAAGGAATCGCCCCGTGAAAGTGCTTGTGCGAATTTACATTGTAAAAGTGAGTAAATTGGAATGCACATGTCTTCCATAATCTTTCAGGTTACACTTGATAAAGAACAACAAATTAGGAATTTTCAAAAATGATTATTATGTCATAACAAATTATATTTGACTCCCTCATTCATCTACAGCATTTAAAATGATGCTTGTTAGTTTATTTGTAATTGTTATTCAATATGATCCATTTAGAGCCAATGCTTAAAGGAGTTATCCTCCTTTGGGGACAAGTATTTATTTTAACTTAAAGGGGTGGTCCAAAGGCTATGCATTTTTCTCCTAACTCACTATCTATTTAGTCACATAATCTAAGCTATTTTCTAATATACTTGCTTTAAAAATTCCCAACTGTTCCCTAACAGCATTGTCTAATAGTTGCTGTATTTTTTTCTATTTCCGGTCTGATGACATTTGAGTATCGCCAGTGCATGCTGGACACTCAAACGAAGCATGATCAGGGAGCAGAGGTTGCAGTCATTGTCCCTGAAATGAAGAGTCATCAGTGATGCTCCTTTCATGGGCTAGTCCCTGCTATGTCCCTGAGTGCCTTTAAGTATAAACCGTGTTGATCCATCAGCTGGTCACTTATCTTCTGTATCTAATATTTTAGTAAAAAGTAAATAATTAACATATTTCGCGAATTACAAACAAATAAACTGATAAAACAAATAAAGTATGAGACAAAGGAGAGAGGTAATAATTCACAAAACTAATTATTGTTACTTACTGTTAATTACTGTTATTTGACGTACAAAATCACTCCTACTTGATTAATATCGGAGAGCAATTGCCTGTCCTGGTTTCATTAAAGGGGTTGTCCACTGCTCAGACAACCCATTCTGGAGCCTTTTGTTTCACCCTTGTAAAATTAAGAATACCCATACTTATCTCCGGTACCTTTGCGGTTCCTGTGGTGTCGGCACTGGCTCATCCAGTGATTGCGTGACATTATCACGTGATCCCTGGAGCCAATCAACACTGACTTCACTCTCCCCTCCTTTGGACTAATCACAAACATCCAGAGGAAGTGAGCGAGCAGCCGCACTCACTTCCTCCGAATGTAAGTGATTTACTCTATATAAGAGGTTTTTCTTTTTTTGAGGAATCCCAAACCAGATTTTTTTAATAAGCTTTTTAGGAACTCTCCAGTCTTCATTTCTAAGGCTGGTTGTGCTCCTAATTCAAGGGATGCTTTTAAATTTGGAAAATGTTACATCTCCTTTCCTTAAATTATTCTTCTCAAGTTCCATTTTATCAGAAAATGATATTATTTTCAAAATTAAGTCTGCATAAGATTTTTTGTTTGCAATGGGGCTATCAATTTAAATAATTGTGGTAAGTTTTTCAGTGATTTGTAGCAAGAAAGTAAAATCTCCGAGGATCTCTTCCAATGGTTCTTCTACTTGCTCATCGAAAAAAGATTTTTTTTAGCTGTCAGAAAGACTTTTATTTTGCTGACAAAATAAACTCTGAATCTAAAAATAGTTTTATATTCTCCAAGTTTAAAGCTGCACTTGTTTCGCGATAATCTTTCAGAGATGAGCGGATCAAGCAAAATTTGAAATCGCCTGTTTACACATTTTTTTCTGGGAAATTTTATTTGCCGAGAAGTTAGTCTCCATTATTTAATATCCTTTATAGTTGTATATTAGGTCTCTTTAGACCAGTGTTCCCCAACCCTGGTCCTCAAGAGCCACCAACAGGTCATGTTTTCAGGATTTCTTTAGTATTGCACAGGTGATAATTGCATCACCTGGACAGGCAAGCACTTAATCACCTTTGCAATACAATGGAAATCCTGAAAACATGACCTGTTGGTGGCTCTTGAGGACCGGAGTTGGGGAACACTGCTTTAGACCTTAGAGCATAATAAATCCCCATAATGCCCTTTACTGCTCACTTCTCCTGTCCCTTTGTTCCTCACTGTCACCCGTCTTATCCTCCCTGCATCTTCAGATTGCCTCTGCGCATGCTGAAATCTCTGTGATACCTTGACATCAAGATGCCATGGCCTTTCACACACATGCACAGAATCCTCCTGGGTTCTTGTCAAATCCAGAAGTTCCAGCCCAGCCTAAGAAACCCAGGGATTTCAGTGTGAGCAGAGGCGATCTGAAGATGCGGCAAGGACCAGACGGTTGACGCACAGTGGCTGGAAAGGCGACCATAAATATTTTTTTGTTGGTATTTGGATAGCCTTTTATGGTTCAAGAAAATGGCAGCCAGTGGCTGCAATTTTGCTGGATCCACATGGAAGTGAATTACAAAAACTCTACATTATGGCTAATGATGATTTTTGTAAAATTCATCATTATAATCATCAATCCCTCGATGATTGTGCACAACACTCTTTCATTAACTGAAAAAATTTCTGAAGAGCTTTCTGTATCAGATTTACCTGTTGCTGGTCTCTCACTAGCTGTCTTAACTTTTGAGCACTTTTGTTCTGTTCTACTAGACAATACGGACAGTGGGAAATGCAATGGTGACGTCAGGGCTGGGTCAAGCAGGGGAGAATTCTCCTCTCTCATTGGGTGAGTTAAGCATTGCCCACTGCCCAGCCATAAATATTAGGAGTCATGTGAGTGTAACCAACCAATTACTGGGGTCAGTCAGTAGACGTATGGAAGATTTGGGTTGATGACAATAGGGGCACACAACGTCCTATTTAAAAACCAAATATAATACCTGCCAATTGCAAATTATTGTATTGTACTACCAATCTGCCGCACTTATATTATACACTGTGTTACACTGATCTGGAGTTATCCCACCTTACTCGACAGTTTAACACCTTGAATACTCTTCAGTATTTGACCTCTAGACTCCATTTTGAACTACAGTAAAAAAAAACTTTTTGTATTATGCTTTAGCAGGACTCTGAATGAAATCTACAAATGTGTAAAACACATTCATTGTTTTATTATAGGGAACAAATTTAGCCCCAGCTGATCCAAACGGGAAGTCAGATCCATATGTCGTAGTAAAAGTCGGAGAACAGATGATGGACAGCAAAGAGAGATATATTCCCAAGCAGCTAAACCCAGTGTTTGGAGAGTAAGTAACACTTAATTGGGAGTTTAAAAAATGCAACTCAGGAGAATGATTCTGAAATACATTTAGCACATAAGATTGCATTTTCTGTTATATGTACCAACTTGTAATTGACACATTAATTAAACCCTTAAAATATGATTCAAATGTTGCAAGCCCGACACATTAAACATCAGAAGATAGGTGGTGCAAAGCTGTTTAGTAAATTCAGCATAAGGAGTGACAAAAAAGTTATTTTTCTATGATCTGTACTATAGCAATAATAGATAACATGGTTGCACTGTGCAATGTACATAAAAACATTGTATGCTGTCTGTTCATTTATAATACATCATACAGAAGCATTTAGGATAGATTTATAAAGTGTGTTTGTATGTGATAAACTACAGTATAGTCATCAAAAGGCTGACATTATATTGTTGGAACGGTAAAAAACAAGTGGAAAAAAAAAGAAAAATGATCCAATAGAATACTGGAAGGACCCTGTAAACTAGGCTTTCTCAAATGTTTCCTTCTCCAGACTCACCAGCCAATCCATAGTCATGCCAAGGTGTTACCTGCAAATTACTACGGCACAACAACAAACAAATACCACCTCAAAACTCCCATACAGACCCCTGCAACTCAAAATACCAACTTACAGGACAAAATACCACCCAGCCAGCACCAAACACTACAATGCAGAATACTTCTTCATAGATGCCAAACAAATACTATGGAGTAGCAGTGCTGGCAGCAGGACTGCCCCTCTTCTTGCACATCCATCATTGGCAGAAACTTCTCTCCCTTCCCTCTTTTTATCTGCTTGCAACTGCTTTGTCGTCCTTATCACTCCTTCCCAATAACAGCAGCCTCCCTTCAGTTTCCTCCTTCTCTGGTGCCACACTAGTTGATAAGCTTCAAAAAAGGAAATAAGATGGAGCAAGGGAATTGCAGGCCAGTGAGCCTTACTTCTATACCAGGAAAGAGCTTTGAACAAATTATTAAACAACATGTATGGAAGTACTTGGATAATTACCCAGAGCCAGCATGGGTTTTTAGCAAACAAGTCATGCCAGACTAATCTAATTTCCTTCTATGATGGAATCACTGACTGGGTGGATCAGTGAAATGCTTTAGATATAGTATATGTCGACTTTAAAAACGCATTTGATAAAGTATCTCACACTACTCAAAGAGTGACAATAAATGGTTGCATATCCAGTTGAAAGAATGTTTCAAGTGGGGTGCCACAAGGCTCAGTGATGGCCCCAGAGTTGTTCAAAAATTGTATAAATGATCTAGATAAGGGAACTGAAGGTAAACTGATCACATTTGCAGACAATGCAAAGCTAGGAGGGATAACTAACACTAGAAAAGACATAAAGGATTCAGAAGGATCTAGATAAACTTGGACAATGGGCAACAACTAATAGAATGGTATTTAACAGGGAGAAATGCAAGATTCTACATCTGGGCAAGAAAAAGGAATATTACATCTACAGAATGGGAGAAATAAAATTAAGCAACAGCACGTGTGAAAAAGACTTGGGTATACTAATAGATCACAGGCTACACATGAGTCAACAGTGTGGTGCAGCAGCAAAAAAGCCAAACACAGTTCTAGGATCTATTGAGAGAAGCATAGAGTCTAGATCACTTGAAGTAATTATCCCCCACTACTCCTTGGTCAGGCCTTATTTGGAATTCTGTGTCCAGTTCTGGGCACCACATTTGAAAATAGTCACTGAAAAACTGGAGCAAGTTCAGAGAAGAGCTACCAGGATGGTGAGCCGACTGCAAAATATGTTTTACATGGAATGATTAAAGGATCTGGGAATATTTAGCTTGCAAATAAGATGGCTAAGAGGAGACTTCATAGCTGTCTACAAATATCTGAAGGGATGTAACAGTGTAAGAGGGATCATCCTTATTCTCATTTGCACATGGAAACACAAGAAGCAATGGAATGAAACTGAAAGGGAGAAGATACAGATTAGAAATTAGAAAAAACTTTTTGACAGTGAGGGTGATCAATGAGTGGAACAGGCAGCCACAAGAGGTGGTGAGTTCTCCTTCAATCGAAGTCTTCAAACAGAGGCTGGACAGACATCTGTCTGAGATGGTTCAGTGAATCCTGCAATGAGCAGGGGGTTAGACATGATGACCCAGGAGAGCCCTTCCAACTCTAACATTCTATGATTCTAAGCTGCATCTCACCAGTAAGGAACACCTCACACTTTGAAAAAGCTACTTAACACCTTATCCCAGCATGCTCGCTCCTCACTAGTTTTTAATTATTATCAAATAAAGAACTTACAGTATTTTTTCTGATTTTGAGCATTGCACATTTCTATATAGGTATTCTTGTTCTATTTCCATTGTAAAATCATTTGTCCTTATATGTCTAGAAAAGCTTTTATTCTATTTGACTCTTGACAGCCATTTTTGACTTTTTTCTCTAAACAGAGTTTTTGAATTGACCATTTCATTCCCTGTTGAATCAGAACTGACAATTTCTGTGTTTGATCATGATCTTATTGGGTCAGATGATTTGATTGGCGAGACTAAGATGGACCTAGAAAATCGTTTCTACAGTAATCATCGGCCAAACTGTGGTCTAGCACTACAATATGACACGTAAGTGTGAAGAACAAATAATATCCAACTTTCTATCCAATCTCTCCCTTTTTTGTCTATTTTCGATCCATTGTAGAGATATTTCAAACTTCTTATATGGAGGGACAAGGGGCATGCCACATTTTAATGTCATAAAAAAAGGATTCTTTGGACAAAAGAAAAAATATCAGATGAAATATTAGGCATAAAATAAGACGTAGCATGTATAAATCAACATTTTTGTATCCCACAGTGAAGGTTATAATGAATGGAGAGATGCCTTCAAGCCTTCACAGATACTAAGCTCACTATGTAAGAAGCACAGCCTCCCAGCCCCAGAATATAGAAGAGAAGAGATCAAAGTAAATAACAAGATCTTTAAGGTTCCCAATGAGGCATTTCCTGAAGGTAAGAAAATGAAAAATGGTCTCCTAGTATTATGATATGGTGTCTATGTACGTATACAGCACACAACACAAATGGGTACATTGATAGAATATGTCATCAATGTCATGATAATGGGAATTTGTAGGAGTGAGAACATTTTACATTAAATGGATTATTAATAGCTGTGGGGATTGCCTAACAAACAGGCAGTCCCTGCATGTGTTTAGGTCGTTTAACAACCACAAATTATGCAGCCACAGGGACTAGAACATAATATCCAAGCACGCCCAGATGCTTGGATAATACCCGAGCATGCTCGGATAAGACGTTATCCGAGCATGTTTGACACTTCAGCGGTCCACCTAGTCTTTGTCAATAAGCAGCCATGACCGTAGAGACTACTGGCTGCAGTGGTCACCTGGTGCCATTTATAAAGTCCAGATGGACTGCTGTAGTGTCAGCACCAAATCTGCGTGAGAAAGAAGAGGTGAGCAATGTTTCCATGTTTTACTAGTTGCATCACCACTCAGCAATGGCTGACATTCACAACTGCTTTGTTTTTATTTTTATTGTTTTTTTACTATACATTTACACACTGTATGTCATTAGGTCAGGTTTTTATTTGCGTGTGTTAATTTTGAACGCTATTTATACAATAAAGTTTCACAAAACATTTATTCATTTAACCAGCCTTATCCAGAATCACAGATGAACCCATCCATCTTTAGTGTTCACAATTCTGTTGCCCCTCGTAGCATTTTTTATGTTTTTTTTGTTTTTGTTTAATGAAGCCAAAACTAGCCCAACTTTTAATAATGTAAGACTGCACAATGAAAACAATGAGCAGAACTAAAGTTATTTAGCAAAACAATCCAGTAATCTGTGATCCTAAATATATATGTCTTTCTTGACACTGCAGAATACCGTAGCGCCATGTTAGTTAGTATAATTGATACAAGTTTCCCTCTAATACTTGCTAAATAAATGGTAGCTAATGTACAAGTGTGAACCAACCTGACATTTTATCTGTTTCAGGGTCTGGAAATATTAAACTGATATTGTTTAATTTTAATTAATGAAATTTTAGATACTATTGATAACTAACAACGACTGATAAACTATGTTTTGTTTTCTGAGGCCATTTTGGGAAATAAAACCTGCAATCTGGTTGGCTGTTATAGGAAACACCTCTACTTTATCTTTGAACTAATCTTTAAATAGTTGCTTCCTTAAGCAGTCTTTTGAGGAGCCTTTAGGAGTGGGTGACTAGTAAAGAATTCTGAAAAAATGCTCACAAATAGAGATGAGGGAATGTGTTTCGAAAACGTTCGCTAATCTCAAATTCGGCATGAACGTTGCACATTCGGATTCGTGTTTGCTTTCACGAGCATTTTTACTCAAAGGTGACAAAATTCGGTCAGAGTTAGGTAAATGATTGCGTTTCCACAAATGCTTTTGTTATTACTTTGGCTAGGATAGTGGTGCTGCATGATGTACGGGGGGAACATGTTTGATGAGAGGATGGGGTGTGGAGATGTTAGAGGAGCACTCTCTTTTTTTTCCTCTTAACTTTATGTGTGTTGATTCCCGCATAAACCATCCACAGCATCCAGACACAAGGCCTTGTGTCACTAGCTGTCGAAGTCACATGTCCCTCTACATATAAAAAGTAGACATGTTGTTTTGGCACCATTTAGTCAGTGTAGTAGAGCCGAGAGGCCGCTCCTGCTGCTGCTTCAGTATAGTCAGAAAGTTATCTAGGCGGTTGATAGTCAGTCAGCTAATTTAGAAACATAGGATCTTGTGTGGTTGTGAAACCGACCTTCCAGCAGATCAATCTCTTTAGCTCTATATGTGTGACACCAGGGCACATTTCAGCATAAAACTATTTTGTGCTGCTAATGTTATGCTTGAGTCAGGAGTTCACATGAGAGAATCTACAGGGTGGGCCATTTATATGGATACATCTAAATATAATTGGAATGGTTGGTGATATCAACTTTCTGTTTGTGGCACATTAGTATATGGGGGGGAAACTTTTCAAGATGGGTGGTTACCATGGTGGCCATATTGAAGTCGGACATTTTAGATCCAACTTTAGTTTTTTCAATGGGAAGAGGGTAATGTGACACATCAAACTTAATGAGAATTTCACAAAAAAAACAATGGTGTGCTTGGTTTTAACATAACTTTATTCTTTCATGAGTTATTTACAAGTTTATGACCACTTATAAAATGTGTTCAAAGTGCTGCCCATTGTGTTGGATTGTCAATGCAACCCTTTCCTTCCACTCTTGACACACTGATAGCAACACCACAGAAGAAATGCTAGCACAGGCTTCCAGTATCCGTTGTTTCAGATGCTGCACATCTCATATCTTCACAGCATAGACAATTGCCTTCAGATGACCCCAAAGATAAAAGTCTAAGGTGGTCAGATCGGGAGACCTTGGTGGCCATTCAACTGGCCCATGATGACCAATCCACTTTCCAGGAAAATGTTCATGTAGGAATCCTCGGACCTGACACTCATAATGTGGTGGTGCACCATCTTGGGTGTCAGGTCCGAGCATTCCTACATGAACAGTTTCTTGGAAAGTGGATTGGTCATCGTGGACCAGTTGAATGGCCACCAAGGTCTCCTGATTTGACCCCCTTAGACTTTTATCTTTGGTGTCATCTGAAGGCAATTGTCTATGCTGTAAAGATGCAAGATGTGCAGCATCTGAAACAACGGATACTGGAAGCCTGTGCTAGCATTTCTTCTGTGGTGTTGCTATCAGTGTGTCAAGAGTGGGAGAAGAGGGTTGCATTGACAATCAAACACAATGGGCAGCACTTTGAACACATTTTATAAGTGGTCATAAACTTGTAAAATAAGTTACGTTAAAACCAAGCACACCATTGTTTTTCTTGTGAAATTCTCAATGTTTGATGTGTCACATGACCCTCTTCCCATTGAAAAAAATAAAGTTGGATCCAAAATGGCCAACTTCAAAATGGCCGCCATGGTCACCACCCATCTTGAAAAGTTTTCCCCCTCCCATATACTAATGTGCCACAAACAAGAAGTTGATATCACCAACCATTACCATTTTATTTATGTGTATCCAGATAAATGGCCCACCCTGTAGTTTGTTTGTTGTAATACCGACTTCCAGAAAGTAGGCCACATTTCAATATCTAATCATTTTTTGCTGATATTTTTGCTCCGTCAAGAGTCCACATTTAAAAATCTAAATTGTTTGTTCTAATACAGTGCTTCAGAAAGCAGTGGATATTTCAGTATCTAATCATTTTGTGCTGATATTTTTGCTCTGTCCAGGAGTCTAGATTTGAGAAATTGTTTGTTCTAATACCATGCTCCGGAAGGCATGCCACATTTCTGCAGAAAAATATTTTGTGCTGGTAATATTTTTGACCATGCATAAGTCCACATTTGAAAATACAAATTGTTTGTGCTAATAGCATTTTCCTGAAACAAGGCCATATTTCTGGGGAAAAATATTTGGCATTGTTAATATTATGGTCTAGGCAGAAGTCTGCATTTGAAAATATAATTTTTTTGTGGTAATACTGTGGTTCAGAAGGCATGTAACATTCTCCAGAAAAATATTTTGTGCTGGTACTATTTTTGGCAATGCATGAGTCCACATTTGAAAATACAAATTGTTTGTGCTAATAGCATGTTCCTGAAACAAGGCCATATTTGAGTATATAAATATTTAGTGCTACTAGTTTTCTCCAGCCAGGAGTTCACATTTCTGAATCTAGATTGTTTGGCTAATAACGTGCTACAGCAAGCAGGCTACATTTCAGTATATAAATCCTTTGTGCTAATTGTGTGGTCAAGCCTGCAGGCCACATTTCAGTGTGGCATAGGGCCTGATACAGGGCCTGGATCAGAGCTTGGAATAGCATTTCTAGCTTAAAGGGAACCTGTCACCCCCAAAATCGATGGTGAGGTAAGCTCACCGGCATCAGGGGCTTATCTACAGCATTCTGTAATGCTGTAGATAAGCCCCCCATGTTACCTGAAACAGGAGAAAAAGACATTAGATTATACTCACCCAGGGGCGGTCCCACTCCGATGGGCGTCTGAGGTCCGGTACAGCGCCTCCCATCTTCATTCCATGACGTCCTCTTATGATCTTCACGCCGCGGCTCCGGCGCAGGCATACTTTGTCTGCCCTGTTGAGGGCAGAGCAAAGTACTGCAGTGCGCAGGTGCCGGAAAGGTCAGAGAGGCCCGGCGCCTGAGCACTGCAGTACTTTACTCTGCCCTCAACATGGCAGACAAAGTACGCCTGCGCTGGAGCCGCGGCATGAAGACCAGAAGAGGACATCATGGAATGAAGATAGGAGTCGCCGGAGAGCGGACCTGAAACGCCCATCAGACCGGACCGCAGCGGAACCGCCCCTGGGTGAGTATAATATAACCTCTTTTTCTCCTCTTTCAGGTAACATCGGGGGCTTATCTACAGCATTACAGAATGCTGTAGATAAGCCCCTGATAAAGGTGGGCTTACCTCATCATCGATTTTAGGGGTGACAGGTTCCCTTTAAACATTGATCAGCAACAGGTGGATGAGTGACAGGTATAGGCCTGGTGGTCTGAGAGCTCTGACAATTAGGCAAGACACATGAAGGAGACCCAACTTGGAGTCCAAACATTTTCAAAAATTAGGGGCAGATACCACTAAAGTGGCATCAATTTATTTTATTTATTTATTTTACTCACTTATATAGAGCCATTAATTCCACAGCACTTTACAGACATTACCATTTTCCCCAGAGTAGAAATAGTAGAATGGGACATCCCTTCCACTACAGGCAGCCCACCAGATGGAGACCCAACTTGGAGTCTCCACATTCCATAAAATTGTTTGTAACATCAGCAGCAGTAGCAACAGCAGGCACAGAAGCCACGACAAAGGTGTCACAGACTGCAATAACGTGATATCAACACAGCACACTAAAAACGACACCATCGCCTAGTCTGTCCAGTCTGCAACTGGGGTGCAAAATTCATTGGAGATCCATAACTTGTTCATCTTCATGAAAGTTAGGCAATCTACACATTCACTGGACAGGTGCTTAATCCACTTATCCGTCAGCACACCACCAGCAGCGCTGAAGACACATTTTGAGGGAACAATGAAGGAGCAAATGATCAACAATAATATTGTGTAACAAAATAAAATTCCAAACCACACCAGCGCTACCCTAACTAGGAGAGGAGAAAGCTGTTTATGAACACTCAATAAGGTAGCTGCTGGTATTAGATGGACACTGTGCTAATTTCCGTCGGTATATTGAAACAATAGTAATAAAAAAAAATACCATGCTACAAGACAGTGTTTAGGTGGGATGGTCTACCCACCTGAACAAGAGCTCAGTAAGATGCGATTATATGTATACAACTGATGCCAGTTGCTAGTGTGTGGACGCTAAATAAGCCATTGGGGCCTTTAGTCGCACAAATCACTGCCTTAAATGCACAGAGAATTTAGCCTGCAGGCCTTAGGCAATAACACAAATAATGGGTTTTGTTTAGAATGCACACTAATTAAGCTCACATATCTTATGGTCCACAATGAGTCTGGTAGGTGAGAGTTTGATTCATGTGCAGATATCTGCCACTGCTTCGCAGATGATTAGTGCCCTGCTACAAGTCCGTGGTGCAGGGCTGAGTGAGAGATCTGCTGATTGTATACCTCCTGAGGATCTAAGCAATAAGCAGGGAGGACTCGCTCATCTGCGCGGAGTCAAGGACGTCCCGGCCGGTGGCATCCCTGGTTACTCGGAGAGAAGAAAAAAATGGCCAACACTGATGAAAAAGTACAGCACACTTCAAAACGCGTTGGTTTTTTGGCCCCAGCGAGGCTCCATACCTCAGTGACGTCACACACTGCCGAGTAGTGTTGGCCATTTTTTTCTTCTCTCCGTGTAACCAGAGATGCCACCGGCCGGGACATCCTTGGCTCCGCTCAGATGAGCGAATCCTCCCTGCTTATTGCTTAGATCTTCAGGAGGTATACACTCAGGTGATCTCTCACTCAGCCCTACACTACGGACTTGTAGCAGGGCACTAATCATCTGAGAAGCACTGGCAGATATCTGCACATGAATCAAACTCTCACCAATCAGACTCATTGTGAACCCTAAAGGTACCGTCACACTCAGCGACGCTGCGGCGATATAGACAACGAGCCGACCTAAACTAGATCGCTGGAGCATCGCTGTTTAGGTCACTGTAGAGACGTCAAACACAGCAACTCCAGAACGATGCAGGAGCGATCCAGTGACGTAACGGCGACTCACTTCTCGTTCTCGCTGGTTGTTAGCTCCATGTCAAACATTGCTGGCGTCGTTGCTTTTGATGTCAAACATGACGATACACGCCGACCTGACGACGAAATAAAGTTCTGGACTTCTAGCTCCGACCAGCGATGGCACAGCGGGATCCAGATCGCTGCTGCGTGTCAAACACAATGAGATCGCTATCCAGGACGCTGAAACGTCACGGATTGTTGTCGTTCTCGTTGCAAAGTTGCTGAGTGTGACGGTACCTTAAGGTATGTGAGCTTAATTAATGTGCATTCTAAACAAAACCCATTATTTAGTGTTATTGCCTAATGCCTGCAGGCTGAATTCTCTGTGCATTCAAGGCAGTGATTTGTGCGACTAATGGCCCCAATGGCTTATTCAGTGTCCACACACTAGCAACTGGCATCAGTTGTATACATATAATCGCATCTTACTGAGCACTTGTTCAGGTGGGTAGACCATCCCACCTAAACACCATCTTGTAGCGCAGTATTTTTTGTTTATTAATATTGTGTAACAATTTTTATTTTAATTATGTATAGCAGATAATAAATTAGTTATGACACAGAAGTACAATAACAATGGGACATGAAGACAGAAAACCAAATAACAGCCATAAACCCCAATAAATAGCTGGGCATATCAGAAGTAATGTATCAATAGTGTAAAAGTAAGAAAAAATTATGATACTGATATGTCCAGAGATAGTCTATTAAAAATAGAAAATACTCTGGCACAGGTATGAGGTAAGAAACGTTAATATGACACCGAAGACAGCCATGCAAAAATGGCAAAATGTTATGCTGAGACAATCAGATTATTAAGGTCACTGGCATTATAATAAAGAAAACCATTAAGTTATGTGACAGTATCATAGTAAAATACTAGGACACAGAGTCATAAATCAAGGCACATGGAGTCATATGTAGGTGCATAGTTCAACACAAGTACCTGTAGCCATAGTTGGACAGGGTATATGGACTGTTAGGATGCACCTCGACGCGAGTTTCATCGCCTCTGCAGCTTCGTCGGGACTCCATATGCCTTGATTTATGATCATTATCCTATTCATCTCCTGACTGTTGCACTCACATCACCTCTTCCTCATTGTCCTCTTCCATTTGTTCCTCTGCTCCTGCACCTTTACTAACAGTTGGTCTGGTACCTTGAGCCCCCTCAATCGCTATAATCCACCCTCCCATGACACCCACCTGTACAACAACAGTCCAAAGCTTAAGAGATATTGTTATCACTTCCGCATCCTCCTCTGCTTCCTCCTCTTCCTCTGAGACCACCACTTCCTCCTGCAGACTATTCAAAGTATGCTCCAGCATGTAGATGACCAGAATAGTGATGCTGATGATGGCAATGTCAGTGCTAACCATCATATTAGCCATTTAGAAACTGTGCAAAAAGGTGCAGAGGTCCTGCATCTGTGCCCACTCTGCAAGCGTGAGTTGTTACACGTTCGTACTGCTTTGGGCCAGAATATGTAAAATATCATAATTTACCAGGCATCATTGCTGCTGTCACAGTCGCTGCAACATGTGCGGAGTGGAATTCCACTGTGATGGCACAGCACATATCAATCGGTTAACCGATAGCCTGAAAGACCTCTGTAGCGATGTAAGTCCATGACAGGAGTGGTTTAGATGCCAGAAATTAGCACACAGAGGCTGTGCTTTCTGCAGCAACACATTCCTGGTATAGTGGCGTAGAAATTGCTGTACCACCATGTTGAGGACATGAGCCAAGCAAGTCATGAGTTTGCCCCGGCGTAGGACCACCACCAGGTTTGCACTGTTATGGCACACAGCGGTCACTGACTCCAGGTTCAGTGGAGACAGCCATGGCTAAAACTCGGCCTGTATAGCTGTCCACAACACTTGAACTGTGTGACTGCATTCTCCAAGGCATATTAATTTAAGCACTGCCTGATTGTGTTTTTTCCTGGCTGCGCAGTACAGAGGTGGGGGTACTGTCTCTGCACTGTTGGAAAGTGTTTCTCATTAAGGGAGAGGATGAGGGCACAGGTGGAGGCCCTAAAGGAGGTGGATGAGGCAGAAGCAGTGGAGGAAGGGTTAGATACTGAGGTTTGTACCACAAGCCTTGGGAATTCCAAGATTTGCTGTCTAGTGACACCTTGGTGTTTTTGTGATTTAGTTAACCATTCTTTGGTGTGTAGTGGTTTAGTTCTCCAAAACTAGGTGTTTAGTAGTTTAGTTCTCCAACACCTGTTGCCTAGTAGTTTAGTTCTCCATCTTCTGGTGTGTAGTGGTTTAGTTATCCAACTTTAGGTGTTTAGCAGTTTATTTCTCCAAGCCCTGTTGTCTAGTAGTTTAGTTCGCCATCTTCTGGTGTATAGTGGTTTAGTTATCCAACCCTGGGTGTTTAGTAATTTAGTTCCCCATCCCCTGTTTTCTAGTACTTTAGTTCTCCTTCTTATGGCTTGTAGTGATTTAGTTCTCAATCCCTAAGCACCTTGCAAGCCTTGGGGATTCCAAGACTTGTGAGCAGCCCCTTCCCCGCCTGCCCCCACTGCCACCAGAGTCACGCAGTTCCCTGTCAGCAAGATGTTATGCTGTCCATGCTTGCTCGTCCAGGTATCAGTGTTGAAATGCACCTCATCAGACTTTGATTTTTTCAAGGAACGAGTGATGTCGTCTACGACATGCTGGTATAGCGCAGGCAAATCTTTCTTACAGAAGTAATGGCATCTTGGCAACTGGTACTGGGGGACTGCGACAGCCATCAGCTTTCGGAAACCATCTGTATCCAAAAGGCGGAAAGGCTTCATTTCCATGGCCAACAGATTGGATTGGCCATCTATTTATCACAGAGATCAGAGGTTGGGAGTCACTCAGAACCACCCTCTGTGATCTTTGAGTGAAGAGCTCTCAGATGGCCCCTATTGTCCAGACAATTACATGATTGCGTGACAATCAACCGAGGAGGCTGCAGGCTGTTTCTAATAATTAGTTATTGGAAAACTAACCATACGCATATGGCATATACACCTCCGGATTACAATGCATGAAATATGTGTATATACTGACGTATGATCACTGCTAACTCCACGATAACCCTACACTACTCACTGCCACCACCAATCCATTTTTAAAAGTAAATAAATAAATACAGACCGATTGGACGCCTTTCTTCTTTTGAGGTCCACGCCATCAGGGTCTTCCATTCCCTTTCCCTCAGAGTAGCAGTCATATACCATCCCACAGGCTCACCCACCCACTTCCTTGACCACTTTTCTGCCTTGCTGCCACATTTCATGTCCTCAGAATTGCCAACCCTCTTCCTGGGAGACTTCAACAGCCCCACTACCCCAACTGCATTCCAGCTTCTATCTCTACCCAATTCTCTTGGCCTCTCACAAATTTCAACTTCTGAGTCACACAAAGACGGTAACATCCCAGATCTGGTCTTTGTCTGGCTCTGTTCAATCTCCTACCTAGATAACTCACCTCTTCCTCTTTCTACCCCAAGAAATTAGGGCTAACCACAACTTACACATGTTTAGGCACTCCCTAAAAACATTTATATATAGCCCATTCTCTACTTCTCTGAACATAATTTGCCATCAAACGCAGCCGCAACCAAAAGCACAACTATTGGCTGGTGACTACCTCATGTAGCCTTTATCTATCCCCCATTCCCTCAAGATGGCTGGACCATCATTGTAAATAAGCACCTTTACATTGTGTCAATCCCACCTTAAAATAATAATGATGAGCAGGGTCATCATTATTTTTGCTTTAATTATTGGATTATTGTTAACTTTGTAAGTTATGACTGTTTTATATGAACTGCTGGCTTGTAGAGATCTTAGGAATATGTTTGTGCTATATAAATAAAGGTTCAGTTTTAGGACCCCTGCTCTTCTCCATCTACACCTTCGGCCTGGGACAGCTCATGGAGTCTCACGGTTTTCAGTATCACCTCTATGCTGATGACACACATATCTACCTCTCTGGACCTGATATCACCTCCTTACTAACAAGAATTTCCAAACTTCTCCCTTCTGTCAATCCCTGCACTGGCTTCCAACTGCCCAGAGACTCCTGTTCAAAACCCTAAGTTTGGCATACAAAGCGATCCAAAGCCTGTCTTCTAGTACTTACCTGCACGCATCCTCCGATTATCACAAGAGCTCCTTCTCTACTCCCCTTTTATCTCCTCTTCCCACAATTGCATACTAGATTTCTCCCGTAGATCTCCTCTACTCTGGAACTGTGTACTCCAACATATCATACTCTCGCCTACCATGGGAACCTTCAAAAGGAACCTAAAGAAATACCTCTTCTGACAAGCCTAACAACCTACACTAACCATTGCTCCATCATACCGCTGCACAAGCAGCTCTACCCTCAACTATTATATCCTCACCCATCCTTTGTAGACTGTGATCCTTCACGGGCAGGGTCCTGTCTCCTCCAGTAGCAGTCAGTGACTTGTATTGTTTATGATTATTATACTTTTTTCATTATGTATACCCCTTTTCACATAAATGGCGTAAATAACAATAAATAATAATATTATAATATCGCTGTGCGGCTGCCAAAGAAAGGGAGTCGAGTAGACCGTACAGTATCTCAAGTTTACAAAACATTGCGCAATTATAATATTTATTCTTTGCAAAATTGATGACACTTTAGTGGGGTGTGTCAATAATTTGGGGAAATGTTTGTACTCCAAGTTGGGTCTCCTTCATATGTGTTTCCTGTAGCAGTAGGGCCCCTAGGCCGGCAGACCTGCAATTACTTTCAGTCTACCACCTATGTTACATTTTTATATAATTTATGGTATACCAAGCTGATATTTGGCCACCTGAGTGTGGCTGATCAAAAATCACGTTTAAGATGTTGCATGAGGTATCAGGGCTCCCGGTAGAGCAGGTTTACACTGGTGCCTCACTCACCTCATCTTAATTTAAACTTAAATTCAAAGCTGTAAATGCTGGCCCAAGCCCTGATACCTCATGCATGGCCCATGGCTGACTGCTATCAAATTTGTACTGTGGGTCAAGCTTTATGAGCTGCTTTTTGCCCCCCTGAAAGTGTTGTCTATGCATTTGATTTTGCTTCCCATTGAATTCATTGAAGTTCAGATAAGTTCGACGAACTGGTCGGTGAATTGTTTGGGTGAACATTCGTCTCTTTGCCGAATCCGAACCAAACTGGACCTTGAAAGGTTCATTAATCTCTACTCACAAACCACTTGAAATACTCTGTCTACTCATTTTTATTGTAAAAAAAACCTGTTCATATATCTTCTAAAGGAAAAGTCTCCAAACTAAGCACTGTCCAATAAAAAGGCTGCAAAAATTCTTAAAAAATTTTCAGAACCACTTCAGGAAATTTTTACTAGAAAACTTGTAGTTTTTGACCCCCTCAGAAAAACTGTGTGCATGCTGCTAATTCGGTTTGGACTTTCCATTTGTCTTTACCATTTTAAGAACAAATGGGATTAATCTAAAAAAAAATCTGACTCATAACTGATGTAAATAGAAGGGAACCCATTGATCATGATGGCGTACGTCTTAGTTACGCAATGGGTCATGTTTGAGAATGGAAGAGTTCTGCATTCTGCGCTCTTTCTTCTGTGCTAAAAATGGACACATAACAGAACCGAAACAGATTTCACAATAACAGAACAGACAAATTGAAAGTCCAAAATAAAATGTGAACAAATTCTTAAGCCTCCTACACACATTAGACTAATATCAGCTGCACCTGCCAATATCATTGGGCTTGGTTGACCCTTTAATGTGTATGGAGGGTGCAGGTCAACTGAATGTCAGTGGAGATGTTGATCGGGTATGTCAGATTTTGGACTGCCGAATGCAGAGATGTCTGGGACACAGGAGCCCTTGACCAGGTGAACGCTCCTTTGTATGGGAATGGCATCCAAGATGGCTGTTGTCTCAACGATTGGCCGAAGCATCATTCGACCAACAGGCATCTAGTGTGTGTGGGGACCAATAGTCTTCTCACATTGTGTTTACTTTTCTTATGTATGGTTTTCAGAAGCTTTTGTGAGAGATAAGAACAAAGAGGAAGATGAGATGCTCTCCGGTTATGATGAACATAAAGCACTCTACGTTCTCCAGCACTGGGATGACATGCCAGAGTATGGAACCAGACTTGTCCCAGAACATGTAGAAGTAAGGACCTTGTACAATCCAGAGAGCCCAGGCCTGGGACAGGTAATTAATTAAATCCAAATAAAACTGTTGATGGATGATTTACATGACAAGTATTGAAAAATTATAGGAAATGTTCATAATTAAAGTGAATTGTCTCCTTCAAATATTACATAATGTCTAGGCACAAATTCCTGGCTAAAGAATCTTAACCCCTTATAGAAAACTGATATGCATTAAAATGGCGTCTGCTAAGGGTACTTATTCCCTCATTGCCATTTTAAAATGGCGATTGGGAATAAGGCTGTAGCTTCCATCAGAATTGGAAAATATCTGAGGTATTGGCTACCGGGGGTTGCTGAGATCCCAGAGAACATTATCAGGGCCAGATTTTTTGGTGTCCAATCACATGTGATCACAAAAAAAGTGTGCCAGCTGTTTCAATGACTTCTCTCTCTTCTGACATGACATACATATGTCAGAGGAAAGAGAAATGATGCCCCCAAAACCACCCAGTACCTCCACCATCCCCCGGTCTCTCCTGCTTCGTCCCCCGGCCCGGTGTCATCTTCCTGGAAAAAAAAATTGTTAGGGGTGTGTTGGGGTTCGGGGTGTGTTAGGGTTGGCGTTAGGTTGTGTTAGGGTTAGGGGTGTGTTAGGGTTGGGGTTGAGGTTAGAATTAGGATGCTTTGAAAAGTAAAAAAAAGATGATATGACAGCTGGTGTTGAGTGCAATTGCTCGCTACTCGAGTTTGCATTGGGTGCTCGGGTATGCATGGAGTATCGTGGATTCTCGCATGGATTTTTGGGTGTCTAACAGCTGTGAAACATGCTGGGCAGGGACTCGAGCATGTCACCCAATTACCTCCGATGCAAATTCGAGTAGCGAGCACTTGCGCTCAACACTAATGGCGACATATTCAATATGACAACCTAATGTTATCAATTTCTGCTTCGTACCCGTGGGTTAAAAATCCTCATTATACCCCTGGATAAAATCCTTGAGGGGTGTGGTTTACAAAATTGCATCACTTGTGGGGGATTTCCACTGTTTTGGCACATCAGGGGCTCTCCAAATACGACATGGCGTCCGCTAATTGTTCCATCAAATTTTATATTCAAAAAGTCAAACGACACTCCTTCCCTTACGAGCTCTGCTGTGCACCCAAACAATGGTTTCGCCCCACATATGGGATATCAACATGCTGAGGAGAAATTGTACAACAAATTTTGGGGTCGATATTTTTCCTGGTACCCTTGTGAAAATAAAAAAATTAGGCCTCAATTAATTTTTTTGTGAAAAAAAGTTAAATGTACATTTTTTTCCCACATCCTAAAAATTCTTGTGAAGCACCTGAAGGGTTAATAAACTTTTTGACTGTGGTTTTGAGCACCTTGAGGGGTGCAGGTTTTAGAATGGTGTCACTTTTGGGTATTTTCTATCATATAGACCTCTCAAAGTTTCTTCAAATGTGAGGTGGTCCTTAAAAAAAAATCGTTTTGTAAATTTTTTTGGAAAAATGATACATCACTGATCAACTTTTAAACCTTACCTAAAACTAAAAAAAAAATGCTGTTTCAAAAATTGTGCAGATGTAACGTAGTCATGTGGGAAATGTTATTTATTAACTATTTTATGTGACATATCTGACTTAAGGGCATAAGAATTCAAAGTGTGAAAATTGCTAAATTTTCACCAAATTTTTTTTTCACAAATAAACGCATGTTATATCAAAGAAATTTTGCCACTATCCTGAAGTAGAACAGCCTCAGAATCAGTGGGATCCATTGAAGTGTTCCAGAGTTACAACCTCATAAAGTGATACTGGTCAGAATTGTAAAATGTGGCTAGGGTCATTCAGGTCAAAATGGGCTCATCATTAAGGGGTTAATGTTCTGTATCTCTACAGGGGTCAAGGTGCTCTACTTTATTGATCGCAATGATTCAATGATCACAATAAAACCATTCAAATTACATAAGATTAAGAATATCATGTTAGCCTGCCAACAGAGCAGTGTGTTTTACTATAAGTATAATGTTCCGTCTCCCACCAGTGTTACAGTGGGCATGAATAGTCTGTTAGGGCTTGTTTATTCAGTTTCTTAGTCTATTGGATTAGTATTTGTTACCATGTACAATTAGTCATAGTGTAAACCCTATGAATATAATCTTTCAGAAATACAAGTGTAAAATTACCATATGCATGACGTAAAATCATTTTTATCTTCTAGGGATCCGTTCACATGTGGATTGACATGTTTCCCAATGATGTTCCTGCTCCTCCTCCTGTAAACATTAAACCTCGTGAACCAGTTAGGTAAATATGGCAAATGGTTCAGTTTTTCCTTCCATTGGTATTGGACAAATAAATAATCAAATTATCTTTTGTCTTTTTTAATTTTATGTATTTTTGAATAAAGTATATATTATTTAAATAGGGTTAAGAACTATGTAAAAAAGTTAGAAATGTGTATTTTTCATACCTCCATTTTTTTTTTTTTATGGATTCTGTTTGTGTTTTTTTGGTGGTGTACTTTTTTTCAGACAGGCTCAGAGAGAAAGAAATGGAGTTAAACACTTTTTTTTCACAGGAACTTTGAAAAAATATTCTTTATTCCTTCCAAGGACTATACTCAGAATCAGGGGGCAATCATTACGGGTGGATGAAAGGGGATTCCGACTGCTCAATAGGAAAGGATTCTATACAGTTAGAGCAGTCAGACTGTGGAATGCTCTACCACAAGAGATAGTAATGGCAGACACTATAACAACTTTTAAAAAAGGGTTGGATGATTTCCTTGATACACATAACATTGCGGGTTATAGTTAATTTAGTGGCAAAATATACAATTGGTGGAGAAAGGTTGAAGTTAATGGACCTAGGTCTTTTTTCAACCTATGTAACTATGTAACTATATATATTTTTTTTAGTTACGAGCTACGAGTTATTATTTGGAATACCGATGATGTAATTTTAGATGATGTCAATCCATTCACTGGAGAGCCTTCAAGTGATATCTACGTGAAAGGGTATGTGCTGTATTTCTATTCACTTCTGAATATCATTTGGCCACTGTATGCTAAATCGCTACCTTTAAGTTATAAACTTCACATCTATCATAATCTATCTATCGATCTGTTTATATGTATTTGATGTGATGCTTAGCTTTAAAGGGATATTTTTATGTTAGGAAACTGGTATAGTTAGTTAGAGAGCATGAAAATAAGCCAAATTGTAATTGACTTGCTACTTCTATCTGCTGTTCTTTCCCTGAAATGAGAGCTTTTATCGTACATAGTGTACAGCTTGTTGCCGATAAGATCAGCCACCAAGGCCTTGTTGAATGTATTCAGAAGACACATTCCAGGCTGGGAAGTTAACTGATAACATCTCAGTCACCTCTCTACAGCCCATTAATTTCTATACATTAGTT
Organism: Ranitomeya variabilis; assembly: GCF_051348905.1. NCBI lineage: Eukaryota > Metazoa > Chordata > Amphibia > Anura > Dendrobatidae > Ranitomeya > Ranitomeya variabilis. The sequence continues at coordinate 483,743,660 of NC_135235.1, forward strand.
AGCTGCTCACCTTCATCTCCCTCTCAGCTCCTTACAGAGCTACTGTTATCATAAGAAACAGTAGATAGCATCCAAACCAAGGTGATTAATTCCAAAAGTAAATATTTATTCCACCATCACATAACAATGTTTTGACCTGTAATAAGTCTTTATCAAGTACAAACAATTACATACTGTGGCTTACAAAAATCCACCAATTGCCATAAAGACCAAACCCACTTACATAAAATATTATGAAAAGTATCAATACATGGGGTATAATCCCACATAATAGTGCATATTAACAATTTATTATGAGATCATTTCTGTACCAAATATTAAGTTCTGTTTTTCTATTGTATCAAATATTTATTTCATGTAATAAAATGCAATTTAATTATTTATAAATCATGCAATGTGATTTTCTGTTTTTTATTCTTAGATTCTGTCTCTCACAGTTGAGAGCTGAGCGCGCTACTGAAGAGCAGTGAATACTCACTGCTTTCTGCGCATACAGTCTCAGCGTCGGGAGCAGTGAGTATTCTGGCAGTTGCCCTTCGGCTTGCAAGCAGCACATGACGTCCCTGCCATGCGCTGCTTACAAGCATAAAGCAGCTTCTAGCAATGGAAAAAGATGCTGCAAGGGAGCGCCGGGAAGGTAAGTGTAATGTTTTTTTTAAATGTTTAATGATGGGGCCATGCATACCAGGATGGTGCTGGGGCCAATTATAAGGATGGGTCCATGCATACCAGGACTGGGGTTGGTGGCCAATCATACCAAAATATGGATGGGCCATGTATACTTGGAGGAGATGAGGGCCCTGCATACCAGGATATGGATGGGGCCATGCATACTAGGACTAGATGGGGGCCTTGCATACCAGGATAGGGATGGGCCATGCATACTAGGATGAAATGGGGGCCCTGCATACTGGTATAGGGATGGAGCCATGCATACTACGACGAGATGGGGCCCTGCATACCAGGATAGGGGTGAGGGCATTCATTCCTGCCAGGATAGGGATCAGTGGGACCATTCCTACCAGTATAGGGATGAGGTGGCAATACATACCAGGGTAGGGATGATGGGACCATGTGTGTGTGTATCAGGATGGGGATGAGTGAACCATGTATACCAGGATAGGGGATATTAAGTACAGAACTGACCACAGTTTTTGCTTCATTTTTTCTTCCTAATTTCCTCCTCTAAAACCTAGATGTGTCTTATGGTCCGCTGCGTCTTATATTCCGAAAAATACGGTATATTGTTTACATAAAAACATCATGGTGATCAGCCAATCAAAAGATAGCATCCACATAGTCATGGTTACAAAAGGTCAATCCTACCAAAGTAGATAATGAATATACAAATAGCCCTTTATGTAGAGCCAATAATGTTGCAAATGAACGCGTTAAAATCAAAATATGGAGGCTTATCCAGGGCATATACTCTGTTACCCAATGATCCACAGGAATCAAATTGTCAAGGTGATGCTGGCCCTATCATTGCTACTGATCCCCATCACATCCGTCTCGAGCACGCATTGCCGAGGACATACCCCCGTCAGTACTCGTCACAGGAGAGTGTCCACATGACCATAGTCACATGATCACACCCTAAATGATGCATGAGCATAGGTCAAATGCGTGGGCCGCGCGCACAACCAGAGATTGTCACTCATATTGCCAAGGCTGCAGTCACATGATTGCGGCAGAGTCAATATCCAAATAATGTAAGGGAGTCACAGAACGTGAACCAATCCAGGTCAGAGGGAGGAAGAAAAAGTTAAGAGGAGGAGTAAAAGTACAGACATAGGAACAAACATATATGTATTCTTGTTCAGAATTTAGTTGCATCCGCCAAAGTCAATCCCCACACCTCATTCCAACACCATCTCAGCTTTGCAGAAAGGAAAAACCATCTATAAACAAAAACCATCACGATATTAAAAGCACATACTGATGAGACAGGAACTAAAGAGGGCGTCTAAGACAAAGAATAATGTAAATTATATTCAATATTCAAACCTTTAGGCTGTAAAGTCCCCAACTCAAAAATCCATCCCAATTCCTTTTCTTAAAAAGTTACGACGAGTAGTCTGTCCCCATCTCTTCATTGTACAGGGACACTATGGCCCTAAATCTCAATTGGTTCATCGAATGCCTGTTATCCAAAAAATGTTTTGGAACAGGCAAATCGGTGAGTCCAGTCCTGATAGATAGTACTATTATGCTTACCCTGATCTCTATTGTTGTCTCCTCAACATTCCCACAGGAAATCATGCATACAACAAAACTCGATGAGCATGTATATCTCTCTTTAAGTAAATATTTCTTCCCAATATGGAGATGATAAAATGAGTCTCCCTTGATCATATTAGTTCATCATGCACAAACCAGGCAGGGCAAATTCTCCAACCCTGGAGAGCTAAGTGTCATTTGTAATCATACCTTAGATGTACCAAAATCTGATTTAACTATGCGGCCTCATCTATAGGAAAGAAGGGTCTGCAAAGAAAAATCCAATAACGATGGTAGACCCTTATGTAACAAGGGCCAATGTCTATTCAAAATGCCCACTATTCATCCACTGGCCAGGCAATATGTTGGCTGCAATTTATAAGACTGACTACAGTCATGTGGACGCTCTCCTGTGATGCGTGCTGACTGGGGCATGTCCTTGGTTATGCGCGATCGATACAGATGTTATGGGAGATCAGTAGCAATGATAGGGCCAGTGTCACCTTGACAACTTGATGCCTGTGGATCATTGGATGACAGAGGATAAGTTGTGGATATGCCTCCATATTTAGATTTTGGTGTGTTCATTTGGAACAATTCTATTGGCTCTACATAAAGGGCTATTTATATATTCATGAATTAGGGGAATTATTTATCATCGTTTTATCTCATAATATGTTGTTACTATGCACTACTATGTGGGTTAATACCCCCCTGTATTGATACTTTTTGTAATTGTTATATTTTTAATAAGTGGGTTTGGTCTTGTTGGTGAATGGTGAATTTTTGTAAGCCATACTATATATACAGTAAGCTAGACATGTATGTTATTGTTTGTACTTGATGAATACCTATTATAGGTCGAAACGTTGTTATGTGATGGCGGAATAAACATTGACTTTTGGAATTTATCACCCTGGATTGGACGCTCTCTACTTTCTCTTATGCTGCTGTTTCTCCAAGTGGGTTCCTTGGTATTTTGAATGAGTGTCCAGCCTAGTGAGTGCAGTCAGTAACTTCTTTTACTCGGATAGCTACTGTTATCAGCCCTGCAAAATCACCAGGCTCAATCATCAGCATTTTCCAAAGCAGTTCTCCTGAAGACTGCTTAAAGGCATTGTTATCTCTATAAGCAAATACTGTGATAACAGTGTAGACATCAGAAGGGGCATTGACAGACCATTAATGTGTCACAGTAGCATAAGTAGAAGCTACCAAACCAGATCCATCACATAAGGAAAAGTGCAAAAGGAAAAAACAGTAAAACTCTGTGCCGCTGAAGATGCAACTTTAAGACTAACCCTTTAAGACTCCCCATACACTTTAGATAGCTGTTTACCAAACAATGTTTTGGTCGATTGATCTTGCCCATCTGTCCCATATACACTATCTTTTCTATGAGAGATACACTGCCAGACATTTTTGGAATGACTTATCTCTTAGGCCGCCGTCACACATGCGAGTTTTACGGACGTAAGAGCGCAGAAACTACGTCCGTAAAACTCGCATAACATACGGCACAATGATTCTCAATGGGTCTAGTCCTATCAGCCGTATATTACGGATCCGTAATATACGGCGTTCTACGGCCGTACAAAATCGCAGCATGCTGCGTTTTTCAGCGTATTGCGCAAAAAAATCGCCAATGAAAGTCTATGGGGGCGAGAAAAATACGGATTCCACACGGACCAGCAGTGTGACTTGCGAGAAATACGCAAACAATAACATACATACAGCTACAGTGCCCAAATTTTGCACATACACACTACTAACATTAGTAGTGTGGAATATGCCAAAAAAATGGGGATATGAGATGGTTTACTATATGTAAACCATGTCTCATATCCTGTCGGGTTTGTGAAGGAGAAATGAGAAGCCGGCAATTGAATTACCGGCTTTTCACAGATATCGCGCTGAAGTAAATATAAATACAGACTATATATATATATATGTGTGTCTCAATGACATATATATATATATATATATATACTGTATATATGTTTTCCCAAACATTTGAGCACATAAATCCATTAGATGTCGGTTTTGCAAGCCTGCGAGAAAATCTCGCAGTACGGATGCCATACGGATTACGGTACATACGGAGGATGCCATGCGCAAAATACGCTGACACACCCTGACTACGGATCACTATTTTGGGAACATTTCTCCGTATTACGGCCGTATTACGGCCGTAAAATACGGAACGTATTGTCTTACGCCAAGTGTGACGCCGGCCTTAGAGAACAAAAGGGTCGGCAATCCAAAATTGGGCATCTCAGATCGATGTCTCCCCTATCATCATCTGCCCCCAAACATTAGACTGTCAGTTGAACCTACAATTGGTGGGCTCTGATGATGCTAGTCTAATGTGTGTTGGGACCTTTACAAGTTATTTCCATCTTCCTAAATGGATATTGTTGGATTGTGCTCCTCAAAAAAACTTAGCAATTTACTGTTTATTCTCAATTGAAGCTGTTCTTGAGTAGTAACAATTTTCTTTTGTTTACAGTTTATTGCCTAGGAAACCGACCACCGCTGCTGTCTAGCTTGTAAACATTGAACTCTGCAAGGTTAGCCAACACTACAAGGCAGCAAAGGTGGATGCTCACCTAGGCAACAAGTTGTATATATATATACTATATATAAAAAAAAGCGTTAATATCTCAACAATGGCTGTGAATTTTAATAAACAGTAAACTGTATAAGTGCTTGTTTAAACAAGCAGTATCCAATAGTACTCACCTATGGAGATGGGTATAGCCATTTAGGATCTCAGGGCATCAGCAAGGCAACCAAAAGCTCTAACCAATGAGCATCTGTGCAGTTAGGTCATTTTATATACAATTAATTATAATAATAATAACATCACTTTTGTAGATGGATAAGAGGCTTAGATGGAGAAAAGCAGGAAACCGATGTACATTTTAATTCTCTCACCGGTGAAGGAAATTTCAACTGGAGGTTTGTGTATCGGTTTGACTATCTTCCCACCGAGAAAGAGATCACATACAAAAAGAAAGAGTCCTTCTTTTCCTTAGAAGAGTCTGAATTCAGAGAACCAGCGGTACTTACCCTCCAAGTTTGGGATTACGATCGTATATCTGCCAATGATTTCTTAGGTATGTAGCCATTTTTACACTTTGATATTTAGAGACTGGTCTCAAGTGTAGTATTATAAATATGGGGCTGTAACACCTATAGATAAGGACGCAGTCCCTTCAAAGTTTTTATCCTCTTAATATATTGCAATCACCATATTATATAGCACTGTTTACTTACAGTTGCTTATTTTGCCTTTCTACACAGCTAATTCTTCTGTTTTCTGTTAGGTTTATGACATCACATGTTTAAAAACTGGCTATCTGAATCTTTGTAAGGTCTATGTAGAAACAAGAGCTAAATTTTCTCTGCATGACTCAAGATTCACTGCAAAAGTCCCTGACAGGAGGAGGAGCAGAGCAGCTGGGTCAGGAGTTGAAAAGGGGAATGATTTTTGTCAGGAAAAGAGACTTCCTTTTTCTACATATAGCAGAAAAAAGCGAAGAATTAGCTGGGTAGACAGTCAAAATGAGCAATTGTAAGTACACAGTGCTATATAATATGATGAGTGCAATATATTAAGAGGATAAAAACTTTGATGGGAGTGCTTCTGTAAGAATGAAGTAATCCCTTTCTATGTATTGACTGTACTTCATTATTTGTCAAGATGTATTAAAACATTCCGGTCAAAGAGTAGAGTTGGAGATGTAGCACATTTAAGACTATGTTTGTCTAATCTCCTTCAAACAAAATAAATGTGCATGGTGTATTGAGCACAGATGGTTTTAAGGGTTTCTGACCTAGGTACCCTCACAGCTGCCCTATTGCTTTACCCAGATCCAAGATACTCCATATCATGTTGTCCATACATGTATGTCCTCCTTCTCTTTTACACTGGGACCCTATGATAGCTGGTCAGTTCAATATGTGCACGAGGTTGTCATTGTAGTTGTGATTGAAATGCTATTGTTTGAAGACACCATGACAGGGACAAAGGATGTTGTTATAGGTGTACTGTGACTCCATTAGGTGAGCATTGTGGTTGCATAGCACTGTTATGGCATATCTGTGACTAACAAGCTATTTACTTTTGTGCTGTGATTGAAATGCTCTGCACTTAGAATACTGTGATTGGGAGGGTTCTGTTATATGGTCATCGTGACAGGAGGACTGCTGTTTGGCATTGCCAATAAGGTATAAAGGTATTTGGAGATAGAACAACTTACTGTCACTGGCTCTTATATGGGAGAATAATCAAAAAATCTTATGAAACAAACATTGCGACTGAAAAATGTTATAGCCAATGATTCTCACTTTCAATTATATCAGCTTCTTGTTCTTATGACCCATCCTTTGCCATCACCCACTAATTAAGGGGAACCTACTAGGCGATTCATGCTGGCATGGTTTTGAAGTTGATTGTTAATGACCTTTTGGTTTTGTGGCCACTGTCATCTGCAAAATCATGTGAGCACTAATCATAAGTTTGAAAAATGTGCTGATTTGTGGCTTTAAAGAGAACTTGCCTTGTGAAAACTGCAATCAACCTGCACATGGCATTAATCAGCAGGTTAATAGTATTCTGAAACTGCCTTGAACCAACACTTTGAAAACTTTATTCCTCCCGGCAGCATTTCGGTTTCAGTTACTGGGGCGAAGCCGGCGCTGGTTCATTCAACACTCTATGGATTGAGAGCAGCAGCAGTAACTGCACCCCAGGCCCTGACTGACAGCATTAGGGCTGGCTGTCAGTCAATCTCAGGGGCTCAGATAGACCACATGCATATGTTGAGTATTTGGTGAGTTTTTAAATCAGTATTAGTGATGAGCGATCACTAAAATGCACAGATGCTCATTACTCGAATCGAGCAATTCCTAATGCTCGGATGCTTGTTTCAAGTAACGAGTATATGAGGAGTTAATGGGAAATCTGAGCATTTTTCCGGAAGACAAAGAGGTCTGGGGGGTAGTGAAAATGTTACAATGGATGGAAAATATGTTGAATGGAAGGAGAACAGCATGGGAAAGACCCTTGTAAGTATCTCTGACTCCCAGATCGCTGCTGAGAACATTGGTGTCACACTTTTACTCCACTTTTAGAACTGACAATAAAACATTAAAAAAAAATGTTAAGAAACATTTTTTCCTGTGTAATGACTTGTACATAAGGCAAAACTTAAAAAGGATCAAAACAAATAATGTAAGTAAACCAAAACTGAAATTTTTAATAAAAAATCTGAAATTTCACTGTAATTTATGAAGGAAGTAAGAATTGCCAAAAATTAGATGGACAAGGGACTCAGATACACCATGTACTAGACATAGAGGAAGGCCTCATACACATACTCTTCAAATTGTCATATAGTGGTACTCCTACAGTTATAAAAGCTATGCACACAGTGCAAAGCCTGCCAAAACTTACAAGTAGGGTCAGCCATACAACCTTGATGGCACCAACTGCAGTGCCTCATTCAAATATTAAGAAAGTGTAGTTGTGGTACTCCTACACTCATAAAGGCTCAGCACACAGAGCAAAGCCAGAAAAGAAGTATATGCAGGGTCATCCATACACCCTTGAAGACAACAACTGGAGGGCCTCATTCAAATATTAAGAAAGTATAGTTGTGGTACACCTACACCCATAAAAGCTTTGCACGCAGTACAAAGCCTGTCAAAAATTACAAGTAGGGTCATCCATAGACCCTTGAAGACAACAACTTGAGGACCTCATTAAAATATTAAGAAAGTGTAGTTGTGGTTCTCCTACACTCATAAAAGCTATGCACACAGTGAAAAGCCAGAAAAAATATAAGCAGGGTTATCCATAGGCCCTTGAAGGCAGAAACTGTAGAGCCTCATTCAAATATTAAAATGTAGTTATAGCTACAAAAATTACCAAACATTAGATGGACAAGGGACTCAGATGCACCATGTACTGGACATAGAAGAAGACCTCATACACATTCTGTTCAAATTGTCATTTAGTGGTACTCCTACAGTCATAAAAGCTATGCACAAAGTCCAAAGCCTGCCAACATTTACAGGCAGGGTCAGCCATACACCCTTGAAGGCATCAACTGTAGTGCCTCATTCAAATATTATAAACAAAATGTAGTTTTGGTACTCCTAGACTCATAAAAGATGTGCACACAGTGCAGAGCCTGCCAAAATTACAGGCAGGGTCATCCATACACCTTTGAAGGCACCAACTGTAGTGCCTAATTCTAATATTAAGAAAGTGCAGCTGTGGTACTCCTACATTCATAAAGACAGCACACAGTGCAAAGCTAGAACAAAATTATACAAAAGGTCTTCCATAGACCCTTGAAGACAAGCAACTAGAGGGCCTCATTCAAATATTGTAAACAAAGTGTAGTTGTGGTACTCCTACACTTATTAAAACTCTGCACATAGTGCAAAGTCATAAAAAAAATATAAGCAGGGTTATCCCTAATCCCTTGAAGGCAGCAGCTGGAGGGCTTACAAACACTTTTTGTGCTGTTGTCATCTGGTAGCTGGTGGTGTGTAAAAGTCAGAGCTAATCCAGGCTTTGTTAAGAGTGATAACTCACAAAGGTATGCCCTCAGTATACTATCCCTTGACCGGGGAGACAAGTACCACTGAATATACAATGCATAAGTAACTTTTTTTGGTAATTCTACTAAATAGTAAACTCCCAAACAGGTGGTACTTTAGGAATAAAATATTTTTTATTTAAACAATAAATTAAAACTAAATAAACATATTACATAAATAAGGCAAAAAAAGTGCAGTTCCATTAAAAGAGGGACAAAGCAACCATAGGAAAGCCACCAATTTTCTGTAGCGCTGTGGTAGAATAGTGTGCACAATTGTGGAGTTGAGCTGCATTACAAATGAATTAACTATCTGTTCTCATGCTAGGAAAGGATGGTAAAAAGACCCCCATAACCTATGCTGACAATGTTATGAACCGATGTCTAACTTGTAAACTAACAAAATAACAATACTGACAGCGAAGGTGAGGTGTGTAAGCTAATTACTGGAACAATTTTTATGAAAATGCAGCTAAACAATAACCAAATAAACAGAACACTTTACCAGGGCGATGTGGTGTGGCTTTACCTCGGCGTCCCTCTGCCTCAACGCGCGTTTCACAGTCCGCTTCTTCAGGAGGCATGTCTAGGCAGGGGGAAAGCCGGTTTATGTATGCTTAGGGCTTGTGCTGATTGGTGGTGATCACGCTAAAGGAGGGTACGAGGAATAGTTACTTCCGCCAGCGGCGTTACTATGGATGTTGCTATGCAGCCGTGAGTGAGTGTTAAACACACCGGAAGGGGAATTGTGCGCATGAGTCAAGAGGCGCCAGCGTCGGCGTTACTATGGATATTCAAAACACCGCAAAGTAGGTGCTATGTAAACTAAGGAACGACATGAAAAACAATGAATGAAAAAGAGCGCCATCAACGGTGTTGCTATCCAAGTGCGAGCATAAGTGAGCATAATGAAAAAACGCAACACCTATGTGGACACAGATATAAATTAAGGCACACACGGTGTGAAAAAACTGTGTGAAACAACTAAACAGAATTAACCACTAATATGATGAAAAGTGATAAATGGTCATGTTGCAAAACTACCCCCGCAATACTGCTGCACCTTGCACAGATGTCAAAACGTAAAAAAGTGAAGAAGTAAGACGGACCTTGTTTAAGGGACTGAGTCGCTATATATGAGAACAGAGAATATGACGGCGCATGCGCAAATGTCAGGACCGGTGTGGAAAAGAGGTGATGGATGAGCAGACCAGCGGTGCCACAGGTCCATCATCAGGTATGACGAATGAGCCCGAGGCAGCGCCGTGGTCCGTCCCTCCATCACCACCTGGTCCCAACATCCGAGCATGCGCACCTCTCCGTTAAAGGGAAGACCGATGATGAAAAAAAATGGAATGTGCTGCCAGAAACAAAGTGAATGTCAACCAAAGGATGATTGAAATGAGTGTCCATAATGATGAAGTGTTAAAATGTGACCATAAAGAAAATGTATAACTGTGAGAAGTGACTTGTGTTAATAAAGGATAACTTGTGCTACTATTACTGCACAGTGTCGGACTATACATGGTACTGGTTGAATACTTTGTACTAAAAGTATAAAACCGATACTGTCAAAAGTTCCTAAGTGAATACATAGAACTATACATAGTGCTCATTAAATACTTGTTACTTAAAACTATAAAACCGATATGATCAAAAGTTCATAAGTAAATACATTAAAACCTATGTATATAATAATAAAAGCATAAAACTCACAAAAAGGAGAAATATTCTCTGTGAAAAAAGTGCAAGATGGAAAATCAAACTGATGTCCATTGATGGTTCCAAAAAACTATACATTTCACAGGAAACGGAATATTGCGATTCTTATCAAAATTATTTTTGGAATTGTGATAGTCCTTCACCTGCATAGACGTGCGACGTCAGTCAATAAGTTCTTATATGTAGATGATGGCAACATGCATCTTCAAAAGTCCATTCATAATCTCGAAAATAATTGTATCATAGAAAATTTGTTATTATCGTTGGACCACTGCTGTGAAGTTATGGTAGACATTCGCCTTCTAGAATCTACAATGTCCATCCAAACATCCTCATGTATAAGTAGTGACGTCATGAGCCTGAAGAAGTCCATTAATAGATCCAAAGATTATTGTATCGCATGCAGCTTGCTATTCCCCTTTGACAATTTCTATGGAAAATGCTCAGATGTTAATATCCCTTGACCTCCGAAAGCCTCCGATATCAGCCAGAATATCCATATACATGGACAATTTGAGAAAGCAGCCAGGATAAGTGAACTAAGTAAATATAAAAAAAGAATAATTAATGAGATATAAAACAAAACAAAACAAACATGTTAAAACCCCTACCTAAAACCTCCAACATAACTAGATATATGGATGGAATGTATATTTATAGAAATGCTCCAAACCCAGAGTTCTCATTGAGTCCCTGAGGTGTGAGTGTGCCTAATCTGTATATCCATTGGCATTCTTTTTTGGCTAGCCTCTTACTGAGATCTACACCTCTGGAACCAAGATCAATGGAGTCTATGCCCTTAATCAATAGTGTTCGGGAGTTACTTTGATGGAATCTCTTGTAATGTCTTGGAAGAGTTTTGAGCATACTATCATCTTTAATTGTTTTGGCCTTCTCGATGTCTAGGCAATGTTCCCGTACTCTTATTTTTAGCTCACGACTGGTCATGCCAATGTATATTTTCTTACACGGGCATTGGGCATAATAAATCACCCCTTTAGTGGTGCATGTAATGTTGGACCTGATTTTTTGTTAAGAGTGAGCCTGTACTGCTGTATTTCCTGTGACTCTCGCGTTATATTCATCTTTGCCAAAGTACTGGCTGTTCACCTTGCTAGACCCATGCTACAAGGAAAACTTTGCATCTTTTATTCCAGAGCCAGAGAGGTCCTCTAAAATGGGGCTATACCACAAGGCTATTGTGGAGAATAGGTTGAAAGAATTCCCATCAGACAACACTAGTGGCAGGGGGAAAGCTTCTGTGTGCACCCAAGGAGGAGAGGCAAGGGAGACATACATCAGTTACAGCAGAGGCATGGGTACGCTGTCAAAGGCTTGGGCCAATTTGATGACAGCCTACCAGCATTTCATCCCTGATGACCGGGTATTTTGACAAGGAGGGAAAGGTTTTTAAAGATGGTCAAGCAATACCTGGCAGACCAAACCTGCGTACTCCCTAATTCCTCTGTGACCTTCCACTACTGGATCTCAAAGCTGGACACTTGACATTAGCTATCCATCTACACCTTGGAGGTGTTGTGCTGCCCTGCCGCTAGCATCTTGTCTGAGTGGAATTTTAGTGCCACTGAGGGGGAGAGACAACAGACAGGCGCTTTTGCCTGTCAACAGAAAATGCTGGCATAATGACTCTCCATCCTCCTCCTACTCCTCCCTCTCTTCCTCCTCATTCCCCTCCTCAGCTCATCCATGCAGGATAGACATGACAGAACTTGCATGGGTACATACTAGCATCTGTTGCGCTAGCATGTTCTTCCTCCTCCTCCTCATTGTTACCCAATCCATGCTGCGCAGATAAGATGAGGCTGGGCTGGTTAGTATCTCCCTGTCTCATGTCTTCCTCCATCTCCATCTGATCCGCATGCAAAGCAATATCTGTAATTGTGAGCAGTGCAAGTTTAAAGAGGTACAGAAGCATCATCGCTGCTCACCATCTTTGTGGAGTCCTCAAAGTCTTGGAGAATCGAACAAACGTCAGACATCCATGCCCACTCTTCACTTATTATATGCGGAGGCTGATCAGAATACCGAAGGGTGTGTTAGAGCTGGTATTCCATAACTGGCCTGTGTTGCTCACAAAGCCTTGACAGCATGTGCAGTGTGTAGTTCCAGCGCATTATGTCGTACACCAGCTGGTGAGCTGGCACTTCCATGTGCTGCTGCATTACTGCCAAGACGGCTTACGCTATAGCTGACTTTTGGAAATGGGCGCTCACGTAACGTACCTTGACAAGTAGCTCTGGAAAATCTAGTTGTTTTCAGAAACCTCTAAACCACTAAGTTGAGCATGTGGACCAAGCATGGTACATGTATGAGCTTAACAAGCTTCACAGCCACCACCAGGTTACAGGCATTATCACACAGGACCATGCCTGGTTGTAGGTTCATGTTATGATCCTGGTGGTAGGATCTCAAACTGACCTGACAAATATACCCTGAGTATATAGGACAAGTTCTGGGGATGTGGAAGCTATACTGACTGACAATCCTGATCCTATCCAAACACACTAAAGGCAGCTGTGGAACGTTACCTGAAAACCTAGACGTCTCGTCACAGCCTGAGAAACTGACTACCCCTAGAGAGAAAGCAAAGACCTCACTTGCCTCAGAGAAATGTACCCCAAAGTTTTAGATAGCCCCCCACAAATAATAACGGTGAGTCAAGGGGAAAACACAAATGTAGAGATGAAACAGATTTAGCAAATGAGGCCCGCTAATACTAGATAGGCAGAAAATAGATAGGTGTCTGTGCGGTCAGTACAAAAACTATCAAAAGTAAACCACGCAGAGAATACAAGAACCCCCACACCGACTCACGATGTGAGAGGCGCACTCTGCACCCCAGAACTAACCAGCAAGCAAAAAATCACATAAAAGCAAGCTGGGCTGAACTCATTATATTATGAGAAACGTTTTCAAGGAAATAATGAGAAACTGAACAAGCAAACTTAGCTTCTCATAGCAGGAGACTGGTCACAAGGAATATTCAGGAGAGCACAGGATCAGGACTGAATACACCGACAGCAGGCGACAAATAAAGGTCCAGGTGAGTTAAATAGGCCCAGCCTAGCAGGAGATGAAACAGCTGAGCCCAGCCAAGACCAGCCATATCGCTAAAGGCCACCAGAGGGAGCCCAAGAACAAACTCACACAGTACCACTCATGACCACAGGAGGAAGCCCGAGAACGGAATTCACAACAGTACCCCCCCCCCTTGAGGAGGGGTCACCGAACCCTCAACAGAGCTCCCAGGCCGATCAGGACGAGCCAAATGAAAGGCACGAACCAAATCGGTCGCATGGACATCGGAGGCGACAACCCAGGAATTATCCTCCTGACCATAACCCTTCCATTTCACTAAGTACTGAAGCCTCCGTCTCGAAATACGAGAATCCAAGATCTTCTCCACCACATATTCCAACTCCCCCTCGACCAAGACCGGAGCAGGAGGATCAACAGAAGGGACCACAGGCACCACATATCTCCGCAACAATGACATATGGAACACATTATGAATGGCAAACGATGTTGGGAGGTCCAAACGAAAAGACACAGGGTTGAGGATTTCCAAAATCTTATAAGGACCGATGAAACGAGGTTTGAACTTAGGAGAGGAAACCTTCATCGGGACATAACGAGAAGACAACCATACCAAATCCCCCACACGAAGTCGGGGACCCACACAGCGACGGCGGTTAGCAAAGCGCTGAGCCTTCTCTTGGGACAAAGTCAAATTATCCACCACATGGTTCCAAATCTGCTGCAACCTATCCACCACAGAATCCACCCCAGGACAGTCAGAAGACTCAACCTGACCCGAGGAGAAACGAGGATGAAAACCAGAATTGCAAAAGAAAGGTGAAACCAAAGTAGCAGAACTAGCCCGATTATTGAGGGCGAACTCAGCCAATGGCAAAAAGGTCACCCAATCATCCTGGTCAGCAGAAACAAAACATCTCAAATAAGTTTCCAAGGTCTGATTAGTTCATTCGGTTTGACCATTCGTCTGAGGATGGAAGGCTGACGAAAAAGACAATTCAATGCCCATCTTAGCACAAAAGGATCGCCAAAATCTGGACACAAACTGGGATCCTCTGTCGGACACAATGTTCTCCGGAATACCATGTAAACGAACCACATTCTGAAAAAACAATGGCACCATATCGGAGGAGGAAGGCAACTTAGGCAAGGGTACCAAATGGACCATTTTGGAAAAACGATCACAAACCACCCAGATGACAGACATCTTCTGAGAGACAGGAAGATCCGAAATAAAATCCATGGAAATATGCGTCCAAGGCCTCTTCGGGACAGGCAAAGGCAGAAGCAATCCACTGGCACGAGAACACGAAGGCTTGGCCCGAACACAAATCCCACAGGACTGCACAAAGGAATGCACATCCCGCGACAAGGAAGGCCACCAAAAGTATCTCGCCACCAAATCCCTGGTACCAAAAATCCCAGGATGACCCGCCAACACCGAAGAATGAACCTCGGAAATAACTCTACTGGTCCATCTGTCTGGGACAAACAGTCTCTCCGGTGGACAACGGTCAGGTCTATTGGCCTGAAACTCCTGCAACACCCGTCGCAGATCAGGAGAGATAGCAGACAAAATCACCCCCTCTTTGAGAACACCAGTCGGTTCAGAAACTTCCGGGGAGTCAGGTACAAAACTCCTAGAAAGGGCATCAGCCTTCACGTTTTTCGAACCCGGAAGATATGAAACCACGAAATTGAAACGAGAGAAAAACAGCAACCATCGAGCCTGTCTCGGATTCAACCGTTTGGCAGACTCGAGATAAGTCAAATTCTTGTGATCCGTCAAGACCACCACACGATGCTTGGCTCCCTCAAGCCAATGTCGCCACTCCTCAAATACCCACTTCATTGCCAACAACTCTCGATCACCAACATCATAATTCCGCTCGGCAGGCGAAAACTTTCTTGAAAAGAAAGCACATGGTCTCATCACAGAGCCATCAGAGCTTCTCTGCGACAAAACAGCCCCTGCTCCAATCTCTGAAGCATCAACCTCGACCTGAAAGAGAAGAGAGCCGAAGAAAAGCGACGTTTCAACTCCTGAAAGGCCTCCACGGCCGCAGGAGACCAATTCGTCACATCAGAACCCTTCTTTGTCAAATCCGTCAAAGGCTTCACCACACTAGAAAAATTAGTGATGAAGCGACGGTAAAAATTAGCAAAACCCAAGAACTTCTGAAGACTCTTCACAGATGTAGGTTGAGTCCAGTCATGAATAGCCTGAACCTTGACTGGATCCATCTCGATAGTAGAAGGAGAAAAAATAAAGCCCAAAAAGGAAACCTTCTGGACTCCGAAGAGACATTTAGAGCCCTTCACAAACAAGGCATTGGCACGCAGGACCTGAAATACCATCCTGACCTGCTTCACATGAGACTCCCAATCATCAGAAAAGACCAAAATATCATCCAGGTACACAATCATAAATCTATCCAGGTACTCTCGGAAGATATCGTGCATGAAGGACTGAAACACAGAGGGGGCATTAGAAAGCCCAAAAGGCATCACCAAGTACTCAAAATGACCTTCGGGCGTATTAAATGCTGTTTTCCATTCATCGCCCTGCTTTATGCGCACAAGATTATACGCTCCACGAAGATCTATCTTGGTGAACCAACTGGCCCCCCTAATCCGGGCAAACAGATCGGACAACAGTGGCAAGGGATACTGAAATTTGACCGTGATGTTATTTAGAAGGCGATAATCTATACAGGGTCTCAGAGAACCATCCTTCTTGGCCACAAAAAAAAACCCCGCACCCAAAGGGGACGAGGACGGGCGAATATGTCCCTTCTCCAAGGACTCCTTTATATAACTCCGCATAGCGGTATGTTCTGGTACAGACAAATTAAAAAGTCGTCCCTTAGGGAACTTACTACCAGGAATCAGATTTATGGCACAATCACAATCCCTATGAGGAGGTAGGGCACTGGATTTGGGCTCATCAAATACATCCTGGTAGTCCGACAAAAATTCAGGGACTTCAGAAGGAGTAGAAGAAGCAATTGACACCAAAGGAGCATCGCCATGAATCCCCTGGCACCCCCAACTTGACACAGACATTGCTTTCCAATCCAGGACTGGATTATGAGCCTGCAGCCATGGCAGACCCAACACGACAACATCATGCAAATTATGTAGCACCAGAAAGCGAATTACCTCCTGATGTACAGGAGCCATGCACATGGTCAATTGAGTCCAGTACTGAGGTTTATTCTTGGCCAATGGTGTAGCATCAATTCCCTTTAGCGGAATAGGGAATTGTAAAGGCTCCAAGATAAAACCACAGCGCCTGGCAAATGACAAATCCATCAAATTCAGGGCAGCACCTGAATCCACAAAAGCCATAACTGGGTAGGATGACAGAGAGCAAATCAAAGTAACAGACAAAATGAATTTAGGTTGTACAGTACCAATGGTGACAAACTTGGCAACCCTTTTTGTGCGCTTAGAGCATGCTGAGATAACATGAGCAGAATCACCACAGTAAAAGCACAACCCATTCTGACGTCTGTGGTTTTGCCGTTCAACTCTGGTCAGAATCCTGTCACATTGCATAGGCTCAGGTTTCTGCTCAGAAAATACCGCCAGAGGGTGCACAGGTTTGCGCTCCTGCAAACGCCGATCAATCTGAATGGCCAAAGACATTGACTCATTCAGACCCGCCGGCGTGGGGAACCCCACCATAACATCTTTAAGGGCTTCAGAAAGACCCTTTCTGAAAATCGCCACCAGGGCGCACTCATTCCACTGAGTGAGCACTGACCACTTCCTAAACTTCTGACAATAAACCTCTGCTTCATCCCGACCCTGAGAGAGAGCCAGCAAAACCTTCTCTGCTTGGTCTACCAGATTTGGTTCCTCATAAAGCACTCCAAGCGCTAGAAAAAACGCATCAACATTTAGCAGTGCCGGATCTCCTGGCGCCAAAGAGAATGCCCAATCTTGAGGGTCACCCCGCAACAAAGAAATAACAATTTTGACTTGCTGAACAGAGTCGCCAGATGAGCGAGGTCTCAGAGAAAGAAATAACTTACAATTATTCTTAAAGTTCAAAAACCTAGATCTATCTCCGGAAAACAGCTCAGGAATAGGTATTTTAGGCTCTGACATAGGACTGCGGACTACATAATCCTGAATGCCCTGTACCCTTGCAGTGAGATGATCCACACTAGAAGACAGACTCTGAATGTCCATATTAGTAGCTGCATACAGAACCACCCAGAGATTAGGGGGAGGAGAGAGGCAAAACACAGTGCAGAGGAAAAAAAAAAAATGACCTTAAGATTTCTCTTCTCCCTCTTTAGCTGCATTAACACTTTCGGGCCTGCTGTACTGTTATGATCCTGGTGGTAGGATCTCAAACTGACCTGACAAATATACCCTGAGTATATAGGACAAGTTCTGGGGATATGGAAGCTATACTGACCGC
Organism: Ranitomeya variabilis; assembly: GCF_051348905.1. Taxonomy (NCBI): domain Eukaryota; kingdom Metazoa; phylum Chordata; class Amphibia; order Anura; family Dendrobatidae; genus Ranitomeya; species Ranitomeya variabilis. The sequence continues at coordinate 483,761,708 of NC_135235.1, forward strand.
AATCCTGATCCTATCCAAACACACTAAAGGCAGCTGTGGAACGTTACCTGAAAACCTAGACGTCTCGTCACAGCCTGAGAAACTGACTACCCCTAGAGAGAAAGCAAAGACCTCACTTGCCTCAGAGAAATGTACCCCAAAGTTTTAGATAGCCCCCCACAAATAATAACGGTGAGTCAAGGGGAAAACACAAACGTAGAGATGAAACAGATTTAGCAAATGAGGCCCGCTAATACTAGATAGGCAGAAAATAGGTGTCTGTGCGGTCAGTACAAAAACTATCAAAAGTAAACCACGCAGAGAATACAAGAACCCCCACACCGACTCACGATGTGAGAGGCGCACTCTGCACCCCAGAACTAACCAGCAAGCAAAAAATCACATAAAAGCAAGCTGGGCTGAACTCATTATATTATGAGAAACGTTTTCAAGGAAATAATGAGAAACTGAACAAGCAAACTTAGCTTCTCATAGCAGGAGACTGGTCACAAGGAATATTCAGGAGAGCACAGGATCAGGACTGAATACACCGACAGCAGGCGACAAATAAAGGTCCAGGTGAGTTAAATAGGCCCAGCCTAGCAGGAGATGAAACAGCTGAGCCCAGCCAAGACCAGCCATATCGCTAAAGGCCACCAGAGGGAGCCCAAGAACAAACTCACACAGTACCACTCATGACCACAGGAGGGAGCCCGAGAACGGAATTCACAACAGGTTCAGTGGTGAGAGCCACAGATCTGTCTGGTCTGTTATACCTTTCAACAAGTCTGTGATGTTGTGCTGTTTGTCTCCTAAACAAATTAGCTTCAGCAAAGCCTGTTGCTGCTTTGCTGAGGCAGTGCTGCAGAGCTTCCAGCTTCCAGGTAATGTGTATGACAAATCGGAGATGGTGGATGAGAAGAAGCAGGAGGGGGTGCAGAAACTGGTATAAGAGGTGGAGGAAACACTGATAGAAGTAGGGTCAGCAATCCTCAGCGTTGGAAGCACATATGCCGTACCAGGATCAGGCCCAGCCTCGACAAGGTTCACCTGGTGTGCTGTCAGGGAAGTGTAGCATCCATGGCCACAAACGCTTGTCCACGTGCCGGTCGTTAAGTGGACCATCCCAGTAACTGCGTTGTTAAGGGCACGGGTAATGTTCCTGACATGTGCTGGTACAAGGCAGGGATGCCACACCAGGAAAAATAGTGGTGGCTGTTGACCAAGTAATGAGGAACAACTGCCACCATGAGTTGGTGGAAATCCTCCTTGTCCACAAAGCTTACATGACATTTCCATAAGCAAGCAGCCTAGAAATGTGCCCATTTAGTGTTTGTGCCTGTATGTGGGTGGCTAGGAATTTTCTTTTTCATTTCAAGACCTGGAGTAGGGATAGCTGAACGCTGTGCTAGGACAAGGACTTGGACATGCATGATGGTAGTACCTCAGAATGTGCAAGGACAGGTCCTGGGCTGTAGGCATCTGCATCAGTGTCATGGACAAGGGATTGGCAAGCACCTAGCACAAGGGAAGAGACAGGGGTGTCACACGATGACACCAATTGTGGACTCAGGCGTTCGACCCTCCGAGTTGGTTGCTTGATCATGGTGGTTAGGCTCTTAGTGGTCAGGCCCTGCTGATCTTGGCACAGCACAGGTTGCATATGACCAATTTTTTTATCCCAGAACTTTCTTTGAAAAAGTCTCAAACTGGGGAACACCTAACTCTTTGATAGAAGAAATTCACGAGTGTCGGTGCTCTGCGGAACAGTTGCCCACCTTCTCACTTTGGTCACCACACTGCCTCTTCCTACCTGTTTTGGTGCTGCCATTCCATCCCCCTCAGGGCTTATATCCTCACTTTGCATACCAGCTTCCCAGGGTGGGTCAGTAACTTGATGAATTAACAACAAAAAGACTTATTGGACACTGTGTCTTATCATCATCTACCTCCTTAGACAAAATTTGCCACTCCCCATCATCATCTTCTTGTGACTGTGGCTGCGCCAAGTTTTGTGCATCACTACACAACACACAGCATGTGTTCCTGTCTGTCTTGAAACATGCATGGTGAGAGGCCAAAATTAAGAAATGATTATGTAAAGAGCTCCTAGGAGTGTCTTAGTGTGGAATCACTGGTGTCCTGGGACTCGAGATGATGGGAGGAAGGAGGATCACGGTGAGAATTAAGTGATCCAGACTCTTGGCTGGTGAGACTGGACCGTGTGGAAGACTGGGTGATGCAGGCAAGCATGTAGGAAGCATTATCTGCAATCCAACCTACCACCTGTTCACACTAGTCTGGCTTCAGATGTGGTGCCCCTGCAAAGTGGGACAGGAAACTATGTGTCTTGGATAGGTGTGTTTCTTGTGCTCCAGCAACAAGTACAGTCACACCTGCCCCACGTCCTCGCCGTCTGCGTGAACCATCATCAGAACTTCCTCTACTGCGCGCCTTATGCATTTTCTAATTGCTAGGTTCTGGAAACCAAGTTCCTTTGATTAATTGAAAATAATTTTTTTAATGACATTTTTTTTTTCATTTAAAACCACCATAATTTGGTCGCTTGTAGCAGGTCAAGCGGTTTTTGTTTATTTAAAGGGAACCTGACAGCAGGATTGTGCACAGTAAGCTACCCACAGTGTCAGGTCAGCGCCATTATACTGATTAAAATGATACCCTGGTTGATGAAATCTGTCATGTGGTTGTTGTTTAATCTTTATTTTCGGTTTTGAGTTAATAAGATTCTCGTGCTTCGGGGCAGGCCTGTGGGGGGGCTTCATGTGGTGCTCTGCTTAGCTGTTCATAATGCAGCCTTCTGACTGGTCACTGATCCCTCGGCGACCTGCCCCCTAGTTTACATAATGAATGTATGTACATACTGCAAAAAAAACTTCTGCAGGCAGGAGCAGAAGCTATCGGTGTATATGGAGGTGATCCGATAGCTGCTATTGCGTAGGCACCGGCGGTACCATCTTGCAGGAGAAGAAAAAAATAAATTCTTCCTCCAAGATGACGCCGCCCGTGCCTGCGCGGTAGCAGCTCTTGGCGCCATTTTAAAATTGATTGATCTTTTAGACTCCTCAGGAAAACTTCAAGCATATTTATTAACTACATATTAAACATGCGATTATGCTGCAGCGCAGGTGCCACAGCTGGCACCTGATTCAGAAGGGATTTTTACTTTTTTGCGGTATGTACATATATTATGTCAATTAGGTGGCAGGCCACTGAGGGATCAGTGACCTGACAGCAGGCTGCATTATGAATAGCTAATCAGAGCACCACATGAAGACCCTCCCACAGTCCCACCCCGGAACACAAGCATATCATTAGCTCAAAACTGAAAATAAAGATGGGTAAAAGACACAAGATGGGGACCCAGGTATCATTTTAATCAGTATAACGGCACCAACCTGACGCTGGCAGTAGGTTACTGTGCAAAATCCTGCTGACAGGTTCCCTTTAAATCCACAGTAATTCCACCCAAAGTATGTTAAACTGTATGGATGACATTAGTCAATTTTTGGACAAAAATTTTTTGTTACCTGGAGCAGGCCTAGCTTTTTTTTTTAAGCTTTTTCGTAATTTCACACAGATCAGGTTAAACTATATGGATGACAGTAGTCAATTTTTGGACAAAAAAATGTGGTCACCTCTAGCAGGCAAAGCAGTTTTTTGAAATGTAAAAACACCGTAATTTCACAAAAAGCAGATTAAACTGTATGAATGACAATACATTTTTTCACTAAAAAATGTGGTCACCTGCAGCAACTATATAATTAGCAACGTACTGCAAAGCCCTAAGCCCTGCCTACAGACTGTATTCAGCTACTAATCCTGCTCCTGCAACCATCTCTAGGCTAAATGCAAAATGTATAAACAGTAAAGCTCAAGATAGCCCTTTGAAGGACTTTTTGTATGGTGGTTTAGGAACAGTATCACCACTAGAGGACTCTGATTCCTGAAACTGTGTACACAGGCCTCGGCAACTACTCTCTTCCTCCAATCACAATGGTCCCTGAGCTGTGAAATGGCGTCAGTGTGATGAGCATGGTGGCGCCAGGCCTTTTAAATCCTCTGATGAGGTTATACCACTGCCAAACTATGGCATTACAGTTACTGGCAGGCAATCCCCGCATGTTTATTGGCTGTGTAACAGGCGCCAGACATACGGGTTGGGGATTCGAACATTCAATCCGAACACCAGCCAAAGCTCGGTGGGTGCCGAGCATTTCGAGCACCCAGATACTTGAGTGATATCTGAATATCAATGATCACGTTCGCTCATTACTAATCAGTATTTTTAAGCCAAAACCAGAAGTGGGTGATAAATAAAGTGGTGACTAGGGTTGAGCGAAACGGATCGTTCATTTTCATAAGTCGCCGACTTTTGGCAAAGTCGGCGTCTCATGAAACCGAGCCGATCCCTGTGTGGGGTCTGCCATGCGGTACGCGACTTTCGCGCCAAAGTCGCGTTTCAATGACGCTAAAAGCGCCATTTCTCAGCCAATGAAGGTGGACGCAGAGTGTGGGCAGCGTGATGACATAGATCTCAGTCCCCACCATCTTAGAGAAGGGCATTGCAGTGATTGGCTTGCTTTCTGCGGCGTCACCGGGGCTATAAAGGGGCGTTCCCGCCGACCGCAATCTTACTGCTGCTGATCTGAGCGTAGGGAGAGGTTGCTGCAGCTTCTTCGGAAGCAGGGATACATAAAGCCACAAACCGCTTGTGCTGTAGCGATTTCCACTGTCCAATACCACCTTTTGTTTGCAGGACAGTGGAAGCTACATTTTTTTTTCCTCAGCGCTGTAGCTCATTGGGCTGTCCTAGAAGGCTCCCTGATAGCTGCGTTGCTTTGTGTGTACGCCCTGTGTAAACCAACTGCTTTTTTCAAAGCACAAATCCTGTTTTTCCTTCCTTTCTGCACAGCTATCTTGTGTGTTTGTCCACACTTTTGTGTGCAGCAGTCCTTTTACAGCTGCCTGCTATACTTTTCTGAGATAACTGCAGGGAGATAAATATTGGCAAGTCTGCCTGCGTGCCATTGCTGTGTGTGGCATCTCTTTCTCATTGTGTGCCACTGAAAACACTGTGTAATACTTGTCCTTTTTTTTTTTTTTTCTAAATTCTCCCTTTTCCAAAAAAAAAATTAGTGGGAGATAAATATTGTCAAGTCTGACTTCGTGCCATTGCTGTGTGTGGCATCTCTCTCTCATTGTGTGCCACTGAAAACACTGTGTAATACTTGGCCATTTGTTTTTTGGGGGGTACATTCTCCCTTTTCAAAAAAAAAAATTATTGGGAGATAAATATTGGCAAGTCTGCCTCCGTGCCATTGCTGTGTGTGGCATCTCTCTCTCATTGTGTGCCACTGAAAACACTGTGTAATAGTTGGCCATTTTTTTTTGGGGGGGGGTACATTCTCCCTTTTCCAAAAAAAAAATTAGTGGGAGATAAATATTGTCAAGTCTGCCTCCGTGCCATTGCTGTGTGTGGCATCTCTCTCTCATTGTGTGGCACTGAAAACACTGTGTAATACTTGTCCTTTTTTTTTTTTTTTTTCTAAATTCTCCCTTTTCCAAAAAAAAAATTAGTGGGAGATAAATATTGTCAAGTCTGCCTCCGTGCCATTGCTGTGTGTGGCATCTCTCTCTCATTGTGTGGCACTGAAAACACTGTGTAATACTTGACCTTTTTTTTTTTTTTTTCTAAATTCTCCCTTTTCCAAAAAAAAAATTAGTGGGAGATAAATATTGGCAAGTCTGCCTCCGTGCCATTGCTGTGTGTGGCATCTCTCTCTCATTGTGTGCCACTGAAAACACTGTGTAATACTTGTCCTTTTTTTTTTTTTTTTCTAAATTCTCCCTTTTCCCAAAAAAAAATTAGTGGGAGATAAATATTGTCAAGTCTGACTCCGTGCCATTGCTGTGTGTGGCATCTCTCTCTCATTGTGTGGCACTGAAAACACTGTGTAATACTTGGCCATTTTTTTGGGGGGGGTTACATTCTCCCTTTTCAAAAAAAAAAAATTATTGGGAGATAAATATTGGCAAGTCTGCCTTCGTGCCATTGCTGTGTGTGGCATCTCTCTCTCATTGTGTGCCACTGAAAACACTGTGTAATAGTTGGCCATTTTTTTTATTTTGGGGTACATTCTCCCTTTTCAAAAAAAAAAAAATATTGGGAGATAAATATAGTCAAGTCTGCCTCCGTGCCATTGCTGTGTGTGGCATCTCTCTCTCATTGTGTGCCACTGAAAACACTGTGTAATACTTGACCTTTTTTTTTTTTTTTTTCTAAATTCTCCCTTTTCCAAAAAAAAAAATTAGTGGGAGATAAATATTGTCAAGTCTGCCTCCGTGCCATTGCTGTGTGTGGCATCTCTCTCTCATTGTGTGGCACTGAAAACACTGTGTAATACTTGTCCTTTTTTTTTTTTTCTAAATTCTCCCTTTTCCAAAAAAAAAATTAGTGGGAGATAAATATTGTCAAATCTGCCTCCGTGCCATTGCTGTGTGTGGCATCTCTCTCTCATTGTGTGGCACTGAAAACACTGTGTAATACTTGGCCTTTTTTTTTTTTTCTAAATTCTCCCTTTTCCCCCAAAAAAATTAGTGGGAGATAAATATTGGCAAGTCTGCCTCTGTGCCATTGCTGTGTGTGGCATCTCTCTCTCATTGTGTGGCACTGAAAACACTGTGTAATACTTGTCCTTTTTTTTTTTTTTTTTCTAAATTCTCCCTTTTCCCAAAAAAAAATTAGTGGGAGATAAATATTGTCAAGTCTGCCTCCGTGCCATTGCTGTGTGTGGCATCTCTCTCTCATTGTGTGGCACTGAAAACACTGTGTAATACTTGACCTTTTTTTTTTTTTTCTAAATTCTCCCTTTTCCAAAAAAAAAATTAGTGGGAGATAAATATTGTCAAGTCTGCCTCCGTGCCATTGCTGTGTGTGGCATTTCTCTCTCATTGTGTGCCACTGAAAACACTGTGTAATACTTGTCCTTTTTTTTTTTTTTTTTTCTAAATTCTCCCTTTTCCCAAAAAAAAATTAGTGGGAGATAAATATTGTCAAGTCTGACTCCGTGCCATTGCTGTGTGTGGCATCTCTCTCTCATTGTGTGGCACTGAAAACACTGTGTAATACTTGGCCATTTTTTTTGGGGGGGGTACATTCTCCCTTTTCAAAAGAAAAAAATTATTGGGAGATAAATATTGGCAAGTCTGCCTCCGTGCCATTGCTGTGTGTGGCATCTCTCTCTCATTGTGTGGCACTGAAAACACTGTGTAATACTTGGCCATTTTTTTGGGGGGGTACATTCTCCCTTTTCAAAAGAAAAAAATTATTGGGAGATAAATATTGGCAAGTCTGCCTCCGTGCCATTGCTGTGTGTGGCATCTCTCTCTCATTGTGTGCCACTGAAAACACTGTGTAATAGTTGGCCATTTTTTTTTGGGGGGGGTACATTCTCCCTTTTCAAAAAAAAAAAATATTGGGAGATAAATATTGTCAAGTCTGCCTCCGTGCCATTGCTGTGTGTGGCATCTCTCTCTCATTGTGTGCCACTGAAAACACTGTGTAATACTTGTCCTTTTTTTTTTTTTTTTCTAAATTCTCCCTTTTCCCCAAAAAAAATTAGTGGGAGATAAATATTGTCAAGTCTGACTCCGTGCCATTGCTGTGTGTGGCATCTCTCTCTCATTGTGTGGCACTGAAAACACTGTGTAATACTTGGCCATTTTTTTTGGGGGGGGGTACATTCTCCCTTTTCAAAAAAAAAAAATTATTGGGAGATAAATATTGGCAAGTCTGCCTCCGTGCCATTGCTGTGTGTGGCATCTCTCTCTCATTGTGTGCCACTGAAAACACTGTGTAATAGTTGGCCATTTTTTGGGGGGGGGGTACATTCTCCCTTTTCAAAAAAAAAAAATATTGGGAGATAAATATTGTCAAGTCTGCCTCCGTGCCATTGCTGTGTGTGGCATCTCTCTCTCATTGTGTGCCACTGAAAACACTGTGTAATACTTGTCCTTTTTTTTTTTTTTTTCTAAATTCTCCCTTTTCCCCAAAAAAAATTAGTGGGAGATAAATATTGTCAAGTTTGACTCCGTGCCATTGCTGTGTGTGGCATCTCTCTCTCATTGTGTGGCACTGAAAACACTGTGTAATACTAGGCCATTTTTTTGGGGGGGGGTACATTCTCCCTTTTCAAAAAAAAAAAATTATTGGGAGATAAATATTGGCAAGTCTGCCTCCGTGCCATTGCTGTGTGTGGCATCTCTCTCTCATTGTGTGCCACTGAAAACACTGTGTAATAGTTGGCCATTTTTTTTTTTTTGGGGTACATTCTCCCTTTTCAAAAAAAAAAAATATTGGGAGATAAATATTGTCAAGTCTGCCTCCATGCCATTGCTGTGTGTGGCATCTCTCTCTCATTGTGTGGCACTGAAAACACTGTGTAATACTTGGCCTTTTTTTTTTTTCTAAATTCTCCCTTTTCCAAAAAAAAAATTAGTGGGAGATAAATATTGGCAAGTCTGCCTCCGTGCCATTGCTGTGTGTGGCATCTCTCTCATTGTGTGCCACTGAAAACACTGTGTAATACTTGTCCTTTTTTTTTTTTTTTTTTCTAAATTCTCCCTTTTCCCAAAAAAAAATTAGTGGGAGATAAATATTGTCAAGTCTGATTCCGTGCCATTGCTGTGTGTGGCGTCTCTCTCTCATTGTGTGGCACTGAAAACACTGTGTAATACTTGGCCTTTTGTTTTTTTTTTTCTAAATTCTCCCTTTTCCCAAAAAAAAATTAGTGGGAGATAAATATTGGCAAGTCTGCCTCCGTGCCATTGCTGTGTGTGGCATCTCTCTCTCATTGTGTGCCACTGAAAACACTGTGTAATACTTGGCCATTTTTTTTGGGGGGGGTACATTCTCCCTTTTCAAAAAAAAAAAAAATAATTGGGAGATAAATATTGGCAAGTCTGCCTCCGTGCCATTGCTGTGTGTGGCATCTCTCTCTCATTGTGTGCCACTGAAAACACTGTGTAATAGTTGGCAATTTTTTTTTTTTTTTCTAAATTCTCCCTTTTCCAAAAAAAAAATTAGTGGGAGATAAATATTGTCAAGTCTGACTCCGTGCCATTGCTGTGTGTGGCATCTCTCTCTTATTGTGTGGCACCGAAAACACTGTGTAATACTTGGCCTTTTTTTTTTTTTTTTCTAAATTATCCCTTTTCCAAAAAAAAATTAGTGGGAGATAAATATTTTCAAGTCTGACTCCATGCCATTGCCGTGTGTGGCATCTCTCTCTCATTGTGTGCCACTGAAAACACTGTGTAATACTTGGCCATTTTTTGGGGGGGGGTACATTCTCCCTTTTCAAAAAAAAAAAAATTATTGGGAGATAAATATTGTCAAGTCTGACTCCGTGCCATTGCTGTGTGTGGCATCTCTCTCTCATTGTGTCGCACTGAAAACACTGTGTAATACTTGGCCTTTTTTTTTTTTTTCTAAATTCTCCCTTTTCCAAAAAAAAAATTAGTGGGAGATAAATATTGGCAAGTCTGCCTCCGTGCCATTACTGTGTGTGGCATCTCTCTCTCATTGTGTGCCACTGAAAACACTGTGTAATACTTGGCCATTTTTTTTGGGGGGTGGTACATTCTCCCTTTTCAAAAAAAAAATAAAAATTATTGGGAGATAAATATTGGCAAGTCTGCCTTCGTGCCATTGCTGTGTGTGGCATATCTCTCTCATTGTGTGCCACTGAAAACACTGTGTAATAGTTGGCCATTTTTTTTTTTTTCTAAATTCTCCCTTTTCCAAAAAAAAATTAGTGGGAGATAAATATGGTCAAGTCTGACTCCGTGCCATTGCTGTGTGTGGCATCTCTCTCTCATTGTGTGGCACCGAAAACACTGTAATACTTGGCCTTTTTTTTTTTTTTTCTAAATTCTCCCTTTTCCAAAAAAAAAATTAGTGGGAGATAAATATTGCCAAGTCTGACTCCGTGCCATTGCTGTGTGTGGCATCTCTCTCTCATTGTGTGCCACTGAAAACACTGTGTAATACTGGGCCTTTTTTTTTTTTTTTTTAGGGTAAATTCTCCCAGAAAAAAAAAAAAATAGTGGGAGATTAAGATTGGCATTTCTGCTTGAGTGCTGGGCCTGTGTGTGCCATCTGTCTCAAATTATTGGGCCACAGAAAACCTAGTGTGTAACATTGGGCCTGATTTTCCTTTCAGTGTCAGGCACCTATAAAGGTATATATAAATCCTACAGAAGTTTGAGTTCACCTTATAAGTTGTTTTACAGTAACAAATAGTGTTACTTTGGTTACGTTTTGCAAGCAATGAGGAAGTCTAGTGGAAGAGGTCGTGGCCGTGGGCGGTCATTGTCAGCTGGTAATGATGGTAGTGGTGGTGGAGCATCAGGTGGTCGTGGTAAAAGCAGTACAGCACCTAAGTCTCGAGTTGTTGAGCCAGGTTCCTTGTCTGGCTACACAAGGCCTCGAACGCTCTCTTTTCTGGGAGTAGGAAAACCACTTTTGAAGCCGGAGCAGCAGGAACAAGTATTGGCTTTCATTGCTGACTCTGCCTCTAGCTCTTTCGCCTCCTCCTCGGAAAGTGCCAAATGTCAGAGCAGTGCATCGTCAGTGGATGCTCCCGGTCAGGGACAAGTCGCTTCCTTGTCTTCTTCACCCAGAACAAGAGAGAAGGATGCGTCAGGAGACACAACGGGTTACTCCATGGAGCTCTTTACACATACCGTTCCTGGGTTAGACAGTGAAACAGTTAACAGGCCATGTCCATTAGAAGTTGAATCGGACATGGAGTGCACAGATGCACAGCCACAGCCAGATTACTATGCTGTTCCTTTGACTCAGACCAGAACATTGCCCTCGCAGTGTACTGAGGCAGAATCAAACCCAGCGGAGACTATGGTGCCCCGTCACGGACGCTATACCACCGGCTTACACGGTGACACAGACGAAATCGCACACGACATAGAAGAGGAGGTCATAGATGACCCAGTTGTGGACCCCGATTTGCAGCCATTGGGGGAACAGGGTGCAGGCGGCAGTAGTTCTGAAGCGGAGGAGGAGGAGCCGCAGCAGGCATCAACATCACAACAGGTTCCATCTACCGGGCCCGTATCTGGCCAAAAACGCTTGGCAAAACCAAAACCAGTTGGAGGACAGCGTGGCCATCCGGTTAAAGAAGCTCAGTCTGCAATGCCTGAAAAGGTATCCGATAGTAGAAAGAGTGCAGTCTGGCATTTTTTTAAACAACATCCAAATGATCAGCGCAAAGTCATCTGTCAAAAATGTTCAACAACCTTAAGCAGAGGTCAGAATCTTAAAAGTCTAAATACAAGTTGCATGCATAGACATTTATCCACCATGCATTTGCAAGCCTGAACTAACTACCAAACGTCCCTAAAGGTTGCAGCACCCTCGGCCAATGAAGCTAGTCAGCAACGCTACATCCCTTCCCTCCCTGTAAGCCGACCATTTCCCACACCACCTGCAGTATCTGTGCAGCTTTCGTCGCCAGGCCAAAGCAGTCAGGGAATCACCAGGTTAGTAGTAGGAAACACTGCATGTAGGGCACCGGCAAGAATACCATCTCCAACCCTCTCTCACTCACCCATGTCCACCGGCACCACCGCTAGTTCCACGATCTCCAGCTCTCCAGTCCAGCTCACCCTACATGAGACTCTTGTTAGGAAAAGGAAGTACTCATCCTCGCATCCGCGTACACAGGGTTTGAACGCCCACATTGCTAGACTAATCTCATTAGAGATGATGCCCTACCGGTTAGTTGAAAGCGAAGCTTTCAAAGCGCTGATGGACTACGCTGTACCACGCTACGAGCTACCCAGTCGGCACTTCTTTTCTAGAAAAGCCATCCCAGCCCTCCAACAGCATGTTAAAGACTGCATCGTCCATGCACTCAGGCAGTCTGTGACTACAAAGGTGCACCTGACAACAGATGCATGGACCAGTAGGCATGGCCAGGGACGTTACGTGTCCATCACGGCACACTGGGTGAATGTGGTGGATGCAGGGTCCACAGGGGACAGCAATATTGGGACAGTTTTGCCTAGTCCACGGTCAAGGAAAGAGTTGGCTGTAGGCGTTCGCCCCCCCTCCTCCTCTTCCTCCTCCTCATGCAGAAGCGAGAGCTCGTCCACACACCCCAGTCGCACATCCACTCCATCCGCAGCTGCCACTGTTGCACACCAGGTGTGCCATTATGGGACAGCTAGTGGCAAGCGTCAGCAGGCTGTATTGGCAATGAAGTGTTTGGGCGACAACAGACACACCGCGGAAGTTCTGTCCGAGTTCTTGCAGAATGAAACTCAGTCATGGCTGGGCACTGTACATCTTGAGGCAGGCAAGGTTGTGAGTGATAACGGAAGGAATTTCATGGCTGCCATAGCCCTTTCCCAACTGAAACACATTCCTTGCCTGGCTCACACCTTAAACCTGGTGGTGCAGTGCTTCCTGAAAAGTTATCCGGGGTTACCCGACCTGCTCCTCAAAGTGCGCAGACTTTGCTCGCATATCCGTCGTTCGCCCGTACACTCCAGCCGTATGCAGAACTATCAGCGGTCTTTGAACCTTCCCCAGCATCGCCTAATCATCGACATTTCAACAAGGTGGAACTCCACACTGCACATGCTTCAGAGACTGTGCGAACAGAGGCGTGCTGTTATGTTTTTGTGGGAGGATACACATACACGGGCAGGCAGTTGGATGGCAGACATTGAGTTGTCAGGTGTGCAGTGGTCGAAGCTACAAGACCTGTGTCAAGTCCTTCAGTGTTTTGAGGAATGCACACGGCTGGTTAGTGCAGACAACGCCATAATAAGCATGAGCATCCCCCTAATGCGTCTGCTGATGCAAAGTTTGACGCACATAAAGGAGCAGGCGTCTGCAGCCGAGGAAGGGGAAAGCCTTGATGACAGTCAGCCATTGTCTGGTCAGGGCCGTGTAGAGGACGCGGTAGCGGGCGAAGAGGAGGAGGAGGACGAGGAGGATGATGGGGATGAGTACTTTTTTAATGAGGAAGCTTCTCCTGGGCCAACAGAAATTAGTGGCGTTGCAAGGCCGGGTTCTGTTTTTTTAAGGGAGACAAGTGACATAGATTTGCCTGTAACTGCCCCTCAAAGCAGCACAACTGCAGATTTGCCAACAGGAACTTTGGCCCACATGGCGGATTATGCCTTACGTATCCTCAAAAAGGACCCACGCATTACTAAAATGATGAGCGATGATGATTACTGGTTGACCTGCATCCTTGACCCTCGCTATAAAGGCAAATTGCAAAATATTATGCCACATGAGAACCTCGAACAAATATTAGCAACCAAACAAGCTACTCTTGTAGACCATTTGATTCAGGCATTCCCAGCACACAGCGCCGGTGATGGTTCTCACACAAGCTGCAGGGGGCTACATGGCAGAGGTGTTAGGGGTGCACAGATCAGAAGTGGCGTTGGACAGAGGGGTTTTCTGACCAGGTTGTGGAGTGATTTCGCAATGACCGCAGACAGGACAGGTACTGCAGCATCTATTCAAAGTGACAGGAGACAACATTTGTCCAGTATGGTTACTAACTATTTTTCATCCCTTATCGATGTTCTCCCTCAACCGTCATTCCCATTTGATTACTGGGCATCAAAATTAGACACCTGGCCTGAATTGGCAGAATATGCGTTGCAGGAGCTTGCTTGCCCAGCAGCTAGTGTGCTATCAGAAAGAGTATTCAGTGCTGCTGGTTCAATATTAACCAAAAAAAGGACTCGTCTGGCTACCCAAAATGTGGATGATCTCACCTTCATTAAAATGAACCACTCCTGGATTTCAAATTATTTTGCCCCACCTTTCCCGGCTGACACCTAGCTTTCCTATAAAAAGGTCTTGCTTGTGGACTGGTCTTACTGAGTGTTCCAATCTGTTAATTTGCAGCAGCTGTTTGTCCAGCATACGACATGTTTACACCTCCCCCAATGGGAAAAATCCCCCCACAGGGCCGTTGTCTCGCCACTTGGCGAAAGCACCCGTTACAGTGCTGATTGTCTGAAGAGGCGGGTGTGCCCGCTTTTGGTCGACGGCATTGCCACTGGGTCCCTCATAGTACAATGTAGTGTCTCTGGCGGTGGTGGTGCGCACCCAACGTCAGACACGCCGTTGTAACATGAGGGGCCCTGGGGCGCTACCGCCGGCCACAAGAGCGTTCCCCCCCCCCCCAGCTCAAACTGTGCTGTACCACGTGCAAAATTATCTCGCACAGCTCCACCAATGTTTAGTCTATGCACTGACATCATTCAATGCCTGGCACTGACAATACCAATTTGTTTGCATCTATGATGCTAGTTAAAGTAGTCTGGGTCAGTGTCCTATATTGACACCAGTAAATACTAATTTACTGCCAAATTACTTTGTCATAAACTCTGCAGATGAGCCCACCCCTGTACCTAAGCATGCCACCCTTTTTTTACTTATAGTTGTTTTGCGAGACATTAACATCTATTTATTTTTTTGGAGTACTAACTGTGTCAGACACTCCTTGCAAAACTCCTCCACTGACCACAATGCTGCCTGCCCGTGTATCCATGTAACCGATATAAAACTGCCATGAGCCTATTGTTTGTTATTTTAGGCCTTTGATAGCCTGTCTGCCATCCCTACTTGCATTACTCCTCCACTGACCACAATGCTGCCTGCCTGTATATCCATGTAACTGATATAAAACTGCCATGACTGCCTACTGTTTGTTATGTTAGGCCTTTGTGAGCCTGTCTGCGGCCCCTACTTGCAATACTCCTCCACTGACCACAATGCTGCCTGCCCATGTATCCATGTAACCGATATAAAACTGCCATGAGCCTATTGTTTGTTATTTTAGGCCTTTGATAGCCTGTCTGCGGCCCCTACTTGCAATACTCCTCCACTGACCACAATGCTGCCTGGAGTGCCTGCCTGTGTATCCATGTAACCGATGTAAAACTGCCATGACTGCCTACTGTTTGTTATTTTAGGCCTTTGTGAGCCTGTCTGCGGCCCCTACTTGCAATAATCCTCCACTGACCACAATGCTGCCTGCCCGTGTATCCATGTAACCGATATAAAACTGCCATGAGCCTATTGTTTGTTATTTTAGGCCTTTGATAGCCTGTCTGCGGCCCCTACTTGCAATACTCCTCCACTGACCACAATGCTGCCTGGAGTGCCTGCCTGTGTATCCATGTAACCGATGTAAATCTGCTATGACTGCCTACTGTTTGTTATTTTAGGCCTTTGTGAGCCTGTCTGCGGCCCCTACTTGCAATACTCCTCCACTGACCACACCAATGCTGCCCGTGTACCCCTGGAACCTATTTAAAAGTTCATAGAGCCTAGTTATATATTTTATTTACTATTAATAAGGCCATGATGGACTACGCTGTACCACGCTACAAGCTAACCAGTCGACACTTCTTTTGCGAGAAAAGCCATCCCAACCCTCCACCAGCATGTAGAAGACCGCATTGTCCATGCACTCTGGCAATCTGTGAGTACAAAGGTGCACCTGACAACAGACGCATGGACCTGTAGGCATGGCCACGGAAGATTACGTGTCCATTACGGCTCAATGGGTTAATGTGTTGGATGCATGGTCCACAGGGGACAGCCTACTAAGTCTGTCTGCAGTCCCTAATTCAAATTGTCCTCCACTGTCTAAATCGGAGCTTCCACCTTCTGGCTTTCGGCCTATAGTATCAGAAATTAAACTGCATTTGGCCTTCAACTTTGGTTACGGCCTTCTAACAGTGTCTGCCCCTGCCTGGTGTTTTTCCTCAACTGAATAAAGCTGAGCTTCAACCTTCTGGCTCTCATTAAGTGCTGTTATTTTAAAAATTGGTGGTTAGGGCCTACTAACGGTGTCTGCCCCTCCCTGGTGTTTTTCCTCAACTGAATAAAGCTGAGCTTCAACCTTCTGGCTCTCATTAAGTGCTGTGTTTTTAAAAATTGGTGGTTAGGGCCTACTAACGGTGTCTGCCCCTCCCTGGTGTTTTTCCTCAACTGAATAAAGCTGAGCTTCAACCTTCTGGCTCTCATTAAGTGCTGTGTTTTCAAAAATTGGTGGTTAGGGCCTACTAACAGTGTCTGCCCCTCCCTGGTGTTTGTCCTCAACTGAATAAAGCTGAGCTTCATCCTTCTGGCTCTCATTAAGTGCTGTGTTTTCAAAAATTGGTGGTTAGGGCCTACTAACAGTGTCTGCCCCTCCCTGGTGTTTTTCCTCAACTGAATAAAGCTGAGCTTCAACCTTCTGGCTCTCATTAAGTGCTGTGTTTTTAAAAATTGGTGGTTAGGGCCTACTAACGGTGTCTGCCCCTCCCTGGTGTTTTTCCTCAACTGAATAAAGCTGAGCTTCAACTTTCTGGCTCTCATTAAGTGCTGAGTTTTTAAAAATTGGTGGTTAGGGCCTACTAACGGTGTCTGCCCCTCCCTGGTGTTTTTCCTCAACTGAATAAAGCTGAGCTTCAACCTTCTGGCTCTCATTAAGTGCTGTGTTTTTAAAAATTGGTGGTTAGGGCCTACTAACGGTGTCTGCCCCTCCCTGGTGTTTTTCCTCAATTGAATAAAGCTGAGCTTCAACCTTCTGGCTCTCATTAAGTGCTGTGTTTTCAAAAATTGGTGGTTAGGGCCTACTAACGGTGTCTGCCCCTGCCTGGTGTTTTTCCTCAACTGAATAAAGCTGAGCTTCAACCTTCTGGCTTTTGGCCTATAGTATCAGATATTAAACTGCATTTGGCCTTCAACTTTGGTTACGGCCTACTAACGGTGTCTGCCCCTCCCTGGTGTGTGCCCTCAACTGAATAAAGCTGAGCTTCAACCTTCTGGCTTTCGACCTATAGTATCAGATATTAAACTGCATTTGGCCTTCAACTTTGGTTACGGCCTACTAATGGTGTCTGCCCCTCCCTGGTGTTTGCCCTCAACTGAATAAAGCTGAGCTTCAACCTTCTGGCTCTCATTAAGTGCTGTGTTTTTAAAAATTGGTGGTTAGGGCCTACTAACGGTGTCTGCCCCTCCCTGGTGTTTTTCCTCAACTGAATAAAGCTGAGCTTCAACCTTCTGGCTCTCATTAAGTGCTGTGTTTTCGAAAATTGGTGGTTAGGGCCTACTAACGGTGTCTGCCCCTCCCTGGTGTTTTTCCTCAACTGAATAAAGCTGAGCTTCAACCTTCTGGCTTTGGGCCTATAGTATCAGATATTAAACTGCATTTGGCCTTCAACTTTGGTTACGGCCTACTAATGGTGTCTGCCCCTCCCTGGTGTTTGTCCTCAACTGAATAAAGCTGAGCTTCATCCTTCTGGCTCTCATTAAGTGCTGTGTTTTCAAAAATTGGTGGTTAGGGCCTACTAACAGTGTCTGCCCCTCCCTGGTGTTTTTCCTCAACTGAATAAAGCTGAGCTTCAACCTTCTGGCTCTCATTAAGTGCTGTGTTTTTAAAAATTGGTGGTTAGGGCCTACTAACGGTGTCTGCCCCTCCCTGGTGTTTTTCCTCAACTGAATAAAGCTGAGCTTCAACTTTCTGGCTCTCATTAAGTGCTGAGTTTTTAAAAATTGGTGGTTAGGGCCTACTAACGGTGTCTGCCCCTCCCTGGTGTTTTTCCTCAACTGAATAAAGCTGAGCTTCAACCTTCTGGCTCTCATTAAGTGCTGTGTTTTTAAAAATTGGTGGTTAGGGCCTACTAACGGTGTCTGCCCCTCCCTGGTGTTTTTCCTCAATTGAATAAAGCTGAGCTTCAACCTTCTGGCTCTCATTAAGTGCTGTGTTTTCAAAAATTGGTGGTTAGGGCCTACTAACGGTGTCTGCCCCTGCCTGGTGTTTTTCCTCAACTGAATAAAGCTGAGCTTCAACCTTCTGGCTTTTGGCCTATAGTATCAGATATTAAACTGCATTTGGCCTTCAACTTTGGTTACGGCCTACTAACGGTGTCTGCCCCTCCCTGGTGTGTGCCCTCAACTGAATAAAGCTGAGCTTCAACCTTCTGGCTTTCGACCTATAGTATCAGATATTAAACTGCATTTGGCCTTCAACTTTGGTTACGGCCTACTAATGGTGTCTGCCCCTCCCTGGTGTTTGCCCTCAACTGAATAAAGCTGAGCTTCAACCTTCTGGCTCTCATTAAGTGCTGTGTTTTTAAAAATTGGTGGTTAGGGCCTACTAACGGTGTCTGCCCCTCCCTGGTGTTTTTCCTCAACTGAATAAAGCTGAGCTTCAACCTTCTGGCTCTCATTAAGTGCTGTGTTTTCGAAAATTGGTGGTTAGGGCCTACTAACGGTGTCTGCCCCTCCCTGGTGTTTTTCCTCAACTGAATAAAGCTGAGCTTCAACCTTCTGGCTTTGGGCCTATAGTATCAGATATTAAACTGCATTTGGCCTTCAACTTTGGTTACGGCCTACTAATGGTGTCTGCCCCTCCCTGGTGTTTGCCCTCAACTGAATAAAGCTGAGCTTCAACCTTCTGGCTCTCATTAAGTGCTGTGTTTTTAAAAATTGGTGGTTAGGGCCTACTAACGGTGTCTGCCCCTCCCTGGTGTTTTTCCTCAACTGAATAAAGCTGAGCTTCAACCTTCTGGCTCTCATTAAGTGCTGTGTTTTCGAAAATTGGTGGTTAGGGCCTACTAACGGTGTCTGCCCCTGCCTGGTGTTTTTCCTCAACTGAATAAAGCTGAGCTTCAACCTTCTGGCTTTGGGCCTATAGTATCAGATATTAAACTGCATTTGGCCTTCAACTTTGGTTACGGCCTACTAACGGTGTCTGCCCCTGCCTGGTGTTTGTCCTCAACTGAATAAAGCTGAGCTTCATCCTTCTGGCTCTCATTAACTGCTGTGTTTTTAAAAATTGGTGGTTAGGGCCTACTAACGGTGTCTGCCCCTCCCTGGTGTTTTTCCTCAACTGAATAAAGCTGAGCTTCAACCTTCTGGCTCTCATTAAGTGCTGTGTTTTCAAAAATTGGTGGTTAGGGCCTACTAACGGTGTCTGCCCCTGCCTGGTGTTTTTCCTCAACTGAATAAAGCTGAGCTTCAACCTTCTGGCTTTGGGCCTATAGTATCAGATATTAAACTGCATTTGGCCTTCAACTTTGGTTACGGCCTACTAACGGTGTCTGCCCCTGCCTGGTGTTTGTCCTCAACTGAATAAAGCTGAGCTTCATCCTTCTGGCTCTCATTAACTGCTGTGTTTTTAAAAATTGGTGGTTAGGGCCTACTAACGGTGTCTGCCCCTCCCTGGTGTTTTTCCTCAACTGAATAAAGCTGAGCTTCAACCTTCTGGCTCTCATTAAGTGCTGTGTTTTCAAAAATTGGTGGTTAGGGCCTACTAACGGTGTCTGCCCCTGCCTGGTGTTTTTCCTCAACTGAATAAAGCTGAGCTTCAACCTTCTGGCTTTGGGCCTATAGTATCAGATATTAAACTGCATTTGGCCTTCAACTTTGGTTACGGCCTACTAACGGTGTCTGCCCCTGCCTGGTGTTTGTCCTCAACTGAATAAAGCTGAGCTTCAACCTTCTGGCTTTGGGCCTATAGTATCAGATATTAAACTGCATTTGGTCTACTAGTGTGGTTGGGCCCTTAAAACAGTGTCTGCTGCTCCTGGGTTTGCTACTCCACTGAACAAAGCAATGCCGCCAGTTTAGTCCTGTCCTGTTACCAATTTTGAACTGCATTTAGCCTACTTTATTCTTTGGCCCTATATCTGTTTCCTTTTCATCCTGCCCATTGCCCAGCCACTGCTAGATGAGTCTGCTGGTACATTGACCTAGACCACTACATTCCCCTTGCACTCTACACAGCCAGAATCTGACCCTGCTGAAAGTAAGGTTCCCCTTCCCGCATGTTATACCACCTTACACAGGGACAAAGAGGAAGGTGCAGATGAAAGTGCAGGTTCCTTCATCAGGTGGGGGGGGCATACTCATTGGCGATGTCACTGGCACAGGGCCCCTCAGAGTACGCAAAAGTGTCGCTGCTGGTGGGAGGCGCCCCCGCCGTGCAAACACACCGCTGTACTTTGAGGGGCCCTGTGCCAGTGCCAATGCGAACAAGTGTGCCCCCCTGCTTGCTCAGGATCACAGCACTTGCAACGTTGAAATACTTTCCTCTCCCTGCTCCACCGCCGTGACGTAGTCCACGATTCCTGGGCCCACTAAAACCTTGAACCAGCCCTACCCCCCACAAATTTGCCAAATGACCCCCAAGTTCCATTGAACAACTATTATTATAAAGTTAATTAAGATTGACAAGCTTCAGAAACAAGAATGGATGTTTTTGGCATTAAAATGGGCACTGTAGGTGTTTTCCTGGCCTCCACTCACTGCCGACTATGCTTCCCCATTGACTTGCATTGGGTTTCGTGTTTCGGTCGATCCCCGACTTTTAGCGATAATCGGCCGACTGCACTCGACTCGACTCTGGACAAAGTCGGGTTTCACAAAACCCGACTCGATCTTAAAAAAATGAAAGTCGCTCAACCCTAGTGGTGACGTGTTTTATATTATGCTTTTCCTCTGATTGTTCCACTCCTGGCTTACAAATACTGAGGTAAAAACCCCACCAAATACTCAACGTATGCATGTGGCCTTACAGCCGCCGACACCACCAGTGTGTCTGGAAAGAGAACGCTTACGGGGGGAATAAAGTTAATTTCTTCTTGGTAATGGGGCTCAAAGTGCTGGTTCAGAAAGCTATTAAAATGCAGATTAACCCCATATCTGCAAGTTAATAACCCTTTTTCATGTGACAGTTTCACTTTAAGGCTGCAACCTTCTTGTTATATGTCCAAAAGTGGTAATGTTCAGAATCCAGAGGTGTTGGACATGTGAGCTCTCTAGCAGAATATCTGAATTAAGGATCAAAGTGAGCAAGTTCATAGTAGTTGTAAAGTCAGGAATCCAATTAGTATACTTACAAACATAAAGGAACATCAGACAACAGAAGATTGCAATTTCTGGGAAATCTGGCTAAGGCTGGGGTCACACTTGCGAGTGCAATGCGAGAAACTCTCATCAATACCTGGCACAGCCGCCGGCACTCGGGACCGGAGTGTGTGGCTGCATGTATTTCTATGTAGCTGAACGCTCTGGTCCCGAGTGCTGGCGGCAGTGCCGGGTATTGATGCGAGAGACTTGCGTGAGTTTCTCGTATCACGCTCTCAAGTGTGACCCCGACCTAAGAGCCGTATCTGTAGTTAGGCAGACTGCAGGTCACTGATTTGTCTTACAATAACTGAACTTGTCTATTTAAAATCACCTAAAGCCAACTGAAATGTGTAATGTGAAAGTTGGCTGAAATATAATATTTTGACCATTTTAGCCAATTATGAGTTTCAGTTCGCATGTGAGCATTTGTTTATGATGGCTGACTGCAGACTATTCTCTGCTAAAACAGTCATCCGTGCTGCTGAATGTTTTTTGGCCATTGTTTGCATGATTGGCCAATTACAGATGATCATTTGTCAAATTGCGCAATTCCTGTACTGGGCTAAATGCACCACAATAAAAATATTGTTGAATGTTTTTTTTAATCAAACCGAAATTATAATATTTAAATAAGTGAATTAGTAAAGTCAAATAAAAATCACAGAAAAAAACAGTAATATGTATATTTTAGGGTGATTACAATCCTGCATTTGTCCTGAGTACGCTGATACCCCATATGTGGGGGTAAACCACTGTTTGGGCGCATGGGAGAGCTCGGAAGGGAATGAGCGCCGTTTGACTTTTCAATGCAAAATTGACAGGAATTGAGATGGGACGCCATGTTGCGTTTGGAGAGCCACTGATGTGCCTAAACATTGAAACCCACCACAAGTGACACCATTTTGGAAAGTAGACCCCCAAGGAACTTATCTAGATGTGTTGTGAGAACTTTGAACCCCCAAGTGTTTCACTACAGTTTATAACGCAGAGCTGTGAAAATAAAAAATATTTTTTTTCCACAAAAATTATATTTTAGCCCCCAGTTTTGTATTTTCCCAAGGGTAACAGGAGAAATTGGACTCCAAAAGTTGTTGTCCAATGTGTCCTGAGTACGCTGATACCCCATATGTTGGGGTAAACCCCTGTTTGGGCGCACGGGAGAGCTCGGAAGGGAAGGAGCACTGTTTTACTTTTTCAACTCAGAATTGGCTGGAATTGAGATTGGACGCCATGTCGCGTTTGGAGAACCCCTGATGTGCCTAAACAGTGAAAACCCACCAATTAGAACTGAAACCCTAATCCAAACACATCCCTAACCCTAATCCCAGCGGTAACCCTAACCACACCCCTAACCCTGACACACCCCTAACCCTAATCCCAACCCTATTCCCAACCGTAAATGTAATCCAAACTCTAACCCTAACTTTAGCCCCAACCCTAACCCTAACTTTAGCCCCAACCCTAACTGTAGCCTTAACCCTAGCCCCAACCCTAACCCTAGCCCTAACCCTTGCCCTAACCCTAGCCTTAACCCTAACCCTAGCCCTAATCCTAACCCTAATGGGAAAATGGAAATAAATACATTTTTTTTATTTTTTTATTTTTCGCTAACTAAGGGGGTGATGAAGGGGGGTTTGATTTACTTTTATAGCAGGTTTTTTAGCGGATTTTTATGATTGGCAGCCGTCACACACTGAAAGACGCTTTTTATTGCAAAAAATATTTTTTGCATTACCACATTTTGAGAGCTATAATTTTTCCATATTTTGGTCCACAGAGTCATGTGAGGTCTTGTTTTTTGCGGGACGAGTTGACGTTTTTATTGGTATCATTTTCGGGCACTTGAAATTTTTTAATCGCTTTTTATTCCGATTTTTTGTGAGGCAGAATGACCAAAAACCAGCTATTCATGAATTTCATTTGGGGGAGGAGTTTATACCGTTCTGCGTTTGGTAAAATGGATAAAGCAGTTTTATTCTTTGGGTCAGTACGATTACAGCGATACCTCATTTATATCATTTTTTTTATGTTTTGGAGCTTTTATACGATAAAAACTATTTTATAGAAAAAATAATTATTTTTGCATCGCTTTATTCTGAGGACTATAACTTTTTTATTTTTTCTTTGATGATGCTGTATGGCATCTCGTTTTTTGCGGGACAAGATGACGTTTTCAGCGGTACCATGGTTATTTATATCCGTCTTTTTGATTGCGTGTTATTCCACTTTTTATTTGGCGGTATGATAATAAAGCGTTGTTTTTTGACTCGTTTTTTTTTTTTTTTTTTTTTTACGGTGCTCACTGAAGGGGTTAACTAGAGGGACAGTTTTATAGGTTGGGTCGCTATGGACGCGGTGATACTAAAATTTAGATAAAGAAATGTATTTATAGTAACTATATATATATTTTTTTTTACACATGTGAAAAATTTTTTTTTTACACTATAACATTGCCCCAGGGGGGGCATGGTGTTATAGTGTAAGATCGCTGATCTGACACTTTACTGTGCACTGTGTCAGATCGGCGATCTGACGTGCACAGCTCCTGGAGGCTTCCCCGCGCCTGCTCTAAGCAGGCGCAGTGAAGCCACCTCCCTGCAGGACCCGGATGCCACGGCCATCTTGGATCCGGGCCTGCTGCAGGGAGGAGGAGGTAAGAGACCCTCGGAGCAACGCGATCACATCGCGTTGCTCCGGGGATCTCAGGGAAGCACGCAGGGAGCCCCCTCCCTTCGCGATGCTTCCCTATACCGCCGGAACACTGCGATCATGTTTGATCATGTCCGTGACCAATCCTGGCACATAGTGCCGGATGTCAGCTGCGATAGTCAGCTGACACCCGGCCGCGATCGGCCGCGCTCCCCCCGTGAACGCGGCCGATCGCGCTGGACGTACTATCCCTTTGGTGGTCATACGGGCCCACCCCACCTCGACGGGATAGTATGTTCGATGTCAGAAAGGGGTTAAGCAGCATTGGTCCCCTCTGACCGAATACCACAGGTGGCGTCACAAACAAAAACTTTATTTAAAACCCCTTTGACCCCTTAGTGACGGAGCCAAATTTTGGAAATCTGACCAGTGTCACTTTATGTGGTAATAACTCTGCAACGCTTCAACAAATCCCAGTGATTTTGAGATTGTTTTTTCGTGACACATTATACTTTATGATAATGGTAAATGTAGGTCAATATGTTTAGTGTTTATTTATAAAAAATATCAAAAATTTGAGAAAAATGTTAAAAAATTAGCAATTTTCAAAGTTTGAATGATTATCCCTTAAATCCAGATGGTCATACCACAGCAAACCATTAATAAATAACATTTCCCTCATGTCGGTTTTACATCAGCACCATTTGTAAAATGTTCTTTTATTTTGTTAGCATTTTAGGAGGTTTAAAAATGTAGCAGCAATTTTTCATTTTTTCAAGGAAATTCACAACATTTATTTTTTTAGGGAACTATCCATGATTGAAGTGACTTTAGGGGTCTCATATATTGGGAAACCTCCAAAAGTTATATCATTTTAAAAACAGGACCCACTGACATATTGAAAACTGCAGTCAGGTAGTTTATTAACCCTTCAGGTGCTTTACAGGAATTAATGCAAAGTGGTATGACAGAAATGAAAATGTGTATTTTTACCACCTAAATGCCTCTAACTTCTGAACAGGTTACAACAACCGTCAGACTCTAAGGCTGCTATTTGGTCGTGAATTGCCATCGCAAACATCAGGACCACACAATCATAATCTGAGGTCACCAATTGGGATAAAGAGGAAGCCCCCACACTCTCTTAACCATTTATAATGATGTAGTCACTATTGACAGCAGCATCTAAGGGGTTAAACAGATATGTAAGGTGCCAACACTGATCGTGGCTGATACAGCAAGTTGTCAGCTATAGTGGACAGCCGACAGCTGCTGGATTGTCACCTGTATGGGGAGGCTATTCTCTTATATGTCAGGTCAGTTAAAAGACGTATTGGCTGTCATTAAGGGGTTAAAGACTTTCCCCAGGGCCACGGACCGGGTCGCCGTCACCGTGACACATCCCCTTAAGTACTGGACCCGGTACCGAGTACCTCACAGCCCTGGCGGGTGACTCAGGGGCATGGCTACACAGAGCAGCAGGACTACATAGCACGAGACACCTAGTCCTCTACTGATAATCCCCGATAATTTAAAAGTTTTTAACAGTTTTATTGAAACACATCCTAGTAAGTGACACATCATTGGAATCAGGGTCTCAGCCTCTACATCATGTAGCTCTCAGATGATTACATAGCAAAAACGGATTACCTTCAATGCTATAAAAATAAAAATCATGTTTTTTGTTGCAGGTTCATTTGAATTTAAATTAAGTGATATGGTGCGAGGGGCAAAAACAGCACACCAGTGCACCATCAAAATGGCCAAAGACAAAGCCATGCCGCGCTTCTCTATCTTTAGAAACAAGCGTATGAGAGGGTGGTGGCCTTTTGTCAAACTAAAGAGCGAAGAAGATGAAGAGAGGGAGGAAAGAGAGGCCGAGGATAAAAAGAAGAAAAAGAAAAAAAAGAAAAAAAATGTAAAACTGGAGGATGTGCAGTACAGTGATTCAAGTGGGAATACGTACATCCTGGCAGTAAGTCAATTGACGTAGAAGAGAGAATAAATGCATTTTATATATTTACAATATAATATTTATAAACAAATTTCATGGTTAGAAAACTAGCATAGTTTTACAAAATGCTTATGACTTCTTAAAGGGAACCTGACAGCATGAATCAGAAAGCGTTCTGACAACGTGCCATACTGAGAGCCCTGCTGCCAGGAGGAAATGCACTTTAGAGTCAGCGGTTAGTTTCAGGGGGCGAGGTTACAACCATTTCTCTCTATACACAGAATGGTGACTGAAACGTGCTGGTGCCGCCCCTATGACTGAACACTGCACCAGGGAATAAAGGTAATTTTCTCCTGGCAGAGGGGCTCTCAGTTGGGCACCGCATGGTGTCAGAATGCTATTAATTAAAGTAGATGGTTTGTTGTTTATTCTTGGACAGTAAAATATTTCAAATCTATAATTTAATCTAAAAACCTGTTACTCGTAGAGCGTACAGAACGTAGCCACAAGAGTGCAATTAATCTTGATTAAACATTTCACCAGTTCTGTTACTTTTCTACTCTTTATCCTT
The DNA here is from genome assembly GCF_051348905.1 of Ranitomeya variabilis. Taxonomy (NCBI): domain Eukaryota; kingdom Metazoa; phylum Chordata; class Amphibia; order Anura; family Dendrobatidae; genus Ranitomeya; species Ranitomeya variabilis. The sequence continues at coordinate 483,787,841 of NC_135235.1, forward strand.
CCTTCATTCAGCAGTTTTAGGTTGATGTTATTTTATTCAGACAATTTTTAATTAATTTTCTGTGCCATTTTTAAGTCCCATAGATACTTATAGGGAATGTTTGGGTCAAAAGACCTGCAGCCAGTCCGTAAATTGCGGTCCACACTATGACTGCACAATACGGATGTGGGAATCTAGGCTTACATGCTTTTGGATATGAATCTGGGCCAAACGGCAGAGGAGAAAGCACAAAAAAATGACTCGGTTAATGAATTTCAACTGCAACATTTTTTTGACTTGGAAAAAAATGATACAAATGCCAGGAAAAAGCTACAAGCAGTTTTCTTCCAGTTGCCTATTTGTCATAGTTATATTTTCGAGAACAGGTTAAATTATACAAAAGTAGACTCTTTAAAAAACAAAAGGTCAGAACAAAGCTTGAAAAAATATGTAAATGTTTGCTGCGCAGTAAAATACAAAACAGGGGAATTACTTCTTCTTAGCCAGGATTTTGTGTAGAGGGAGATAGATGATGAGTGGCCAACAGCGATCCATCAACTGCAGACAGCGGCAATAGGATCCAGCAGTGTCGTCACCCAGGCGTCAGGCACGTTCCTAGGAAGTCCTGGATTTCTCTTTTATTATGAGGATAATGTAGGACTGGACCATTTCAGTAAATTCCTGTTTTTTTGCTTGCAGGGGAAAGTTGAAGCAGAATTTCAGCTGGTGACAGTGGAGGAGGCAGAAAAGAGCCCAGTGGGATTGGGGCGCAAGGAACCAGAACCTCTAGAGAAGCCAAAGTAAGACATGTTTTAGTGATTTCCATGACATGTTTTGTTTCACAATGGCCAAAATTTAAAGCGTACCTCACCTTTAACATGAAAACCATTATGACCAGGACTCTGCAGTCTTATTGTTTTCCTAAATCACTCTGTTAGCAAAGCACCGCCTAAAGTTTGTGCTGTAGACTACACTAAACAAACAGATTCAACGCCGAGCGAGCGCTGTAAAATCATATGACATTCATCCCAGCACTAAAGAGGGTACCCTGGCAGTAGAGGGACTCTACTTTAAAGAGATATTCTCCAAGATCCTATCCAAATATGTAGTAGGTGTAATAATAATTATCAATAATAATAGTAGCAAATATCTCCAATTAAAAATGTAATATAGTTTTTCTGATTGGTTATGTCTCTTTCCTTATGTGCAGACATTGTAGGACCTTAGGTATCCATGGTTACAACCGTTAGCAACTAGCTATATAAGTGGTCGGAACCATAGATACCTAAGGTCCTGCAATGCCTGCACATAAGGAAAGAGACATAACCAATCAGAAAAACTTTACTACATTTCTAATTGGAGGAATTTGCTAATATTATGATTATTATTATTACACCTACTACATATTGGGATAGGATCTTGGAGATAGGAATACCCCTTTAATTTTGTGCAGCCCACAGCACAGACTTAGAGTTTTCAACAAAAACCACTAATAGAGTGATGTAAAATTTACCCTGTTGTGTAAAAAATGTACGCACTATATAACATCTGTATTTTTATTCTACAGTCGTCCAAAAACATCATTCAACTGGTTTGTGAACCCACTGAAAACATTTGTCTTCTTCATCTGGAAGAAATATAAGAAGTACATTATTGCTCTGCTCATCATCGCCATTCTCACCATCTTCTTGGTCCTCATTCTATACACAATGCCGGGATACATCAGCGAGAAGATTATTAATGGCTAGGCATCGTCAGTAAATCATCTGCCTGTCTCCTGAATAGACAGAATTATTTTATGTAAAGGAGATGTGTGCTATCAGTTTACATGGCCACACTGCCGCATGTAATACGCCCAGCACAATCCCATGCCCTCAATAACAAATCGCAGATCATATTTCCCCAATGAAAAATTGCTATAAAATTATGTAAATCCAGGATCGTTGCTAATTATCAATTTATCTATGCATTGTATTAATCATACATACGGCAGTGGCATATACTACCTGGTTAGGGAGTTGTGTGCCCTTGTATATAAAAGTAGTCAAACTGCTTACATATTTGCCAAGAATTATTATATTTTCCACAAGCACTTTAAGACTTTTTTTTAGGATTTTCTATAGGATCACTGGCTAACTTGTCTTAACTTTTAAGAATGGTCTCTTAGGCAAAGGATGTGGCCGGAAGCTGCATTTGCTAAAGTTCTTCTGAAATGGCTCTCACATATATTTGCAGCACTCATTCATTTTCAGGACATGAGAAAATCCTAATGAATAAGGTTTTCTTACTGGGAAGTTGAATTCTGTTAATGCAAATGTGCCAGCTATTACTTTCATCAAGTTCTTCAACTATATGTATGTGAAACGCCATTGATTGTCTAGAAAGTGAAAACACGCCGTGCCTGCGCCATCTGCAGCGTGCCAGAGGGCATTACATATTACACCACATCAGAGGTTATAGATTTCTACATGTATGAAATGCAGCGTAATCATCACATTGCATTCTTTTCCCATCTAACTTCTCTATAATCGGCTGGAAACTGCCAGCTGCTATAGTGTTTTATCTATTTAATCTTTCTAGTTATATTAAATGGGCAAATTAATAATCAGGGGCATTTAAATTAATGTTTTGCCAAAACTACCCCCAGTTATTTAATGGAAATGGCACATTGAATCTTACGGCCCAAGTAGAATGGCACAGTTGCGTGCTTATCAAAGCTTATAGCATACTCACATACATGACTAAAGAAATGAGTAAGCAAGTTAGCGATGGATCACTCTTAAATGCTTAGGGAATAAAGACTAAGCCCTTTAGGCAAATCAAGTGCAAGATCTTCTCTTCATCTTGGACAATCACCAAGTGGGAAAGACTCTTTTCCGTACACAGAGATTGTGGTAAGCTCATGGCCCTTTCTACATTTGTGTATGCATGTAAGGTGCCTGGGCAAGGTAGTTGTAGACTAGCGGCTACTAATGCGTGCTCTGGCACCCTACAGACAAAACGTGTCTCTGGCCTGACATTCTACTGTGTGTGGGATGCATCACACTTACTTCTGGCCCATAGGCTTTCACCGGCCCTAGGCTTTCATTTTCCAGAACCTTTGTAGCAAACAATCCAGGGGACACCGGATTCGTTAAAACAGTCAAACTTTTACTCGGCAGCCTTTGTTCGTTACAATCAGGACACAGAATAAGGCCCAACGAGTTACAGTCTTTCCCACAGGTACCTGACAAAACTTCAGCCCCAGTTATCAGTATGGGCAGAGAATTTCTCTTGCTAACTCCTCTAGCACTAGGAATTCTTCTCCACCACAAGCGGCGCACCCAGATTTCATCACCTCCTGCCTCTGAGGATTTAAAGACATCTTTCCCTGCAGCTCCACATGGTCAGTGCACCCAAGGGCCTCGACATCCATCCCAGGGTTCCCAGGCCAACAGGTGGGCTTGCACGGAAGGGTTCTTTGAAAATCCACTGCCCCGAGTAACAGGCTCACGCTGTCCCTAACAGCCTATTGACTGTGACTGATGCTGTCACTTCATCACATTTTCTGTAGCTGCCATTGACACTTCCTGAACTTGGCATTAACTCTCAGGTCCACCTCCCTGATCTGGGCCAGCCATTACAGTTAACCCTGACTAGGCTAATCTGCAGCCCCAGAGGGTTTTACTTATTAAATGACATACTAATGTAATATAAAACACTTTTAACCACTTGGGGTGTCAGAGTGGAACATCATCTCCACCACTTCTACATATGGACACTCAAGTTTTCAAAACCGAAGCACAGTAAGATGTGGCACCAGGGGCAGACATACCATTGGTGCAACCTGTGCAGCCACACAGGGACCCAAGAGGAAATGGGGCCACTTACACCTCCAAAGCAGGAGGGATTGTGCATTATGATGAGCTATTGTATTGCAAAGGATGCATTTGTTGTTTTTGCATAGTGGCCATTGTCTGTCTGCATCGTCCCTGTATAGCAGTCAGAAGTTTATTTTTGCTTCAGTTCTGATCATAGGATAATAACAGTTTTGGTATGCTAGACATTCTAGTACTGAACTTGCCTGAATGGTGAAATCTGTGAAATAAATTGCTGTACAAACCTCTTTCTTCACAATCACAGCAACAATATTGGCAAAAATACTGGGAAATTCTACTGATTTCTCCTACGCTGCATAGGTGTCAGTTGGCAACAAGTGCTAGGTAGAATTGAGCAAAAAGGTCCTCAGGACCCTTTACCAGCGGCCACATTGATAGTTGGACCAGACTCCTGAAAATCTCTTACTACCTGCTGGCATCCGATGCTCTTTTTCTGATTATTACGAGAAGCGTGATGTCATTGTTGCAGCACGATGCAATATACAGATGTGTATCCTGGCAAAACTGAGAAGGAACAAGGGCAGCCATTTGCAGGGTGGATCTGCAGTACCCAGCTACCGCCACTATGAAAATTAAGGAGCTGTTATGTTCGGGCAACATCTGAGAACTGCTTGAAAAAGTCGATTGGTGCGGGTGTCACACCCCTGCCTAGCAGATATTAAAGGAGTTGTCCAATCTGAAATGAAAAGCTATAAATCTACTCAAGGCACGCAATATGTGAAGTGAGGATTCGCCATTGTCTGACCCGGGGTCAAGTATGCGATATGCATACTCCCAGGCATAACCCGTCTAGTAGGAATGGCCATGCCCACCCAAAGGATAGCCCACCAATAAAAATGTAGTGTCCAACCTCGCATGCTATTAAATTACATATTTATAATATATAGTAAAGGGAATCTGGCAATCCCATCATTTTATTAAACAAAATGTCTGTATTTGTAAACGTTATAAGTGTATTTTTCACATAGATGATAAGGCTGTTAAATTATATACTGTATATGATGGAAGCATTGCAAATTTTAACGTGTAAATAATAAAGGCAAATCGTATTTTTAAATTCCAGATATCATTTTTTAGGACGTGTTTTTGTAAATGTTACTATATAAACATGGAATATCGGGTTTCACAAGAGCTCAGTTGCTCAATTGTGGAAACCGAAAGTAAACTAAACTATTCTGAAGGCTTAAAATGGTTCCATACTGATCTGAATATGTTAGGCTACGTTCACTCTTCCGTACCGGGGCTTTGCAGACGGCTGCGGACTTCCTCCCTGAAGCGCCACCCACTTCCGCACTTCTTCCATTTAGGTCCGCCTACTCCTGCATGCGTCCTGCATACCTATCTTTAACATTGGGTACGCAGGACATGCTGATGTATGCGGATGCGTCATTTTGACATGCCCGCTGACCGCACGGGAACGCAACTTGTTGAGGAAGTACACAGCCATCCGCATATCCCCGGTACGCAAGTATGAACGTAGCCTTACATAGCATTATTGTAATAATTATAGGGGATAATTCAGGAGACTCTTTGCGTGGAACAAGACAACAGGACACAGTTTTATAAGTGGTAAAGTTTATATTATCACACGGTGATTCAAGCAGGTGCAGAGAGAAACTCAAGTCCACAACACTTGGTGCAAATAATAAACGCAGCTTAGCAGTCAATAGGAAACTTCAGAGGTAGATGCAAACAAACTGAAAGTCTATGAAGCACAGTTATTCTTGAGGAAACTTGACATGAATAGATCCTTGACATTGGCAGTTCAAATCATATCTTAGCTCAACCAGGGAGGCCTGGTTAATAGTCTCAGGTTTAGCAGAGCAGAAACAGCTTACATGTCCAGCAAATGCAGATGGAAGTAACACGAGCAGCAGATGAAGGAGGATTACTGAACACTGGTGTATGCAGCAGGAACTCAGAGCAGAGTGGCAGGATCTCCAACACAGGTTCACAGGAGCAGGTGCAGGTGCAAGGCCAGGGAGTAATCAGGAGCTGGATGCAAAGCAGAATAATCTAGCACAGACTGAAGGCTGGGGTGGAGTTTTATAGCAGGAAGACAAGTGCACATGAGACCAAAGACGCCATGTTGGAAAAGGGCAGTAATGCACAAAAGGTAAAAATTGTTCAGAGTCCTGACAATTATCTTTTTAAGGCTGCAGTCACACTAGCGATTTTAAAATCGGTCTGATTTTGTTCCTGCAAAGTCAGATGGGTGTAATGCAAGTGTCATGCGTTTTTCATGCTAGTACAATCTGAGTTTTCACACCTAGCATCCAATTTACATCCAAATGCAGTGCGATTGCTATCCGATTTTAGCATGAGCTTTTAGATAGAGCAATTCTCTAAGTCATTTACACATCATTTTCAAAGTAAATATTCTTCAAAACACATAACCACATAAACATTACAGTATGTATATATATATATATATATATATATATATATATATATATATATATATATACATATATAGATGAAAAAAAGAAAGACAGCACAAAAAAATAGAAAAAAGGGGCTTTAATGCCTGAACGGCGTGGCGACGTTTCGGATATCTTTATCCTTTTTCAAGCAGTGTTTGTACAGACAAGGTGGGTATATATAAAAAACATTCATTGTATACAATTAAACATATTAAGTTATTTTGGACATCAGATCAGCAATAGTCATCTGACCAAAAAAGTGCAACAGTGCCACTGTGATAAATCTGTACCATATACATTATATATAAAAAAGTGCCATATAGTGCACAGTGGTAAACTTTAAAAATATATTAATAAGCAATTTAATATCCTCAGGTGTCCCATGTTTGTGAAAACAGAAAAAATGCGCACTTACAAAGATAATACAGCAGGTGCTGGAGATTCCGGCGTCCTCCTGTTGTAACTGCACATGTCTATGGCAGCTGCAGTCTGGACCTAGAGCATTATGGTCCGCACCTGTGCAATAGTACTTTGAAGTCATAAGCGCCATCTTGGAAAAGGTATATGGCCATACAGACTTCAGGCAGGCAGACATGTGCAGTTACAACAGGAGGACGCCGGAATCTCCAGCACCTGCTGTATTATCTTTGTAAGTGCGCGTTTTTTCTGTTTTCACAAACATGGGACACCTGAGGATATTAAATTGCTTATTAATATATTTTTAAAGTTTACCACTGTGCACTATATGGCACTTTTTTTATATATAATGTATATGGTACAGATTTATCACAGAGGCACTGTTGCACTTTTTTGGTCAGATGACTATTGCTGATCTGATGTCCAAAATAACTTAATATGTTTAATTGTATACAATGAATGTTTTTTATATATACCCACCTTGTCTGTACAAACACTGCTTGAAAAAGGATAAAGATATCCGAAACGTCGCCACGCCGTTCAGGCATTAAAGCCCCTTTTTTCTATTTTTTTGTGCTGTCTTTCTTTTTTTCATCTATTACCAAAGACCATTTCAACAGCGGTTGGGAAGACGCTGCACTACAATTTGGTAATATAAGATGCTGTTCCGATTTTGAACTATACATATATATATATATATATATATATATATATATATATATACACTGCTCAAAAAAATAAAGGGAACACTTAAACAAAAGAATATTACTTCAAGTAAATCAAACTTCTGTGAAATCAAACTGTCCACTTAGGAAGCAACACTGTTTGACAATCAATTTCACATGCTGTTGTGCAAATGGAATAGACAACAGATGGAAATTATTGGCAATTATCAAGACACACTCAATAAAGGAGTGGTTCTGCAGGTGGGGACCACAGACCACATCTCAGTATGTTTTCTGGCTGATGTTTTGGTCACTTTGAATGTTGGTTGTGCTTTCACACTCGTGGTAGCATGAGGCAGACTTTGCAAACCACACAAGTGGCTCAGGTAGTGCAGCTCATCCAGGATTGCACATCAATGCGAGCTGTGGCAAGAAGGTTTGCTGTGCCTGTCAGCGTAGTGTCCAGAGGCTGGAGGCCTACCAGGAGACAAGCCAATACACCAGGAGATGTGGAGGGGGCTGTAGGAGGGCAACAACCCAGTAGCAGGACCGCTACCTAAACCTTTGTGCAAGGAGGAACAGGAGGAGCACTGCTAGAGCCCTGCAAGATGACCTCCAGCAGGCCACAAATATGCATGTGTCTGCACAAATGGTTAGAAACCGACTCCATGAGGATGGTCTGAGTGCCGACGTCCACAGATGGGGGTTGTGCTCACAGCCCAACACCATGCAGGATGATTGGCATATCCCACAGAACACCAGGATTGGCAAATTCGCCACTGGAGCCCTGTGCTCTTCACAGATGAAAGCAGGTTCACACTGAGCACGTGACAGATGTGACAGAGTCTGGAGATGCTATGAAGAGCGATCTGCTGCCTGCAACATCCTTCAGCATGACCGGTTTGGCAGTGGGTCAGTAATGGTGTGGGGTGGCATTTCTTTGGAGGGCCGCACAGCCCTCCATGTGCTCGCCAGAGGTAACCTGACTGCCATTAGGTACCGAGATGAGATCCTCAGACCCCTTGTGAGACCATATGCTGGTGTGGTTGGCCCTGGGTTCCTCCTAATGCAGGACAATGCCAGACCTCATGTGGCTGAAGTGTGTCAGCAGTTCCTGCAAGATGAAGGCATTGAAGCTATGGACTGGCCCGCCTGTTCCCCAGACCTGAATCAGATTGAACACATCTGGGACATCATGTCTCGCACCTTCCACCAACGTCACATTGCACCACAGACTGTCCAGGAGTTGGTGGATGATTTAGTCCATGTCTGGGAGGAGATCCCTCAGGAGACCATCCGCCGCCTAATCAGGAGCATACCCAGGTGTTGTGGGGAGGTCATACAGGCATGTGGAGGCCACACACACTACTGAGCATCATTTCCTTGTCTTGAGGCATTTCCACTGAAGTTGGATCAGCCTGTAATTTGATTTTCCTCTTTGATTTTGAGTATCATTCCAAATCCAGACCTCCATGGGATATTAATTTTGATTTACATTGATCATTTTTATGCTTTATTATTCTCAACCCATTCCACTATATAATGCATAAAGACTTGCAACTGAAATTTTTCATTCGGTGATATCTAGGATGCGGTATTTTAGTGTTCCCTTTATGTTTTTGAGCAGTGTATATATTATGTGTGTGTATATGACCAAAAGTTTGGACACACCTTCACAGATTTTTCTGTATTTTCATGACTATGAAAAATGTACATTCACACTGAAGGCATCAAAACTTGGAATTAACACATGTGGAATTATATACTTAACAAAAAAGTGTGAAACAACTGAAAATACCGTATTTTCCGGCATATAAGACGACTTTTTAACCCCTAAAAATTGTCCCAAAAGTCGGGGGTCGTCTTATACGCCGGGTACGGGTGCACAGAGCGATCCTGGATGGTTCCCAGGGTCTGGAGGAGAGGAGACTCTCCTTCAGGCCCTGGGATCCATATTCATGTAAAAAATAAAGAATAAAAATAAAAAATATGGATATACTCACCCCTCCGACGGACCCTGGACCTCAGTGGTGCAAGCGTCTGCCTCCGTTCCTAAGAATGCAGTGAGTGAAGGACCTTCGATGATGTCGCGGTCACGTGAGCGGTCATGTGACCGTGACGTCATCGCAGGTCCTTCACTCACTGCATTCTTAGGAACGGAGGCAGACGCTTGCACCGCTGAGGTCCAGGGTCCGTCGGAGGGGTGAGTATATCCATATTTTTTTATTTTTATTCTTTATTTTTTACATGAATATGGATCCCAGGGCCTGAAGGAGAGTCTCCTCTCCTCCAGACCTGGGAATCACATGCCGTATAAGATGACTGGGCGTATAAGATGACCCCCGTCTTATACGGTGGGTATATCCCAAATTCCATATTTTATATGGAAAAGTTGGGGGTCGTCTTATACGCCCAGTCGTCTTATACACCAGAAAATACGGTATGTCTTATATTCTAGGTTCTTCAAAGTAGCCACCTTTTGCTTTGATGACTGCTTTGCACACTCTTGGCATTCTCTTGATGAGCTTCAAGAGGTAGTCACCGGAAATGGTCTTCCAACAATCTTGAAGGAGTTCCCAGAGATGCTTAGCACTTGTGGGCCCTTTTGCCTTCACTCTGCGGTCCAGCTCACCCCAAACCATCTCGATTGGATTCAGGTCTGGTGACTGTGGAGGCCAGGTCATCTGGCGTAGCACCCCATCACTCTCCTTCTTGGTCAAATAGCCCTTACACAGCCTGGAGGTGTGTTTGGAGTCATTGTGTTTGGGGTATTTTTTAGAAAAAAAAATAGATATTGTATTTCACGCAGATTTCTGACAGTTGCTGTTTTGTTACAGCATATGTAAGATAATTATGTTAATGCTCTTACATAGGCTGGTGACTGTTTGTGTGTGTCTTTATTTAATATTAATGAGGGTATCTGGCTGAAGAGGTTGAACAAGGAAATTACATCACGATTCTTTTTTTTTCTTTTTAAAAATATATCTTTATTTAGCTCTATAGATTTACAAAAACGCATGCAAAAACACATCAAAAACGTGTGTACTTTCAGCTGCGTTTTTTTGCCAAGACATGCAGAAACCTTGCAGAAATTTCTGCAAGAAAAAAACGCGACGTGCGCACATAGCCTTATAATTCAATAATCACAACAGAAGGATTTGTCCGTTACCACTTTATGTTGAGCTAACCAGACGACCACTGAAATGACATAAGCAGGTCATTTTGTGACACAGAAATTCGGTGGAAATGAAGTTTGTGTGATCAAGTAAATTTTTATAACAAGGAATGACTGTATTTTTTGCAGTTCATCTGATCACTCTTCATAACTACAGTATCTAGAGTTAATGCAAATTGCCACTATAAAAACTTAAACAGCAAACATTTGTGAAAACCCACATTTTTGTCATTCTCAAAGCTTTCAGCTACAACTGCTTGTAGAGTTAACAAGAAATCTAAAAGTCCGTATTTCAAAACACTTGTACAATTTATGAAAGAAAAACACCAAAGCATTAGGAGTGTTGAAACATTTTATCAAGACACTTGAAGGTAAATTGAAATTTATTAATTTTTTTGCAATTGAGGAAGTTAAAAGACCAATCCGAGGAGGCAATCGGACAAGGTGTGTTCTAACCAGAGAGGCATACTGGACATTGCATCCAGCTATCAGGCTGCCCTGTGTTATGAATTATAAAATTGTTTTACTTTATGCTTATTGAATACCATAATTGATAGTATCACCATTATTGAGTATTTGCTTATTTGGGTTCAATTTGAGGAACAAGCTAAATAAGCGGGTTAGTAATGTTATCTTAGTCCCTGCCGCTAATATTTATTCTGCACGTATCTGAGAAGCGGATTTCTCTGTATCTAGTAATGAACTATAGGGTTAATATGAAGAAATGATGGACAGTGTTTTAAGAGTATCAATATGATTTTAAATTCAGGGGTGCAGAACTGGGAATGAGTTCATATCATGACAAAGAACAAGCTTGTTTGAAATGCGTAGGTTTTGATCTCAGTCATGCTACTACTGTTTTTGTCTGTTTAAAATATAATTGTAGTAGATTGTATTAAAAGAAGATATGTTTTTTTATGGAACAAACTGCTGGATAGAGGTGTTTTGAAGAAATATTGAAAACACCCTCCTAAGACCAGCCTTGAGTTCTTTAATGTTCTTTGATGAGTTCATTGTTATAGAAATGTATTAAGTCAGTTCTGAATATATATCTTGAAAATGAAGACTGTTTGTGTGCGTTTGATCTCTCTCTATGTTTGTGTAGGAGGATATCTGTCTTTCAAGAGAGCGGGAATGGGGAAGCCGTTGTGGACATGCCTCTTGGACTAATCATCTTTGTCCAGGCCGTGCTTTCATCTTTTCTTACTTTCATATGCTTTCGAATGCAAAAGTTAGATGTGCAGAATGCAGGAGCAGGTCACGGATTCATGTTCTCCATGGTTCAAGCAACAGGAAGGAGCTGGGAAAAAAAAAAGTTTTTTGCTCCACTGCAAAATTTGAAGAGGTGCTCAGAAGTAAGAGGTTGTATATATTAAAAAAAATACTTTGGCACTCAAATTTCAAAACAAAGAAATATTTTTATTCAGCGGCCCATGTAAAAGACAGACAAATTCAGAAATCCAATGTTCCAAGTCACTTCCCATATCTTCTGGAGTCATACAATAGGAAAGATGGACCCCTACATTGACAGCTATAACTTGAAAAAGGTCTTATATGGCCGAAATGTTGGATTTCTGCATTTATCTTTCTTTCACAAGGGTCGTTGAATAAAATTATTTCTTTGCTTTGAAAATTGAGTGGCGAAGTATTTTTTTGAATAGCAGGAATGAGCTGACAGATTCCCTTTAATTTCCTATTTACTTGTGGATCCATATCTATTTTGGTTCATATATGAAAAAGTGATGCTCAATAAAAACAGATGGCAGACTGATTTTTAATAGGATTTTAGGAAGACTTAAACTACAATATTCTTTTGACAGCTCTGCTTTTTCTTCTATATGAACTTTCTGTTTTGGAGCTGTCACCGCTCTGATATGCTGTAAATAATCTAAATTCAATTTTTTTTTCACATACACACACATCTAAATTATTGTGAGAGAATTGTATTCAGAGGTCAGTCGTGTGAGGCTGTGATAAATGGATCCAAGAAAATCGACTTATCTATTGGTGTGCAAGTAAATAAAAAGCAATTGAATGCAAGGCTCATTACACCCAGAGTAACACAAAGATACAATCAATGACCACTCATGTAGGACATGGCCAGGTTGTACACTAGGGTTGTTAGAGCAAAAGACCTAATCATGAAGAATGAGGCCATTCTGAAAAGTATTATTTCATAATGTGGCATTTCAGGTCAAGAGTCATCCCAGCATGTAAATGGAAGATCATTACCGATAGAGGGAATTTTTCTGTAATTAGCTATATAGAGGAAATACTCTAGTTTATCATAATTACCCTTTTTTGTTGCGTAATTGAAATATTTTAATTGCATTAAGAGTGTATTAATAAAAGTCAACTCGCTTGCTTGCTTAAAACAAATCAATTAAGATATTTTCTTTGTGTAGCCAGTTTTGGTTATTTCACAATTGCCTGCTAAACATTAGACTCAGTTACTCCTTATTAAACCTTTGAACTCATGGGGCATGCTGACATATTTATACGTGTATGATCCTGCACAGTTATATACAAGTGACTAGGAACAAAACAGGGCAAAGGGTAAAGTGGAGAACTATAGCTATGGGCAATTGCTCCACTTTCCTTCGTAACAGATTTGATGCGTTTCCCCACTGAATGTAAGTGTTAGGGGTTGAGTTCCCGCCTCTGCACAGGGGGAGTCTCAAACATCTCCGCTGCGGTCTCCCATTCTTCTCCAGCCGCAGTGGAGCCTGCTCAGTGGAGATGTCGGTCTCAGCGTCTGGCTCAGCCTGATACTGTGCGGAAGGTTACTGCTGCCTTTCCAGGCTCAGCCATTGTAGCCAGTACTGGTCAGCGGCGAGCAGACGTCTCTGGGACTAAGTCCTGTTTTTCCCCTTCTGAGCATGCCCAAGCTAAGACCTCTCATTGGAGGTCAGGGGTCACATGCTCAGGTACTGCAGCAGCTCCCATTGGACCTCTAGGAAGGTCCTGAAGTTGCTCAGGTACTGTGGCAGCTCCTATTGGTCCTCTAGGAAGGTTCTGAAGTTGCTGCAGCTATAAAAGGTTTGCATGGCCACACAGCCATGCGCTAGGATCAGCTTATGTCATGAGCTTTTGCTATTCAGTGGTCTTGTCTGCTTGTGGTTAGGGTCCAGCTGAAATAAGCCACTAGAATACCGGCACCTCCGGTGAGGAGTTTTGTATGGTGAATTCAGGGCTGGCGTAAAGCCATTAGAATTCCGGCTCCACCGGAGAGGAGGTGTTTGTGTGCTTGCTACTCCCTGACCACTGATTGCTTTTGCTCTCTAAGGCAGCTGTGTTCACCTGTGATGCTAACAGGACAGTGTTTTCCCTTCTGTGTGACTCTGTGAAGTAACAGAATTCGCTTATACCACCACATTGTGCCGCCATTTGCTAGCAGCAGGTTCGTCTTCTGCACGGTGGACCCCGGGCTGCGAACGCACCAATAATAATATCTAAATATACTCAGTGCGTTCCGCCAGCCCTATCAGTATGTTTTTAGAGTGATGACGTCGGTAGATACATTACCTCTGCAACCTGGTAATGGTCCCATGTGATCACTCATCATCTCTGGTTACCAAGAAAACATTAGATTGTGTATATATTGATCTTGTTCCATCTAAGCAGTTTGAATCCACTGCGGATAAACCACAATATAATAATATGACTATATTATGGAAATGTGTTATATGGATCCATAATATTTTCCCATGGTTTTGCTTCCCAGTGTCTCAATTTGTATTCCGTTCATGTCACAGTTCAGAGAAATCCCTTGTAGAATACGTTCACAAATACAAATTTTCTTTTCTGTATTTTGTCACAGATCCATTGATAATCTGCATTGAAAACAGGGATTTAAGATACATGTTTATGAGTGTAAATTGGAGAACTCAACAGGGGTGCCTGAAAGGAGGTTGACATGTTCCCCCTTGAAGACAGATGGGTTGTTGTAATGTGTATTGTGACATGTGTTATTGGTGATAGTGTTGTAGTTTGTCAGACATTAGGAAAAGTTAAGGTTAATGCCTGGAACTAGCCTAGAGTGGGAAAAGCTAAAGTGAAGGGACAGAGACAGTTTCCTGTCAGGAAGTTAGATAGTGCCAAGTCTGTAGCAGAAGCAGACCTACAGTCTGTTAAGTAAGCAGAGTCGCATGACGTGAGTATCCCTGGAGTTAGTGGAGACCGAGAGAACGGATAGCGAGATCCAGGAAAGAAGCAAAGAAAGTCACAGAAGGTGTGAGTGATTCAGTAATGGGATGGAACAGAGCAGGAAACATGAGACGAAAATAGTGGCCTGGGTGGTGGTTACCAATGAAGCTAAGTAAAGACTATAGTGGTAGATGAAGCTCGAGGGGAAAAGGAAGTGGAACCGCGGATTGAGAGTTAGGATTATCGCTTACTGAGGTCTAGTGTAGTTATTTTGGACAACTGATGCTCCCGAAGCACTCTGACGAGTTGTGGTGAAGGCAGTGGAACTAACTGAGACAGAATCGCGTGAGCTTAGGAAGTAAAGAACGATGGTGGTTTTGGTAATGTATTTCTGTATTGATGGTTGTTCTGATTATGTATTACTGAACCGATGGAGGTTCTGATTATGTATTTCTGTACTTTTGGTGATGTATTTCTGCACTGATAATGGTTCTGGTGCTGTATTCCTGTATGGTTGTTGGTTCTGGTCCTGTATACATGTAGCAATCCAAGACATGTCAGAAAACATAATACACAGCATGCAATACATACAAGTTAATAAAGTATTCTTCTCTTCCTACTTTTACCAGTGAAGTAGGGGCTGTAGTTTATCACTAAATATGGAGAGAATCAGAAAGAAAAGCTAGTCTGTACATCACTTTAAGTGTACAAATTCCATATCAGGGGTCAAATGACAACTACTTGAACTGATTAAACTGTGTTTAGGAGGGGGATGGCAAATTGAATTTTACTATTCTGATGTTGGCTGTGGACCAGAAGGTCTCTAAGATTCCTGGTTCTCCTATAGGCCAGGGGTGGTCAGAAAGGTGTCTAGTCAGGGTGGCATCACACAGAAGTATTGGCCAATGTTTTTTTTTAAATATCTCCCTGCTAACACCCTTGCACCTCTCCAGTCCATCCTTAACTCTGCTGCCCGACTAATCCATCTCTCTCCTCGCTACTCCTCCGCCTCCCCCTCTGCAAATCTCTTCACTGGCTCCCATTGCCTCAGCGTATCCAGTTCAAATTACTAATACTGACCTACAAAGCCATCCATAACCTGTCTCCTCCATATATCTCTGAACTAATCTCCCGATATCTTCCCTCACGTAATCTCCGGTCCTCCCAAGACCTCCTTCTCTCCTCCACACTTATTCGCTCCAAATCTAATCGCCTCCAAGACTTCTCCCGAATATCCCCCATCCTCTAGAATTCTCTGCCCCAACACGTCCGACTATCAACCACATTCGGATCTTTCAGACGGAACCTGAAAACCCATCTCTTCAGGAAAGCCTACAGCCTGCACTGACCCTGCTGCCTCCTCACCACTACCGAAGCTACCGCCTCACCAACACCGGTGCTCCTACAACCCTCAACCTATTGTCTCCTTCTCCACCATCCTGTAGAATGTAAGCCCTCAAGGGCAGGGTCCTCGCCCCTCTGTATCAGTCTGTCATTGTTAGTTTGCTTACTGTAAGTGATATCTGTAATTTGCATGTAACCCCTTCTCATGTACAGCACCATGGAATCAATGGTGCTATAGAAATAAATAATAATAATAAAAATATCTTGTACCTGTTTGTTTTGTGAATGGAAATCACATATGAATCTGATCTTATCCTATTAGTTTCTTTCTTTGTTTTTAGAAATAAGTTGATCTGAGTGCTTCGTTTGTCTAGCTCTATTCTTTGCGCAGTCAATAGATTGTCAACCGTATTGAAAGGAAAAAAATAGAAAAAGTAGACACAGGCCTCACCATGTAATACATGGCTCCTCACTGATATAGCAGAGATCCAAATCCGTTGACGACCAGAGTACAAAAAAAAGAGGAAGAAAGGATCTATCGGCTAACATCTGGTAGAAAAATTATTTTTGATTTTTATTTCACATGATTTAAAAAACGAAAAGACCTGTTTTGCAGACAGATTAAAAAAAAGATGCCCACTCTGACGCGTTTCTGGCCGTAGCCCTTAGTCAAAGAATGTATGACCAGAAACTCGTCAGAGTGGTCGTCAACTAATAAATAGACAAGAACAAAGAGACATGCATAAAAGCAGGGATTATCATAGAAAATCACAAATTGTATTAGTATATACAAAACCACACATAAATGCTAAAAACATTTAAAAACACAAAGATACACAATTCATGCCCACTAAGGGCAGAAGCTACGGAATGCCAACTGACACCTAAAGATTGCCCACAATCATATTACTTAATATACATGGTGACAAAATAGATATCTAAGTGGTTAATGTAAGACAAAAACAATTATATGTTATATATAGTGGCTTAACAATCTGTCACCTGATTTAGGAGACCTATTATTATTTAATATTACAGACATTACCATATTATGGTTCAAGCATAAAAAAGACTTGAAATGATGATATATCTTATTCACCAAACAAAGAAACGATAATGACTGGCACCCAATGTAAATAAATGACCTGTCAGTTAATCAAACACATTATCATAGAGAATGGAGCCAGGAATGTCAGATTATTTATAATCCAAAGTTATTATATGCAAAGCTTGGATAACTCCAAATATCCCTTAACTACAAATAAATAACCATCATATACAGGTGACCACTGCGGATATGCTCAAAGAACAGGACACATTAGGCAGTCATAGAGATGCAGAGGCAGTGTCCGGCTCCTGTTGACCCAACCCGTGTTGTCACTTCTGTGACTTCATCAGGGACAGGGAGTGTGGTTCTCATATACTGGTGTCTATATATGCCAAACATCCTGTAGAATGTAAGCCTGCAAGGGCAGGGTCATCTCCCCTCTGTATCAGTCTGTCATTGTTAGTTTTGTTTACTGTAAGTGATATTTGTATTTTGATGTAACCCCGTCTCATGTACAGCACCACGGAATTTGAGGGACACTGCGGCAGTCCCGCTGTCCCCTGACTGCCGGGCCTCTGCATGGCTACCCCCGGTCTCCCACGGGGTGACGTTGATCGGGGTTGGTTGGCCGCACGCTGGTGGGCGTGGCCTATTTCAGAGGAGGGACGGGCGCGCTGGACGCGGCTTCCGGTCCCTCATTCTGAACCCGGACCTGGTTGGGGCTGCCGGTGAAATGGACCCTGTTATGATCCCAGTGGCTGGGGATCACAGGAAATACTAGCTAAGTAACTAAACATAGACACGAGCTCTAGGGAGATGGTAACTGGACTGACCGCAAAACCTGATCCTATCCAAACACACTAAAGGTAGCCGGTGAACGTGCCTAAAATCCTGGACGTCTCGACGCAGCCTGAGAAACTGACTACCCCTAAAGAGAAAGCAAGACCTCACTTGCCTCAAGAGAAATAACCCCAAAGAAATAGGAAGCCCCCAACAAATAATAACGGTGAGGTAAGGAGAAAAGACACACGTAGGAATGAAAACAGATTCAGCAAATGAGGCCCGCTAATACTAGAAAGCAGAAGACAGATAGCGAACTGTGCGGTCAGCAAAAAACCCTACCAAAATATCCACGCTGAGAATTCAAGAACCCCCACACCAACTAACGGTGTGGGGGGAGAAACTCAGCCCCCTAGAGCTACCAGCAAGCTGGGAAATCACATATTAGCAAGCTGGACAAGAAACAAATAGAACACTGATGATCAAAAAATGAACAAAACGGAAACTTAGCTTCTCTTGAAGAGACTGGGAGCAAGGTAGTCAGAAGGAATCAGAATAGCACTGAATACATTGACAGCAGGCATAGACTGAGAGTCCAAGTGAGCTTAAATAGAAAACCAGCCCACAGATAACGAGACAGCTGATGCCAGTCACAAACCTGCAGAAAGACAGCACTCACACAGTACCACTTGTGACCACAAGAGGGAGCCCAGAAATAGAGTTCACAACAGTACCCCCCCCTTGAGGAGGGGTCACCGAACCCTCATCAAGACCCCCAGGGTGATCAGGATGAGCCGCATGGAAGGCACGAACCAAATCGGCCGCATGGACATCAGAGGCGACAACCCAGGAATTATCCTCCTGACCATAGCCCTTCCACTTAACTAAATACTGAAGCCTCCGTCTGGAAATACGAGAATCCAAGATCTTCTCCACCACGTACTCCAATTCGCCCTCAACCAGCACCGGAGCAGGAGGCTCAACAGAAGGAACCACAGGCACCACATACCTCCGCAACAAAGACCTATGGAACATATTATGAATGGCAAACGATGCTGGGAGGTCCAAACGAAAAGACACCGGGTTAAGGATTTCCAAAATCTTATAAGGACCGATGAAGCGAGGCTTGAATTTAGGAGAGGAAACCTTCATAGGAACATACCGAGAAGACAGCCATACCAAATCCCCAACACGAAGTCGGGGACCAACACCGCGACGGCGGTTGGCAAAGCGCTGAGCCTTCTCCTGTGACAACTTCAAATTGTCCACCACATGGTTCCAAATCTGCTGCAACCTATCCACCACAGAATCCACCCCCGGACAGTCAGAAGGCTTAACCTGACCCGAGGAAAAACGAGGATGAAAACCAGAATTGCAGAAAAAAGGCGAAACCAAAGTAGCAGAACTAGCCCGATTATTAAGGGCAAACTCGGCCAATGGCAAAAAAGTCACCCAATCATCCTGATCAGCAGAAACAAAACATCTTAAATAAGTTTCCAACGTCTGATTAGTTCGCTCGGTTTGGCCATTCGTCTGAGGATGGAAGGCCGACGAAAAAGACAAATCAATGCTCATCTTAGCACAAAAAATCCGCCAAAATCTGGACACAAACTGGGATCCTCTGTCAGACACAATATTTTCAGGGATGCCGTGCAAGCGAACCACATTCTGAAAAAATAAAGGAACCAAATCGGAGGAGGAAGGCAACTTAGGCAAGGGCACCAAATGGACCATTTTGGAAAAACGATCACACACCATCCAGATGACAGACATTCTCTGAGATACTGGAAGATCTGAAATAAAATCCATGGAAATGTGCGTCCAAGGCCTCTTCGGGACAGGCAAAGGCAAAAGCAAACCGCTAGCACGAGAACAGCAAGGCTTAGCCCGAGCACAAATCCCACAGGACTGCACAAAGGAACGCACATCCCGCGACAAGGAAGGCCACCAGAAGGACCTAGCCACCAAATCTCTGGTACCAAAAATCCCAGGATGACCTGCCAACACCGAAGAATGAACCTCGGAAATAACTCTGCTGGTCCATCTATCTGGGACAAACAGTCTCTCTGGTGGGCAACGGTCAGGTCTATCAGCCTGAAATTTCTGCAGCACTCGTCGCAAATCTGGGGAAATGGCAGACAAAATCACTCCCTCTTTGAGGATACCAGCCGGCTCTGAAACTCCCAGAGAGTCAGGCACAAAACTCCTAGAAAGGGCATCAGCCTTCACGTTCTTCGAACCAGGCAGGTACGAGACCACGAAATCGAAACGGGAGAAAAACAACGACCAACGAGCCTGTCTAGGATTCAGGCGCCTGGCAGACTCGAGATAAATCAGATTTTTGTGATCAGTCAAGACCACCACACGATGCCTAGCTCCCTCGAGCCAATGTCGCCACTCCTCAAATGCCCACTTCATAGCCAACAACTCCCGATTACCAACATCATAATTCCGCTCGGCAGGCGAAAACTTTCTTGAAAAGAAGGCACAAGGCTTCATCACAGAGCCATCAGTGCTTCTCTGCGACAAAACAGCCCCTGCTCCAATCTCAGAAGCATCCACCTCGACCTGGAAAGGAAGAGAGACATCAGGCTGACATAAGACTGGAGCTGAAGAAAACCGGCGCTTCAGCTCCCGAAAGGCTTTCACTGCCGCAGGAGACCAATTAGTCACATCAGAACCTTTCTTGGTCAAATCCGTCAAGGGCTTAACCACGCCAGAAAAATTAGCAATGAAGCGACGGTAAAAATTAGCAAAACCCAAGAACTTCTGAAGACTCTTAACAGATGTAGGCTGAGTCCAGTCATGAATAGCCTGGACCTTGACTGGGTCCATCTCAATAGTAGAAGGAGAAAAAATAAAACCCAAAAAGGAAACCTTCTGTACTCCGAAGAGACATTTTGAGCCCTTCACAAATAAAGCATTAGCACGCAGGACCTGAAACACCATTCTGACCTGCTTCACATGGGACTCCCAATCATTAGAAAAGACCAAAATGTCATCCAGATACACAATCATAAATTTATCCAGATATTCTCGGAAAATGTCATGCATAAAGGACTGAAACACAGAAGGAGCATTAGAGAGTCCAAAAGGCATCACCAAGTACTCAAAATGGCCTTCGGGCGTATTAAATGCTGTTTTCCATTCGTCCCCCTGCTTGATACGCACAAGGTTATACGCACCACGAAGATCTATCTTGGTGAACCAACTGGATCCCTTAATCCGAGAAAACAGATCAGACAATAATGGCAAAGGATACTGAAATTTGACCGTGATTTTATTTAGAAGACGATAATCTATACAAGGTCTCAGAGAACCATCCTTCTTGGCCACAAAAAAGAATCCTGCACCAAGAGGGGAGGAGGATGGGCGAATATGTCCCTTCGCCAAAGACTCCTTTATATAACTCCGCATCGCGGCATGTTCTGGTATAGACAAATTAAAAAGTCGTCCCTTAGGGAACTTACCGCCAGGAATCAAATTTATAGCACAATCACAATCCCTATGAGGAGGCAGGGCACCGGATCTGGGCTCATCAAATACATCCTGGTAGTCCGACAAAAACTCAGGGACCTCAGAAGGAGTGGAAGAAGCAATTGACACCAAAGGGACATCGCCATGAATCCCCTGACAACCCCAACTTGACACAGACATAGCTTTCCAATCCAGAACTGGATTATGGGCCTGCAGCCATGGCAGACCCAAAACTACAACATCATGCAAATTATGCAGCACAAGAAAGCGAATCACCTCCTGATGTACAGGAGTCATGCACATGGTCACTTGAGTCCAATACTGAGGCTTATTCTCAGCCAATGGCGCAGCATCTATTCCCCTCAGTGGAATAGGAAATTCCAAAGGCTCCAGAACAAAACCACAGTGCTTGGCAAATGACAAATCCATAAGATTCAGGGCAGCACCTGAATCCACAAAAGCCATAACCGAGTAGGATGACAAAGAACAGATTAAAGTAACAGACAAAATGAACTTAGGCTGTATAGTACCAATGGTGACAGGTTTAGCGATTTTTTTTAAGCGCTTAGAGCATGCTGAGATAACATGAGTAGAATCACCACAGTAAAAGCACAACCCATTTTGACGTCTATGACTTTGTCGCTCAATTCTAGTCAGAATTCTGTCACATTGCATTGACTCAGGTCTCTGTTCAGAGAACACCGCCAGAGGATGCGCAGATTTGCGCTCCCGCAAACGCCGATCAATCTGAATGGCCAAAGCCATTGAATCACTCAGACTTGCAGGCGTGGGGAACCCCACCATAACATTCTTAATGGCTTCAGAAAGACCCTCTCTGAAATTTGCAGCCAGGGCACACTCATTCCATTGAGTAAGCACTGACCATTTCCAAAATTTTTGACAGTACACCTCAGCTTCATCCTGACCTTGAGAGATAGCCAGCAAAGCCTTTTCTGCCTGGTTCTCAAGATTAGGTTCCTCATAAAGCAGTCCAAGCGCCAGAAAAAACGCATCCACATTCAGCAATGCAGGATCTCCTGGCACCAGAAAGAAAGCCCAATCTTGAGGGTCGCCACGCAACAAGGAGATAACAATTTTAACTTGCTGAGCGGAATCACCAGAGGAACGAGGTCTCAAAGATAGAAACAATTTACAATTATTCCTAAAATTCAGAAACCTAGATCTATCTCCAGAAAACAACTCAGGAATAGGTATCTTTGGCTCAGACATAGGGCTATGAACAACAAAATCCTGAATATTTTGCACCTTTGCAGCAGGATGATCCACACTAGAAGTCAGACTCAGAATATCCATGTCTGCAGCTGAGCTCAAAACCACCCAGAGATTAAGGGGATGAGAGAAGCTAGACAGACTGCAGCAAAGGAGGAAAAAAAAAAAAATTGTACTCAAGACTTCTTTTATCCCACTTCATGCGATGCATTAAACACCTTTTAGGCCTTCTGTACTGTTATGATCCCAGTGGCTGGGGTCACAGGAAATACTAGCTAAGTAACTAAACATAGACACGAGCTCTAGGGAGATGGTAACTGGACTGACCGCAAAACCTGATCCTATCCAAACACACTAAAGGTAGCCGGTGAACGTGCCTAAAATCCTGGATGTCTCGACGCAGCCTGAGAAACTGACTACCCCTAAAGAGAAAGCAAGACCTCACTTGCCTCAAGAGAAATAACCCCAAAGATATAGGAAGCCCCCAACAAATAATAACGGTGAGGTAAGGAGAAAAGACACACGTAGGAATGAAAACAGATTCAGCAAATGAGGCCCGCTAATACTAGATAGCAGAAGACAGATAGCGAACTGTGCGGTCAGCAAAAAACCCTACCAAAATATCCACGCTGAGAATTCAAGAACCCCCACACCAACTAACGGTGTGGGGGGAGAAACTCAGCCCCCTAGAGCTACCAGCAAGCTGGGAAATCACATATTAGCAAGCTGGACAAGAAACAAATAGAACACTGATGATCAAAAAATGAACAAAACGGAAACTTAGCTTCTCTTGAAGAGACTGGGAGCAAGGTAGTCAGAAGGAATCAGAATAGCACTGAATACATTGACAGCAGGCATAGACTGAGAGTCCAAGTGAGCTTAAATAGAAAACCAGCCCACAGATAACGAGACAGCTGATGCCAGTCACAAACCTGCAGAAAGACAGCACTCACACAGTACCACTTGTGACCACAAGAGGGAGCCCAGAAATAGAGTTCACAACAGGACCCGCTCCAGGAAGCGGTGAGAGAGAAAATTAGCAGGGAGGGCAGCGGTTGGCTAGCGGCTTTGCTGGCCGGGAGCGGCTCCCTCCCTGCGGTGAGCCAGGCGATGCTGTCGGGCGGGCGGCGATCTGGCAGAGCCACCCGGCCGCCGGCTCGCCTGAGCCCGCCTTTACATTTGAAGAGTGTGTGCGGTTCAAGCGTGCGCGCTTCCTCACACGTGGGCGCCAGACAGCGGGTATCGGCATCAGAAGTTCGGCAGGCACAGGAATGGGAAATTTTCGGGCATAGCGGCGCGGCTCACTCGGCGGGCACTGCCTCTAGGGTGGGAGGCTTACAGCAGCAGCCTTTAGCTGCAGTATCTGGGACAGGGCTGATACCAGCCGCGAATATGGGGGGAGTGCAGGGGTCATCTTCGTCCTCTCAGGAGGCTGGGGGAACGGAGAACCGGGCAGGAGAGTCACAAGACATTATTTCACCGACTCCACAACCAAGGGGAGATTTTAGCAATAATGCAAGGAGAGGATGGGAGGCATTATTAGCAGCTCAACAGCAGATAGCAGCCTCTCCTCTTCATCGTCGTCCAGAAAAGGCAAAGGGAGCATTACAGTAGTAGGGGGCACTATCATAGGTCC
Source organism: Ranitomeya variabilis (assembly GCF_051348905.1). Classification (NCBI taxonomy): domain Eukaryota; kingdom Metazoa; phylum Chordata; class Amphibia; order Anura; family Dendrobatidae; genus Ranitomeya; species Ranitomeya variabilis. Next base: position 483,812,039 of record NC_135235.1, read on the forward strand.
AGATCCAGCCATCGCAGCAGACGGTCTAGGGCATCAAGATGGCGTTCTCCATCTACGTCGGATAGTTCATCTGGCAGGTCTCGTCGGTGCTGTTCATCCCGCCACAGGTCCACGTCCCGAGTGGAAAGGCGAAGTGCCACCAATCATGAAACCCAAGAGCAGAGCTGTCCGGAGTCCAATATGCAATCCGGTGAGTACCCCTTTACCGGGGCCTGGGGCGGGGACAGGGGTAATAGTGTAAATTTATCAGACACGGTGATTCTGCTTAGCACGGGCGGCGGCAGGATTTTTGTGAATCCCAGGCTGCTACAAACGGTCGCACCGCCCAAACCCTCCCCCCTCCCCGCCCAGACATTTACAAAGATGGACTTTTTTGTGGTGTTCCACCTTTAGGTTCACATTTGGACGTTAGCGTAAAGGAACAAATTTGGGCTAACGAGTTCATCGACATTTGGTCCCTCGTGTCCACCGAGCAGCACTCGGTGGACAAGGAGAGACGTGTGGGTGAAAAGGTCTACGACAGGAAGCCTAAAGTAGCCAAAACTATTAACAATTGGCTGCAGGCTTTCGCAGTTTTAGGCTGTGTGATGGGCGAGAAACATCCGGAGCGATGTTCCGAGTTATTCATTTACTTGGACAGCATATACAGCTCGTACAAGTCCCACGGCGGGTCGGCATGGTGGAAATACAACGAAGATTTCCGCCGTCGGCTAGCTGTCAACCCACATTTAGGGTGGGGGGTGAAGGCCACTGATTCCTGGTTGCGTTTGATGATGGCACAAAAAACCTTGCAGCTCTTTCCCAGTCCATCCGCCGGCGCGGCCACCAATGCAGGGTCGGCGGTTATACGAAGACCCAGCACATGTTGGCTGTTCAACGAGGGCCACTGCAAATTTTACGGTTTATGCAAATACAAACACGAATGTTCTGTCTGCGGTGGAACCCATTCGGCGGCTAAATACACTCGACCCTCCCAAAAATCGAACAGTAGTAAGACACCCTCCGGGGGTGAACCACATAACGCCGGTGAGCGTAAAAAACATGGAACCGTGGTTGGGCAGGTACCCCAATAAGCTGGCTGCGGCCCAGCTCCGTTTCGGTTTTTCCTTCGGTTTTTTCATCCCTTTCGTTTTTTCGGACAAACCTCAGTTGGCCCCTAATTTAAAATCTGCAAGGGACTACCCCGTTATCCTGTACGAGAAATTGAACAAGGAAATTCAATCAGGACATTTTCGGGGTCCTTTCAATGTCCCCCCTTCTATAATTTACGGGTTTCCCCATTGGGCATAGTCCCCAAAAAAGACCAGGGTAGATACCGGCTAATTAACCATTTGTCCTACCCAAAAGGCAGGTTGGTGAACGATGGCATTCCGAGTGATGACACCGCAGTGACGTACATACCTTTCGATAGAGCCGTCGAGATGGTCAGAACAGCTGGACCAGGGGCCCTTATGGCCAAATCGGATATTGAATCCGCCTTTCGCCTGCTTCCGGTGCACCCGGATTGCTACCATTTGTTAGGTGCCATGGTCGAGGGCTGGTATTACTACGACACATGCCTCCCAATGGGATGCTCAATTTCCTGCCATTATTTCGAAATGTTCAGCACATTCCTGGAATGGGTCGCCCGAGAGGTCACGCGTTTGTCATCAGTTACGCACTACCTTGATGATTTTTTGCTAGTGGGCCCGGCAAATTCGGAATAGTGTTCCCAGACCCTGGCAAAATTTAAGGAGGTTATGTCTCATTTTGGTGTACCCCTGTCCCCGGAGAAAACGATCGGTCCTGTTCTGGTAATTACTTTCCTCGGGATCGAAATCGATTCGGTTTCCATGGAATTCAGGTTGCCCCAGGACAAGATTGCGAAGCTGTTAGAATTAATCGCGGGTTGCTTATCGGTCGGGAAGGTTTCCCTAGTCCAAATGCAATCCCTTCTCGGCTGCTTGAATTTTGCTTGCAAGATAATGCTGATGGGCAGAATCTTTTCCCGAAGGTTGATACTTGCCACGAGAGGCGTGAAGCAACCTCACCATAGGATCAGGATCACTGCCCAACTACGAAGTGATCTGATCGTATGACAGCGATTCCTTCTTACTTACAACGGGAAAACATGCTTTCAAGAGGAGGACTGCGATAGTGATAACCTGGATCTAATGTTCGAATCAGCGGGCCCTGATGGTTTCAGCGTTCGTTTCAGAAACCAAAAGTGCGTCGGCGCATGGCCTGAATCTTGGTTCAGCAGAGCATGGGCTCGGGATCCGACCTTAACCGAGTTGTTTCCCCTGGCGGCAGTTATGGAACTCTGGGGCCAGTGTTTTCGGAACAAGCGCATCCGTTTGCAGCTCAAAATGGACAGCTCCACGCATGCCATAAATTACCTTTCATCCTCCTCACCACCGGTTATAAAGATTATCAGTTTTATTGTGTTGAGATGTTTGGAGTTCAATGTGTGGATAAAAGCGGTCTTTGGAAACTGTGATAATGTCAACTTAACGGATGTTAAAAATTGGTCAGAACGGTATGGTCAGCTTCCGAGGGAACAAACGCGAATCCTGGGATGCCCTCCTTCGGTTTGGGATGTCCTGGAGAATTAATTCCATTGATACGGTCATCCATTGCTCCGTCTACCTGGAGAGCATACGGTAAGGCGTGGGATGAGTGGTGTATTGTAGCAGCGGATAAACCGGTAAGTTTTTCAGACTCCCTAAGGGTTCAGGTCACGTTGGCGTTTCTGGCTCAACTGCAGGCTGCCGGGGTGTCGGGTACGGTTGTGCGTAACCACACATCGGGCGTGGCGTTTCACTTCAAATTGCGCGGTTGGGCTGATTCAACCAAGCATTTTTTGATCGGCCAAGTACTGAAACGTTGGCGCCGGATGAGCACACGGAGCGACCTTAGGAGGCCAATTTCCTTCCCTCTCTTGGTTAACCTAGTCAGGGTTTCAGGAACTGTTTGTGATTCTGTTTACGAGGCCAAGTTGATCTCAGCGGCTTTCGGCCTGGTGTTTTTCGGGGCCATGCGGGTCAGTGAGATTCTCCCCTCGTCCCACCGCAAGGCAGGTGGCTTGCAGCTGGACGACATAGTGATTTGCGACGATGGTTTAAGGGTTAGAGTTCGCAGATCCAAAACCGATCAGGAAGGCAGGGGCACATGGTTCCCGCTGTTTGCCATAAAAGGTACGATCTGCCCATTGGCTTTAATTAACAGTTACATGCAGGTCAGGAGCACCGGGGCTCAATTTTTCATACATGAGAACGGCTCTCCCTTATTTTCAGGTCAGTTTTTGGCAGTCCTAAGGCGTACGCTGTCATTTCTAGGCCTTCCCGCGTCAGAATTCGGCACTCATTCTTTTAGGATCGGCGCGGCTACGGAAGCCTCCAGGGCCGGTCTTTTTGAATTAGATATTCAAAGAGTGGGTAGATGGAACTCCCGTTGTTTCACTAGGTATATCAGGCCCAAATTAGTTTTGTAAGAACATACCATTAGGGGCATACCGTTTTACAAGTTACTGATTTTCTTTTCCCCTGGTTCATATTTTGTTTGTTTCTTTGTTAACAAAGAAACTTTGTTTCTGGTGGGTCATTCGTACATATATTGGGCAGCTCAGCGTGCTGAATTGTGCTCAGGAGGACGATCGCTCGGCTTCACTGGTATGGACGTCATCTGGCGTGGTACGAGGGGTCTTACCTGGTCTCAAGTCCTTCCGGAAGTCGTTCGGATCGCGAGAGTCGCGTCTTCCCTGACAGTGGTGGTTATTCATGTCGGAGGGAATGACCTGGCTTCATTTCCTCTCGCCGAACTGTTGACTCTTATGAGAGCTGATCTGGATAAATTTCCGGGTTTCTTTCCAGTTATGCGATTGGTTTGGTCGGAGCTGATTCCTAGGCTGGCCTGGCGAGGTGCCAGGGAGCTGAGGGCCATGGAAAGATCTAGACGCACTTTAAACCAGCGAATATCTCATTTTATTAGATTTAAGAATGGTGTCGTGGTGAGACACCACCGATTAGAGGGGGATAATTTGGGTTTTCTCCTCCCAGACAGGGTTCATCTTAACGATGCTGGGTTGGATATATTTTTGGATGGTCTCCGCGAAGGAGTGGTTCAGGCACTCCATTCTTTGGGTGGGTCGTAGCTTGGTTCCCAGGCTACTCCGTGGCGGAATGGGTGGAGATTCTGGTGGTGAAGATACCTGCACCGGGAGACCGGAAGGCAGACAATCTCCCTGCACCCGATTGGTTGGCAAATGTTGCCTGTGTTAAGCTGCGACCATAATTTTAAGCCAAAGAGAAAAGATGAAAGTTATTTTGAATAAATCTTTCCAAAATAAACAAGTTATATTTGAGTAAATATGTGTGGCGTCACTTTGTGGGAGAGGAGTTTTTCTGGGTCGCGGCAGTCAATGGTGCTATATAAATAATAATAACATATAAATTAAAAAGTCTTAATAGCTGGGAGCCTTACCCCGTCGGAGCTAGATACAGCGTCGGTATGTGCACTAAGGTGCTATAAATATGTCACTCCACAGCAAGGCGCTTGCGCATTGGTCGTCATGGAAGACAAATCAACCATGATTCTGCACATGTCAACTGTATCCTTGTTCCTGAAATCAAGCAGGCTAATCCAATTGTTGATCAGCATATCTGGAGTCTTCAGAGCAGATTCTATTTGACAGAAGAAATTGTCTAGTTTGTTTATTTCTAATCAGGTGAGATGGATGTGATGATATAAAATGAAGTAAGGTATTAGCAGCAGTTTCTTTCTTATGAATGTCACCTTGAACATATTGCTGGTAATCCACTGGTATAAATAGATCAAGGAAATAAACCATTGTTGGACCAGAAAAGTAAGTAGCTTGATTTTACAGTAATTTCCATTTAGATGGGATATGAAAATATCAAGATCACTAATGGGGCTCTGGCATATCAACAAGACATTGTCGATATATCAGCCTCAGATGTGAAGCGGCTGAGCCATGAAGTCTGGGTTGGTAAAAAGATCTCCCTCTCCCACAGCCCCAAAAAGAGGTTGGCATAGGAAGGCACACAGGCCGCCCCTATGGTATATTGCTGAAGCTGCAGGAAGAGGGAGTCTTTAAATAAAAATAAACTGTATATTTACATAAAGGAAAGAGCCTCAAAAATTACCGTATATACTCTAGTATAAGATGAGTTTTCCAGCAGCGTCCCAGAAGACGAAGGGGGAGCAGCAGTGGTTGAGCAGCAGGTCACAGAGGCAGAAGTCGGCTGCTGCGGCTAACTTCTATGCCCGCTGCTAAAGAGAAATTAATATTAACTGCACTGGCAGTGAATATTAATTTCTCTGTAATAGCGCACAGTGTCAGCCGCAACCGGCTCCTGCAGTGGCCAGGCGGTCACGTGTACCCACTACTTAAGAGAAATGAATGTTCAGTATAAAGAAAAAGTAACACGGCACCACTGTACCCACATGACCAATGTAATAACAGCTGTGTGCCGCTGCTTATGCCATTTATGCCAAGAAAAAGGACCCTCGGGTGCACCAAATCCAGAGATATATACAATAGTCCGTAAAAGAAAAAATGGAAGTGCACTCACCGGTCCTGAAAAACAACGACCCTTTATTAAGACATGTGCAGAGTACAGCAGGGAGAACGTGGACAGAGAAGGACGACGGCCGTTTCACGCTACCGCGCTTCCACGGGTCCATTAGCTCAAAACGGCCGTTGTCCTTCTCTGTCCACGTTCTCCCTGCTGTACTCTGCACATGTCTTAATAAAGGGTCGTTATTTTTCAGGACCGGTGAGTGCACTTCTATTTTTTTCTTTTACGGACTATTAAGAGAAATGAATATTCACTTCTCTCCACTCCCATGGGGTGTGGAGAAAGGTGAGTTTTGATTTTTCTTAAGTAGCGGGCTCACTTTAAAGCCCGGCTGCTGACACTGTGTGCGCTACTTAATAGCGATAAATACTCACTGCCCTCCACGCACATAGTTCCGGCATGTGGAGCAGTGAGTATTCCGGCAGCTGTGCTCTGCTTGTGAGCAGTGCATGACATCCCTGCCATGCGCTGCTTACAAGCATAAAGCAGCTGCTGGCACTGTAACCAAATGCTGTGAGGGAGCGCAGGAAGGTACTGTAAGTACTTTTTTTTTCTTTTAATGTTTTTTGATGGGGGCCATACATACAAGGATGGGGACGGGGACCAATCATACAAGGACAGGGATGAGGAGCCATGCATACAAGGATTGAAATGAGAAACCATGCAAACAAGGATAGGGATGAGGAGCCATGCAGACAAGGATAGGGATGGGAGCCATGCATGCAAGGATAGGGATGGACCAATCATACAAGGATAGGGATGAGGAGCCATGCATACAAGGTTCCTTACAGTCTGTTTATCAGCATCTGGCCAGGATTTGACTTCCCTCTGGGTGGCACCAGTGAGTTGACCGGTCAGTATGCTGACTTTCTGTCCTTCAGTCAATGGATAAACACATCAAACAAGCTGCGCAGTAATTCCTTAAAGTCACTCAGGGTATGAGTGAGCAACCAAGCAACCTGTGGCAACCAACTGCTAATGGTGTATAAGGCATGGACAGCTGTAGTATGGGGGCCGCAGCAGCCACTACAGGGGGGTCACTGGAGTTGGGCATCTTCTCCCTTAGTTAACCCTTGCCAGGGTGTGACTCACCACTCCGGATGCTGCAGGTTGTTGCTCCTGGCACAGCCGGTCACCAGGACTGTCCTGTCAGTCACTGGACAGCTGCACGCCTGCTTCACAGCTTCTCACACTTGTATTGCATTCACAGGAGCTGGCAGGCTGTTGCAGATGCTTGGATGGTCGGATGGATGTATCACACAGCACACTGCTCCTTGCAAGGGCCCCCTCCCTTGCAAGCACACAGCACAGACACTCCTCAGCACTCATTTTTTCCCTTGTCCTCATTCCTATCCTTGCCTGCATGGCTCCTTATGCCCATCCTTGTCTGCATGGCTCCAAATCCCTATCCTTGTGTGCATGTCTTCTTATCTCCAACCTTGTATGCATGGCTCCTTATCCCCATTCTTGTATGCATGGCTCTTCATCCCTATCCTGGTATGCATGGCTCCTTATCCCCATCCTTGTCTACATGGCTCCTCATCCCTATCTTTGTATGCATGGCCCCCATGGGGAAAGAATATAAAAAATCCTACTTACCTTCCTTGCGTGCTTTTGCAGCATCTTGTTCCTGTGCCAGCAGCATCTACGACCCAGTGCTCACGTGTCCCTGCTCAGTAAGGTAATGAATATTCACCTCTCTCCATGCCTATGGGAGTGGAGAGAGGTGAATATTCATTACCTTAAAGGGAAAGCACCCGATAGCCTGGCAGCTGCAGGAAGCCAGTGACTGCTGCTGACACTGTGCACCCTATAAGAGAAATTATTATTCACTGCCAGTGCAGTGAAAATGCATTTCTCTTTAGCAGCGAGCATAGGCATTAGTCGCGGCCGCCGGCTCCTGTCTCCTATGACCCGCTGCTCCACTGCTCCCCCGCCGACTTCTGGAACAATGACTCATATATAAGCCAAGGAGGGCATTTTCAGCACAAAAAAATGTGCTGAAAACTCAGCTTATACACGAGTATATACTGTATATTTGGTATCGCTGTGATCAGATAAAGCAATCAACCTATCAATATAAAAAAAAATTAACCCGATCGCAAAATGACGCAACAAGAAAAAAATTCTAAACGCCAGAATTACATTTTTTGTCTACGCTACATTGCAATAAAATACAATAACTGGCAATCAAAAGACTGTATCTACAACAAAATGGTATCAATAAAAAAGTCAGCTCGGCGCGCAAAAAATAAGCCCTCACCCAGCCCGAGGTATTTTTTCACCACTTAAATAAGAAATAATCTAGACAAGTTTGGTGTCTGTGAACTCATAATGACCTGGAGAATCATAATGGCAGGTCAGTTTTAGCATTTAGTGAACATGGTAAAAAAAAAACAACAACTGTGGAATGGAATTGCACTTTTTTTGCAATTTCACCACACATGGAATTTTTTTCCCATTTTCCAGTACATGATACGTTAAAACCAATGATTTTGTTCAAAAGTTCAACTTGATGAAAAATAAAAAAATGATTGGCTCTAGGAAGAAGGGGAGCAAAAAACAGAAATTCCAAAACTAAAATACCCCTGGTCGCTAAGGGTTTAAATATGCATACCCAACATGTGACGCACATTTGCATCACATATCGAGAAAGGCCGGGATCACACTTGCGAGTGTAATGTGAGAAACTCGCACTAGTCTTTCACATCAGTACCCGGCACTCCCGCCGACACTCGGGACTGGAGTGTGCGGCTGTATAGATATACATGCAGCAGAACACTCCGGTCCCGAGTGCCGGCGGCAGTGCCAGGTACTGATGCGAAAGACACGCGCAAGTTTCTCACATTACACTCGCAAGTGTGATCCCGACCAAAGGGTTAAAATACACACCTTGTTTATATGCCCATGTGAATAACCCCATAGATTTACGTTTGCTTTGTATTATGTGCAGAAAAAAACAGATGGAATACTGAAGAAAAATAAACTTACGTGAAAGGAGCCATAGGGTGTCCAGAGTTCAGTTGAATCACGGCAGGTCCAGGCATGACGTATATTACACAGGCATTAAAATGCACCCATGATCCCTGTTATTTAGCAGCCTTAGGTCTTTTCACACTGTAATTTTAGTCAGTGTTTCATCAGTATCTGCTAGAGAAAACCAGGAATGGCTCCAAAACACAGATGTGAATCCTTCAATTAAAGCTTTCCTCTTCAATTTTTTTGTCTTTTAAACTTTCATCACTTTGGACATCATAATTATCCCCTTTCCTTTAATGTCCTTTTCTCCAGATTCTTTTAAATTCTGAACAAGAAAAAGACCAGCTATTGTACATGCAATAACAAAAGCATCCATCTTTTCTACCTCCCGGGAAATCAATGTCTCAGAATGGACTTTTTCTTAAAAGATTTATTGGATTTTATGATGGATAGAGAATCTTGTTAAATCACAGTGACCGCAATCGTATCGTTTCATGACAGTAATTAAATGAGCATAGATAAATGTATAAAATGTTCCTGCTTCCTTGAGACTGTAGAAATACAGCTAAAATAACAGAACACCTGATGTGCTATTCTCGGTGAACTTTCTGGCCGTATTGTGCACTAATGTGGAGGACTAGGACAGCAGGCATGAATGTGACAGTGGGTTTTTACACACATCACATTGATCTTTGTACAGTAATATAGTTTCTATCCAGGTTCATCCTTTGGACCTGTGGAAGCGCCCACAGCACAAAACGGCCATATTCCGCTCCTGACCACATGCATATCTCCCACCGCCACGTGTCCATGTCTTTGAATAAAGGATTGCTTCAGGAACGGTGAGTGCTGCCTCTTCTATTTTCTGGACACTGTGGTTATCTTCTTTTCCAGCAAGCACCCGAGTTTCCTCCGCATCTGGATCTTCACCGTGCTGTTTTACTGGGCAGTCTCACACCAGCAGACAGGTACTGGTGCAGGGACTTTTTCTATTCTGTTATTTATTTTAATAACCAGACCTCATGAAATGGCCAAATACAAAATAATAACTACATATTTTAGTTTATTGTTAGGCTACATGTAATTAGGATTTACAACAAACCTGATAAATCTCAGGTACAGTTCTGGGTGACTATCAAAAGTGAAGGAATTTCAGCTTTGCTGCATCTGTTCATATATGTTGGAAATCACAATGCGACATCTGCGATAGTAAGTTCAGCTTTGTTCTACTAGCTTCATGTTTGTGCACCTTTGATGGACTTTCTGTTTAGTACTTGAACCTAGTCTAGCCCGAGTAACAGAATGTCCATAAAAGATGCACATGTATGATACTATTGTAGCATAAATGAATTTGTTACCACCATTGTGATATCACAATATGATTAAAGGGAATTTGTCACCCCAAAATTCGCCTATAAGCTAAGGCCACCAGCATCAAGGGCTTATCTACAGCATTCTGTAATGCTGTAGATAAGCTCCCGATGTATCCTGAAAGAGAAGAAAAGAGAAGTTAGATTATACTCACCCAGGGGTGGTCCAGGTGCGGTCCGGTCCGATGGGCGTCGCGGTCCAGGTCCAGCTCCTCTCATCTTCATACGATGACATCCTCTTCTTTTCTTCCTGCCGCGGCTCCTGCGCAGGCGTATTTTATCTGCCCTGTTGAGGGCAGAGCAAAGTACTGCAGTGCGCAGGGGCCGGGAAAGGTCAGAGAGGCCCGGCAACTGCGCACTGCAGTACTTTGCTCTGCCCTCAACAGGGCAGATAAAGTATGCTTGCGCAGGAGCTGTGGCAAGAAGCAAAGAAGAGGACATCATCATATGAAGATGGGAGGCGCTGGACCCAGACCACGATGCCCATCGGACCGGACCGCACCGGGACCGCCCCTGGGTGAGTATAATCTAACTTGTTTTTCTTCACTTTCAGGTTACATCGGGGGCTTATCTACAGCATTACAGAATGCTGTAGATAAGCCCATGAGGCAGGTGGCCTTAGCTTATAGGCAAATTTTGGGGTGACAGATTCCCTTTAACATCATATATACCACAGACACTGCATATCTACAGTATCTGTACTAAACCTGGCATCTACAGTAGTTTACACTGCCCACATATCTCATTTGTACTTTTGTCTGCTGCTCATTCTGGGACACTGTAGTATTCAGATGGATTATACAGTATATACAGCAGTCATGGTTGAAAGTGTTGCCACCCTTGAAATGAAGAATTTCTCCCAGAAAATTAATGCAATTATGCATGTTTTGCTATGCACCTGTTTATTTCTTTTATGTATTGGATATCATTTCACTCAAAACCCCCAAAATGTCCGGACAACATTTTTGGCATCTTTCCAAAAATGTGGGTAAACAACTTTGTTTCAAGCATGTGAAGCTCATTTAAACTCACCTGTGGCAAGTAACAGGTGTGGGCAATATGAAAATCACACTTGAAACCAGCTGGAGAGTTCTGAAGAGGCCAGCAATGAGTCCGGTTCTAAATCCCATTAAAAACCTGTGCAGAGATCTTAAAATTGCTGTTGGGAGAAGGCCACCTTCAAATATGAGAGACCTGGAGCAGTTTTCAAGAGTGGTCCAAAATTCCATTTGAGAGGTGTAAGAAGCTTGTTGATGGTTATAGGAAGAGATTGATTGCAATTATTTATTCCAAAGGTCGTGCAGCCAAATATTAAGTTGAGGGTGCCAACAATTTTGTCTGGCCATTTTGGGCGTTTTGTGTGAAATTATGTCCAATTTGCCTTTTTTACCTTTTTTTTGTTCCAATATATGTAACACCCCAGGTAACCCGTTGTTACAGTGATGTTGCCTTCCTTTCGGGGAGGGTGATGTCATGCTTGGAGGCAAGGAGGATTCCCTTTACCAGGTAAGCACCTACATGCAACACATTCTAAATCCAGGCCAGAAGGGGGAGCTCTGAACCCGGATTCAGGGGAGCTTCCCCCAGATATATACATTCTGGTCTGGAGGAGGAGTTAGACAGTTTGGAGCAGACAGTGGAGGAGAGAGGAAGGGAGCAGAGAGTGGGGCCGTGCAGCCACGTGGGAGCTGCAGCTCCAGGAATGGAAGATAACCTGGAGGGTTGGAATGTAGTGAGCATCTGAGGAAAGGAGCAAAGGAGAAGGAAAGGGCTTAGAGGGGAACTGTGACCGGGTACCCTCTGAGCAGAAGCGCAGGAACCGGGTACCTGTGGGAAGCGATACGATCTTGCTGCCGTACCATCACCCACAGAGGGCCCCTTTAAGCAGCATCATCACCCATTGACCGAGTACCACAGGTGGCGTCGCAAACTTTTATTGCTTTACAACTCCTTTAAAAACTATCCCTTTTACTTGGGCGCCCAGGGCCACGGACCAGGTCACCGCCACCGTGACCACCCCTTTAACTATGACCGGACCCAGTACCGAGTAACCCCTAGGCCCTAGCGGGCGACTCATATACACAAAGGAAATAAACATGTGTATAACAAAATGTGTAATTGCAATACATTTCTGAGAGAAATACTTCATTTTATGTAACAATTTCAAGGGTGCCAACACCTTCCGCTACTACTGTAAGAAAGTAAGGGCACTAAATTGCTAGTTGTGCATCTGAACACCTTCTGTGTGAGTAGAAAACTACAGCACAATATATGACATTCTTAGAACCAATAGAGCATCTGTCGTATTCTGAAGAAATTTATGTCAGCCCCTCGCCCCAAAAGACTTGAGTTATTGAGTAGCAGTACTGCCATTACTTTCCCCACATTTTTTGCTTATAATGGAGGTTTTTTTTTATTTTAATAGAATGCAAATAGCAGGCTTGCATAAGTATGAGGAGAAGTTTTAACTATTGCCAATAAAGAATACTACAGGTGCATCTCGCAAAATTAGAATATCATCAAAAAGTTAATTTATTTCAGTTCTTCAGTACAAAAAGTGAAACTCATATATTGTATAGAGTCATTACAAACAGAGTGATCTATTTCAAGTGTTTATTTCTGTTAATGTTGATGATTATGGCTTACAGCCAAAGAAAACCCAAAAGTCATTATCTCAGAAAATTTTAATACTTTATAACACCAGCTTGAAAAAAATGATTTTAAAATCCGAAATGTCAGCCTACTGAAATGTATATTCAGTAAATGCACTCAGCACTTGGTCGGGGCTCCTTTGGCATCGATTACTGCATCAATGTGGTGTGGCATGGAAGCGATCAGCCTGTGACACTGCTGAGGTGTTATGGAAGCCCAGGTTGCTTTGATAGCAGCCTTCAGTTCGTTTGCATTTTGGGGTCTGGTGTCTCTCATCTTCCTCTTTACAATACCACATAGACTATCTATGGGGTATTGTAAACTATAGACTGTTTTTCTCTCTCTGTGTTATTTGGAGGAAAGGAAGCCTCCAGATTGAAGCTTCTGCCAGAGCTGCCACATGTGTTGTCCCAGAAGGCAGGAAGCCATACTGGAAAGGACTTTATATGGATTTTTTTGCTTTCATTTAAGCCAGAAAGGCTGTTTTCTGTTACTAGTTTGGGCTTTATGGTTTATGAAGCAATAACTTACTCAGAGACTTTAACCAAACGTGTTCCTGTGTCTTCCTCCTTGGGAAGCAGTGAGCTGGGCATGGGCAAGCCAAAGACTACCCTATTGCCAGAGTGTTGATGGTGATGGAAACAAGCCGTGGTACAGAGTCCCATGAGATCAGGGTAGTCAGAGACTTGCTACACCCTGTGATAATCCTGCGGGATTTCAGCCTGTTCTGGGACTTTTGGGGAAAGACAGGGGTACCCTGTCACAGCCGAAGGTGGAGGAGTTTCCCTTGTGTGTCCTAGCTGGTGATGAGGACCAAACGGTGACCAGTGAGGCTGAGGTTCCTGAACTAGGGATTTCTGGGGAAAATTTTAGGACTGCTCAAATGTGGGATCTTACTCTAAAAGGGGCCTTTGAAAATGTGTCTGTGATTGATGGAGTAGCTCAAGAGCTAGGGGCTGACAACAGGTACCCATACTTTGCAGTCAATGGCGAATTGTTGTATTGAGTGACTACACTGAAGGGAGGTGAGTTAGAGGAACAACTGTTGGTTACAGGACCCTAACGGCGGAGGGTTTAGACATGGCCCATTCACATGTTTTGGGGGGACATCTGGGGTAGAGAAAAGCAGGAGAGAATATTACAGAGGTTCTATTGGGCATGATGTTACTGGGCAATCCTGAATAGAGATGAGCGGTGTTCGAATCGAACTGTTCGCCAATTTTAAATTAGTTGTTAATGGACTGTTTCAGTGTATAGTGGGCGGGAGGGGGGTGGGGGATAGATCTGTGCTAAAAGAACGCCGATCTCCATTTTTCTTTTCTTTCCCGCATTTACAGAGGGGCGGTGCAGTCTCTCAGCCTATCAGCAGTGCGCACACACACAGCAATGTGCATGTGATGCAGACAAGCAAGGGCATGTGTCATTGGCTGTGTATGTCACATGTCACTTCTTGCCCAATGAGAACCAGCCATTTGCCCCGTCGTCACCATTTCCTCACTGCTGCAGCTTAGTGTTAGATGGCACCGCTACTGCTGTGGGCGCTATACAGTCAAAGAGTCTTTTTTTTGCCAGCGAATTTTCTGAGAGATAGGTTTAGGGAACCGGGAGTTGGGACTAGTTGTAATATCAGCACTTTTCAGGGTAGGTTACAGCAGTTCATAGCACTGTTTGCCAGGCAGGTCTGAGCCAGTGCTGTGCAAGTTTTAGTCACAGCATTTGGTGTAATCTAGCTCAGCCAATCCTACAGTAGTAGCATTGTCTGATAGTCATCTGAGTAGCCTGCCTGTGAAGCTAGCTACACCGCCTGTGTATCTCAATTTTTACGGCATCTAACCCAGTAAATCGTTTTGGGGTTTTGGGCTTAGTAGCAGTGTCTGTACGTCAGCAGAGTAGCCCGCCTGTGAAACAAACTATACCGCCTGTGTATCTCAATTTTTACTGCATCTAATCCAGTTAATAGTTTTGGGCCTAGGAGCAGTGTCTGCACGTCAGCAGAGTAGCCCGCCTGTGAAACAAACTATACCGCCTGTGTATCTCAATTTTTACTGCATCTAATCCAGTTAATAGTTTTGGGCCTAGGAGCAGTGTCGGCACGGTCCGACGAGCCCTGGTGCAATACGTTATGATGTATAGCCTGGGCCAACGAGCTCAAGAGGTGGGGCAAATCACGCTGCAGGAGTGGTCTCAGATCAGGGACCTATGCACCCTTCTGCACAGTTTTGAAATAGGAACGAAGATGTTTAGTGCTTATGATGCCATTATCAGCATGAACATTCCGATGATTTACATGCTGGAGCACACCTTACACAGTGTTCGGAGTCAGGAGGTGGAACAAGAGGAGGAGGAGGAACAGGAGGAGTAGTATGCGGAAGGGATCATATCTCCAAGGTCAAGAAGGTTGGCAGCACCAAGGCGGCTGGCATTGGAGGCTGGGGGAGAGGGATTACCGAGTGCGCATGGTAGCAGCCAAACTGTTGAGGAAGGTGCAGGAGACGAGGAAGAAGTGGAGGACGAACTGGCGCTGGGCATGGAAGACTTATCAGATGAGGGAGACCTTGATCAAATTTCTGTTGTGCGAGGTTGGGGGGAGAGGGCAGACGAAGGAAGCATGATTCTCACCCTGCCACCACCAAGACAACAAGGACTTGGTCCTCCTGGATGCGCAAGACACATGAGTGCCTTCTTGCTGCACTACCTGCAACATGACCCTCGGATTGTCAGAATCCGAAGTAATGCCGACTACTGGGTTGCCACACTCTTAGATCCCCGGTACAAAAGCAAATTTGGCAAAATAATTCCTGCCATAGAAAGGGATTCACGCATGCAGGAGTATCAGCAGAGACTGTTACAGAATCTAACATCTGCTTTTCCACAAAACACCAGTGGTGCACGTAGTTCTAACTTGCCAACCGTGGGACTATCGAGTCATCACTCTAACCGTAACAGTAACATCGTATCTGGTGGTAACAGCAATTTTTTACAATAGTTTCAAGATTTTTTTAGACCATCCTTTGCAAGGCCACAGGAGACAAGAAGTCTGACGCACAGCCAACGCCTAGAGAGGATGGTACAAGATTATCTCCAAGTTAACATCGATGCCATGACTGTGGAACTGGACCCTTGCTCATTTTGGGCTTCCAATCTTCAAAAATGGCCTGAGCTCGCCACTCACGCCTTGGAGATCTTGTCGTGCCCCACAGCCAGCGTTCTCTCTGAACGTGTGTTCAGCGCTGCTGATGGTGTGCTGACAGATAAGCGCACGCGGCTGTCCAGTGACAATGTAGACAGACTAACGTTCATCAAGATGAACAAATCCTGGATCCGCAAGGACTTTTCTACCCCTGTGTCATCTTGGGGAGGCTAAAAGCTTGATGATTTTTGAAAATCACCTCACCGACCGTTTTAAAAAACTCTGGCGAAATTGATGCCACTTAAGTAGTGTCTGTGGCCGAATTTTTTGAAAAAAAACGGAGACTCTTTTATTTAGTCCCCTTGCTGAGTTTTACATGACGTTGCCATCGTCAATTCCAGGTGGGTGGGACCCATGGAAGCGCTGCCGTAGGCGCGAAACGGCCGTCCTCACATCCTGCTCACCTCCTTCTCTGTTTCACTACCCCGAGCCGTGAAGATGATGGCGTCATTTTATATGTTTCAATAAAGGATTTGGACCACACTTGGACCGGTGAGTGTTGCCGCTTTGTTCTGTTAACTTCTGTTACTCATACTATGGCCTGGGATTCAGAGGTCTGCTCCAAAGCTTCAGTGTCTGCTAGTCAGCAGAGTAGCCCAGCCACCCACCGCCTGTTTACCTAAGTACTATTTTTAACGGCATGTGGCCCAGGAAATCCTTTTGGGCCTAGTAGAATTTGGTACTACTCAGCAGCGTACCCCACCCATGAAGCAAGCCACACCGCCTGTTTACCTAAGTACTATTTTTAACGGCATCTGGCCCAGGAAATCCTTTTGGGCCTAGTAGAATTTGGTGCTACTCAGCAGCGTACCCCATCCATGAAGCAAGCTACACCGCCTGTTTACCTAAGTACTATTTTTAACGGCATCTAGCCCGGGAAATCCTTTTGGGCCTAGTAGAATTTAGTGCTACTCAGCAGCGTACCCCACCCATGATGCAAGCTACACCGCCTGTTTACCTAAGTACTATTTTTAACGGCATCTGGCCCAGGAAATCCTTTTGGGCCTAGAAGCAATTTCTGCTACTCAGCAGAGTACCCCACCCATGAAGCAAGCTACACCACCTTCTTTCTTTCTCAATCTAACCCCTCGGCTCTGGGGTGTCCAGTCTCCCTCCAGCTCTCTCCTTCTCACAGGTGGACTACCGCGTGTTTTCACACTGTGGCAAATCTTTTGGGCCCAGGCGTAAGAAGTCATCGAGGTAATGGATAATATGTGCCGCCTTACAAACGTCCATGACGACACATTCGAGGAAGCAACTAAACGCCTCAAAAAGTGAGCAGGATATGGAGCACCCCATGGGCAAACAGCGATCTATGTAGTATGGTCCTTCACAGAAGCAGCCCAATGGGAGGACACTATTCGGAGGCACAGGTAGTAACCGGAATGCCCCCTCAATGTCTGTTTTGGCCATTAGGGTACCCCTTACCAACTTCTTGACCCGCCTGATTGCCTCGTCAAAGGAGGTACAGTACATAGTACTGTACTTGGTTCCGCGTCGATGTTGTCGTTTACTGACCTGCCCCTTGGATATGACAAATGGTGGATTAGTCTGAATGTATTGGGTTCATTTTTTGGCACAACTCCTAACGGGGGTACCACTACGTCTTCTAAGGAAAGTGTTCTGAATGGACCCGCCACCATTCTACCTAAAGATATTTAGTTTTTTAGTTTTTTTGTCAAGACGTCTGGGTGTTGGTAGAGTGAGTTTAGATTTTTACTCCAGCCTTTCTTGATTTTAGAAGGGCATGACATGCCTATATCTGTGTCTCCTCCTCCTTTTACTCCTCCACCTCTTTTCTTTTCGCATGACTATATGTAGTTGTGACTTTTCCATGTGTTTGTTGTGTCTTCTGAGCAGTTTGTCAGCTTTTGGACACCTTTTAAGGTGTTTTCTATGTGTTTTCCATGTGTTTGTATGTGTTTGTGTTTGCCTGCCATTGGTTTCAATGGGGTTCGACGGTGTTCGTCGAACGTTCGACAAACAGTTCGTCGAACATCTCCCTGTTCGATGAACTGAACCGAACCTGAACACTAGGGAGGTGGCTCATCTCTAATCCTGAATTATTATAGGTCCTGCCTCACCTGACAAATAACCGCTCCCTCTTCTCACTCCTAAGTCCCCTAGTCCCGTTACCTGTAACAGAGATCCTTTTCAAGCAAATTGCCATGAACCTAGTAGGTCCCCTAGTTAAGTCTGCACGAGGGCAACAATATATCCTAGTGGTCATGAATTATGCAACCCAGTACCACGAAGCAGTACCCCTAAGGAAATCTTCGGCTAAGAGTATCGTCTGAGAACTTATCCATATTTTTGCTAGGATAGGCCTGCCGAAGGAGATTTTGACAGACCAGGGAACCCCCTTCATGAGCAATGTAGTGAAAGAACTGTGTAGGGTCCTCCAGATTGCCCAGTTGTGAACCTCAGTTTACCATCTACAAACCGACGGCCTAGTAGAGCACTTCAAAAAAACCTTGAAAGCCATGCTCAAAAAGGTCATTTAGAAGGACGATCGAGACTGGGACTACCTGCTTCTGTTTCTGCTCTTCTCCATCAAGTAAGTTCCCCAAGCCTCTACTGGCTTCTCGCCGTTTTAGCTCCTGTATGGTCAACATCCGCGAGGGCTCCTGGACATCCCCAGGGAAACCTGGGAAGCCGAGGTCACACTACACCAGAGCATTATAGAGCATGTCGCACAGCTGCAGGAGAGGATAGCAAAAATAATGCCTATCATGAAGTAGCATCTTCTCCAGGCACAGGAGGCACAGGCAAGGGTGGCAAGGGTGTATAACCCATCAGCAAGGCTGAGGCAGTTCCAGCCCTGGGACCGCATGCTATCGCTTATTCCCATGATGCAGACCAAGTGCCTAGCTAAGTGGCAAGGCCCATATGAGGTGGGGGAAAAACTGGGTGAAGTTAATTACAAGGTACTGCAGCGCCCCAGGGTCCTGGTCGTTGCAGTAACGTCATTCTTCCACCAGGGGGAGTGATGTTACGTCTGAAGGCAATAAAGGAGATCTCTTTACCAGGTATCACAAACCACACATCACACTCCAGCCCACCAGGGGGAGCTATGCTCCTATTTATTAGGGCACTCTTCACAATTAGGTAAAACTGGTGGTCTGGATAGGAAGTTAGGCAGAAGCTGACTGGGCTTCACCCAGGCAGCACCTGTCAGGCAGCCAGAGGGGAAGGAGGAACATCTAAGCGCTGCAGACAGAGAGGTCCCTGACAGGGGTGGGATCCTGTCAGAGGCCTAGATGGAAGGCCACGGAGATGCGCCTGCCCCACATGCGGCAGCATCCTTAGAAAGAGACACGAACAGCGAATTGTATTGCAGAGGGTGAGAAACGAAGTCATAGCAAAAGGAGAGGAAACCAGAAGGAGTTCTGCCCTGCAAAAGGCTGCCTCCTTTCTGAGGCGCAGGAATCCGGTAGCCAGAATACCGAGGGAGTAAGGATCTCTACGCTTTACTTCAGAGACTGGCAGGACAGGTAATTCCACGTTACCTGCCCGACCCATATCCAGGAAGCACGGTGGCAACTTGTGGGGGCTGGGGCGTGCTAGAGTCCCTGTAAAAAGCCTCAGGCCACCAGTCATATGGGTTTGTCCTATCCTTACCATCAGGGGGACAGAGAAAGAGAAATAACATCTTGAACACCAACATCAGTTGTGAGGACCTTACCGAGACGCTCAGCAGGGAGGTACTACAACATCCAGGCGCTAGAGGAAGGCAACTGATTTCCACCTGGATAAGGGGACTCTGGATTTGCCTTCAGACCGGCCAGACTCTGCCTACCCTGCGGTCTGTACTCTGGACTGTGGATGCTGAAGCCATCAGTAAAAAGGTAAAGAGACTGCAACCTTGTGTCCTCGTTCTTCACTGCGCCTCACACCATCCACCATCTACACCTCTGGGAAGCCCTGGGGATACACTTCACCTGTGGGAAGGTGCACCATCTAGCTGCCATAACATCACCCCAGCGGACCTCTTAAAGCAGCGTCAGTCACCCTGACCGAATACCACATGTGGCATCACGAACATATCCCTTTAAAGACCTTTCCCCCCATTTACAACGGACATCCCTAGAGCCACGGACCGGGTCAGCCACCGTGACATCCCCACTGAGAACCGAAGGGCCCGGTACTGAGTACCCTATGGGGGCGCTCCAGTACACCAGCCAGGGCAAAGGAAACCGCACTGTCATGATTCTCAATGGCGAGAGAACATAGCCCAGCATATATGAGAACTAGCTCTTGGAAGATGGAAACTATACTGACCATGAACTAAACCTGCCGCACAACTAGAAGTGGCCGGGTAGCATGCCTACGTTTTTTATCCCTAGATGCCCAGCGCCAGCCGGAGAACTACCTAATCCTAGCAGAGGAAAAGACAGTCCTGGCTCACCTCTAGAGAAATTTTCCCAAAAGGCAGACAGAGGCCCCCACATATATTGGCGGTGATTTTAGATGAAATGACAAACGTAGTATGAAAATAGGTTTAGCAAAAATCGAGGTCCGCTTACTAGATAGCAAGAAGACAGAAAGGGCACTTTCATGGTCAGCAGAAAACCCTATCAAAACACCATCCAGAAATTACTTTAAGACTCTAGCATTAACTCATAACACCAGAGTGGCAATTTCCGCTCACAAGAGCTTTCCAGACACAGTAACGAAACAGCAGCTGTGAACAGGAACAAAATGCAAAAACACACAAGGACAAAAGTCCAACTTAGCTGGGAGTTGTCTAGTAGCAGGAACATGCACAGAAAGGCTTCTGATTACATTGTTGACCGGCATGAAACTGACAGAGGAGCAAGGTTATATAGCGACTCCCACATCCTGATAGGAGCAGGTGAACAGAGGGGATGATGCACACAAGTACAATTCCACAAGTGGCCACCGGGGGAGCCCAGAATCCAATTTCACAACAGTACCCCCCCCCTCAAGGAGGGGGCACCGAACCCTCACCAGAACCACCAGGGCGATCAGGATGAGCCCTATGAAAGGCACGGACAAGATCGGAGGCATGAACATCAGAGGCAGTGACCCAAGAATTATCCTCCTGACCGTATCCCTTCCATTTGACCAGATACTGGAGTTTCCGTCTGGAAACACGAGAGTCCAAGATCTTTTCCACAACGTACTCCAACTCACCCTCAACCAACACCGGAGCAGGAGGCTCAACGGAAGGCACAACCGGTACCTCATACCTGCGCAACAATGACCGATGAAAAACATTATGAATCGAAAAGGATGCAGGGAGGTCCAAACGGAAGGACACAGGGTTAAGAATCTCCAATATCTTGTACGGGCCGATGAACCGAGGCTTAAACTTAGGAGAAGAAACCCTCATAGGGACAAAACGAGAAGACAACCACACCAAGTCCCCAACACAAAGCCGAGGACCAACACGACGACGGCGGTTGGCAAAAAGCTGAGTCTTCTCCTGGGACAACTTCAAATTGTCCACCACCTGCCCCCAAATCTGATGCAACCTCTCCACCACAGCATCCACTCCAGGACAATCCGAAGATTCCACTTGACCGGAGGAAAATCGAGGATGAAACCCCGAATTACAGAAAAACGGGGACACCAAGGTGGCAGAGCTGGCCCGATTATTGAGGGCGAACTCCGCCAAAGGCAAAAAAGCAACCCAATCATCCTGATCCGCAGACACAAAACACCTCAAATATGTCTCCAAGGTCTGATTAGTCCGCTCGGTCTGGCCATTAGTCTGAGGATGGAAAGCAGACGAAAAAGACAAATCTATGCCCATCCTAGCACAGAATGCCCGCCAAAATCTAGACACGAATTGGGTCCCTCTGTCAGAAACGATATTCTCCGGAATACCATGCAAACGAACAACATTTTGAAAAAACAGAGGAACCAAGTCGGAAGAAGAAGGCAACTTAGGCAAGGGAACCAGATGGACCATCTTAGAGAAACGGTCACACACCACCCAGATGACAGACATCTTATGAGAAACAGGCAGATCCGAAATAAAATCCATCGAGATGTGCATCCAAGGCCTCTTCGGGATAGGCAAGGGTAACAACAATCCACTAGCCCGAGAACAACAAGGCTTGGCCCGAGCACAAACGTCACAAGACTGCACAAAGCCTCACACATCTCGTGACAGGGAAGGCCACCAGAAGGACCTTGCCACCAAATCCCTGGTACCAAAGATTCCAGGATGACCTGCCAACGCAGAAGAATGAACCTCAGAGATGACTCTACTGGTCCAATCATCAGGAACAAACAGTCTACCAGGTGGGCAACGATCAGGTCTATCCGCCTGAAACTCCTGCAAGGCCCGCCGCAGGTCTGGAGAAACGGCAGACAATATCACTCCATCTTTAAGGATACCTGTGGGCTCAGAATTACCAGGGGAGTCAGGCTCAAAACTCCTAGAAAGGGCATCCGCCTTAACATTCTTAGAACCCGGTAGGTAAGACACCACAAAATTAAACCGAGAGAAAAACAACGACCAGCGCGCCTGTCTAGGATTCAGGCGCCTGGCAGACTCAAGGTAAATTAAATTTTTGTGGTCAGTCAATACCACCACCTGATGTCTGGCCCCCTCAAGCCAGTGACGCCACTCCTCAAAAGCCCACTTCATGGCCAAAAGCTCCCGATTCCCAATATCATAATTCCGCTCGGCGGGCGAAAATTTACGGGAAAAAAAAGCACAAGGTCTCATCACGGAGCAGTCGGAACTTCTCTGCGACAACACCGCCCCAGCTCCGATTTCAGAAGCGTCGACCTCAACCTGAAAAGGAAGAGCAACATCAGGCTGACGCAACACTGGGGCGGAAGAAAAGCGGCGCTTGAGCTCCCGAAAGGCCTCCACAGCATCAGGGGACCAATCAGCAACATCAGCACCCTTCTTAGTCAAATCAGTCAATGGTTTTACAACATCAGAAAAACCAGCAATAAATCGACGATAAAAGTTAGCAAAGCCCAAAAATTTCTGAAGACTCTTAAGAGAAGAGGGTTGCGTCCAATCACCAATAGCCTGAACCTTGACAGGATCCATCTCGATGGAAGAGGGGGAAAAAATGTACCCCAAGAAGGAAATCTTTTGAACCCCAAAAACACACTTAGAACCCTTCACACACAAGGAATTAGACCGCAAAACCTGAAAAACCCTCCTGACCTGCTGGACATGAGAGTCCCAGTCATCCGAAAAAATCAGAATATCATCCAGATACACAATCATAAATTTGTCCAAATAATCGCGGAAAATGTCATGCATAAAGGACTGGAAGACTGAAGGGGCATTTGAAAGACCAAAAGGCATCACCAAATACTCAAAATGGCCCTCGGGCGTATTAAATGCGGTTTTCCACTCATCCCCCTGCTTGATTCGCACCAAATTATACGCCCCACGGAGATCAATCTTAGAGAACCACTTGGCCCCCTTTATACGAGCAAACAAATCAGTAAGCAGTGGTAACGGATATTGATATTTAACCGTGATTTTATTCAAAAGTCGATAATCAATACACGGCCTCAAAGAGCCGTCTTTCTTAGACACAAAGAAAAAACCGGCTCCTAAGGGAGATGACGAAGGACGAATATGTCCCTTTTCCAAGGACTCCTTTATATATTCTCGCATAGCCGCGTGTTCAGGCACAGACAGATTAAATAAACGACCCTTAGGGTATTTACTACCCGGGATCAAGTCTATGGCACAATCGCACTCCCAGTGCGGAGGTAGTGAACCAACCTTGGGTTCTTCAAAAACGTCACGAAAGTCAGACAAGAATTCAGGAATCTCAGAGGGAATAGATGATGAAATGGAAACCAAAGGTACGTCCCCATGAGTTCCTTTACATCCCCAGCTTAACACAGACATAGCTCTCCAGTCGAGGACTGGGTTATGAGATTGCAGCCATGGCAATCCCAGCACCAAAACATCATGTAGATTATACAGCACCAGAAAGCGAATAACCTCCTGGTGATCCGGATTAACACGCATAGTCACTTGTGTCCAGTATTGTGGTTTATTACTAGCCAATGGGGTGGAGTCAATCCCTTTCAGAGGTATCGGAGCCTCCAATGGCTCCAAATCATACCCACAGCGTTTGGCAAAGGACCAATCCATAAGACTCAAAGCAGCGCCAGAGTCGACATAGGCGTCCGCGGTAATAGATGACAAAGAACAAATCAGGGTCACAGATAGAATAAACTTAGACTGTAAAGTGCTAATTGAAACAGACTTGTCAGGCTTCTTAGTACGCTTAAAGCATGCTGATATAACATGAGTTGAATCACCACAATAGAAGCACAACCCATTTTTTCGTCTAAAATTCTGCCGCTCGCTTCTGGACAGAATTCTATCACATTGCATATTTTCTGGCGTTTTCTCAGTAGACACCGCCAAATGGTGCACAGGTTTGCGCTCCCGCAGACGCCTATCGATCTGAATAGCCATCGTCATGGACTCATTCAGACTCGCAGGCACAGGGAACCCCACCATAACATCCTTAATGGCATCAGAGAGACCTTCTCTGAAAATCGCCGCCAGGGCGCACTCATTCCACTGAGTAAGCACAGACCATTTGCGGAATTTTTGGCAGTATATTTCAGCTTCATCTTGCCCCTGAGACAAGGACATCAAGGCCTTTTCCGCCTGAAGCTCTAAATGAGGTTCCTCATAAAGCAACCCCAAGGCCAGAAAAAACGCATCCACATTGAGCAACGCAGGATCCCCTGGTGCCAATGCAAAAGCCCAGTCTTGAGGGTCGCCCCGGAGCAAGGAAATTACAATCCTGACCTGCTGTGCAGGGTCTCCGGCAGAGCGAGACTTCAGGGACAAAAACAATTTGCAATTATTTTTAAAATTTTGAAAGTGAGATCTATTCCCTGAGAAGAATTCAGGCAAAGGAATTCTAGGCTCAGACATAGGTGCATGAACAACAAAATCTTGCAAATTTTGTACCTTTGTGGCGAGATTATTCAAACCTATAGCTACACTCTGAAGATCCATTTGAAACAGGTGAACACAGAGCCATTCAAGGATAAGAAGGAGAGAAAGAGAGGAAGGCTGCAGTAAAGGCAGACTAGCAAGTGATTCAATTAAGAGCACACTCAGAACTAGAGGGAAAAAAAAAAAAAAAAATTGTAGCAGACTTCTTTTTTCTCTCCTTTCTCAGCCAGTAATTTAACCCTTTTTTTTGGGCCGGTCAAACTGTCATGATTCTCAATGGCGAGAGAACATAGCCCAGCATATATGAGAACTAGCTCTTGGAAGATGGAAACTATACTGACCATGAACTAAACCTGCCGCACAACTAGAAGTGGCCGGGTAGCATGCCTACGTTTTTTATCCCTAGATGCCCAGCGCCAGCCGGAGAACTACCTAATCCTAGCAGAGGAAAAGACAGTCCTGGCTCACCTCTAGAGAAATTTTCCCAAAAGGCAGACAGAGGCCCCCACATATATTGGCGGTGATTTTAGATGAAATGACAAACGTAGTATGAAAATAGGTTTAGCAAAAATCGAGGTCCGCTTACTAGATAGCAAGAAGACAGAAAGGGCACTTTCATGGTCAGCAGAAAACCCTATCAAAACACCATCCAGAAATTACTTTAAGACTCTAGCATTAACTCATAACACCAGAGTGGCAATTTCCGCTCACAAGAGCTTTCCAGACACAGTAACGAAACAGCAGCTGTGAACAGGAACAAAATGCAAAAACACACAAGGACAAAAGTCCAACTTAGCTGGGAGTTGTCTAGTAGCAGGAACATGCACAGAAAGGCTTCTGATTACATTGTTGACCGGCATGAAACTGACAGAGGAGCAAGGTTATATAGCGACTCCCACATCCTGATAGGAGCAGGTGAACAGAGGGGATGATGCACACAAGTACAATTCCACAAGTGGCCACCGGGGGAGCCCAGAATCCAATTTCACAACACCGCACCAAGTCTAACACGTGAACTTGCTCAAACTCTGGCGAGACCGATAAATGCTGGAAACCCCTTGCCTTGGAGCCAGTCCCAAAGCCACAGTGGATGATGTCACCATTTCAGAGACTCTTAAACAAGGAAGAAAAAGACTAGACCAATAACGGTATGCACACCCATAGAATATACAAAATATCAAAAACTTTTATTACACCTCAAAAGGACAAGTACACAGTAAAACCATTTAAAAAGGCCTGGATACAGAACCATAGGCCGCCACCCCTGAATACATGTTACAAAAAAATGATAATAACACACATGGATAAAGTGCTTAATATTAAATATATACAATGTCTCTTGTTTATGCAGATAGTATTTCAAATCACAAAATAATACATGCCACAACCAATGAACATACACTGACCAGTAATCAATTTGCTGAGATTCTATAGACAGAATATATCAGTATAGAGTTTTAAATGAGCATGCTCACTGTCCTGTTCAATGTGAAGAATATAAAGGCATAAAGTGTTAAATGGGCATGCTCTTTGCCCAGAATAGTGATCACAGAATAATAATACATGCCACAGCTAATAGTGATACACTGACCAGTCATCGATTTACTGAGACTCTATAGACGGAACATGAAAGTATAAAGTTTTGAATGAGCGTGCTCACTGTCCTGTTCAATATAGATAGAATAAAGGCATGAAGTGTTAAATGAGCATGCTCTTTACCCAGTGTATTGATAGCATGAATAAGACTATCTGAGCATGGGCATAGACCATACGCCCAAGACCTTAATCAGGCACATACCAATCACCCCCTATTAATTGAAACACGCATAGAGACATCTATCACAAGTCTGGCACAATAGCCTGCATGGAATTGAATGAAAAAAAAGGAGAAAAGGGAGAAAGTCTTTTTCTTCCTTGTTTATGCATTCTACTTTACTGGCCAGGTTTTGCACCCCATTGTTCATGATCTGCGCAGGAGTGCACCGCTTATCTATATTTATACCATTTCAGAGACTCTAACACAGGCCAGAGGCAACAGTGTCGGGAGCTGTTGCAGCGGAACTGTAACCTGTTCTCGAAGTTGCCAGGGCATGCGCAGGTGGTGGAACATGACGTGTTGACAGAACCACATGTAAGGGTGAACCTCAAGCCCTATAGAATTCCAGAAGCAAGTCAGGAGGTGATTTCAAATGAGGTGAAGAGGATGCTTGACTTCGGGGTGATAAAGGAGTCGAAAAGTGGATGGTTGAGTCCAATTGTCCTCGTGTCAAAGCCAGACGGTGAGTGGTGGTTCTGTATCGACTACCCCAAGCTGAATGAAGTCTCAAGTTTTGAGGTGTACCCGATGCCTTGTGTGGATGAACTCATTGAAAGACTTGGTCCCGCGAGGTACATTACAACTCTTGACCTGACAAAGGGCTATTGGCAGATCCCCATGTCACAGAGTACCAAGGAGAAGCCAGCCTTCTCGACACCTGATGGATGTTTTCAATACACCAGAATGCCTTGCAGGGAGCCACGGCTACCTTCCAGAGGACGATGGATCAGATCCTGGCTCCACATAAGAAGTATGCGGCAGCGTACCTCAATGACATTGTGGTCTTCAGCCCTGACTGGGCTAGTCATCTACCAAAGGTACAAGCAGTTCTGGATGCTTTAAGAAATGCGGGGTTCACCATAAATCTGAAAAAAGTGTGCCATAGGGAAGGAAGAGGCCAAGTACCTAGGCTATGTCATCGGGAGAGACGAAATGAAGCTGCAAATAAACAAGATTGAGGCAATTCAAAAGTGGCCGCAACTGCTTTCCAAGAAGCAAGTGAGGGCGTTACTCGTGATTGTGGGGTATTATCGGCGATTCATTCCAAGTTTCACCATAATCACCACATTGTTGACAGATCTTCTTAAAGGCACCAAATCGACGATGGTTAAATGGACTGATGACACAGCAATGGCATTCCAGAAGCAGAAGGGAACTCTGTGTAAACATCCGGATTTGGTTCAGAAAAGAGTTTGTGGTCCAGATGGATGCATCAGAAGTCAGCTTGGGAGCCGTTCTGTCTCAAGAAATAAATGGAGAAAAACATCCCATCCTGTATTTGAGCCAGAAGCTCTCACCATGCGAGAACAACGCCATCGTCAAGAAGGAGTGTCTAGCCATAAAATGGGCTGTGGATAAACTGAAGTATTATCTACTAGGCCGAAGGTTCAAACGTGTGTCAAATTATGCCCCCGATGGTTAAGGGAGAAAAAGGGTAAGAATGCCCGAGTGATTAGGTGGTTGTTAGGCCTCCAGGATTTCAGGTCTCATGTAGAAAACAGACACCGGAACACAGATGCCCTCTCCCGAATTCCCTGTTTGGTGTCTGAAGGTGCCAAAGCCCCCAGACTTGAGCAGAAGGAGGAAATATGTGACAGGGTCACTGGTGCCATACTTGAGGGGAGATATTTGTCGCAAAGGTTGCTATCCTGCGTGATGTGAAAGCCATAAGCTTTCCTTCCGCATGATATGTGCTGAGAGCAATCCTGTCGCTCTATGGGTCCGGCTTTCATGGTGGGCATGTTAGAGAGGGGCGGGATGCCTACCCACCTTATCTCCACCTCTAGGGTGTGGATGGAGAGTAAGTTAAATGTCCAGCCAGTTTTTTTTCTCTTTCTGTGTTTGGAGGAAAGGAAGCTTCCAGACTGAAGCTCCTGCCAGAGCTGCTGCATGTGTTGTCCCAGAAGGCGGGATTTTTTCTGGTTTGTAATGTTGATGATTATGGCTTACAGCCAATGAAAACCCAAAAGTCATTATCTCAGAAAATTTGAATACTTTATAACACCAGCTTGAAAAAAATGATTTTAAAATCTTTCAGTAAATGCACTCAGTACTTGGTCGGGCTCCTTTGGCATCGATTCCTGCATCAAAGTGGTGTGGCGTGGAAGCGATCAGCCTGTGACACTGCTGAGGTGTTATGGAAGCCCAGGTTGCTTTGATAGCAGCCTTCAGTTCGTCTGCATTGTGGGGTCTGGTGTCTCTCATCTTCCTCTTTACAATACCCCATAGACTATCTATGGGTTATTGTAAACTATAGACTGTTTTTCTCCCTCTGTGTTATTTGGAGGAAAGGAAGCCTCCAGACTGAAGCTCCTGCCAGAGCTGCCACATGTGTTGTCCCAGAAGGCAGGAAGCCATACTGGAAAGGACTTTATATGGATTTTTTTTGCTTTCATTTAAGCCAGAAAGGCTGTTTTCTGTTACTAGTTTGGGCTTTATGGTTTATGAAGCAATAAACCACCCAGAGACTTTAACCAAACGTGTTCCTGTGTCTACCTCGGGGAGCCGCTAAGTGAGCCGATCTTCCAATCTTCCACAATATTAAGAAAAATGTGTTTTTCTCCGCCATATGACATTGGATCGCAGACACCAAGGTATCATTTTAATCAGCTTCCTATGACCTGCATGCCCATATAGACCGCTTAGGAGGGTTGGTCCTAGTGAAATACTTTACACAAACAATATGATGAGCAAATAATACTCTATGCTGTACCTAAATAATACATTATAGTGTGACTAAATTCTAAATATTGAACATTCAGTATCTAGCCAATAGAGTGCCTATAATGATATGTTATGTTCATACTGTACATTGTTTATTGGCATCAAACCAGTATCCAAATATTTCCACTGCAGTGTCCAAATAATGTACAATATAATTCTCACCTAATATTGTGTCTCTGTGGCCATACAAAGCACCTTATTGTAATACTGTGTGCAGTGCTCAGCAATTACCCATAAAAAAAATATACGGAGCTGCTTATATTTAGTCATTGCCAATACAGATATCAGCTGATTTGTGGGGATTCTGGGTGTTGGAACCCCGCTGATCTCATATTGACAACCTATCCTTTGGATAAGTCATCAGTGGTTTACTCCTAAACAACCAATTTCAGGAGAGTCATTCTTATAAATTGACTGCTTTCATGAAGAAGATGCTGGTACTGCCTCTCTCTCCATTGTCACTGTCCATCAATTATGATGGGTGGGAGGTGAGGTGACAGATTCACAAGGTAAGCGGTACACAGCAACTCTTAAGATGTGGTATGCGAGTTTTACTCTAACGGTCCTCATTGTCTCTATAGGAAATGAGATTTCAGGAGAGTTTCCAATTTCTTTGTGACAACTGAAAGGTTACGGTGATCTTATCCTTGTTGGTCTTGGCATTGAGATCATGCTGTCATTTTACTGCAATGCACAAGTGGTCAAGTGTCACTATACTGTATAACACCAGCCTTATGATGACCAGACACCTTAGCAGCTATTATTCTGTCCACTACTTGATAACCCCAGCTTAATCAATTCAGAATCCCAATACTATGCATGGGGGCTATCGTGATATCATACAGTGTAAACAGGGCTCTGAGGCATTATACTGTGTATAGAGAGACTATAAGTCTTCATACTCTGTACAAAGAAACTGTGGAGTATCATATTATGTATAGTGGTGTTATGGATACATCATACTGTGTACAGGGGACTATGGTCACCATTATACTGTGGGAGGGGGCCAGTCTGATATCATACTATGAGTGGGGGGCAATGGAGCCATCATATTGTGTGAAGGGGCTTTGGGGCCATTATGCTGTGTATGGAGGGCTATGGGGGCTATCAAATTGCGTATAGGTTGCTGTCAAGAATAGACAATTTATAGATGTAAGGAGATAGACCAGGCTGCGGGTACCTGCACTGAACCGGGTCCGGAGCTTTCGAGGCTGCGTCCCATGGTTCCCAGGGGAAGGAATAGGGGACCGCACAGGCCCCATGACTTGGGCAGTGGGGGCGGGTTTAGACAGGGAACCCAGCTGCAAGCTGAGGCAAAAGCGGGCGAAGGGACAGAGAGGGTCCCTCTGTCAGCATGCAAGCCAAGGTGGGCAGAGCGCTCCGCACCCAAAGCGCCAGCACTGCGACGGACCACAGCAGACAGCACCCGGTGCCACCAGTGAGACAGCTAGAGTGAGAAGCACCGCGCGCCCAGTGATAGTGAAGTCGGTTCACGTGCAGAGAGCCGAGGGCCAATTACAGGACAGTACCCTGCAGTCTTTACCGACGGACAGGGTGCCACGGCCCTCGTTAAACTCCAGGATTGCTGCAGCCATTGTTGCGTTGGCTGCACAGGCTCATGGACTAGGGGCTCAATGGGCAAAACCAGAGACCGCCTGTTGACGCCAGAAGATATACCATGAACTGTGGAATCCCCTTTAAAGACTTTGCTTCGGCCGTTACGGAGACTACGACCCTCACCAGATCATCTGCGGCCAGGGAAAACAACGGACACGATACGTTTATTAAGAGAACTGCTTTCACATTACCATCATTTGTTCCTTTGCATTTGCAATTTAACTGTTTATCTCCCTGCGAGTACTGTTTTTTTCAATTAAATTGTTAACCCTTGCTCTGCCTCTCGTGCATCACTGCATCCCGCAACCTGCTTACATAGAGATGGGACAGTATAAAGAGTAGGCACAGTAAAGACAGGGCATAGCATAAAGGGGTAGTAGAGAGAGGAAGCAGTATAAAGAGGGATACACACTGAAGATGAGGTCAGACTAGAGGGCGCAGCGTAAAGGCAATGCGGGGATAGGGACAGCCTAGACTGAAACAGTGGAGAGAGGACAGCATGAAATATAGAAATCATGGTGATTATAGTTCATAAGGGGGTGGAGGTTGTAGCTCATAAGTGGTGATGTGCGTTATAGCACAAAAGGGAGGACAATGTGGAGATTATTGTTCATGAGGGGTAATAGTGTGGAGGTTATAGTTCATAAGGGGTGATGTTGTGCTATGGTTCATAAGGGCAGATAGTGTGGAAGCAATATTTTATAGATGTGGACAGTGTTGAGGTTTGATTATTATTATTTATTATTATAGCACCATTTATACCATGGCGCTTTACATGTGATGAGGGGTATACATAATAAAATAATCTTGAACAATACAAGTCACAACTGGTACAGGAGGAGAGAGGACCCTGCCCACGAGGGCTCACAATCTACAAGGGGTGGGTGAGGATGCAGTAGGTGAGGATAGAGCTGGTCATGCAGTGGTTTGGTCGATCGGTGGTTACTGCAGGTTGTAGGCTTGCCAGAAGAGGTGGGTCTTCAGGTTCTTTTTGAAGGTTTCGATGGTAGGTGAGAGTCTGATATGTTGTGTTAGAGAGTTCCAGAGTAGGGGTGATGCGCAAGAGAAATCTTGTATGCGATTGTGGGAAGAGGCGATAAGAGTGGAGTAGAGAAGGAGATCTTGTAAGGATCGGAGGTTGCATGCAGGAAAGTCCCGGGAGACAAGGTCACAGATGTATGGAGGAGACAGGTTGTGGATGGCTTTGTATGTCATGGTTAGGCATTTGTACTGGAGTCTCTGGGTAATAGGGAGCCAGTGAATGGATTGACAGAGGGGAGAGGCTGGGAAATAGCGGGAAGACAGGTGGATTAGTCAGGCACGGAGTTTAGAATAGATTGGAGGGGTGCGAGAGTGTTAGAGGGGAGGCCACAGAGCAGGAGGTTACAGTAGTCGAGGTGGGAGATGATGAGGGCATGGACTAGGGTTTTTGCAGATTCTTGGTTTAGGAATGTACGGATCCGTGAAATATTTTTGAGTTGAAGGCGGCAGGAAGTGGAAAGGACTTGGATATGCGGTTTGAAGGAGAGATCAGTGTTAAGGATTACCCCGAGACAGCGAGCTTGTGGGACTGTTTTATTCCATAAAAAGATTCAAAGAGGGAACAATATTTTGTGCAGGTAACACAGTGCATGGCAATTATTATTCAGGAGCACATCATGGGCAAATATTTGTATTCAGGTACCATTATGATTACACTATTATTTTTAAAGCCACTATGTTACGAGAGGATATATAAGAATAGAGAATAAGGAAGTTTGCAGAAATGAGCTGTTGATATCTAAAGCCATCATATGGTCTGGACAAAATGAAGACCAAAGGGATGAGAACAGTACCAATCAGAGAAGATGTCACCAGTATGTATTCAAATCCTAATGATTGTGGTTCTGGTAATGTTTTTATGTACTCACAATGGTTGCTGCGCGGTGTTCCTCTATTGATGGTGGTTCTGGTGCTGCATTCAGGTACTTATGATGATGGTTCTTGTGATTTTGTATGTACCAACAATGGTTCTGTTTCCTGTATTGCTGGCGCTTCAGGTGCTATATTCATGTACTGTTGGTGATTCTGCTGTTGTATTCCTGTACTGATAGTGGTTCTGGTACTGTATTAATGTACTTACAACCTGCAGTAACCACCGATCCACCAAACCACTGCACGACCAGCTCTGCCTTTGCCTATTGTATCCTCACCCACCCCTTGTAGATTGTGAGCCCTCGCGGGCAGGGTCCTCTCTCCTCCTGTACCAGTCCTGACTTGTATTGTTTAAGATTACTGTACTTGTTTTTATTATGTGTACCCCTCCTCACATGTAAAGCGCCATGGAATAAATTGCGCTATAATGAATAATATAATAATAATAATGATAATAATAATGTACCGTTGGTGGTTCTGGTGTTGTATTCCTCTACTGATGATGGCCCTGGTACTGTATTCCTTCATAGGATACATTGATTTGTTCTATATCCTGCAATATATATATTAAGCAATTGGACGATAGCAGATTTAACTCACCTATGGTGATTAAATAATAATGAATGAATATTGTAAAAGCAAAGCTCAAAAAACAATGTCAGACTTGTGTTTATTCACTGCAGGTATAAATTGCACTGTGAGGAAGGGTCCCATGTTCAATTTTCGCCTCATGCAGCAAAAAAGCAACAGTTGCTCCTGGCTTGGGGACAACTACTGTGACTTCCACAATAGGTGTTAAATCCCTTGTGTGATTGCAGTGGTAGTGTATATTTGTGACACTTCTTCAATCACAATCTTCTGTAAGAGTGGTGGTCACACATGCTGACAACTACTTCTTTCACACTTGGTACTTAAGGTACCTTCACACGAAACGACTTTGTAACGATATCGCTAGCGATCCGTGACGTTGCAGCGTCCTCGCTAGCGATATCGTTTAGTTTGACACGCAGCAGCGATCAGGATCCTGCTGTGATGTCGCTGGTCGCTGAATAAAGTCCAGAACTTTATTTGGTCGTCCGATCGCCGTGTATCGTTGTGTTTGACAGCAAAAGCAACGATACCAGCGATATTTTACACTGGTAACCAGGGTAAACATCGGGTTACTAAGCGCAGGGCCGCGCTTAGTAACCCGATGTTTACCCTGGTTACCAGTGTAAAATGTAAAAAAAACAAACAGTACATACTTACATTCGCATCCCCCGCCGTCTGCTTCCCACACTGACTGAGCGCCGCAAAGTGAAAGTGAAAGCACAGCGGTGACGTCACCGCTGTGCCCTGCTACTGCCGGCGCTCAGTCAGTCAGTCAGTGCAGGAAGCGGACGCCGGGGGACGCGAATGTAAGTATGTACTGTTTGTTTTTTTTACATTTTACGCTGGTAACCAGGGTAAACATTGGGTTACTAAGCGCGGCCCTGCGCTTAGCAACCCGATGTTTACCCTGGTTACCCGGGGACCTCGGCATCGTTGGTCGCTGGAGAGCGGTCTGTGTGACAGCTCTCCAGCGATCAAACAGCGACGCTGCAGCGATCGGCATCGTTGTCGCTATCGCTGCAGCGTCGTTTCGTGTGAAGGTACCTTTAGAGCTTTTATTGTCAGGATAGGTGAGGGTATTAGGTGCCAAACATAGTAGAAAAACAGAAAAACTTTTCAACTCACCCAGTAGAAACATTCGTCTGTAGTCCACATAATGTCCGAGCAAGGAAAAAACATCTGTCTGACGTACGTTGAAACTTGTGCACATGGAAAGAAAAAACTCCAGCTACAGGAATAAAAATTATAAAAAATTTATTTAAACATATTAAAATTTGGAAAACTGCTGACAAGAGAAAAATTCCATCATTTGGATGGAAGCTACCATGTAGCTGGACGCGTTTCGAGCACATACGGCGCTCTTAGGGTACTGTCACACTAAACGATTTACCAACGATCACGACCAGCGATACGACCTGGCCGTGATCGTTGGTAAGTCGTTGTGTGGTCGCTGGGGAGCTGTCACACAGACAGCTCTCCAGCGACCAACGATGCCGAAGTCCCCGGGTAACCAGGGTAAACATCGGGTTACTAAGCGCAGGGCCGCGCTTAGTAACCCGATGTTTACCGTGGTTACCAGCGTAAAAGTTAAAAAAAACAAACAGTACATACTCACATTCCGGTGTCTGTCCCCCGGCGCTGTGCTTCTCTGCACTGTGTCTGCCAGCCGGAAAGCACAGCGGTGACGTCACCGCTGTGCTCGCTTTCCGGCCGGCCGGCGCTCACAGTGCAGAGAAGCAGAACGCCGGGGGACAGACACCGGAATGTGAGTATGTACTGTTTGTTTTTTTTTACTTTTACGCTGGTAACCACGGTAAACATCGGGTTACTAAGCGCGGCCCTGCGCTTAGTTACCCGATGTTTACCCTGGTTACAAGCGAATACATCGCTGGATCGCTGTCACACACAGCGATCCAGCGATGACAGCGGGAGATCCAGCGACGAAAGAAAGTTCCAAACGATCTGCTACGACGTACGATTCTCATATACTAAATTAGAACAGAGCCACATATATGTCCAAGTCTGGACAGAAACAACTCCCATATAATATATCAACATACGGAAAAAGGAGTCCAACCGCTGTCACTTATAGTTTTGATAAAAGGTAAATGTTTATTTTGATAACAACAAGTTTTTAGGCTATCAAGCCTGGCTTACACAAAAAATAGTAAAATCACAGTATAACAAAGGTACGGGTAACAGACTACCCCACACATCACCAAAATTATACAGCTGAAGGTTGCAGGTTCACTATTTTAGTAAGAGCATTAATCATGGTATAGTTAAATGATAGCACTCTCAACCATGTAAAGGACTCATTCAGAGTAACCATAAACAAACAGTCAATGACTGCACCTTACCCATGTGAGCCGTGGTGAATGTGTGGAGTATGGCAGCCCCTACACGTGTTTCGCGTAGGCTTCTTCCGGGGGCCGTACTATGTGTGTCCAACAGGTTAGGATTTATAGACCTCCAGCACCTGAGGCTAATCATAATGGGACTCCATATGCGGCGCATGCGCACGTGACGTCAGCGCCGGAACTAGCGTCACAGCGGGCACTCCGGGACAGGCGAGAGGCCAGGGAGCCATAACCATGGCAACCCTGACACAAACACACAGCCCAATGGACGCCGGCTGCGACGCACCGTAACTCCGACGTCACGGTCATGCGCACAGGGTCCAGCGCTTGTAAGTATAGAACGGGAGCAGCTTATGTACTAGGGTAGTGTGCATAAATAGTAAAGTGACAATGTGCATATAGTGCCTCATGTTGTGCGATCTCATATATCCCCGCCACTACAGGCAGATAAACTTATATAAAGTGCATACAGGCATATTATAAACACAAATATAAACACAAAATTAATACATCCCTAGGGGTAAAGTGACAATGTGCCAAAAAGTGCCTCATATTGTGCAATCTCATATACCCCCGCCACTACAAGCAGTATACGATAAATTTATATAAAGTGTATAAAAGCATATTTTGAACACCATTATAAAAACAAAATTAATACATACCAAACACAACCTAAAATACAATACTATATATCAGTGTATTAAACAGATTATTATAATGCATAATTAGAGAGTCCATAAACTTCAGTGGGGTACACCACAGTGTAGAAAGTTAGAAGATAGCTCCCGTTTTAGTCGACCTATCAGGTGCTCAAGTATCCACAATTCAATAGACACGTCCCGTAATGATGAACTAGAATACAGATAATTAAAAACATAATTAGAATAAAAATATATAAAAGGACACACAAACACATACTGGTGGGACCTAAATCAAAATATACCCAGTAATATTATAAAAAAGGGGCAAAACTAATCTGCTCATTTAGTCCATAAGGGACCAATGTATTGAGGACAGAGATCCACCTGCATTCATGCTGGAAAAGGACGCGTTTGATGTTACCTCCTCTAATGCCCGCATGGACCTTGTCAATGCCGCATATTCTCAGGTCATTAGGGTTACAATTATGTTTTTCCCTGAAATGCCTAGGGATAGTTTTTAAATTTTCCACTTCTTTTTCCTCCCTCGCGGCTATGATCTCCCTCACATGTTCACGTGTCCTTATGCGCAATTCCCTGGTTGTCAGGCCTATGTAAATGAGTTCACATGTACATTTTGCGTAGTAAATTACAAATGTGCTCTTACAGGAGATATATTCCCTAATTTTGAATTCTTGTAACCCATCAGAGGAAACAAATGATGTAGTTCTTTGGTGGTTTTTGCATGCTAGACACTCATTGCACGGAAAAAATCCAACCCTAGATGTTTTAATTCCAAATATCCCGGGAGATTTTGCCACATAGTGGCTATTTACCAGTATATCGCGAAGATTTTTACTCCGTCTAGCCGTCATCAGTGGTCTTACCGGAAGGTGCTGATTTAGGGTAGGGTCCGTTGTCAGGATCCCCCAGTGTTTTGATAGGATAGATCTAATATCCTCCCAATTTGAATTAAAAGTAGAAATAAACCTCGTCACTCCTTGTTGATCTGTTTTTCTACTCTTATCTCTGGATGCATGGTGGCAATTATCTTGGGATAGCAGTGAGGTCCTATCGGTATGTTTAGCTCTTTTGTAACCTTTTTTGATACAGCGTCTGCTGTATCCACGCTCCCTGAATCTCTCCCCAAGGTCCAACGCTTGGCGCTCAAAACCCTCATCAGAAGTACATATTCTCCTCATACGTAAAAATTGTCCTACAGGTACAGCCCTGATGGTTGACCCAGTATGTGCCGAAGATGCATGCAATAAGGCGTTAACGGATGTCTCCTTGCGATATACATCCATACCAAGACAACCATCAGGCTGCACCTGCATCCTAAGATCTAAAAAGGAGATTTCAGTATGATGACATGTATATGTGAGTCTGATGTTGTAGTCATTGCGGTTCAACCCAGAAACAAATAAATCCAAATCAGATGCCGACCCTTCCCAAATAAAAAAGATGTCGTCTATGAAGCGGTACCACCCTAAGATCTGGGGGGCGGCATGTGCGTCATCAGAAAAAATTTCCCTCTCCCATAATCCCAAAAACAAATTTGCATAAGAGGACGCACATGCCGCCCCCATCGCGGTACCACGCTTCTGCAGAAAAAATCGGTCTTTAAACGTAAAAAAATTGTGTTCCAGGATGAACCGCAACAAATCCAACACCAGCTCTCTGACGTCTGGATCAAGATTACTAGATTCTAAATAGAAGCTTGCAGCCCTCATGCCATCCTCGTGATCAATGCACGTGCACAGTGTTTCCACATCTGCCGTCACGAGGAGCATGTTGGGCTCGATATGCATCCCATCCAGACGTCTCAGGACGTCCGTAGTGTCCCTGACATAGGAGGGCAGCGTCTCCACCTGTGACCTAAGGTAATGATCAATGTATTTACAGAGTGGTTCGTTGAGCCCTCCTATGCCAGAGACAATCGGACGCCCTGGAGGATCCTGAGCGTCCTTATGGACCTTGGGGAGAAGATAGAACGTGGGTATACGTGGAAATTCAACAGTCAGACCATCACAAAGTTTTTTTGTAATGACCCCTCTCTCAAACGCCATTTCCAAGATATTGTCCACCCGCATCCGAAAATTCTCTACTGGGTTTTCTTTTAACATGGTATAGGTCTCTCTGTCCCTCAGCTGTCTAAACACCTCTTTTTCGTATTTCTCGACCGGCCATACATTTCCCCCCTTGTCCGCCGGCTTAATAACCACATCATTCCTATCCTGCAACTGTTTGAGGGCCTGTATTTGGTTGAAGGTAAGATTGTTGTTTTTCCTACATCTCCCCAGTTTTTTCAGGTCCTCTGTTACTAATTTAGTGAATATTTCCACCTGTGGCACTAGTGACAAGGGAGGAAATGTGGTGGACTTAGGAGTAATCGGCGGTGGAGAAATACCTGTCAAATCCTGAAACGATTCTGCCTCCAGTTCCTCCAGGATATTCAAAGTTTCTTGTTCATTTATTGGGGGTGACTCCAAATTAGACCCATGTTTAGCATGTAGCCGTTTTAATACCAGTTTCCTTGAAAATAAATTCAAGTCCTTCAAGACTGTAAAAAAATCAAAAGAGTTAGTGGGTACAAAGGAAAGGCCTAATTGTAAGACAGAGATTTGGTCTGTGGTCAGAGGTTCTGATGATAAATTCAGTACCTCTAGATTATTAGTTTTCGCCTTTTTTTCTCTCTGTGGGGAGTTAAATGCTTTTCTTTTATTAGAAAGTTATTTATTAGAAGTCGTGGAAAGTCGTATAATAAAAGAAAAGCATTTAACTCCCCACAGAGAGAAAAAAAGGCGAAAACTAATAATCTAGAGGTACTGAATTTATCATCAGAACCTCTGACCACAGACCAAATCTCTGTCTTACAATTAGGCCTTTCCTTTGTACCCACTAACTCTTTTGATTTTTTTACAGTCTTGAAGGACTTGAATTTATTTTCAAGGAAACTGGTATTAAAACGGCTACATGCTAAACATGGGTCTAATTTGGAGTCACCCCCAATAAATGAACAAGAAACTTTGAATATCCTGGAGGAACTGGAGGCAGAATCGTTTCAGGATTTGACAGGTATTTCTCCACCGCCGATTACTCCTAAGTCCACCACATTTCCTCCCTTGTCACTAGTGCCACAGGTGGAAATATTCACTAAATTAGTAACAGAGGACCTGAAAAAACTGGGGAGATGTAGGAAAAACAACAATCTTACCTTCAACCAAATACAGGCCCTCAAACAGTTGCAGGATAGGAATGATGTGGTTATTAAGCCGGCGGACAAGGGGGGAAATGTGGTGGTATGGCCGGTCGAGAAATACGAAAAAGAGGTGTTTAGACAGCTGAGGGACAGAGAGACCTATACCATGTTAAAAGAAAACCCAGTAGAGAATTTTCGGATGCGGGTGGACAATATCTTGGAAATGGCGTTTGAGAGAGGGGTCATTACAAAAAAACTTCGTGATGGTCTGACTGTTGAATTTCCACGTATACCCACGTTCTATCTTCTCCCCAAGGTCCATAAGGACGCTCAGGATCCTCCAGGGCGTCCGATTGTCTCTGGCATAGGAGGGCTCAACGAACCACTCTGTAAATACATTGATCATTACCTTAGGTCACAGGTGGAGACGCTGCCCTCCTATGTCAGGGACACTACGGACGTCCTGAGACGTCTGGATGGGATGCATATCGAGCCCAACATGCTCCTCGTGACGGCAGATGTGGAAACACTGTACACGTGCATTGATCACGAGGATGGCATGAGGGCTGCAAGCTTCTATTTAGAATCTAGTAATCTTGATCCAGACGTCAGAGAGCTGGTGTTGGATTTGTTGCGGTTCATCTTGGAACACAATTTTTTTACGTTTAAAGACTGATTTTTTCTGCAGAAGCGTGGTACCGCGATGGGGGCGGCATGTGCGCCCTCTTATGCAAATTTGTTTTTGGGATTATGGGAGAGGGAAATTTTTTCTGATGACGCACATGCCGCCCCCCAGATCTTAGGGTGGTACCGCTTCATAGACGACATCTTTTTTATTTGGGAAGGGTCGGCATCTGATTTGGATTTATTTGTTTCTGGGTTGAACCGCAATGACTACAACATCAGACTCACATATACATGTCATCATACTGAAATCTCCTTTTTAGATCTTAGGATGCAGGTGCAGCCTGATGGTTGTCTTGGTATGGATGTATATCGCAAGGAGACATCCGTTAACGCCTTATTGCATGCATCTTCAGCACATACTGGGTCAACCATCAGGGCTGTACCTGTAGGACAATTTTTACGTATGAGGAGAATATGTACTTCTGATGAGGGTTTTGAGCGCCAAGCGTTGGACCTTGGGGAGAGATTCAGGGAGCGTGGATACAGCAGACGCTGTATCAAAAAAGGTTACAAAAGAGCTAAACATACCGATAGGACCTCACTGCTATCCCAAGATAATTGCCACCATGCATCCAGAGATAAGAGTAGAAAAACAGATCAACAAGGAGTGACGAGGTTTATTTCTACTTTTAATTCAAATTGGGAGGATATTAGATCTATCCTATCAAAACACTGGGGGATCCTGACAACGGACCCTACCCTAAATCAGCACCTTCCGGTAAGACCACTGATGACGGCTAGACGGAGTAAAAATCTTTGCGATATACTGGTAAATAGCCACTATGTGGCAAAATCTCCCGGGATATTTGGAATTAAAACATCTAGGGTTGGATTTTTTCCGTGCAATGAGTGTCTAGCATGCAAAAACCACCAAAGAACTACATCATTTGTTTCCTCTGATGGGTTACAAGAATTCAAAATTAGCGAATATATCTCCTGTAAGAGCACATTTGTAATTTACTACGCAAAATGTACATGTGAACTCATTTACATAGGCCTGACAACCAGGGAATTGCGCATAAGGACACGTGAACATGTGAGGGAGATCATAGCCGCGAGGGAGGAAAAAGAAGTGGAAAATTTAAAAACTATCCCTAGGCATTTCAGGGAAAAACATAATTGTAACCCTAATGACCTGAGAATATGCGGCATTGACAAGGTTCGTGCGGGCATTAGAGGAGGTAACATCAAACGCGTCCTTTTCCAGCATGAATGCAGGTGGATCTCTGTCCTCAATACATTGGTCCCTTATGGACTAAATGAGCAGATTAGTTTTGCCCCTTTTTTATAATATTACTGGGTATATTTTGATTTAGGTCCCACCAGTATGTGTTTGTGTGTCCTTTTATATATTTTTATTCTAATTATGTTTTTAATTATCTGTATTCTAGTTCATCATTACGGGACGTGTCTATTGAATTGTGGATACTTGAGCACCTGATAGGTCGACTAAAACGGGAGCTATCTTCTAACTTTCTACACTGTGGTGTACCCCACTGAAGTTTATGGACTCTCTAATTATGCATTATAATAATCTGTTTAATACACTGATATATAGTATTGTATTTTAGGTTGTGTTTGGTATGTATTAATTTTGTTTTTATAATGGTGTTCAAAATATGCTTTTATACACTTTATATAAATTTATCGTATACTGCTTGTAGTGGCGGGGGTATATGAGATTGCACAATATGAGGCACTTTTTGGCACATTGTCACTTTACCCCTAGGGATGTATTAATTTTGTGTTTATATTTGTGT
Organism: Ranitomeya variabilis; assembly: GCF_051348905.1. Lineage (NCBI taxonomy): Eukaryota > Metazoa > Chordata > Amphibia > Anura > Dendrobatidae > Ranitomeya > Ranitomeya variabilis. The sequence continues at coordinate 483,854,053 of NC_135235.1, forward strand.
TTATAATATGCCTGTATGCACTTTATATAAGTTTATCTGCCTGTAGTGGCGGGGATATATGAGATCGCACAACATGAGGCACTATATGCACATTGTCACTTTACTATTTATGCACACTACCCTAGTACATAAGCTGCTCCCGTTCTATACTTACAAGCGCTGGACCCTGTGCGCATGACCGTGACGTCGGAGTTACGGTGCGTCGCAGCCGGCGTCCATTGGGCTGTGTGTTTGTGTCAGGGTTGCCATGGTTATGGCTCCCTGGCCTCTCGCCTGTCCCGAAGTGCCCGCTGTGACGCTAGTTCCGGCGCTGACGTCACGTGCGCATGCGCCGCATATGGAGTCCCATTATGATTAGCCTCAGGTGCTGGAGGTCTATAAATCCTAACCTGTTGGACACACATAGTACGGCCCCCGGAAGAAGCCTACGCGAAACACGTGTAGGGGCTGCCATACTCCACACATTCACCACGGCTCACATGGGTAAGGTGCAGTCATTGACTGTTTGTTTATGGTTACTCTGAATGAGTCCTTTACATGGTTGAGAGTGCTATCATTTAACTATACCATGATTAATGCTCTTACTAAAATAGTGAACCTGCAACCTTCAGCTGTATAATTTTGGTGATGTGTGGGGTAGTCTGTTACCCGTACCTTTGTTATACTGTGATTTTACTATTTTTTGTGTAAGCCAGGCTTGATAGCCTAAAAACTTGTTGTTATCAAAATAAACATTTACCTTTTATCAAAACTATAAGTGACAGCGGTTGGACTCCTTTTTCCGTATGACGTACGATTCTCAGCAGGATCCCTGATCGCTGCTGCGTGTCAGACACTGCGGTATCGTAACTATATCGCTAGAACGTCACGGATCGTACCGTCGTAGCGATCAAAGTGCCACTGTGTGACAGTACCCTTAGACTTCAGCATGAGACTAAACAAACGAACCCAATATATTACCACTAAAAGCAAGTGAAAATAATTCAGCTAAATACTTTGGGTCAATACCATGTCGGCTTTGCGGAAGGGAGAGAACCAAAGCAAAGCTGCAATGACAACAAGACATATAAAAGAGAAAAAAAAAAAACACATAACAAGCAGAATGAAAAAAAAAAAAAAAAAGATTAACTAAATATAAAATGTGGAATGAACACAAAAAACACAAGTATAAATTAATAATGCAACATAGCTTCTTTTCTGAGATTTAACCCTAATGGAACACGAGTATCTAGCAAATAGATCCAGAATGCTTCTCTGTCACGCAGGTTTTTCTCTCTATCTCCCCCCCTGATATCTCGATATATCTGTTCAATTGCAAAAACTCTTAAATTAAGGTGCTTTAACACTAGCGTCGTACGACGCACGTCGCAATGCGTCGTTTTGGAGAAAAAACGCATCCTGCAAAATTTCCTGCAGGATGCGTTTTTTCTCCATACACTTGTATTAGCGACGCATTGCGACGGATTGCCACACGTTGCATCCGTCGTGCGACGGATGCATCGTGTTGTGGCAGACCGTCGGCACAAAAAAAGTTACTTGTAATGTTTTTTTGTGCGTCGTGTCCATTTCCGACCGTGCATGCGCGGCCGGAACTCCGCCCCCTCCTCCCCAGACATTACAATGGGGCAGCGGATGCGTTGTAAAACTGCATCCGCTGCCCCCGTTGTGTTTTTTTTTTCACAGTATGCGTCGGTACGTCGGCAGGTCCATTGCGACGTGCGTCGTACGACGCTAGTGTGAAAGTAGCCTTAGTTGTTTGTCTGTTATGTATTCTGATAAAGTGATTAGAAATATTGGAAATGTGTCTGATTGATGGTTGTAATATGTCATAAAGATGTTAACGGAAACGATCTTTTAATCTTCTTATAGTAGATCCGACGTAAAAAAGTTTGCAATCTGTGCACTCAGTGATATAAATTACGTAATTTGTATTGCAGTTCAAAAAACTCTTAATAAAATTTTTTTTCTGATTTTCAGAACAGGAGAAATTAGTGTTTTTTTTAGTATAGGGAGAGGTTTTACAAGGGTGTGACCCGCATTTAAAAAACCCTTTAGTAGATAACCATCCGGTTGGATTCCTGGTACTCATGGAATCTAAATGGCTAGGGGATAAAACATTACCCAAAGTGGGAGCACGTCTTGATACTATTTTTATACCATCCTGGAGAATTGTATCTATAATATGGATACAATCTATTCCATTGGGGGAAGTATTTAGAGCCAAGAGAAACTGCAGCAATAATTCAGCTTTTAATCCTGAAAAAAACATAATTAAAAAACGTCTGACCACCAGACATTATCCCAATTGGAGCATTAAACGTGCTTTTGATATTGCTGACACCAAACACAGATCGGATCTTATTAATATTAATGCCATTTCTGAAAAACAAAACATCATTAATAAAAATTCTAATGATCAACCAGTTCTGGTATTAACCTATAGTACTTTCTTTAAATCTGTTTCTAATATTGTTTATAAAAAATCTCAACATATTAAGGGACGACCATATTATGGATACAATTCTCCAGAATGGTATAAAAATAGTATCAAGACGTGCTCCCACTTTGGGTAATGTTTTATCCCCTAGCCATTTGGATTCCATGAGTACCAGGAATCCAACTGGATGGTTATAGGTGGTTAAAGGGTTTTTTAAATGCGGGTCACACCCTTGTAAAACCTGTCCCTATTTTAAAACAAACTCTAATTTCTCCTGTTCTGAAAATCAGAACAAAAATTTTATTAAAAGAGTTTTTTGAACTGCAATACAAATTACGTAATTTATATCATTGAGTGCACAGATTGCAAACTTTTTTACGTCGGATCTACTATCAGAAGATTAAAAGATGGTGTCCGTTAACATCTTTATGACATATTACAACCATCAATCAGACACGTTTCCAATATTTCTAATCACTTTATCAGAATACATAACAGACAAACAACTAATTTAAGAGTTTTTGCAATTGAACAGATATATCGAGATATCAGGGGGGGAGATAGAGAGAAAAACCTGCGTGACAGAGAAGCATTCTGGATCTATTTGCTAAATACTCGTGTTCCATTAGGGTTAAATCTCAGAAAAGAAGCTATGTTGCATTATTAATTTATACTTGTGTTTTTTGTGTTCATTCCACATTTTATATTTAGTTAATCAATTTTTTTTCTTTTTTTTTCTCTTTTATATGTCTTGTTGTCATTGCAGCTTTGCTTTGGTTCTCTCCCTTCCGCAAAGCCGACATGGTATTGACCCAAAGTATTTAGCTGAATTATTTTCACCTGCTTTTAGTGGTTATATATTGGGTTCGTTTGTTTAGTCTCATGCTGAAGTCTAAGGCTGGGGTCACACTTGGCGTAAGACAATACGCCACGTATTATACGTCCGTACTACGGCCGTAATACGGAGAAATGTTCCCAAAATATTGATCCGTAGTCAGGGTGTGTCAGCGTATTATGCGCATGGCATCCTCCGTATGTAATCCGTATGGCATCCGTACTGCGAGATTTTCGCGCAGGCTTGCAAAACCGACATCTAATGGATTTATGTGCTCAAATGTTCATTAAAACATATATACAGTATATATATATATATATGTCATTGAGACACATATATATATATAGTCTGTATTTATATTTCATTCAGCGCGATATCTGTGAAAAGTCGGTAATTCAATTGCCGGCTTTTCATTTCTCCTTCACAAACCCGACAGGATATGAGACATGGTTTACATACAGTAAACCATCTCATATCCCCTTTTTTTTTGCATATTCCACACTACTAATGTTAGTAGTGTGTATGTGCAAAATTTCAGCGCTGTAGCTGCTAAAATAAAGGGTTAAATGGTGGAAAAAATTGGCGTGGGCTCCCGCACAATTTTCTCCGCCAGAATGGTAAAGCCAGTGACAGAGGGCAGATATTAATAGCCAGGAGAGGGTCCATGGTTATTGCCCCCCCCGTGGCTAAAAACATCTGCCCCCAGCCACCCCAGAAAAGGCACATCTGGAAGATGCGCCTATTCTGGCACTTGGCCACTCTCTTCCCACTCCCTGTAGCGGTGGGATATGGGGTAATGAAGGGTTAATGCCACCTTGCTATTGTAAGGTGACATTAAGCCAGATTAATAATGGAGAGGCGTCAATTATGACACCTATCCATTATTAATCCAATTGTTTGAAAGGGTTAAAAAAACACACACACACACACACACACATGATTAAAAAGTATTTTAATGAAATAAACACAGCGGTTGTTTTAATAATTTATTGTTCTCTCAATCCATTTCCAGGCCCTCGCTTGGCAAAATAATAAACGCACAAGATACATACCCTCAGCTGAAACGTCACGTCCCACGAAGTAATCCATCTGAAGGGGTTAACTAATATTACAGGCACGAGCTGCGATAAACCACTCGCTCGTACCTGTAATCCCCGGGTGCTGAAAGGAAAGCTGGATCTGTACTTACATTGAGTCGCGGTGAGGCGCCCTCTGGTGGATGTTCTCATGAACTGCAGCCTGGGAACTTTTTCCCACGCTCCAGGTCATATGAGGACATCCACCAGGGGGCGCATCACCGCGACTGAAGGAAATGTAGGTCAATGACCTACATTTCATTCATTCGCCGGGGAATTACAAGCAGGAGCACACCGCTGCATTTAGCAGGGCTCCTGCCTGTAATATTAGTTAACCCCTTCAGATGGATTACTTCGTGGGACGAGACGGTTCACCAGAAGGTATGTATCTTGTGCGTTTATTATTTTTCCAAGCGAGGGTGTTCCTGATGGATTGAGAGAACAATAAATTATTACAACAACCGCTGTGTTTATTTCATTAAACTACTTTTAAATCGTGTGTGTGTGTTTTTTAACCCTTTCCAACAATTGGATTAATAATGGATAGGTGTCATAATTGACGCCTCTCCATTATTAATCTTACTTAATGTCACCTTCCAATAGCAAGGTGGCATTAACCCTTCATTACCCCATATCCCACCGCTACAGGGAGTGGGAAGAGAGTGGCCAAGTGCCAGAATAGGCGCATCTTCCAGATGTGCCTTTTCTGGGGTGGCTGGGGGCAGATGTTTTTAGCCACGGGGGGGCCAATAACCATGGACCCTCTCCTGGCTATTAATATCTGCCCTCAGTCACTGGCTTTACCATTCTGGCGGAGAAAATTGCGCGGGAGCCCACGCCAATTTTTTCCGCCATTTAACCCTTTATTTCAGCAGCTACAGCGCTGACATTTTGCATACACACACTACTAACATTAGTAGTGTGGAATATGCAAAAAAAATGGGGATATGAGATGGTTTACTGTATGTAAACCATGTCTCATATCCTGTCGGGTTTGTGAAGGAGAAATGCAAAGCCGGCAATTGAATTACCGGCTTTTCTATAGAACACCGCTGCATATTTCTCGCAATGCACACGCATGGTCCGTGTGTAATCCGATTTTTTCTCGCACCCATAGACTTGCATTGGCGAGTCTCGGCCGAGATACGCTGACAATCGCAGCCTGCTGCGAGTTCCCTCGGATCCGAAATACAGTGGAGAAAATATCGGATGATGGGAGCTGAACCATAGATTAACATTGGGCCGAGTGCTATGCGATTTTTTATCGCATAGCACTCGTCCGTATTACGGTCTAGTGTGACCCCGGCCTTAGTCCTCTCTATATATACAGGTCCTTGTCAAAAAATTAGCATATAGTGTTAAATTTCATTATTTACCATAATGTAATGATTACAATTAAACTTTCATATATTATAGATTCATTATCCACCAACTGAAATTTGTCAGGTCTTTTATTGTTTTAAAAAACACTTTTATTTGATTGGCCGGGTGAAATATGCTAATTTATTGAGACAGGTTTTTTTGGGTTATCAGGAGTTGTATGCCAAAATCATCAGTATTAAAACAATAAAAGACCTGACAAATTTCAGTTGGTGGATAATGAATCTATAATATATGAAAGTTTAATTGTAATCATTACATTATGGTAAATAATGAAATTTAACACTATATGCTAATTTTTTGAGAAGGACCTGTATTTGCACAACCAAGGAGGGAATATGTAAGGACACAGTGGGAGTTGGCTTCATGGTAAACTTCTTTAGCTATGTGTAGCCAGTATTCGTCATTTTTAATGCACACACAATGTCCTTCTATTTCCGTTCTATAATCTGTCCTGCTAACGGCTTTCTGCTATCTGTGATCTTGTCAGACCTCCAGCGCCAGCTGCAGAAACTCGATAAGAACAGTAATATTCTCTAGGCATCCTGTGATCCAGCATGACATCCATTGCATGGTACACCAGCCAACCTAGACACACACACACTATTAATGATAGGGTTAAGTAAGCGTATTTTAATTATATTTACTGCTTCAGGAAAATGAAAGTAGGTCAGATTCACTGTTGAACTCTATTCCTGCTGCGAGACATCTGCGGAAACATTCATCTTACAAGAAATATGTTTTTGGGGGGTATCTAATGTAGCATAATCATAAAATAATATTCTTAAAATTAAATAAGATGTACAAATAAATAATTAAATAAATAAATAACATAACAAATGAAAATGAATAAAATAATAATATCCCTATTTATTTATTTAGCTAGTAATCTAATTGACATTTAGGTTGAAGTAACCATAAAAAAATGAGCATATTCTATAGCAACCGATTTTCCATTAATATGTTTTTTTAATCACCATTGATTTGCTCTAGGTAAAAATAATAAAATCAGTGTTACTTACCCTCCATTGCCGCAGCAATGTCCCTCTGCCACCGCTCTGGTCTTTGTTGGTCTTTGTTGGTAATGTCACAACTACAGCACATGTTGGCTGCAGTCAATCACTAAGCTCCATGATCTAGTGCAAACTACAAAGAGCTCAGAGATTAGCTTCAGTGGTCACGTGCTGTAGTAGTCCCATCTCAGAGTGTCAACAAAGCCTAGAAGCAGAAGTGGAAGGGTAGCAGTGGGGAAAACACTTTCTTTCAAATTTTTCCCTAGAGCAACCCAATGATGGTAAAAAATCATCTTAATGGATACCTCCCTTTAAGATAAGGGCATTTAAATGGCGCTTCAGGCAATCGCGCTGGAAATACATCGGTGACCTGCGTCATATGATCGTGGGTTACCGTTGTGTCTGCATGACAACTCGAGGTCTCCTGGAGACGTCTATGGTTGTTAGTGCCGGATTGCTGCGAGCGCCACCCAGTGGTCGGCGCTCATAGCAAGTCAGCAATTCTACTACATAGAGGTGATCTAACCATCACCTCTATGTAGCAGACCCGATCGGGCTATGGCAGCTTCTAGTCTCCTATGGAGACTATTGAAGTATGCCAAAAGTAAAAAAAAATGTTTTAAAAATATAAAAAAATTAAAAATATATAAAAGTTCAAATCACCCCCCTTTCATCCCATTCAAAATAATGATCGCTAAACGGCGTAGCAAGAAAAAAAGTCAAAACTCCAAAATTACGCTCTTTTGGTCGCCGCAACACTGCATTAAAATGCAATAATGGGCGACCAAAAGATTGTATCTGCTCCAAAATGGTATCATTAAAAACCTAAGCTGGACACGCAAAAAATAAGTTCTCTTTTAATCCGAGATTATGAAAAATGGAGACGCTACGGGTACCGCAAAATGGCGCTGCTTTTTTTTTTTTTACACAGATTAGAATTTTTTTCACCACTTAGATAAAAAAGAACCTAGAGATTTTTGGTGTTTATGAATACATAATGACCTGGAGAATCATAATAATAGCAGGTCAGAATTAGCATTTAGTGAACCTAGTAAAAAAAAAAACCCACACAAAGAACAAGTGTGGGATTGCACTTTTTTTGCAATTTCACTGCACTTTGATTTTTTTTTCCAGTACGAAACATGCTAAAATCAATGGTGTCGTTCAAAAGTACAACTCATCCCGCAGAAAACAAGCCCCCACATGGCCATATTGACGGAAAAATAAAAAAGTTATGGCTATGGGAAGAAGAGGAGCAAAAAATGAAAACGCAAAACCGAAAAAAGCTCCGGGGGTTAAAAACCTTACCATGTGTCAGAGTTGACCTCAGTGTGTGAATAAGGGCAGACAAAAGGACGGTGTCCCAACCAGTGGACACCAGTCAAGGGAAGCCTTTAAATGTAATCTCCAGCTCAGAAGGGGGAGGCTACACCCCGGTTTGCACAGAATGCAAAAATACAAAGAAAAACACAAAAATTGAGCTTGGTTTGAGTTGGTATACATGCAGCACATAACACACATAACATACACAAAGGGGACCACAAGCCTCCCATGTGGCAGCCCCTCCCTTGCAAGCTGATAACTAACCATATGTTCTGCTTATAGCTTTTGTCCTACCACTACTGTATTTGCATATCTGACCATTATATATGTATAACCATTGTGTATATATAGTGTGTTTTCTAGTGTTCCCTTAAGGCGATTAAATATATACTTTAGCCTTGGGCTGCTCTTTTATCTCGATTCACGAATCCACACGTCCATTTCTCAGCCTAATCTCACATGCTACTCTGGAGGGTTTCTGGCCCGATATAATCCTGTTAACGGACCAAGCGTATATCGAAAGAGGAACTAGTGGCAGTCCTACTGGGCTGATAAGGTTCTGTTTCACTAGTGCTTGTGAAGGGGGCCCATCAGCCTGTCAGGGTTGTGGGCGAGTGTGGTGCCACGTCAGTGACTGCGTGGGCCACCTGTTGTGAACTCTATTTTTAGGCTCCCTCTAGTGGTCACAAGCGGTACTGTGTAGTGTTGTCTTCTGCAGGTTGGCTGCATCAGCTGGTTCGTTATCCTTGGTTCGTTTCCTATTTAACTCACCTGGATACTCAGTTCCTTGCCTGCTATCAATGTATTCAGTGCTCTTCAGATTCCTTGTGATTACCTTGCTCCCAGCCTCTCCAAGACAAGCTAAGTTTTTGTCCGTTCATTTTTTGATTATCAGCATTCATCATGTTTCTTGTCCAGCTTGCTAAGATGTGATCTCCTCGCTTGCTGGTTGCTCTAGGGGACTGAGTTTCTCCCCCCACACCGTTAGTTGGTGCGGGGTTCTTGAAATCTCAGTGTGGATATTTTGTTAGGGTTTTTTACTGACCGCATAGACCCCTTACTATTTTCTGCTATCTAGTATTAGTGGGCCTCATTTGCTGAATCTGTTTTCACCCCTGTGTATGTGCCTTCCTCTTACCTCACCGTTATTATTTGTTGGGGGCTTCTATATCTTTGGGGATTATTTCTCTGGAGGCAAGAGAGGTCTTTCTTTCTCTCTAGGGGTAGTTAGTTCCTCAGGCTGGCTCGAGACGTCTAGGATTTTTTAGGCACGTTCACCGGCTACTTCTAGTGTTTTTGGATAGGTTCAGATTTGCGGTCAGTCCAGTTTGCCACCTCCCTAGAGCTTGTCCTATGTTTGTTACTTAGCTGGAGTAATTCGTGATCCTCAACCACTAAGGTTCATAACAGTATAGCAGGCCGAAAAAGTGTTTAATGCATCGCAGAAGTGGGATAAAAAGAAGACCTGAGTACATTTTTTTTTCCCCCGCTTTTCCTTTGCTGCAGTCTGTTTAGTTTCTTTCATCCCCTTGAACTCTGGGTGGTTTTGAGCTCAGCTGCAGACATGAATATTCAGACTCTGACTTCTAGTGTGGATCATCTTACTGCACGGGTGCAAAGTATTCAGGATTTTGTTATTCATAGCCCTATGTCAGAACCAAAGATACCCATTCCTGAGTTGTTTTCTGGAGATAGATCTAGGTTTCAGAATTTTAAGAATTAAGAATAATTGTAAGTTATTTCTGTCTCTGAGACCTCGTTCCTCTGGTGATTCCGCTCAGCAAGTTAAAATTGTTATCTCCTTGTTGCGCGGCGACCCTCAAGATTGGGCCTTCTCTCTGGCGTCAGGAGATCCTGCATTGCTTAATGTAGATGCATTTTTTCTGGCTCTGGCTCTTGGACTGCTTTATGAGGAGCCTAATCTTCAGAATCAGGCAGAAAAAGCATTGCTGGCTATCTCTCAAGGTCTGGATGAAGCAGAGGTGTATTGTCAAAAATTTCGGAAATGGTCGGTGCTTACTCAATGGAATGAGTGTGCCCTGGCTGCAAATTTCAGAGAAGGTCTTTCTGAGGCCGTTAAGAATGTTATGGTGGGGTTTCAAGTCTGAGTGATTCTATGGCTTTAGCCATTCAAGTTGATCGGCGTTTGCGGGAGCGCAAATCTGTTCATCCTTTGGCGGTATTTTCTGAACAGAGACCTGAGTCTATGCAATGTGACCGAACTCTGACCAGAATTGAGCGACAAAGTCATAGACGTCAAAATGGGTTGTACTTTTACTGTGGTGATTCTACTCATGTTATCTCAGCATGCTCTAAACGTTTAAAAAAAATCGCTAAACCTGTCACCATTGGTACGATACAGCCTAAATTTATTTTGTCTGTTACTTTGATTTGTTCTTTGTCGTCCTACCCGGTTATGGCTTTTGTGGATTCGGGTGCTGCCCTGAATCTGATGGATTTGTCGTTTGCCAGGCGCTGTGGTTTTGTCCTGGAGCCTTTGGAATTTCCTATTCCTCTGAGGGGAATTGATGCTACGCCATTGGCTGAGAATAAGCCTCAGTATTGGACGCAAATGACCATGTGCATGACTCCCGTACATCAGGAGGTGATTCGCTTTCTCGTTCTGCATAATTTGCATGATGTTGTCGTTTTGGGTCTGCCATGGCTGCAGGCTCATAATCCAGTTTTAGATTGGAAAGCTATGCCTGTGTCAAGTTGGGGTTGTCAGGGAATTCATGGCGATACTCCGTTGGTGTCTATTGCTTCTTCCACTCCTTCTGAGGTCCCTGAGTTTTTGTCTGACTACCAGGATGTATTTAATGAGCCCAGGTCCAGTGCCCTGCCCCCTCATAGGGATTGTGACTGTGCTATAAATTTAATTCCTGGTGGTAAATTCCCTAAGGGACGACTTTTTAATTTGTCTATACCAGAGCATGCCGCGATGCGGAGTTATATAAAGGAGTCTTTGGAGAAGGGACATATTCGCCCATCCTCTTCCCCTCTTGGTGCAGGATTTTTTTTGTGGCCAAGAAGGACGGTTCTTTGAGACCTTGTATAGATTATCGTCTTCTGAATAAAATCACAGTCAAATTTCAGTATCCTTTGCCAATTGTCTGATTTGTTTGCTCGGATTAAGGGGGCCAGTTGGTTCACTAAGATAGATCTCCGTGGTGCGTATAACCTTGTGCGCATTAAGCAGGGAGATGAATGGAAAACAGCATTTAATACGCCCGAAGGCCATTTTGAGTACTTAGTGATGCCTTTTGGACTCTCTAATGCTCCTTCTGTGTTTCAGTCCTTCATGCATGACATCTTCCGAGAATATCTGGATAAATTTATGATTGTTTATCTGGATGACATTTTGGTCTTTTCTGATGATTGGGAGTCCCATGTGAAGCAGGTCAGGATGGTGTTTCAGGTCCTGCGTGCTAATGCTTTATTTGTGAAGGGCTCAAAATGCCTCTTCGGAGTACAGAAGGTCTCCTTTTTGGGTTTTATTTTTTCTCCTTCTACTGTGGAGATGGACCCAGTCAAGGTCCAGGCTATTCATGACTGGACTCAGCCTACGTCTGTTAAGAGTCTTCAGAAGTTCTTGGGTTTTGCTAATTTTTACCGTCGTTTCATCGCTAATTTTTCTAGCGTGGTTAAACCTTTGACGGATTTGACCAAGAAGGGTTCTGATTAGGGTTGAGCGAAACGGGTCGTTCATTTTCAAAAGTCGCCGACTTTTGGCTAAGTCGGCGTCTCATGAAACCCGATCCGACCCCTGTGCTTGTCGGCCATGCGGTACGCGACTTTCACGCCAAAGTCGCGTTTCAATGACGCGAAAAGCGCCATTTCTCAGCCAATGAAGGTGAACGCAGAGTGTGGGCAGCGTGATGACATAGGTCCTGGTCCCCACCATCTTAGAGAAGGGCATTGCAGTGATTGGCTTGCTGTCTGCGGCGTCACAGGGGCTATAAAGGGGCGTTCCCGCCGACCGCCATCTTACTGCTGCTGATCTGAGCTTAGGGAGAGGTTGCTGCCGCTTCGTCAGAAGCAGGGATAGCGTTAGGCAGGGTCCACTAACCACCAAACCGCTTGTGCTGTAGCGATTTCCACTGTCCAACACCACCTTCGGTGTGCAGGGACAGTGGAAGCTATTTTTTTTTTTTTTTCCCTCAGCGCTGTAGCTCATTGGGCTGCCCTAGAAGGCTCCGTGATAGCTGTATTGCTGTGTGTACGCCACTGTGGAAACCAACTGCTTTTTTCAAAGCACATATCCTCTTGTTCCTTCCTTTCTGCACAGCTATCTTTTTTGTTTGTCCACACTTTTTATTTAATTTGTGCATCAGTCCACTCCTATTGCTGCCTGCCATACCTGGCTTACATTACTGCAGGGAGATAGTAATTGTAGGACAGTCCCTGTTTTTTTTTTTTTTTTTGGAAGATTAAGATTGGCATTTCTGCTACAGTGCCATCCCTGTGTGTGCCATCTCTCACTGAGTGGGCCATAGAAAGCCTATTTATTTTTTTCCTTGATTTGTGTTCTAAAATCTACCTCAACACAAAAACACTACATCAATCAGTGGGAGAAAAATATTGGCCTCAGTCAGGGCTTGTGTGCCACTCCTGTGTGTGCCATCTCTCATTCAGTGGGCCATACAAAGCCTATTTATTTTTTTGTTTTTTTTAATATTATTGGGTTTCTAAAGTCTCCGTGAAAAAAAAAAAATACATAAAAAAACAGTGGGAGAGTAATATTGCCCTTTCAGCTTGTGTGCCAGTCTTGACTCCTGGGTGTGCCACCTCTCTCTCTCTAATTGTGGGCCATAGAAAGCCTATTTATTTTTTTGCTTTTTTTAATATTATTTGGTTTCTAAAGTCTCCCTGAAAAAAAAAAAAATACATAAAAAAACAGTGGGAGAGTAATATTGCCCTTTCAGCTTGTGTGCCAGTCTTGACTCCTGGGTGTGCCACCTCTCTCTCTCTAATTGTGGGCCATAGAAAGCCTATTTATTTTTTTCCTAGATTTGTGTTCTAAAATCTACCTCAACACAAAAACACTACATCAATCAGTGGGAGAAAAATATTGGCCTCAGTCAGGGCTTGTGTGCCACTCCTGTGTGTGCCATCTCTCATTCAGTGGGCCATACAAAGCCTATTTATTTTTTTGTTTTTTTTAATATTATTGGGTTTCTAAAGTCTCCCTGAAAAAAAAAAAAAATACATAAAAAAACAGTGGGAGAGTAATATTGCCCTTTCAGCTTGTGTGCCAGTCTTGACTCCTGGGTGTGCCACCTCTCTCTCTCTAATTGTGGGCCATAGAAAGCCCATTTATTTTTTTCCTAGATTTGTGTTCTAAAATCTACCTCAACACAAAAACACTACATCAATCAGTGGGAGAAAAATATTGGCCTCAGTCAGGGCTTGTGTGCCACTCCTGTGTGTGCCATCTCTCATTCAGTGGGCCATACAAAGCCTATTTATTTTTTTGCTTTTTTTAATATTATTGGGTTTCTAAAGTCTCCCTGAAAAAAAAAAATACATAAAAAAACAGTGGGAGAGTAATATTGCCCTTTCAGCTTGTGTGCCAGTCTTGACTCCTGGGTGTGCCACCTCTCTCTCTCTAATTGTGGGCCATAGAAAGCCTATTTATTTTTTTCCTAGATTTGTGTTCTAAAATCTACCTCAACACAAAAACACTACATCAATCAGTGGGAGAAAAATATTGGCCTCAGTCAGGGCTTGTGTGCCACTCCTGTGTGTGCCATCTCCCATTCAGTGGGCCATACAAAGCCTATTTATTTTTTTGTTTTTTTTAATATTATTGGGTTTCTAAAGTCTCCCTGAAAAAAAAAAAAAAACATAAAAAAACAGTGGGAGAGTAATATTGCCCTTTCAGCTTGTGTGCCAGTCTTGACTCCTGGGTGTGCCACCTCTCTCTCTCTAATTGTGGGCCATAGAAAGCCTATTTATTTTTTTGCTTTTTTTAATATTATTGGGTTTCTAAAGTCTCCCTGAAAAAAAAAATACATAAAAAAACAGTGGGAGAGTAATATTGCCCTTTCAGCTTGTGTGCCAGTCTTGACTCCTGGGTGTGCCACCTCTCTCTCTCTAATTGTGGGCCATAGAAAGCCTATTTATTTTTTTGTTTTTTTTAATATTATTGGGTTTCTAAAGTCTCCGTGAAAAAAAAAATACATAAAAAAACAGTGGGAGAGTAATATTGCCCTTTCAGCTTGTGTGCCAGTCTTGACTCCTGGGTGTGCCACCTCTCTCTCTCTAATTGTGGGCCATAGAAAGCCTATTTATTTTTTTTCCTAGATTTGTGTTCTAAAATCTACCTCAACACAAAAACACTACATCAATCAGTGGGAGAAAAATATTGGCCTCAGTCAGGGCTTGTGTGCCACTCCTGTGTGTGCCATCTCTCATTCAGTGGCCCATACAAAGCCTATTTATTTTTTTGTTTTTTTTAATATTATTGGGTTTCTAAAGTCTCCCTGAAAAAAAAAAAAAACATAAAAAACAGTGGGAGAGTAATATTGCCCTTTCAGCTTGTGTGCCAGTCTTGACTCCTGGGTGTGCCACCTCTCTCTCTCTAATTGTGGGCCATAGAAAGGCTATTTTTTTTTTTTTATTAGTATTTGGTTTCTAAATTGTCCCTGAAAAAAACATTTTATCTTATTTGGTTTCTAAAGTCTCCCTGAGAAAAAAAAAAAAAAAAAAATTAGGTGGGAGAATAATATTGACATTAGTGCTTGAGTGACAGTCCTGCGTGTGTGTCATCTCTGTGATTTTGTGCCACAGAAAACAGAGTGTGTAACATTGTGCCTGATTTTCCTTGTGGTCTCACCAACCTGTTAAGGGATATAGAAATCATACTGAAGTTATAGCTCACCGTGTAAGTTGTTTGACAGCAACAAATAAAGTTACTTTGGTTAATTTTTTAAAACAATGAGGAAGTCTGGTGCAAGAGGTCGTGGCCGTGGGCGTTCATTGTCAGCTGGTAATGATGGTAGTGGTAGTGGAGCATCAGGTGGTCGTGGGGATAAAAATATTCCACCTAAGTCTGGAGCTGTGGAGCCAGTTTCGTCGTCTGGCTACACAAGGCCTCGAACACTCTCTTTTCTGGGAGTAGGAAAAACGCTTTTAAAGCCGGAGCAGCAACAGCAAGTTTTGGCTTACATTGCAGACTCAGCCTCTAGCTCTTTTGCCTCCTCTTCTGAAACTGGTAAATGTAAAAGCAGCGCGTCGCTTGTGGATGTTCACGGTCAGGGACAAGTCGCTTCCTTGTCCTCCTCAGCAAAAACTACAACAAGAGAGAAGGATGCAGCAGGCGACACAACGGGTCACTCCATGGAGCTCTTTACACATACCGTCCCTGGCTTAGAAAGTGAAACACTTAACAGGCCATGCCCATTACAAGTAGATTCTGACATGGAGTGCACTGATGCACAGCCACAGCCAGAGTACTATGCTGCTCCTTTGACTCAGACCACCACATTGCCCTCTCAGGGTACAGATCCACAATCAGACCCTGATGAGACTATGTTGCCCCGCCACGAACGCTATACCACAGACCGACACAGTGACACAGACGAAGTTGCACACGAGCTCGAAGAGGAGGTAATAGATGACCCGGTTGTTGACCCCGATTGGCAGCCATTGGGGGAACAGGGTGCAGGCAGCAGTAGTTCAGAAGCGGAGGTGGAGGAGGGGCCGCAGCAGGCATCAACATCGCAACAGGTTCCATCTGCCGGGCCCCTATCTGGCCCAAAACGCGTGTCAAAGCCAAAACCTGTTGGAGCACAGCGTTGCCATCCGGTTAAAGCTCAGTCTGCAATCCCTGAAAAGGGATCCGATGCTAGGAAGAGTGCAGTCTGGCATTTTTTTAAACAACATCCAATTGATCAGCGCAAAGTCATCTGTCAAAAATGTTCTACTAGCTTAAGCAGAGGTCAGAATCTGAAAAGTCTCAATACTAGTTGCATGCATAGACACTTAACCACCATGCATTTTCAAGCCTGGACTAACTACCAAACGTCCCTTAAGGTTGTAGCACCCTCGGCCAATGAAGCTAGTCATCAACGCAACATCCCTTCCGTCACTGTAAGGCCACCATTTTCCGCACCACCGGCAGTATCTGTGCAGGTTTCTTTGCCAGCCAAAAGCAGTCAGGGTCAGGGAATCACCAGTTTTGTAGGCGGAAATATTGCATCTAGGGCACCGGCGGAAACAATACCGTCTCCAACCGTCTCTCAGTCTGCCATGTCCACCGGCACACCCGCAAGTTCCACGATCTCCATCTCTCCAGTTCAGCTCACACTACATGAGACTCTGGTTAGAAAAAGGAAGTACTTATCCTCGCATCCGCGTACACAGGGTTTTAACGCCCACATAGCTAGACTAATCTCGTTAGAGATGATGCCCTACCGGTTAGTTGAAAGCGAAGCTTTCAAAGCCCTGATGGAGTACGCTGAACCACGATACGAGCTACCCAGTCGACACTTTTTTTCCAGAAAAGCCATCCCAGCCCTGCACCAGCATGTTAAACAGCGCATCGTCCATGCACTCAGGCAATCTGTGAGTACAAAGGTGCACCTGACTACAGATGCATGGACCAGTAGGCATGGCCAGGGACGTTATGTGTCCATCACGGCACACTGGGTGAATGTGGTGGATGCAGGGTCCACAGGGGACATCAATTTAGGGACAGTTGTGCCTAGCCCACGGTCTAGGAAACAGTTGGCTGTAGGCGTTCGCACCCCCTCCTCCTCCTCGTCCTCCTGCAGAAGCTACAGCTCTTCCACAGACCGCAGTCGGCCAACCACTCCATCGGCAGATGACACTGTTGCACACCAGTTGTCCCATTATGGGCCAGCTACTGGCAAGCGTCAGCAGGCTGTATTGGCTATGAAGTGTTTGGGCGACAACAGACACACCGCGGAAGTTCTGTCCGAGTTCTTGCAACAAGAAACGCAGTCGTGGCTGGGCACAGTAGATCTTGAGGCAGGCAAGGTAGTTAGTGATAACGGAAGGAATTTCATGGCTGCCATCTCCCTTTCCCAACTGAAACACATTCCTTGCCTGGCTCACACCTTAAACCTGGTGGTGCAGTGCTTATTGAAAACTTATCCTGGGTTCTCCGACCTGCTCCTCAAAGTGCGTGGACTTTGCTCACATATCCGACGTTCGCCTGTACACGCCAGCCGTATGCAGACCTATCAGCGGTCTTTGAACCTTCCCCAGCATCGCCTAATCATAGACGTTGCAACAAGGTGGAACTCAACACTACACATGCTTCAGAGACTGTGCCAACAGAGGCGGGCTGTTATGTTTTTGTGGGAGGATACACATACACGGGCAGGCAGTAGGATGGCAGACATGGAGTTGTCAGGTGTGCAGTGGTCGAAGATACAAGACATGTGTCAAGTCCTTCAGTGTTTTGAGGAATGCACACGGCTGGTTAGTGCAGACAACGCCGTAATAAGCATGAGCATCCCCCTAATGCGTCTGCTGATGCAAAGTTTGACGCACATAAAGGAGCAGGCGTCTGCAGCCGAGGAAGAGGAAAGCCTTGATGACAGTCAGCCATTGTCTGGTCAGGGCCGTGTAGAGGACGCGGTAGCGGGCGAAGAGGAGGAGGAGGACGAGGAGGATGATGGGGATGAGTACTTTTTTAATGAGGAAGCTTCTCCTAGGCCAACCGAAATTAGTGGCGTTGCAAGGCCGGGTTCTGTTTTTTTAAGGGAGACAAGTGACGTAGATTTGCCTGTAACTGCCCCTCAAACCAGCACAACCGCAGATTTGACAACTGGAACTTTGGCCCACATGGCGGATTATGCCTTACGTATCCTCAAAAGGGACCCACGCATTATTAAAATGATGAGCGATGACGATTACTGGTTGGCCTGCATCCTTGACCCTCGCAATAAAGGCAAATTGCAAAATATTATGCCACATGAGAACTTGGAACTAATATTAGCAACCAAACAATCAACTCTTGTTGACCGTTTGCTTCAGGCATTCCCAGCACACAGCGCACGTGATCGTTCTCACACGAGCTCAAGGGGGCAACAGACTAGGAGTGTTAGGGGTGCACACATCAGAAGTGGCGTTGGACAGAGGGGTTTTCTGACCAGGTTGTGGAGTGATTTTGCTATGACCGCAGACAGGACAGGTACTGCTGCATCAATTGAAAGTGACAGGAGACAACATTTGTCCAGTATGGTTACTAACTATTTTTCATCCCTTATCGATGTTCTCCCTCAACCGTCATTCCCATTTGATTACTGGGCATCAAAATTAGACACCTGGCCAGAATTGGCAGAATATGCATTGCAGGAGCTTGCTTGCCCGGCAGCAAGTGTCCTATCAGAAAGAGTATTCAGTGCTGCAGGTTCAATATTAACCGAAAAAAGGACTCGTCTGGCTACCCAAAATGTTGACGATCTAACATTCATTAAAATGAACCACAACTGGATTTCGAAATCTTTTGCCCCACCTTGCCCGGCCGACACCTAGCTTTCCTATGAAAAGCTCTTGCCTGTGGACTACTGTGAATTACTTTTCTAATGTCTAATTTGCTGCAGCTGATTGTCCAGCATACGACATGTTTACACCTCCCTAAATGGCCAAACTCCCCACACGGGGCCGTGGTATCGCGACTTGGCGCAAGCACCCGTGAGACTGCTGTTTGTCTGAAGAGGTGGGTGTACTCGCTTTTGGTCGACGGCATTGCTACTGGGTCCCTCATAGTACAATAAAGTGTCTCTGGCGGTGGTGGTGCGCACCCAACGTCAGACACACTGTTGTAACATGAGGGGCCTTGGGCCTGTAACGCCGGCCACAAGAGAGTTCACCCACCCCCAGGTCAAACATTGCTCTACCACTTCCACAGTTATCTCTCACACTTCCACCAATGTTAAGTCTATGCGCTGACATCCTTCCATACCTGCCACTGACAATACCATTGTGTTGACATGTATGATGGTACTTAACATAGTCAGGGGCAGTGTCCTCTATTTACCACAGTAAATACTTTGCGCAAAATTAGTAGGTCTGAAACAACGCAGAGGATCCCACCCCTGAACCTAATGATTGCACCCTTTAGTGTTTTTGTTTTGTTTTAATGCGAGACATTCACATTTAGTTGTTGTTTTGGACTACTAACTGGCAGACACTCATTACAATCGGCCTCCGTTGACCAGACCACTGCTGCCCGTGTACCCCTGTAACTAATAATAAAGTGCCTACAGCCAGCCCAATTTAATTATGTTAGGCCTTTGAAGCCTGTCTGCGGTCCCTCCTTCCACTAGGCCTCCACTGACCAGACCACTGCTGCCCGTGTACCCCTGTAACTAATAATAAAGTGCCTACAGCCAGCCCAATTTAATTATGTTAGGCCTTCGAAGCCTTTCTGCGCTCCCTCCTTCCACTAGGCCTCCACTGACCAGACCACTGCTGCCCGTGTACCCCTGTAACTAATAATAAAGTGCCTACAGCCAGCCCAATTTAATTATGTTAGGCCTTTGAAGCCTGTCTGCGGTCCCTCCTTCCACTAGGCCTCCACTGACCAGACCACTGCTGCCCGTGTACCCCTGTAACTAATAATAAAGTGCCTACAGCCAGCCCAATTTAATTATATTAGGCCTTCGAAGCCTGTCTGCGGTCCCTCCTTCCACTAGGCCTCCACTGACCAGACCACTGCTGCCCGTGTACCCCTGTAACTAATAATAAAGTGCCTACAGCCAGCCCAATTTAATTATGTTAGGCCTTCGAAGCCTTTCTGCGCTCCCTCCTTCCACTAGGCCTCCACTGACCAGACCACTGCTGCCCGTGTACCCCTGTAACTAATAATAAAGTGCCTACAGCCAGCCCAATTTAATTATATTAGGCCTTCGAAGCCTGTCTGCGGTCCCTCCTTCCACTAGGCCTCCACTGACCAGACCACTGCTGCCCGTGTACCCCTGTAACTAATAATAAAGTGCCTACAGCCAGCCCAATTTAATTATATTAGGCCTTCGAAGCCTGTCTGCGGTCCCTCCTTCCACTAGGCCTCCACTGACCAGACCACTGCTGCCCGTGTACCCCTGTAACTAATAATAAAGTGCCTACAGCCAGCCCAATTTAATTATGTTAGGCCTTCGAAGCCTGTCTGCGGTCCCTCCTTCCACTAGGCCTCCACTGACCAGACCACTGCTGCCCGTGTACCCCTGTAACTAATAATAAAGTGCCTACAGCCAGCCCAATTTAATTATATTAGGCCTTCGAAGCCTGTCTGCGGTCCCTCCTTCCACTAGGCCTCCACTGACCAGACCACTGCTGCCCGTGTACCCCTGTAACTAATAATAAAGTGCCTACAGCCAGCCCAATTTAATTATGTTAGGCCTTCGAAGCCTGTCTGCGGTCCCTCCTTCCACTAGGCCTCCACTGACCAGACCACTGCTGCCGTGTACCCCTGTAACTAATAATAAAGTGCCTACAGCCAGCCCAATTTAATTATATTAGGCCTTCGAAGCCTGTCTGCGGTCCCTCCTTCCACTAGGCCTCCACTGACCAGACCACTGCTGCCCGTGTACCCCTGTAACTAATAATAAAGTGCCTACAGCCAGCCCAATTTAATTATGTTAGGCCTTCGAAGCCTGTCTGCGGTCCCTCCTTCCACTAGGCCTCCACTGACCAGACCACTGCTGCCCGTGTACCCCTGTAACTACTAATAAAGTGCCTACAGCCAGCCCAATTTAATTATATTAGGCCTTCGAAGCCTGTCTGCGGTCCCTCCTTCCACTAGGCCTCCACTGACCAGACCACTGCTGCCCGTGTAACCCTGTAACTAATAATAAAGTGCCTACAGCCAGCCCAATTTAATTATGTTAGGCCTTCGAAGCCTTTCTGCGCTCCCTCCTTCCACTAGGCCTCCACTGACCAGACCACTGCTGCCCGTGTACCCCTGTAACTAATAATAAAGTGCCTACAGCCAGCCCAATTTAATTATATTAGGCCTTCGAAGCCTGTCTGCGGTCCCTCCTTCCACTAGGCCTCCACTGACCAGACCACTGCTGCCCGTGTACCCCTGTAACTAATAATAAAGTGCCTACAGCCAGCCCAATTTAATTATATTAGGCCTTCGAAGCCTGTCTGCGGTCCCTCCTTCCACTAGGCCTCCACTGACCAGACCACTGCTGCCCGTGTACCCCTGTAACTAATAATAAAGTGCCTACAGCCAGCCCAATTTAATTATGTTAGGCCTACGAAGCCTTTCTGCGCTCCCTCCTTCCACTAGGCCTCCACTGACCAGACCACTGCTGCCCGTGTACCCCTGGAACCAATTATAAAGTGCATAGAGCCTATTTTTTAATTTAATTTAATATTAATAAAGCCAGGATGAACTACGATATACCACGCTATGAGCTACCCAGTTGACAATTCTTTTGCGAGAAAAGCCATCCCACCCCTCCACCTGCATGTTAAAGACCGCATTGTCCTTGCATTCTGTCAATTTGTCAGTCCAAAGGTATACCTGACAACAGACATGGACCTGTAGGCCTGGCCACGGAAGGTTACGTGTCCTTTGTGGCTCAATGGGTTAATGTATTGGATGCATGGTCCACACAGGGGACAGCCTGCAAAGTCTGTCTGCAGTCCCTAATTCAAGTTGGCCTCAACTGAATAAAGCTGAGCTTCTACCTTCTGGCTCTGATTAACTGCTGTTTTTAAAAAAATTGGCTTTTCCGTCCTTCTAAAGGTGTCTGCCCCTGCCTGGTGTTGTCCTCAACTGAATAAAGCTGTGCTTCAACCTTCAGTTCCAAACATACAACAAAAAACTGGTACAATACAAAAAGTGGCCTCCAGCTACAAAAACTTTCTCCTACAAGTAGTTAACTGACAGTTTTTTTTCCAGTGAAAACACAGATATGGCATCCAACGAGTGTTGTCCTGTCTCGTCTTCTTTATATTATTGCCAAAAAGCTGCAACTGAATAAAGCTGTGCTTCAACCTTCTGTTCCAAATTACCATTTTTAAAAATGCAATTGGCTGTTCCGGCCTACTAAAGGTGTCTGTCTGCCCCTGCCTGGTGTTGTCCTCAACTGAATAAAGCGGAGCTTCAACCTTCAGTTCCAAATTACCATTTTTAAAAATGCAATTGGCTGTTCCAGCCTACTAAAGGTGTCTGTCTGCCCCTGCCTGGTGTTGTCCTCAACTGAATAAAGCTGTGCTTCAACCTTCTGTTCCAAATTACCATTTTTAAAAATGCAATTGGCTGTTCCGGCCTACTAAAGGGGTCTGCCCCTGCCTGGTGTTGTCCTCAACTGAATAAAGCTGAGCTTCAACCTTCAGTTCCAAACATACAACAAAAAACTGGTACAATACAAAAAGTGGCCTCCAGCTACAAAAACTTTCTCCTACAAGTAGTTAACTGACAGTTTTTTTTCCAGTGAAAACACAGATATGGCATCCAACGAGTGTTGTCCTGTCTCGTCTTCTTTATATTATTGCCAAGAAGCTGCAACTGAATAAAGCTGTGCTTCAACCTTCTGTTCCAAATTACCATTTTTAAAAATGCAATTGGCTGTTCCGGCCTACTAAAGGGGTCTGCCCCTGCCTGGTGTTGTCCTCAACTGAATAAAGCTGAGCTTCAACCTTCAGTTCCAAATTACCATTTTTAAAAATGCAATTGGCTGTTCCGGCCTACTAAAGGTGTCTGTCTGCCCCTGCCTGGTGTTGTCCTCAACTGAATAAAGCTGTGCTTCAACCTTCAGTTCCAAACATACAACAAAAAACTGGTACAATACAAAAAGTGGCCTCCAGCTACAAAAACTTTCTCCTACAAGTAGTTAACTGACAGTTTTTTTTCCAGTGAAAACACAGATATGGCATCCAACGAGTGTTGTCCTGTCTCGTCTTCTTTATATTATTGCCAAGAAGCTGCAACTGAATAAAGCTGTGCTTCAACCTTCTGTTCCAAATTACCATTTTTAAAAATGCAATTGGCTGTTCCGGCCTACTAAAGGTGTCTGTCTGCCCCTGCCTGGTGTTGTCCTCAACTGAATAAAGCTGAGCTTCAACCTTCAGTTCCAAATTACCATTTTTAAAAATGCAATTGGCTGTTCCGGCCTACTAAAGATGTCTGTCTGCCCCTGCCTGGTGTTGTCCTCAACTGAATAAAGCTGAGCTTCAACCTTCAGTTCCAAACATACAACAAAAAACTGGTACAATACAAAAAGTGGCCTCCAGCTACAAAAACTTTCTCCTACAAGTAGTTAACTGACAGTTTTTTTTCCAGTGAAAACACAGATATGGCATCCAACGAGTGTTGTCCTGTCTCGTCTTCTTTATATTATTGCCAAGAAGCTGCAACTGAATAAAGCTGTGCTTCAACCTTCTGTTCCAAATTACCATTTTTAAAAATGCAATTGGCTGTTCCGGCCTACTAAAGGTGTCTGTCTGCCCCTGCCTGGTGTTGTCCTCAACTGAATAAAGCTGAGCTTCAACCTTCAGTTCCAAATTAACATTTTTAAAAATGCAATTGGCTGTTCCGGCCTACTAAAGGTGTCTGTCTGCCCCTGCCTGGTGTTGTCCTCAACTGAATAAAGCTGAGCTTCAACCTTCAGTTCCAAATTACCATTTTTAAAAATGCAATTGGCTGTTCCGGCCTACTAAAGGTGTCTGTCTGCCCCTGCCTGGTGTTGTCCTCAACTGAATAAAGCTGAGCTTCAACCTTCAGTTCCAAATTACCATTTTTAAAAATGCAATTGGCTGTTCCGGCCTACTAAAGGGGTCTGCCCCTGCCTGGTGTTGTCCTCAACTGAATAAAGCTGAGCTTCAACCTTCAGTTCCAAACATACAACAAAAAACTGGTACAATACAAAAAGTGGCCTCCAGCTACAAAAACTTTCTCCTACAAGTAGTTAACTGACAGTTTTTTTTCCAGTGAAAACACAGATATGGCATCCAACGAGTGTTGTCCTGTCTCGTCTTCTTTATATTATTGCCAAGAAGCTGCAACTGAATAAAGCTGTGCTTCAACCTTCTGTTCCAAATTACCATTTTTAAAAATGCAATTGGCTGTTCCGGCCTACTAAAGGGGTCTGCCCCTGCCTGGTGTTGTCCTCAACTGAATAAAGCTGAGCTTCTACCTTCTGCCTCTTATTAACTGCTGTTTTTTAAAAAAATTGGCTGTTCCGGCCTACTAAAGGTGTCTGTCTGCCCCTGCCTGGTGTTGTCCTCAACTGAATAAAGCTGAGCTTCAACCTTCAGTTCCAAATTACCATTTTTAAAAATGCAATTGGCTGTTCCGGCCTACTAAAGGTGTCTGTCTGCCCCTGCCTGGTGTTGTCCTCAACTGAATAAAGCTGAGCTTCAACCTTCAGTTCCAAATTACCATTTTTAAAAATGCAATTGGCTGTTCCGGCCTACTAAAGGTGTCTGTCTGCCCCTGCCTGGTGTTGTCCTCAACTGAATAAAGCTGAGCTTCAACCTTCAGTTCCAAATTACCATTTTTAAAAATGCAATTGGCTGTTCCGGCCTACTAAAGGGGTCTGCCCCTGCCTGGTGTTGTCCTCAACTGAATAAAGCTGAGCTTCAACCTTCAGTTCCAAACATACAACAAAAAACTGGTACAATACAAAAAGTGGCCTCCAGCTACAAAAACTTTCTCCTACAAGTAGTTAACTGACAGTTTTTTTTCCAGTGAAAACACAGATATGGCATCCAACGAGTGTTGTCCTGTCTCGTCTTCTTTATATTATTGCCAAGAAGCTGCAACTGAATAAAGCTGTGCTTCAACCTTCTGTTCCAAATTACCATTTTTAAAAATGCAATTGGCTGTTCCGGCCTACTAAAGGGGTCTGCCCCTGCCTGGTGTTGTCCTCAACTGAATAAAGCTGAGCTTCTACCTTCTGCCTCTTATTAACTGCTGTTTTTTAAAAAAATTGGCTGTTCCGGCCTACTAAAGGTGTCTGTCTGCCCCTGCCTGGTGTTGTCCTCAACTGAATAAAGCTGAGCTTCCACATTCTGGCTTTCGCCCTATACTATCAGATATTAAACTGCATTTGGCCTACTAGTGTGGTTAGGCCCTTGAAACAGTGTCTGCTGCTCTTGGGTTTGCTACTCCACTGAACAAAGCAATGCCGCCTGTTTAGTCCTGTTACCAATTTTGAACTGCATTTAGCCTACTTTATTCTTTGGCCCTATATCTGTTTCCTCCTCATCCTGCCCATTGCCCAGCCACTGCTAGATGAGTCTGCTGGTACATTGACCTAGACCACTACATTCCCCTTATACTCTACACAGCCAGAATCTGACCCTGCTGAAAGTAAGGTTCCCCTTCCCGCATGTTATACCACCTTACACAGGGACAGAGAGGAAGGTGCAGATGAAAGTGCAGGTTCCTTCATCAGGTGGGGGGGCATACTCGTTGGCGACGTCACTGGCACAGGGCCCCTCAGAGTACGCAAAAGTGTCGCTGCTGGTGGGAGGCGCCCCCGCCATGCAAACACACCGCCGTACTTTGAGGGGCCCTGTGCCAGTGCCAATGCGAACGAGTGGGCCCCCCCTGCTTGCTCAGGATCACAGCACTTGCAACGTTGAAATACTTACCTTTCCCTGCAACACCGCCGTGACGTAGTCCGCATTTCCTGGGCCCACGAAAAACTTGAGCCAGCCCTACTCCCCCCACAACTTTTGCCAAATGACCCCCAATTCCCTATGCCCAACTATTATTATAAAGTTAATTAAGATTGACAAGCTTCAGAAACAAGAATGGATGTTTTTGGCATTAAAATGGGCACTGTAGGTGTTTTCCTGGCCTCCACTCACTGCCGACTATGCTTCCCCATTGACTTGCATTGGGTTTCGTGTTTCGGTCGATCCCCGACTTTCAGCGATAATCGGCCGACTGCACTCGACTCGACTCTGGACAAAATCGGGTTTCACAAAACCCGACTCGATCTTAAAAAAATGAAAGTCGCTCAACTCTAGTTCTGATGTGACTAATTGGTCTCCTGCGGCCGTGGAGGCCTTTCGGGAACTGAAGCACCGGTTTTCTTCAGCTCCAGTCTTATGTCAACCAGATGTCTCTCTCCCCTTCCAGGTCGAGGTTGATGCTTCTGAGATTGGAGCAGGGGCTGTTTTGTCGCAGAGAAGCTCTGATGGCTCTGTGATGAAGCCATGTGCTTTCTTTTCAAGAAAGTTTTCGCCTGCCGAGCGGAATTATGATGTTGGTAATCGGGAGTTGTTGGCTATGAAGTGGGCATTTGAGGAGTGGCGACATTGGCTCGAAGGAGCTAAACATCGTGTGGTGGTCTTGACTGATCACAAAAACCTGATTTACCTCGAATCTGCCAAACGCCTGAATCCTAGACAGGCTCGTTGGTCGCTGTTTTTCTCCCATTTCAACTTTGTGGTCTCATACCTGCCTGGTTCGAAGAACGTGAAGGCTGATGCACTTTCTAGGAGTTTTGTGCCTGACTCTCCGGGAGTTTCTGAGCCGGCTGGTATTCTCAGAGAGGGAGTGATTTTGTCTGCCATTTCCCCAGATTTGCGACGAGTGCTGAAGAAATTTCAGGCGGATAGACCTGACCGTTGTCCACCAGAGAGACTGTTTGTCCCGGATAGATGGACCAGCAGAGTTATTTCCGAGGTTCATTCTTCGGTGTTGGCGGGTCATCCTGGGATTTTTGGTACCAGAGATTTGGTGGCTAGGTCCTTCTGGTGGCCTTCCTTGTCGCGGGATGTGCGTTCCTTTCTGCAGTCTTGTGGGATTTGTTGTTGTGAATTTGGATTCTGGGCTCCCCCGGTGGCTACTGGTGGAATTGAACTGGTGTCTTCATCTTCTCTGTTCACCTGTTCCCATCAAGATGTGGGAGTCGCTATATAACCTTGCTGCTCTGTTAGTTGCTTGCCGGTCAACAATGTTATCAGAAGCCTCTCTGTGCTTGTTCCTGCTCCTAGACAACTACTAGATAAGTTGGACTCTTGTCCATGTTTGTTTTTGCATTTTGTTCCAGTTCACAGCTGTAGTTTCGTTACTGTGTCTGGAAAGCTCTTGTGAACGGGAATTGCCACTCTGGTGTTATGAGTTAATGCCAGAGTTTTAAAGTAATTTCTGGATGGTGTTTTTTGATAGGGTTTTCAGCTGACCATGAAAGTGTCCTTTCTGTCTTCTGCTATGTAGTAAGTGGACCTCAAATTTGCTAAACCTATTTTCATACTACGTTTGTTATTTCATCTCAACTCACCGCCAATACATGTGGGGGGCCTCTGTCTCCTTTCGGGGTATTTCTCTAGAGGTGAGCTAGGACTAATATTTTCCTCTGCTAGCTTTATTTAGTCCTCCGGCTGGGCTGGGCATCTAGAACCAACGTAGGCATGCTACCCGGCCACTGCTAGTTGTGCGTTAGGTTTAGTTCATGGTCAGCTCAGTTCCCATCTTCCAAGAGCTAGTTCCTATATATGCTTATGCTATGTTCTCTTGCCATTGAGATCATGACAGTTTGACCGGCCCGCAAAGTGTTAATTGTTTGGGCTGAAGCAGGAGAAAAAGAAGTGTTGAAGGGAAATTTTTTTTTTTTTCCCCTCAGAGTTTTGCTGCCTAGCCCTTAATTGCTGTCTAGCTGCTTCTTACCTCCTCTTAACCCTTGAATGGCTCTGTGTCCACCTGTTTGTAATGGATCTTCAGAGTGTAACTGCAGGTTTGAATAATCTCGCCACGAAGGTACAAAATTTGCAAGATTTTGTTTGTCATGCACCTGTATCTGAGCCGAGAATTCCTTTGCCGGAATTTTTCTCGGGGAATAGATCCGGGTTTCAGAATTTTCGAAATAATTGCAAATTATTTTTGTCTCTGAAATTTCGCTCTGCCGGAGACCCTGCACAGCAGGTCAGGATTGTGATTTCCTTGCTCCGGGGCGACCCTCAAGACTGGGCTTTTTCATTGACACCAGGGGATCCTGCGTTGCTCAATGTGGATGCGTTTTTTCTGGCCTTGGGGTTGCTTTATGACGAACCTCATTTGGAGCTTCAGGCAGAAAAAACTTTGATGTCCCTATCTCAGGGGCAAGATGAAGCGGAAATTTACTGCCAAAGATTCCGTAAATGGTCTGTGCTTACTCAGTGGAATGAGTGCGCCCTGGCGGCGACTTTCAGAGAGGGTCTCTCTGATGCCATTAAGGATGTTATGGTGGGGTTCCCTGTGCCTGCGGGTCTGAATGAGTCCATGACAATGGCTATTCAGATCGATAGGCGTTTGCGGGAGCGCAAACCAGTGCACCATCTGGCGGTGTCCACTGAGAAGTCGCCAGAGAGTATGCAGTGTGATAGAATTCTGTCCCGAAGCGAGCGGCAGAATTTTAGACGGAAAAATGGGTTGTGTTTCTATTGTGGTGATTCTACTCATGTTATATCAGCATGCTCTAAGCGCACTAAAAAGCTTGGTAAATCTGTTTCCATTTGCACCTTACCGTCTAAATTTATTCTATCTGTGACCCTGATTTGCTCTTTGTCATCTATTACCACGGACGCCTATGTCGACTCTGGCGCCGCTTTGAGTCTTATGGATTGGTCCTTTGCCAAACGCTGTGGGTATGATTTAGAGCCTTTGGAGACTCCTATTCCACTGAAGGGGATTGACTCCACCCCATTGGCTAATAATAAACCACAATACTGGACACAAGTAACTATGCGTATTAATCCGGATCACCAGGAGATTATTCGCTTTCTGGTGCTGTATAATCTACATGATGATTTGGTGCTAGGATTGCCTTGGCTGCAATCTCACAACCCAGTCCTCGACTGGAGAGCTATGTCTGTGTTGAGCTGGGGATGTAAGGGGGCTCATGGGGATGTACCTGTGGTTTCCATTTCATCATCCATTCCCTCTGAAATTCCTGAGTTCCTGTCTGACTATCGTGACGTCTTTGAAGAATCCAAGCTTGGTTCGTTACCTCCGCACCGAGAGTGCGATTGTGCCATAGATTTAATCCCGGGTAGTAAATACCCAAAGGGTCGTTTATTTAATCTGTCTGTGCCTGAACATGCTGCTATGCGAGAATATATAAAGGAGTCCTTGGAAAAGGGACATATTCGTCCATCGTCATCTCCCTTAGGAGCCGGTTTTTTCTTTGTGTCAAAAAAAGACGGCTCTTTGAGACCATGTATTGATTATCGGCTTTTGAATAAAATCACTGTTAAATATCAATACCCATTGCCGTTGCTGACTGATTTGTTTGCTCGCATAAAGGGGGCCAAGTGGTTCTCTAAGATTGACCTTCGTGGGGCGTATAATTTGGTGCGAATCAGGCAGGGGGATGAGTGGAAAACCGCATTTAATACGCCCGAGGGCCACTTTGAGTATTTAGTGATGCCTTTTGGTCTTTCTAATGCTCCGTCAGTTTTCCAGTCCTTTATGCATGATATTTTTCGCGATTATTTGGATAAATTTATGATTGTGTATCTGGATGATATTCTGATTTTTTCGGATGACTGGGACTCTCATGTCCAGCAAGTCAGGAGGGTTTTTCAGGTTTTGCGGTCTAATTCTTTGTGTGTGAAGGGTTCTAAGTGTGTTTTTGGGGTACAGAGGATTTCCTTTTTGGGATATATTTTTTCCCCCTCTTCCATTGAAATGGATCCTGTCAAGGTTCAAGCTATTTGTGATTGGACGCAGCCCTCTTCTCTTAAGAGTCTTCAGAAATTTTTGGGCTTTGCTAACTTTTATCGTCGATTTATTGCTGGTTTTTCGGATATTGCTAAGCCATTGACCGATTTGACTAAGAAGGGTGCTGATGTTGCTGATTGGTCCCCTGATGCTGTGGAGGCCTTTCGGGAGCTTAAGCGCCGTTTTTCCTCTGCCCCTGTATTGCGTCAGCCTGATGTTGCTCTACCTTTTCAGGTTGAGGTCGACGCTTCTGAGATCGGAGCTGGGGCAGTGTTGTCGCAGAAAAGTTCTGACTGCTCCGTGATGAGGCCTTGTGCCTTCTTTTCCCGTAAATTTTCGCCCGCTGAGCGGAATTATGATGTTGGGAATCGGGAGCTTTTGGCCATGAAGTGGGCTTTTGAGGAGTGGCGCCATTGGCTTGAGGGGGCCAGACATCAGGTGGTGGTATTGACTGACCACAAAAATTTGATTTATCTTGAGACCGCCAGGCGCCTGAATCCTAGACAGGCGCGCTGGTCATTATTTTTCTCTCGGTTTAATTTTGTGGTGTCATACCTACCGGGTTCTAAGAATGTTAAGGCGGATGCCCTTTCTAGGAGTTTTGAGCCTGACTCGCCTGGTAACTCTGAGCCCACAGGTATCCTTAAGGATGGAGTGGTATTGTCAGCCGTTTCTCCAGACCTGCGGCGGGCCTTGCAGGAGTTTCAGGCGGAGAGACCTGATCGTTGCCCACCTGATAAACTGTTTGTTCCTGATGATTGGACCAGTAGAGTCATCTCTGAGGTTCATTCTTCTGCGTTGGCAGGTCATCCTGGCATTTTTGGTACCAGGGATTTGGTGGCAAGGTCCTTCTGGTGGCCTTCCCTGTCACGAGATGTGCGAGGCTTTGTGCAGTCTTGTGACGTTTGTGCTCGGGCCAAGCCTTGTTGTTCTCGGGCTAGTGGATTATTGTTGCCCTTGCCTATTCCTAAGAGGCCTTGGACGCACATCTCGATGGATTTTATTTCAGATCTGCCTGTTTCTCAGAAGATGTCTGTCATCTGGGTGGTGTGTGACCGTTTTTCTAAGATGGTCCATTTGGTTCCTCTGCCCAAGTTACCTTCTTCTTCCGAGTTGGTTCCTCTGTTTTTTCAAAATGTTGTTCGTTTGCATGGTATTCCTGAGAATATCGTTTCTGACAGAGGGACCCAATTCGTGTCTAGATTTTGGCGGGCATTCTGTGCTAGGATGGGCATAGATTTATCTTTTTCGTCCGCTTTCCATCCTCAGACGAATGGCCAGACCGAGCGGATTAATCAGACCCTGGAGACATATCTGAGGTGTTTTGTGTCTGCTGACCAGGATGATTGGGTTGCTTTTTTGCCATTGGCGGAGTTCGCTCTCAATAATCGGGCCAGCTCTGCCACTTTGGTGTCCCCGTTTTTCTGTAATTCGGGGTTTCATCCTCGATTTTCCTCTGGTCAGGTGGAATCTTCGGATTGTCCTGGAGTGGATGCTGTGGTGGAGAGATTGCATCAGATCTGGGGGCAGGTGGTGGACAATTTGAGGTTGTCCCAGGAGAAGACTCAGCTTTTTGCCAACCGCCACCGTCGTGTTGGTCCTCGGCTTTCTGTTGGGGATTTGGTGTGGTTGTCTTCTCGTTTTGTCCCTATGAGGGTCTCTTCTCCTAAGTTTAAGCCTCGGTTTATCGGCCCGTATAAGATATTGGAGATTCTTAACCCTGTTTCCTTCCGTTTGGACCTCCCTGCATCCTTTTCTATTCATAACGTTTTTCATCGGTCATTATTGCGCAGGTATGAGGTACCGGTTGTGCCTTCCGTTGAGCCTCCTGCTCCGGTGTTGGTTGAGGGTGAGTTGGAGTACGTTGTGGAGAAAATTTTGGACTCTCGTGTTTCCAGACGGAGACTCCAGTATCTGGTCAAGTGGAAGGGATACGGCCAGGAGGATAATTCTTGGGTGAATGCATCTGATGTTCATGCCTCCGATCTGGTTCGTGCCTTTCATAGGGCCCATCCTGATCGCCCTGGTGGTTCTGGTGAGGGTTCGGTGCCCCCTCCTTGAGGGGGGGGTACTGTTGTGAATTTGGATTCTGGGCTCCCCCGGTGGCTACTGGTGGAATTGAACTGGTGTCTTCATCTTCTCTGTTCACCTGTTCCCATCAAGATGTGGGAGTCGCTATATAACCTTGCTGCTCTGTTAGTTGCTTGCCGGTCAACAATGTTATCAGAAGCCTCTCTGTGCTTGTTCCTGCTCCTAGACAACTACTAGATAAGTTGGACTCTTGTCCATGTTTGTTTTTGCATTTTGTTCCAGTTCACAGCTGTAGTTTCGTTACTGTGTCTGGAAAGCTCTTGTGAACGGGAATTGCCACTCTGGTGTTATGAGTTAATGCCAGAGTTTTAAAGTAATTTCTGGATGGTGTTTTTTGATAGGGTTTTCAGCTGACCATGAAAGTGTCCTTTCTGTCTTCTGCTATGTAGTAAGTGGACCTCAAATTTGCTAAACCTATTTTCATACTACGTTTGTTATTTCATCTCAACTCACCGCCAATACATGTGGGGGGCCTCTGTCTCCTTTCGGGGTATTTCTCTAGAGGTGAGCTAGGACTAATATTTTCCTCTGCTAGCTTTATTTAGTCCTCCGGCTGGGCTGGGCATCTAGAACCAACGTAGGCATGCTACCCGGCCACTGCTAGTTGTGCGTTAGGTTTAGTTCATGGTCAGCTCAGTTCCCATCTTCCAAGAGCTAGTTCCTATATATGCTTATGCTATGTTCTCTTGCCATTGAGATCATGACATTTGTGCTCGGGCTAAGCCTTGCTGTTCTCGTGCCAGCGGTTTACTTTTGCCTTTGCCTGTCCCGAAAAGGCCTTGGACGCACATTTCCATGGATTTTATTTCGGATCTTCCAGTATCTTAGAAAATGTCTGTCATCTGGGTGGTGTGTGATCGTTTTTCCAAGATGGTCCATTTGGTGCCCTTGCCTAAGTTGCCTTCCTCCTCCGATTTGGTTCCTCTATTTTTTCAGAATGTGGTTCGCTTGCACGGCATTCCTGAAAATATTGTGTCTGATAGAGGATCCCAGTTTGTGTCCAGGTTTTGGCGGACTTTTTGTGCTAAGATGGGCATTGATTTATCTTTTTCGTCGGCCTTCCATCCTCAGACTAATGGCCAAACCGAGCGAACTAATCAGACGTTGGAAACTTATTTGAGATGTTTTGTTTCTGCTGATCAGGATGATTGGGTGACTTTTTTGCCATTGGCCGAGTTTGCCCTTAATAATCGGGCTAGTTCTGCTACTTTGGTTTCGCCTTTTTTCTGCAATTCTGGTTTCCATCCTCGTTTTTCCTCGGGTCAGGTTGAGTCTTCTGACTGTCCTGGGGTGGATTCTGTGGTGGATAGGTTGCAGCAGATTTGGAACCATGTGGTGGACAATTTGAGGTTGTCACAGGAGAAGGCTCAGCGCTTTGCCAACCGCCGTCGCGGTGTGGGTCCCCGACTTCGTGTTGGGGATTTGGTGTGGCTGTCTTCTCGGTATGTTCCTATGAAGGTCTCCTCTCCTAAATTCAAGCCTCGCTTCATCGGTCCTTATAAGATCTTGGAAATCCTTAACCCGGTGTCTTTTCGTTTGGATCTCCCAGCATCGTTTGCCATTCATAATGTGTTCCATAGGTCTTTGTTGCGGAGGTATGTAGTACCTGTGGTTCCTTCTGTTGAGCCTCCTGCTCCGGTGCTGGTCGAGGGTGAATTGGAGTACGTGGTGGAGAAGATTTTGGATTCTCGTATCTCTAGACGGAGGCTTCAGTATTTGGTGAAGTGGAAGGGCTATGGTCAGGAGGATAATTCTTGGGTTGTCGCCTCTGATGTTCATGCGGCCGATTTGGTTCGTGCCTTCCACGCGGCTCATCCTGATCACCCTGGGGGTCTTGATGAGGGTTCGGTGACCCCTCCTCAAGGGGGGGTACTGTTGTGAACTCTATTTTTAGGCTCCCTCTAGTGGTCACAAGCGGTACTGTGTAGTGTTGTCTTCTGCAGGTTGGCTGCATCAGCTGGTTCGTTATCCTTGGTTCGTTTCCTATTTAACTCACCTGGATACTCAGTTCCTTGCCTGCTATCAATGTATTCAGTGCTCTTCAGATTCCTTGTGATTACCTTGCTCCCAGCCTCTCCAAGACAAGCTAAGTTTTTGTCCGTTCATTTTTTGATTATCAGCATTATCATGTTTCTTGTCCAGCTTGCTAAGATGTGATCTCGCTTGCTGGTTGCTCTAGGGGACTGAGTTTCTCCCCCCACACCGTTAGTTGGTGCGGGGGTTCTTGAAATCTCAGTGTGGATATTTTGTTAGGGTTTTTTACTGACCGCATAGACCCCTTACTATTTTCTGCTATCTAGTATTAGTGGGCCTCATTTGCTGAATCTGTTTTCACCCCTGTGTATGTGCCTTCCTCTTACCTCACCGTTATTATTTGTTGGGGGCTTCTATATCTTTGGGGATTATTTCTCTGGAGGCAAGAGAGGTCTTTCTTTCTCTCTAGGGGTAGTTAGTTCCTCAGGCTGGCTCGAGACGTCTAGGATTTTTTAGGCACGTTCACCGGCTACTTCTAGTGTTTTTGGATAGGTTCAGATTTGCGGTCAGTCCAGTTTGCCACCTCCCTAGAGCTTGTCCTATGTTTGTTACTTAGCTGGAGTAATTCGTGATCCTCAACCACTAAGGTTCATAACTGCCACCTTCTCCCACTCCCCGTGCCTCCCTGGGCTCGTGTGGACAGCAGGGTGTCTGTGTAAAACTGTGCCAAGCTAACCTTATGGGTCCCTAGGGGGTGCAGATTGTCATGTTGCTACAAGTGGGGAGACCTTACCACAGGATCCCACTAACGTAACATTTACGTCAAGCGGGGAAGCAAAGTGTGGATCCTTCGTGTTTCATCACAAGTGGTGGCAGCGAGGTGGAATCGAGATAATAGTGTGTGTGAGTGTGTGATCCATACTCCCAGATGCTAAAGACTATCAGCAGTAGCTTTTTGCCTCTGAGGTCTTAAGAACAGCTCTAGACAGTCCGAGTGCAAATACTGTAAGGCGTGTGGGTATCAGGTTGCAGCTCTGTGTCAGTAACCAAATGGTGCAAGAATGGCCAGTGGCACCAGGAGCAAAGACAGGAAGATGGCCAATGCCATGGATGCTGGGGAGGAGGTGGAAGTCGATGTTGCTCAAACAGAGGGGGGTTCAGCCCAGGCTCCCCAAGGAGCCTGTTGCCCGTGTTCGGTCTCGCAGTGGGCTGCGCACCATCTGCCCATTCCCCCAGCCATGCAGGCTCAGATGACCTCCTGCAAGTGGCCATGGCCAGTCTCCAGGCAGGAGACAAGGCCACCTATGATACTCTCATGACAGAACGTCAGCTGGAGCATGAGCACCAGCAACAAATGCTTCAGCTCCAACTCTAGCAGCAGACCCCAGCCCATCGCGAGTCCCCTGAGATCCGGATCCTGAAGCTATGGATGGATTACTTCCCACTGCTGGACAAAGAAGGGGATTTATACACTTTCAGGAGTGTGGCTGTGGATTTGGTTGGCCAGATGGCCACTCCCAGCAGCTCCAGGAAATGTTTGGTATTGTCGGAAGTAGAATATGCCACCTGGTGCCCGGAAGAGGTAGCCTTGTCGTCCATTCGGGCAGATAAGGTGGCCACTGCCTTACTGGAGATTTTCCTTCTAATGGGTTCTCCCAAGGAAATGCTCACAGACCGGGGGACCCATTTCATGTCACAGCTGATGGAGTCCATCTGTAAGCAGATACAGGTGCAATATCTGGTGACCAGCCCATACCATCCACAGACCAATGATAAGATGTTGGTCGACTCCCACGGGCATTACTGGGAGCAGTTCCTCCCAAACCTACAATTTGCCTACCAGGAGGTTCCACAGACCTCAACAGGGTTCTCCACCTTGAGCTCCTGTACGAACGACATGTGCGGGGGCCCCTAGCTCTGGTGAATGAGGTTTGGGAAGAAGAATTGGCCACCACTGGGGGGTCAGTCGTCAAGTATGTCATGCGCTTCCGTGACAAGATGCAGACCTTGGCGCAACTGGTGCATCATAATATGATGCAAGCCCAGGCAGGTCAGAAGCGATGGTATGTCTGTGAGAGGTCCTACAAGGTGGGTCAAATGGTGTGGATACGGGTCCCCCAGGACAAGATTCTGGTAGCCTGGGAGGTCCTGTATCTCGTGCACGAGCAGCTCAATACAGTAAAACACCTGGTCACCCTGGACCAAGCCCAGGGAAGGCGGAAGGCCTCTCACATGAACATGATGAAGGCCCATCATGAGCAGGAAGCCTGCGCCCTCTCCGTATGCAATCTGCCAGAAGAGGGACAGGCTAAGACCCTCCCAGATATGCTCACATAAGCTAAGGTGGGTGGGAACATTGAGGATGTGGAGGTTTGTCGCCAGCTCTTGTCGGACCAACTGTCCCAGCGGTTGGGGACGCTACACCTCTTCCGGAATTTGTTGAGCAACAAGCCCGGAAGGACTAAGCCAGCTGTCCATCACGTGGACACCGGAGATCATCCCCCAATCTGGCATTCAGCATATCGGGTCTCCCTGGAGGTACAGCATAACGAGGAACTGGTGGCAATCCTACCAGGCTGATAAGGTTCTGTTTCAATGGTGCTAGTGAGAGAGGCCTCGCAGCCTGTCAGGGTTGTGGGCGAGTGTGGTGCCACGTCAGTGACTGCGTGGTCCTTCTCCCAATCCCAGTGCCTCCCTGGGCCTGTGTTGACAGGGGGGTGTCTGTGTAAAACTGTGCCGAGCTGACCTTAAGTGTCCCTAGGGGGTGCAGAACGTCACATTGGTACAAGTGGGGAGATCTTACTACAAGATTCCGCTGACGTAATATTGACGTTAGGCAGGGTGGTGAGGTGTGGATCCTTCATGTTTCTTCACAGGGAGGAAGCAAAAGAGTATACAGACATTAAGGGATGAGATCGTAGCTGATTCTTTCTTTGAAGTACTTTGCAAAAATAATTCAGCTATGATCCCATGCTGTTCTATCTGTATACTCTTTTGCTTCCCCCCTGCCCAGGAGAGGTGATATGATCAGACCATGTCCCTCTAGGGTCAGACACAGACATTACACAGTACACACACATTTATATTATCTCAGCACAATTAAATTTATTCATGGGACTACCTCTTTAAGTGTTTAGATTAAGCCTTTTCCTCCCTTTGTCTCATCCATTGTACGTAAGTTTTCAGATTTGACATTGATTTGTCAATGTTAATACATTTATATTGAAATTGGATCCAATAATAAAATATTGTCTGCCAATGGAAAATCTCATTTTCTTGCACGTTTGTGTAATGCTAAAATGGCTTTGAATGTGATGACCTACATATCAAATATGACTTTTATTTCTAAAGGACCACATGCATGATTGTATTCAATGGACCCTGAGTATGGTAATTTCGCAGTGTAAATCCAGTTAGAGGAATGAGCCCTGTAATTACCATTTTATCTGGCTGTCCTGCTCTTCTATGGACTTATTTTGCTTATTACAATATATTGGGTGATAGCTATTTATTCAGTTACTTGTTATTAGCTTATTGTAAGGCCAAACAAGATTTACTATTTCCTATTATTAATACCAATAGTTACATAAAATGTGTTTAGTACCGCTAATTTTGTCTTATCCAGTGCCCATGATTATTGTAATTCATATCACGAGCAAATCATCTTCCTTCCTTGACATAGCTGAGGTTCAGCTCTGGATGGCCTTTCTTTCCTTTAATCGTTATGTTATGATTGTTTACTGCATCTCCACCTTTGACTCCTTCCCAACAAATGTTTCCTCGTGGCAGCGGCTGCTGCCAAAGTGCTAATCCATTCCCTCATCTGGCATCACTTACGGCATCCTGCTGTAGACTCACAACACTCAGACACATCTGCACCCATTCAAATCTATATTCACTTGCCGGAGCCATACACCT